>NC_139348.1:66355019-67061519 GCF_055883805.1 Amblyomma maculatum | reverse complement strand
GAACACAGGGCATGACGGTCCGTCACAACCGTGAAATGGCGTCCATATAGGTACACTAAAACCGCTGAACAGCGAAAACTACAGCAAGGCACTCTTGCTCAGTAACAGTGTAGTTACGCTCAGGGTTGCCGAGGGAACGGCTTGCATACGCAACTACATGCTCTCCGGTTGCCGAACGTTGCACAAGCACAGCACCAACACCGATCCCACTTGCATCAGTGTGCACTTCCGTCGGAGCGGAGGGGTTCAAGTGCCGTAGTATGGGATGTGACATGAGCAGACACTTTAGCTGGTGGAAAGACGCATCACAATCTGAGGTCCAGTCGAAAGGGACGTCCTTTTGTAGAAGGGACGTCAGAGGGTAAGCGACGTCGGCAAACTTTGAGATGAATTGTCGAAAGTAGGAGCACAGCACCAGAAAACTGTGGAGCTCCTTTTGGTTCTGGGGTCTTTCAAATGCTGCAACTGCTGCAGTCTTTTATGGATCTGGCCAAACTCCATTGCGGTCGACAAGATGTCCGAGTACCAACGCTTGAGGCTCGCCAAAACGGCACTTTTTAGAATGCAGGACAAGGCTAGCCTTCTGCAGGGAATCTAAAACAATAGCGAGTCGCTTGTTATGTTCAGTAAAAGTCCGGCCAAAAATAACAACGTCGTCTAAATAGCACATGCAGATTTCCCACTTGAGGCCATGCAGTACTGTGTCCATAAATATATCAAAAGTGGCTGGCGCATTACATAGGCCGAAGGGCATAACATTGAATTCAAATAGGCCGTCCGGAGTAACAAATGCAGTTTTTTCTTTGTCAGCGGCGTCCATCGGAATCTGCCAATACCCCGATCGCAAATCAACCGAAGAGAAATAAGATGCAGAGAAAAGGCAATCTAAGGCATCGTCAAGGCGCGGGAGAGGATACACATTGTTTTTAGCGATGGAGTTGAGGCGAAGGTAGTCGATGCAGAACCTCCATGTTCCGTATTTTTTTTTACCAACATCACGGGAGCAGCCCAAAGACTGGAGGACTCCTGAATTACGCCCCTGCTTAACATGTCTTTAACTTGCTCGGTGATCACCTTGCACTCTGACGGCGACACGCGGTACGGCTTTTGTCGGATCGGATGAGCAGATCCCGTGTTAATCCTGTGGCGTGCGCGCCATAGCGGAAAACGTCGAGAGCCGTCGGATTGCGCGAAATCAAAGACGGACATCTGCTGGGATAATAGGTTTTTCAACATCTGTCGTTGTGATGTGTTCAACGATGCGCTGATCATCGCAAGAAGCTTCTTATCAGCAAGTGAGTTAGTGGCGGAGTTATCAAAGGAAGAAGTAAGGAGTCACATAATTCGAGAGAGCTGCGCTACATGAAGCTAGTTTAGAGCTCACTGGAAAAACAACCGGTTCCGGCGAGCAATTTATAGTCTACAGTCCGGTACGGCCCTCTTTCACGCACGCCAAACAATGCGGCACTAATACATTTTTCTTCACGCACTGTAAATTAGGAGGCGCCACAGTAACCTCAAAAGCGTCATTAATGGGAGCAGGACACCTGAACGCACACTGCAGAATGTGGCGGTACGAAGATTTCATCACAGACACACCAAACGTCTTCATAATTTGACGTCTCTTCCAAAAGTTCACGAGGAAGAGAACCACTAACACTTAGCTCTCCAGTTCGACAATCAACTGTAGCACCGCACATACGCAGGAAGTCAATTCCCAAGAATACATCGTGAGTTGATCGGGGCAGTACTGCAAATTTCGCGGGAAATACTGTACCCTCCAACGAAACTTTAACTTTGCATACCCCCACCGGACACAATAACTCTCCACTTACTCCATAAAAGCTAGCAGTTTTGTTCCAAACGAACGTAACTTTGTTCTTCAAAAGGTTCTTAAAATCTAAACTCATTACCGAGACAGTAGCACCAGTGTCTACCAACGCCATCGTAGGTGAACCATCAACAAGCACATTAACCTTGTTCTTTAACATGCACACAGACGGAGGAATATAAGGTAGCAGCCCACATTGTCCAGCGACCTCACTTCCATTGGCTGCGCTGGCTAGTTTTCCTTTGTTGGTGGTGGAGATCCGCACCGTGGTGATGGGGAACGGTGCACACGAAATGACGGAGGCGGTGTGACACTACGGTCAGACGCTGGAGATTGGCTGCGGAGTCCTTCGTTTTGAAAACGGCCCCTTCGTGATGGAAATTTGGGCCTATAGCTGTCGATGTAGGGACGTCGGTTCGATGCCGCCGAAGGAGCCTTGAACTGTGCGCGTCGATTGCAGTAGCGGGAAATGTGACCCGCGACACCACACCGCTAGCACACGCGCATAGGGCGATCAAACAGCTGCGCTTCAGTGGACTCTTGCGAGGTGGAATGCGACGGATATTGAAATGTAGGTTCCGGGTCGACGTAGCTTTCCCGCAGTAGGCGAGGTGTACGGTTTGAGTCTCTGCTCTGATGAGAGAATTGCCGGTAAATCTGGTTGGGCCTTGGTCGCGGGGTGTCCAGGTCTTCTCGGAAGGCGAAGCCGGTGTCATTGGCTGGTGTATAGCTAAACGTTGGTGTGCACTACCAACTAGACGTTGGTGAGCCCACCAACTAGACGTTTCTGGGCACGTACGTTCGAGACTGCTCAGTTATCTGCTGCATTTTCAGAGGAATGGGAGGAAGACCAGCGAGGCGACGGCTCAGGCGAGGCTCCAGCGATTGAGGATGCGTCGTGAGGGTATTCGTACCCAGCGCCTGCCGCCAAGTTGTTACGACGGGGGTTAGACGTCGGAGCGCTGTTCAGGTATAGGAGGCAGAGAACTCAGCTGGTGAACGGCTGCGAGTCCGGGCATGGACACGAGAGTCTCTTCGTCTTTCTCAACTTCCTTTTTCTTTTCTTCATCTATGTGTTTCCTCGTCTTCGGGATTGCTACAATATGCTTAGGGAGTGCGACGCTGATAATCCACATGGTACGCGCTTTAAAGAAACATTCGGTGAGCGCTTTTAAGCAATGCCTATTGCAATCGAGAAGATTTATGAGCAAATTTCCACGCCTCCTACAATCGAGACCGTGAATCATACCAACCAGGTTCGGCTGGTGGAAGAAATGTGCTCCGGAGCGTGATAGTTCAATTTATGTGTGCATGAAAACAGCTCTGCGTGGATTCAGTGCTACAACATGCTGTTTCTTCTATTTTCTTCTACGCATGCCTAATAAAAAAGGTACGTTTTATTTCATTACTGTGCCTTTGATTTTGCAATACCTAACTGCAAACTGTTTAACGTCTAAGAAGTGAACTGCTGGATCCAACGACCATTGTTAGATGCGGTTGCTACCGTTTAGAGGGTGATATTGCATTAAAATACGTTCCTCACGAGTGTGTTTAAAGATAATTTACATTGATTGAATTATTCAATGCTTTTCTGAAAACCATTTTGTAATCTTACCCTACTCAGCTATTAAGTAAATGTTTTTACACATGTACTGGGTATGCTTGGTTGAAAGGCTTCTTGGCTACTTATTTTAGCGATTGATTAGAATAACACCTCTTCTACACCAAAAAGATCTTTCACCTTCCATTTCCACTCATGATGCCAGAAATGGTGGTCCTCACAAGCTGACTGAATGCATTTTTTTCTTTGGTTTCATGTTTTGCGCTAAAAAAATCGACTTCACCACCATTGAACTAATCATAAATGGCTGTGCAAACATTTCTATGTAGTTTCTGCAGAGTTCTTTATTCAATAGAAGCCAGCTGACTGAGTAAAGGCATGGGAAGAGTTATAGTCGGCGCTGCGTTTTGTAGCCATGACGGGATAAACTTCACATACGTAGAGGAAAAAGCGTGAAGATGTACGATAATAACGATAATATTTGAACTGGAGTGATTATGAAAATAACTTGCTGAGAGGCGAGATTTTTTTGTCTGTAAAACGTTTATTAGAACAACTGGACACTACAATAGACCTTAACCATCGCGTCTTTCCTTGCTCACAAGTTTCTGAGATTTGTTTTTGCTGTGAACTCTCCTGATGAATAATGTATGTTAAGGAGTTGTTCTTTTTCATATTAACTAGGTAATGTACGCTTCGATCTCTTGAAGACTGTGCTTGATGTCGCCTGCCTCTATAGAAATTAACCATTACATTTTGACCTTGCTTTCTGAACTCTAGAATTAGTCTATATTAAAGAAAAACTGTACTAAACCGGAAACAATTCATATAGGTACTTCAAACGTAACTTTTTAAATATTGATTTCAATGGCCTTTTAGTTTTCCTGGGAGTATGGCCAATGATAGTAATAATACCAGACCACTTCGCTACTCAACATCATATGCAATATGCCACTGAAAGAGCACAAAAAGTGCGACTGTTAGGAAAGTTATATGCGTCACAATGAGAAAATGTTAAAACAATACACAGAAGAAGCTCAAAGGAACAAGGAACGAATGCTAATTATTGTGTAAATGCGGCTATCATCTATAATATGGCGCTTATGCACACACAAGTATAAAACACTTCTAAAGGGTTGTTGCTATAGTGTCACCTTCACTAATTCAGTTTTTCAGTTTATTATTCAGAGCCTTTAATGAAGAAATTCCATACAGTGGATAGTCATTCATGAATAATAAATAAATCTCAATTGATCGATTAAAAAGCTACATGTTACGCGTTATGAAACATTGACAGGATTGAATAAAAGGACCAGGTACATTTTTGAAAGATATGGATGACAGCCCTATACATGCATTTCTAATTAAGAGCAAGGAGTTTTTTCAAATGATGCGATATATTTTGTAGCTCAAAAATGGACTCCTTTCTTACCATACACTCTAAATAATGCCCATAGTAATGCTGTAAAGTAAAGGCTCAATATCGTTTGAAATTTAATTTCTGAAAGTTACGATTAATCCATCCTGTTTTGATCAAGCTTCATTAATGAGACCTTTTACCCTATAGGTGCTGCAATCAGCTAAAAAATCGCACATACGCTCACGAGGGATCACACCGTTTTAAATGGACCTCCAGGTATTTAAATCCTTACATATGACAGCTTTCTCAAAACCACTTTGAAGTCCTAAGTGAAAGTAAACAAAAAAGTAATTCCAAGAATATTATTCTAATTGTGAAAACATGAAACCAAAAAACGTCGTTAGCTCTAAAAGCTTACTCATCTGCGCTGCAATCATCCATAGCAGTCTAGCCTAATCGTGGTGTGAATTTTCTTCTTCCAGTCCTTTCACGATATTCAGTTCTTTGAAAACATCCCTTGCAGGGCATTGCACCATATTATATGCGGCTTACAAAAAAAAAACGCGTTGCGTTATTACAAGTGAATAATTATTATGAATAATATTCTGAATAATAATTATTATGAATAATTGGTTTAGGTGTGGAAAGGTGTTCAATCTTTCGCATGCGGTTTAGCAAATGGGCGGACACCCCTGCCAAATTTTAACGTTTTGCTTTAATAAATTGTAGCGCACATGATTCCTAGAACGGGTGTTAATATAAAACCTGTTTATACCTTGTATCTCAATAGATTGAAGTCACCCTTGTTTTAACCTCCTTATCGTATTGCTTTTCGGATTAGAGGCTACAAAAACGGTGCTTACGTATCTGCAGAACGGCGGCTAACGATGATACATTTTATAGGCTAAGAGTAAATATTGATTTAACTTCGAGCTATCGCGGAAATATGCGCGATTCACAAGATGGGGCATAGTCTCTGAAGCGGGACACCATTTTTTTGTCCCTTAAAGTTCTCGTTTGTGTATATTCTCTTATAGACTACCGTTTCTTTGTATTATTTCGTATTGAAAAGCTCAAAAGCAGATCAATGCCTTTCAAGGAAGTTATTTACTCATACAGGTTTTACATAGGAAACAAACCTCAGTAGCGCCACTCTGAATATACACACTTCACAGTCGTTGACCTAAAAGAGGCATGGCTCTTCGTAGTTTTTAAACTAGATGCGGTCCACTGCAAATGAGAGGTGTGAACTGTCACGGGCAAAAATTTTCCCTCAATAAAAAATATTTATTTGGTTTGGTTTTCTGGGTTTGACGTTCTAAAACGACTTAGGTTATGAGAGATGCCGTAGTGAAGGGCACCGGAAATTGCCATGATCTGGTGTTATTTGTTGGACACTGCCGTCGGAAAGCTGACGGGTGCCTGGATTTTCGTATCCATTGCAAAAAGTATTGATTGAATAAACATTGTTGATTAATTAAACAAACCCTTTGCATAGAAAAATCAGGCTTGATAAGTTGCCTTACTTGATTTTTTTCGTTTTTACAAACAAGAAAACAGCAAAAAACCCCATTGATCATCTTGAGGATAAGCCCGGCGGAAAGAAAGAATTGGTAATGCAATCAGATCTAGGGCTTCATTAGCCTTTCAGTAAGTCACTACTTCGAATGGCACTGGATTGCCGCATGTACTGAAGCTGTCTACTGCATTCTCTTATATTACTTATTCATTTATAGACTATGGTGCCTTCTGCTTTTTCCGTATTGAGAAGCTGAGTTCGCAGAAAAGCTAATGCCTTTCTCTGAATTTAACGAACATGTTTCTGTTGTCTTCCCGTTTTGTGTCTTCTTGATCGAGCGTGCTCAACCCAAGACTGGCTATTTCTAACGTCTGTCTACCTGATTAAAGCTCTTTCCTTTGGGCCATTTTAATGTGACAAATTTCATAGAAAAAAGTAATAACACTGCACCACCTTCTGCTCACTAGCCTCAAACTGCACCCTAATGGCGGAGCTGACCCTGGAAGATTACGACCCGATGCCCGACGACGATCTCATCTGCACTATCTGCCAATCGGTGCTGCGAGAGCCGGTGGAGTGCCACTGTGGGCACATGTTCTGCCGTCAATGCATCGCGAAATGGGTTTCGACGGACAACAGCTGTCCCGTGTGCCGCAAGAGGGATATCGGAGACTTCAACTCCATTCGTCCATGCGTCCAGGATAGGCTGAACAGGCTTACGGTAACCGCAGCTGATGATACCAACCCTACTAAAGTGTGGTTTTTACTTTGCAAATATGTCTCTTGGCTTAACATAGAAAGAACTGAGCAAATACCAGTATTGATGCGGAACTATATCAAGCATTCCTACTAATGTATTCCAGATTATTATAAGAAACAATAATGAACTATAACGAAATCGATACACGGTACATGAATGGTAGCTGAGCGTATCACTCCAGATGAAGATGAAACCTTTCTTTTATCGGTCTAGACTGTTCCAAATGGTATAAGAATGTTTCTGATTATTTTTTTACACCTGTTGTGCGCTCCCGAGTTAACGAAACGAACCAGTCAATGGCTACGTTTGTGCGTCAGCCAGTATCTCAAATGAGCGAAATAGATTACAATATGAGGATAAAATAATCTGGCCGCTCCCAATTTTCTGCGCAGTAGTTAATCTAATTCATCTGAACAAAGTTTTGATTCAAATTGATGAAGTTGGAATTAAACCCGAGGCCTCAATACCGGCATACTACACATAGGCCACAGATGCTGTTTGGCTTAATATGAATCAATGTGGACAAACTGAATGCATGGTGTAGACACAAATCACTCAATAGCGAATTTGCGTGCAAACTATGACCAAACATGGGCAAGATATGGTAGACAAAGCTTAGTCTAAAAAGGGCACAATGAGCCCCTAAATGGTGTAATGGAGACACCTCCAAATTGCTCCTATCGGCCATTTCCCAACACGTGGCATAGTTTTCTTTGTTCTATTCCAGGACGGGCTTGTAGCCATCATGAACCGTTTTCCTGTCTGCTCTTACTTGTACTTAAATTGGAGGCGTCTACTTTGTTGATTTACGATTGCATCTTCATGTTGTTCACTCGATCAGTGCATGGAATGCCAATACTTATGCCTGCACGTTCAGATGTACCTGTACTGTAAAACATGACTAAATAGAATATTCACAAAAAATAATATTAATAAAAAAAAAAGCTTGCTGGAGACGGCCATCAGAGGGCAGCATCTTATGCGCTATTTGATACCTACTCACTGCTGTCATGCTCACTGCTGTCATGATCACTACTCACTGCTCACTGCTGCTGTGAATTCTGAGGGCAGTGGTAACAAACAGCGCATAAGGTGTTATTTACAGGCAGCTCTTTTCTACGCCTGTTGCTTTTGTGTGCAAGCTGTCAAAAATTATAGCAGCAAATATTCACTACTGCGGTGGCTTAACATAAATGGTACAGTGATTAGATCAAATCTGTCTTCGTTACTAGTACAAACCTTCACGGCTGAACGGAAAAACCTAGAACAGTTAGTACTCTGAACTTTTATTCAAGTTTTAATCGATGTAATTGTCACTAATTATGGTGTACTGCGTAACCAAGAGCGCTTTAATTTCTTGCGCTCTGATGCTTTGGAAAAAAAAAATGCGATATCTATTCTATGCAATAAAACATGACTTGAGACGAGAAGCTTAAATAGTATCTTGACACCCGTGCAGAACTAACCAGCAGGTCAATATTAGGACTGTGTTGACAATTTCTAGCCCTACATGACTCTAGTAAACTGCCAACTTAAAATATTGGTCGAAAAGTTGTGCTGCAGGATATGTTGCTTCCAGTAGCTCCATATTATCTATATATCTGCATTCTTTTAAATGACGCGCGTATATATGATATGCTTTATATATGCTTTAGGCATAATGAAATATATTTACGATATAAATAAGGGTGCGGAGTTCCGTACAGAGAATTGCTAAATAATGGTCTTTGAGGACATAAATTGGAATCCAAATATTTTATCAAATGTAATTACCATAACGGCTGTAGGTGGATGACATCAGGAGATGTTCTAAGTGGGCTTCAATGAGTGGTGATCGGTTTTTTCCTGGCTGAACCGGTTTGAATGTCGAGGAGGCCGATATAAATCGAGTCGTAGATAATGTTTTAACAAATGCAATAATATCTTGGTCCGCTTCAAATTTCCTGTGCCATATACAACTCCAAATGTGGCACCATGTCTTTCGGGGATTCGACGCGTTTGAATGAATGCCTAATGTTACACATTCTCTTGCTGAACGGCTGTGTATAGAAGCTTTTAATCAAAGCTGCTTTAATATTGTTGAAGCCTGTAACTTGAAGAACTGCATTAACTGTACAGTGAATTACGCGCGCGAGGAGGAATCAAATAATGACCATCGAATCAATAATTCGTGACATGATTGTAATAATCAGTATATATGTGAAGTTTTATTATGCACTAGTCAGCGTTTATCCATTGCTCATAATAAAAAGGGCACTGCCTCCTTTGAAATTTTTTCCCACAGCAAATCTGTTTAGAATGTCAAACTTCATGTAGTGTAATCGAGAAAAGGAAACCTTTAATGAGGCCGAGATAGGTATTCAGCAAGTGAGTGTTTTAAATACAAAACGCTTTCTTATCTCGTGATTACATGCAGATGGGTTTTCACCACATCGTGTGCTTAGGAGATGTCAATTATAAAAGAAAAGACTTACATGAATCTTGCCTGCGCCAGAACATGAATCACTGTCCTTTTGTTCTCAAGCTGAGCGCTGAAACCAATTCTCTACGCCGAATTCTTGGTACCTAGTCAATAATTTCCCTTGTCTACCATATCGATGCCAAATGGCGCTAAGAGGAATGACACCAGCAGCTATAAGTAACAAAGTAACCATTTCAGAGTACATTGAAAGAAACAACAAAGTTAACGTAGAAATAATAACGAAAAATAAAAAGTTGTAGAACTGACAAAACAAGTAAACAACTGAAGTAAAAGTAATTTGTAGACGTCGAAATAGAAATGAAACGCAGAACGAGCTCTTAACGGAACTACACACGAAACTCTGAATGCGTTCACATTTCCGCAAGTGGGCATCATGTGCACCGTTGTGAGAGTTTCTGATATCAATGTAATAAATGCGCCAGAGAATTTCGGCGCTGTTTATGGCGTTCACACACACACCAAAATATTATTGATGAATATTTTTGCCCACTAAACTAAACTATTTCAGAAGTGTGGTTGGTAGTACATCCATTATGGTACCCTGCACTCAGTGTGTAAGTAGGCGCCGGCTATCCAAAGGGGATACTATTTCTTTCGACTTGATGCTCGCCTAAGCTGAGGTTAAATTCTCAGGAAATTGGACTCATTTGATTTATGGTGTTTAACGTCCCGAAGGGAATGAGGCGCTCAGAGATACTGTATGAAAGGCTGCGGAATTTTGACCTCCCTGGGTTCTTAACGGCCTCGCCGGGGTGGTGCAGTGGTAAGACGCCCGACTACTGTTCAGGAGTTCCCGGGCTCGAACCCGACCCCGGCTGCTGCGTTTCGATGGAGGCGAAACGAAGTGGCGTCCGTGTGCTGTGCGATTTCAGCGCACGTTAAATATCTCCAGATGGTCGAAATTACACCGTACTCCTCCACTACGGCTCCCCTTTCTCTCTATCCACTTTCACTCCCACCTTCATCCCTTCCCTTACGGCGCGGTTCAGGTGTCCACAGAGCAAGTGTGACAGATACTGCGCCTTTCCCTTCCTATGAACCAACCAACCAACCAACCGAGTCCTTAACGCCCATTGACTTCGCACTATATACGAGTCCCTTTTCGCCTCCCTGTAAAAGCTGCCGGTATTTGACCAGGCGTCATTGGGTTGAGCAGTCCAGAGGCCTGAGCACTGAGGCACTGCGGATAGGCCTTGGAAAAATTGTGTTGCATTGAACCATCGCGTTGATGACTCAGTGATTCGTTCATTCGTAAATACAGCTCGTGCGGAAAATTGAACATATGTCGCCTTCTTTAAACCCAAGTGATGGCTGCATAGTATTGAATCCACCTCGCATGCGGGAGGCACCAGCCTCCTTCCTAGGCGCCGCAGGTTACTAACAAGGTTTCCTATAGGTACTGTATCCTCAGTCTTGATAATCGGCTTCTTGGAATGCTTGGGAAGAAGGTCCTGAACAAACCCGTGGCGATGAGATATCAGTAATGCGTTTCGTTATCAACTCCAAGCCTGAAAATGCCGCAAGTATCCCTTTTTTCAACTGAAGCGCAGCCCGTTTATAGGCTATGAAGCAACAAATATCTGGTAGCCTGTTTGTGGAGCATGCGCTCCGTATTCGAGAAGCACCAGTTTCGGTTCTTGTGCTACCGGAGTGTCAACGATATTGCAACGTTGACAAGATCTCCAGCAGTCTTTTGCGAGGCCTTTATGGGGTGAAACGCTTGTGAACGGGCGCAGTAGAAGTCGCCAATTTCTAGCATACGCAAACTATGAAATTCATTGTGTCTCAGAGTTTTGGTGGCAGTGAACTAGAAAAAAACTATCAAGACTATTAAGAAAACAGTCACCCATTTCAAACACCAAAAAGAGCGACGGAATTCAGTACCTGACATGGTTCGAAAATGTTATTAAACATTCTGTGCTACTGTTCAGACGACAAAGAAAGGCGAGCAGGTAGAGATGATGCTTACATTTTCTGTCTTGTTCTTCACTACGTCTTACCTACACTATTTTACGCTTTGAAAATGACAAACTAGTACAGATGGAAGCTGCGTGCTCAGAACAAATCTTCTCTGTCGGCAATCGCAGGTGAAGTGCCGCAACGACGGGTGCACTGTCCGTGTACCTGCAGACAGCTACGCCAGCCATGCCAGGCTGTGCGAGTTCCGCGAGGTGGACTCTCCCCAACGTCAGCAGAGGACCCCACCCAATGCAGCCCACACTGAAGCCAACCCTGACGGCTTGGTCGCGTGCGGAAAAGGCTGCGGGCTGATGTTCACGACCGAGCGTCTTCAAAGCCACAACTGTCTGGAGGAGCTCAGACGCAGGCTAAATGGTGAAAGGAACTCTTCTCCTTGCATTCATCACTTTGAGTTGGTGATAAAAGTGACCATTTATTTATTCGGTAACTAATGGAAACGAGAAATAGTGTAAATCGTACTTTATACTAACGTAGCCTTGCAATACACGCCGTCGCGGGATATATGGGCTATCCTTCACGCACGCATTAACTTAAGCTCACTGAATTGGTGCTGCAAAGTGCAGGAGTGAGTGGAGAGAGCCTCTCCCCTTCTTGGCACCTTAGATGTGCTCAGTCCTGAAGAAACCACGACATACGTTGCTGCTCATGTTGGATCCCGAAAAAGCAAAACTATGGAAAAAACAAAAATGGAATACTGATGTTTTAAACTAGACAAATGTTTTTATGCTCTACTGCCCTCCTTCTTTCCCGCTTTCTTGCTTTATGCGAAAATGTATGTATCGCCGTTATTAATATATTTATTCAATGTTTTTATGATCATAAAAAGTTGGACCTCACGTATTTTTAAAGGCCTATACGTGAAGACTAATTTCCGACTCGGTAATCCTTTTACTTTTCACATTCCCTCAATTTCTTATGTTGGCATTTTGCGCTATGTATATTTTGTTTTTCAAGTACTAGGTCACAACAGGATGCGAAATGGCGAGAAATGGTGCGAGGTTAAGGTTGTTTGCATCCAACAGCTGTTATGCGGTGAACGTTGTAACAACAAATGACAATGGCTTAGCTCGACTGTGCCAGGATATACGTAGCGAGAGGTACGTTTCCATGGCTGAGCTTGTTGTGGTCATGCCTGTTTACCAATGAGAGACATTGCGTATACATATCTTTTATTCATTTAGCTTGACAGAGACGAAGACTTCTCGATTTTCTGCGAAATAGCATTCAGCGGTCTCAGTTTTATCTATACTGTGTTTCGATTTGTAATGTCTCCATATGCAAAGTATCATACATTGAATAACTCACTGGTGTCAAACTCATTTGTTGCCAGAGTTCTCGCACACACTACACACGTTTCCAAAAGGATTGTTCAAAGTTTGCTTCAAATTTCGGATCACAGATGCACTTTCGGAAAATCGAATGGAGTGATCAGTCACACGACACTCTTTCAGATCCCCTTCTGGTGGCCTTCGTTGACTGAACTCATCAATGGGCTCTATCTCGGCGGCTATACACCGTCTATTACGGTTGGCAGTCTGGCATCACCGTTGGGCAAAGCTTTTGCCTTTCTGTTCAGGCATCTTCGCGGTACTCTTAGGCTCCTTACACTGATTCTCTTTGCTGCTGCAATGCGCCACTGTTTACGCTCTTCCGGCGGCTGCGTTTCGATTGAATCGAAACAGAGAGGCGTCCGTGTGCTGTGCAATAGTGCACGTAAATGATCTCCAGGTGATCGAAATTGCTCTGTCGTCTTCCACTACGGCTCCTCTTTGTATCCATTCTCTTACCCACCGTCCTCCCTTCCTTCACAGCGCGGGTCAAGTATGCACAGAGCGTGACAGACACTGCGCGTTTTCTTTCCTAGGAACCAATTTATTCTTATTAATATTGTTATTATTATAATTACGCTCATCACCTTGGCGTTTCCGCTTGGCAATGAGTTCTTATCTTTGTTCGGGTGCCTATTCTGCTCTGCATCTTGGCGCCTCCGGTTGGCAAGACGTTCCTGTTTTTGTTCGAGAGCCGCACGTCACTCACGATGCAGCTGTGGTTTGCCGCATGCGCACTTGCGGCAAGCGTAGTGTAATTTTCGCTACAAAAGAAAAGTGAAATAGAGCCAAGATTGGAGCGTTATTGCGAAGTCTTTTTTTTTTTTTCAGCAGTCACAAATAAGGTTGCCAAAAGCCTTTTTGTGGTCTATATGTTTTTTCGGAACAATTCTGTATTTAGGTACCGTTGTACAGATTGTCTGCACTGAAAGGAACGGTGAAATGTTGGAGCTTTTGTTTTGCATTTCCGTCATATATTGTAGCTGGATGATGATGCATTTGGCTGCCAGGTGCACTGATATTTACCTACAGTACCTTCAATCCGCCGCTAAAGTGTCTGGTCCACGTATACAAGATGTACGCGACAGGACACGGGATAAAGCGTTTTCTAATAAAAAAAAACTCCTTCAATGACTTAAAATTTCTCTTTGGGCCCCGGTTGGCATAGACCATAGTCACAGGTTAACATCGCAAACTAAGTCTGCACCAGGCTTTTTTTCGCTCATTTGTTCATTTTTCTATCATCCGGCTCACAAATTTCCTTTCCGCGTTTCTTTTGTGTTTTTTTTTTTCTTCTTAGTGGCTAGACGTAATTATGCCGGAATTTCCCCACTTTTGTTATCCCCTCTGTTGCTACACCGATGGTGTACAACTGACCTACAAAATATTCGCGCTTTAAGCAAAGGCTTGACCAGAATAGTTTAGCACACTTTCGCAAGGCTGCACATAGTTTGATAGTTGGAAGTAGGGTTACGAATATGATTGATTTGAGAGTACACGCGATAGCTCATGTAATACCCCTTTTTCCTTGCGCCCTAACTGTTCACTCAGTTTCATTCAGATTTAACGAGACGAAATCTACGGTTCCCCACAAAGTAGCAGAGCGAACGCTATAACACCCTACTGTTGTCCCCTATACTCCCGGACAACTTTTTCGCGCTATACAGCCAAAGCTACTGACGCTACTCAGTCTAATCGCATAATCGCACTGCGCAGGAAAATATAGTCACTTTATAAATTTGGCGGATCGTTAGCTGGAACAATATTTCTTTACGGAATTATCCATGCTAATATTTAATTACTCTTGTCTAAGATGGCAGCATTTACAACTTTAATGTTGCGCTTTTTCAAATCAATGGTATACGCTGAGCAAATGGGGTGGCGGCGCCATCTGTCGGGAATATCCCGAAAAGTACCTAAATGCTTCTGCTGCGTCTACTCGCCGGTTTTTTACGGTTTCGCAGTAGGCTTGTTTCGACCACGTACTCAGTGCACTATATTCATTAATCGCGAATTTACGTTCACATAAGCCTTAAATATTCTAAAGAAAGTCATTTCTGCGTGGTAGGCAGCACAGATACTATAATTTCGAACAAAAATTGAACTGAAATCGCGAACGTAACTGAAGTCTTTATTCTCTGTACACTGGTACTTCCAATGCAGAACTCGATAAGCCATTTACCCTCTGGGAACTAGGCTGGGCGCTAGAACAGCTAAAACGGAAGCATGTCCCAGGCGAGGACTAGATTACGTACTCACTTATTCGAAACCTCTCTGACAAGGACAAAGAACATTTTCTGAGCATTATAAACTTACACTGAGAAGAAAGTACCCTTGCAGCATCTGGGAAACAATCACATATAACCCTACTGCCAAGACCAGGCAAGAAACCTACGCTTCAAAACCTCCGCCAAGTTTCTCTAACATCTTGCTTGTGAAAGACAATGGAAGGAATGGTGCTCAATCGGCTCGAGGCTCATCTTGAATTTACAGATTTCTTCCCCCTCAACAAATTGGCTTCCGAAAAGGTGTGTCTACTCAGAACCTCTTTTTTCTCCTCATGTACGAATGTGATCCTCCCCCTTTTCCAAGATTCAAGCCATAGTGGATCTTGATGTGCATAAGTCATTTGATAACCTTGTCCATGATCCTCTTTTAAACACCCTGGCCTCTATTGACTGTGGTCCAAAGATGTACGGCTGCTTCACTGCATTTCTCTGCGGCCACACGGCCAAGTTCCGTCTCCCCGATTCTATCTCTGATCCTTTCCCCCTTACACGTGGCACTGCTCAGGGTGCTATTCTGTCACCCACCCGTTTTGACCTTGGAATGGCTCCCCTATCTCGTATTCTAGCGTCTATCGCAAACCTAAAAGATACATTCTATGCAGATGATCTGACTCTTTTGTGCACTTCTGGGTCTTCTAGCGTAGTAGGGGAGACCTTACAGCAAGGTGTCGATGCAGTCGCTAGATATCTTGACAAAGTAGGGCTCCTTCCGGCACCTAAAAAATCCGAATTGCTGATGATTGCAAAAACTCGCTACCAACGACAGCATAACCATCTAATCAATCTCACAATGACAGGTGACCCCTTCCCTCGCGCATCGTCCTGCCGGATCCTTGGAGTACATATCCATGAGTCAAGTAATCAGGCCAATGTTTCTATAAACGTTAAAGTTTTCAATCAGCTTACGCATCTAGTTCCCCGCACTGTCAATAAGCACGCTGGGCTACGTGCGGGTCAAGTCAGGCACCTTGTCCACGCATTAGCATTGAGCAAAATTCCATATACAGTTCCATATCTTACTCTAACCTGTCGCCAAAGACATCAAATTGAGGTTGCACTTGATATATTGTATAAGGCTGGCCTTAACGTCCCTGTACATACGTCCACGGAGCGCCTATACTCAGCAGGTCTGTTCTTGCCCTTGGGAGACCTCATACGACAACATCGAGACCGGCAAATGGCACGTCTTTCGAGCACCAAACAAGGACATTGAATACTTCAAGTTGCACTCAAAACTATCGACCTCCCTATCATTACCTCTCCTTCCCCGATCCCAGATAACTTAAGAGTAACACCTATTCCAAAAAAACGTTGCACCCGATACTAACCGAAGCCGACATTCCGCTCACGTGTCCAATCATGTTCATCCTACTGATTCCACGATCGTCTACACAGATGCATTACGAAGTGACGTCGGAGCAGCTGCTTACTCAATTGAGAGCTTCGGCGAGGTAGTGACGCATACCCTTGGTCCTTACATAGTTCCTCCTCCTGCAGCGACTCTCGAGACCCTATCAATAGTCGCCAGTATTCAAGATATCGCACAAGTACCCCCTAACCCTTCAGGATATACAATATACACTGATTCAATACAGGCTATAAGCGCCATTCACACGGGTCGCATTCCTGAATAACTGCAAGATGATATACACAGAGCTCTCACCAAACTACGTCTCAACACTGTCACACTGAGGTGGATTCCTGATCACGCTGAAATCCCAGGCAATGAAGTAGTCCATCGCCTCACCCGCGAACTTCAGCACCGGGCGCCTGGGATTCCCTGGCCTCATCCACCCACGTGGGACGCTACTCTTCACTACAAAAAAGAAATCAGCCCTCACTATGGCAACATTAGGCAAACTCTTCGTACACTTCCTCCCCCTGATAAATCCCTCACTACAACACAAATACGCATTACTTAGACGCATACAACTAAATACAATCCTTCCTCCTGCGCGATCATTTCTATACCGAATCAGACATTCCCCCACATGCCCGAATTGTTCTGAACATTATGAAAACTTAGAACACTGCATGTTTTCCAGCCCTGTTGCAATACAATCACCTCACTTTCCACACCCTCCTCCCCAACCTGGCGGGCTTAGTTAGCCTCTGACTAGCTAAAGGACCAGTTGGCCTTGGTGACTCTGGCCCAGGACGTTCTCGATGCTTAATAGTGCGTTGAATAAAGTTGTTTCCTTCTCCTTCTCCTTCAAGAACTACAGGGTGTAGCAACAACGTGATGGAAACTCCGCCCCCTTAGCCTTGGGTACATAGCCAGAAATAGTTGTGCGGGAGTATAGAGCCCCTCGCTGCAAGCAGTAGAGGGTGGCTGATATCGCTGGTGAACAATTCACTTAATTATACTTCATACATATGAAGAGGGTAGATATATCTAATTTTTATGCAAGCATAAAATAAAACGCATCCTGCCCTGCTTGCCCCATATAGGAACGAATTAGGACGCCACAAAATTTCCACTAAGTTCTTGCCGATGCCCAATAATATGAAAATTTACAATCTTAAGGGTACACAGAATTCCCTATAGTATCTAGCGATGAGATACTCGAGCAACTTCAAGTAGGAATAACTAAACGACACTGAAGATAGCAAAGTACATTTTTTTAGACAAAATTGTGCAGCGAAAAGAGTCCTTGGAAGTTCAAGGCTAGCGCACATGTGGGAAGCCGGACACGCCCTCGTGAAGAAATGGAAAAAGCAGACAATTAATCGGAAGCTCAAGTTACACATTGCACGGCTTGAGAAGGAAATTGAAGAACACGTCAGTAACCTTACACGCCAGAACTGGTATCAGGTATGCGACGAACTTAACGGGCAGCTTGGAAACAAGAACACGTGGAACCTTCTCCGCCACCTTCTTGATCCAGCCCAGTCCAAGACAGTCAACAGAAATGCTATATACCAGATCATCTATGCATATCCCGGAAGCGGGGAACAATTGTTATCGTCGCTACAAGATAAATATGTAAACTCCAGCAGAGATGGAGATTTGTACCCGAACTACACGGGACGCGACAACCCAAATCTTGACGAGCCTTTCTCGGACGCAGAGATCTGGACCGCACTCTCTGAACTGAACTTTCTGAACTGAAGATAAAATTTGTGCCTGGATGAGATAAAATCAATAATAAGTGGCTGCGGAACATAGATCTAAAGTCGGTCGCAGCGCTCACGGATTACTGGAATGAGTGCTGGGAGAGTGGTAACATATCCCAATCGTGGAACCACGCCAAGATGATGTTTATTCCAGAACCTAACAAGATGATAAACCTCGATAACCTGAGGCCAATCTCGCTTACCTCGTGCTTAGGTAAGCTAATGGAGCATGTTGTGCTTAATAAACTGCATGACTATGCCGAAGAATACGCGCTTCTATACCACACACCATGGTGGGCTTCAGAAGGGGACTTTCTACATAGGATGTCATGCTTCAACTGTCACATGACATCATTAACAGATCTAAAAAGGCAAATACATAAGCTATCCTGGCTATAGACCTAAAGAAAGTATTTGACAATGTCTCCCATTATACTATACTAGAGCACCTAAACGAAATTTACCCTGGGCGAAAGGCTTACAAATATATCAAGGCCTTCCTCAGTGAGCACTCGGTGGAACTGCACGTGGGCAATTTGAAACCCGACTCGATAAAGCTGGGAAACCAAGGCACCCCTCAGGGGGCTGTGCTCTCTCCGTTCCTCTTTAATTTGGCATTAATCAAGATCCCGGATACACTCGTCAAAATACCAGGAGTACAGCACAGCCTCAACGCGGACGATATTACGGTGTGAACAACTACGGGCTCTCATGGTGAAATCGAGGCCGCTCTTCAAGCAGCTGCAGACGTTATCGATGAAGAGACCAGGAGAGTGGGCCTAGAAGGCTCCCCTAAAAATCGGAGCATAAAGTGTTTAATAATGGCAAATTAAATGCGCCCTTGACAACACTCATTATACAGGGCGGGGAAGTAAAAGAGGTTCAAGAGATCAAGATCCTGGGGATCAGGCTAGAAACACTCTGGAAACGCGCCAGCAATCAAAATGAAATGGGCGGTTCACCAAACAGCCAGACTAATACAAAGAATCACTGATAGAAAACGAGGCATGAAAGAACACGACCTCTTCAAACTCATAGACGCTTCATCATATGCAGGATTACATACTCCCTCCCGTACTTAAAACTCCAAAGAAACAGTTGAGAGAATCGACGCCATCATTAGAATGGCTTACAAAGCAGCAATGGGCCTGGGTCGCTCGACTCTTACCGAAGAGCGTCTCAAACTCGGGGTCCACAATACCAACGAGGAACTCAAAGAAGCACAACGAACTGCCCAAACAAGGCGCCTATCTAGCACGCTCGCCGGTAGGAAAATACTTGAGAGATTAGGTATTCAGGGCGAACCCCTACATAACCTCTCTCAAACTATTCCACGCGATATCCGAAGGAGGATCACCATCAAACCTCTTCCTCGGAACATGTATCCCCACGCCCATCAAGGCAGACGAAAAGGACGAGCTAAGAGCCTGCACAAAACCCAGAGCCGGCTACAGGACATCATCTACGTCGATGCCGCAGAAGACGCGGAAGACTCTAACATATATTCGATGTGTGGAGTCACACATCCCAACACTAACCCAGTGAGACTCGTTATGGCGGAGACTGTTTCCACATCCAGACCCCTAGTGGCGGAGGAGGCCGCCATCGCCGCGGCCATCGCTTTTACTAATGCAACAACCATAGTAAGCGACTCCAAACTGGCAATCAGTAACTTTGCTAGAGGTTGAGTCTCTATAGCCACCTCACAAATACTCAGTGAAATGAAAGAATCTCCTCTCTCGAGAGATATCGAATTAATATGGACTCAAGCTCATGCGGGAATCCGGGAAAGGAGGCTGCCCACCAATACGCTCGAGAATTAGCCGGCCAAGCGGTGGCGCAAAATCAAGAACCGGAACCCTTCGGTGAGCCAGCCGTATCATACCACGAATTCACTGCACATTACAAAGCAACGAGAAGAACACTCCCACCATCCCATAAAACATTGACCAGAAAACAACAAGTAATATGGAGACAGCTACAGACGGGACCCTCCCTCGTCCGAACTACATATCAAAATTCATAAATAAGGATATGAATCTCTTCTGCCGGTTTTGCGGGGAGAAAGAGAACTTCGAGCATATGATCTAGGCGTGCGAAGCCCATAAGCCTCCCTCAGAACTCTTGCCTAATCCCTGTAAAGAAGCTTGGGAAAAGCTAAGGTCCAGCGATGACCCTGGCATTCAGGTCAAGGCCGTCGAAAGGGCCGGCGTTGCCAAAAGTCTCCACAGCCTGCGGCGCGCTAGCTGACTTCCCCTATTCCTCCCACTTATTGTGAATAAAGTTTTATCAGCCTTAGCCTCTAGAGCTCAAAACGTATCAGCAACCATACCATCTACAACGCTCCCATGGCGACACTCATGCCGAGTTTCGCTTGGATCGCCCAAGTTTATTTGAGAGAGGGCGTCACCGAACGGGTCTCTGACTGAAAGCCATGCCATAAGAATGCGGATAATGGATCGCCTTTTTTAGTCGTAATCAGCACCATTCTTACGTCACTTGAATATGATAATGTGGCCTTGTTTAGCAAGAATAAAGTAAATATCGACGCAGTGTTAGGTTTAAAGAGGAGAAGGAAGTTAGACAACTGCAACAAGCATTAAGCAGGGCTTGGGGAAAGGGACAACACGCGGCAATACGCCTTTAGCAACAAGCACTTCGTTAGGTACGTTGAGTCCCACAAGAGTAGTTCTAAACATATTTTAGCTATTTACGTTATGAGAGAAAGTTTACTGCATAACGGATTCCCTTTAGAGTTTGTGGCATTGGCGAACTAATGTGCTCCACGTCGCGTTGGCTCGATGATTACGGCGCTTAGCTGCCACCCATGAGAAGGCAGGTTTCTACTGGGTCCCGCAGCCACTTTCAGTTGGAGGTCAAATTCAAGCCCTGTCAAATTCAATGACAGCGCCCCCTAAATGTCTGGATTAAAGTTTTTAAACACTCCACTACGGCGTCTCTTATAGCTGAAGTCAATTTGGGACGGTGAATTCTCTGCTACAATGTGCTGGTAGTGATAAAAAAGAATTCGTGGAATAGTGCGGTTGTTCCCTGTTAATGCCTTATCTGTGTTAACGATCGTTTCCTCGCTGTTGTGTTTGCAGAGACCACAATGGAAGTGGAAGTCCTTGAGCGGAATCTAGAGGCTCTAACGGAACATCTGGAAGAACATTTGGAGCTACTCCAAAGGCTCCAATCGCTTTGAATGTAGTCAATGACCACCCTTTATTGATTGCTTCGCAGCGCCAGAGCCTTGTCAGTGGGGCCAGTAAAGAAACCTGTCTCGCAAAAGTGTTTCTCGTGCCTCCTTTGCGACTAAAGGACGATGTCGCTGCTTGGAACTAACTCCACCTAGTGAGAGATTACAGTAAGACGATTTGTATCAGTCTCTTTGTGATTTATGCTAGCGATCATTTATTGTTAGCGGCAGCATACGAAATTGCATTACTTGCGGAGTCTTCAATTATCTTTCTAGTAAATTTCCATGAAACGAGGATGAAGTTCAGTACTCAAAAGAAGGCTGGAATGCTAACTGCAGTGGTGCAATAAAAGAAATTAAGACAAGTAAGCACGAATGCTAATCTGTCCTTTTTCCAAATATACGCAGAATAGATTTTTGGGCGGTATTACAGAGGTACACGAAACACACTAGGAACAAATTGTGAGCGTTCAAGTACAGCATAATTGATAAATCAAACACCACAAAACAATCAGTCACATAGCGAAGCGAAATTATTGTTCACGAAAAGAGAAAGAAAGATGTCCGGAAACAGCAAATAGGCGAAATTTTAAATTTTCAACACCTGGTAGTTAAAATGCAAAAAGTAGCCCAGTGTAAGTAAAACTGTGCACAATTTTTTAGAGGCAATCAGCATCTTAAGTGCGGTAAAGTAAAGGACTTTTCCACGACTGTTTCCACTCATGTGCCGCTTTTTAGGTCATTTGCTTTTTTATTTTTTTTTTCTGTTTTGCTCCTTTTCCTCTGCTTTCTTATTTCTCCTTTTTTTACTGCTTCTACGTTTTTTTTTTCTTTTGGTTTTACTCTTGTAACGCAATGATGAGGCCTGGCACTGATGCTTTGCCGCATGTTTGCCTATTTTGGCACAGTGTGCGCCATTTCGACGTCAGTGGCTCTTTTCACGACTACACAATATATCGACGCCTATGGCCCTTTCGACGTCGCATTCACTTTTCGGGATCTAATTAATCACTAATTACTCCACATCAACAAAGTTTGTGCATGGAGACATGTCCCCCCCCCCATCTCATCTTATGTCGCGAAAAATATTTTTGTTCGTTAACCACGTCATTTATCGATAAAAAAATTGTGACACCCTGTGCTGACGAAAAATATCTGTGCACACTATAAGGTACAAAGGCCTCCGCATTAACCAATATTGCAAGACGAAAAATATATTAGAGCACCATTGAACAAAAGCAACGAACCCCCCAAAAGCACATGTACTTCAGTTTCTAAGTACGCAGAATTTAGCGAAATTGATTACATGAACTTCAATCGCAAAGCGAGGTAAGTTGTTCTACTCAGATATCACGTGGTAGCATATATGACTCAGGGTCTAAACGTTGTGCGCATTGAATGGAGTGACACGAAGGGCGTTGGAAATTTTAAGGGTGATTTTGCGCACTTTGGGGAGGGGGGGAGCGTACATTGAGCAGTCACTATAGAGTTTCGGTTTGGTTTGGTTTGTGGGGTTTAATGTCCCAAAGCGACTCAAGCTATGAGAGACGCCGTAGTGGAGGACTCCGGAAATTTCGTCCAACTGGGGTTCTTTAACGTGCACTGATATCGCACAGCACACGAGCGCCTTGCTTTTCGCCTCCACCGAAAAGCGACCGCCGAGGCCGGGATTTGATCCCGCATCCTTGGGAACAAGTTTCCCACTGCTGTTGTGGTGGGTTTATTGGCGCATAAGCAGCTCCGTCTATCGTGCCCCAAG
The DNA here is from genome assembly GCF_055883805.1 of Amblyomma maculatum. NCBI lineage: Eukaryota > Metazoa > Arthropoda > Arachnida > Ixodida > Ixodidae > Amblyomma > Amblyomma maculatum. The sequence goes on along the minus strand of NC_139348.1, from coordinate 67,038,335 downwards.
CACAAGGTTGTAAGTGGTGTATACTATTTATTCTACAGTTTCTTTAAAATATTTGTTTCCCTTAAAAAGCTACCTAAGTAGCACACATTACGTGGCCCACCTGGGGCCCGTATGGGTAAGTTGGGCTTGGGCAACCATGATAACACCCCTGAAGGCACGCTTTAGAAACCAAGTGGTCAAGCCCAAATTGGACTTGCCTCTGCTTTTTCCATCCGGGTATCATATGGGCGTGGAAAGGGCTAACTGAGTACATTTGCCGCATCTGGCCCGCAAAGGTCCCGCTCGGGGAATATTAAGGCCGATGAAAAGAAAATTTGGCCTTTGTGTGGAAAAAGCCTGTGCTAATCTAATTGAGACTGCCCGCTTAAAACCGCAATAGGTCCCGCATGGGCCGCGGCGGGGCTAAATACGGGTATGCGCACGCATTTCCTACATGGGACCCTTCAGGGGTTCTCGAGGGAAGGTCAAACGGAAATGTAGGTTTCATGCAGAAAATTCCTGGGCTGCCTTAAATGGGGCTGCCCATCAAAAACCTAGATAATTTACGCATGACCTGTAGCGGAGCAGGAAAGTGCACCTTCCCGCTTCTGCCCGCATAGGTCTCTTGCGGGACACTTCAGGGCACATCCGATGCAAATGTGGGCCTAAAACGAATAGTAGACGGGCTAGCCCAAATGGGGCTGTCCACTCAAAACCTGAACAGGTCCCGCGTGGTTTGCATCCGGGCTGAAAATCGGGCATACCTCCACGCCGCTCACATGGGTATCTCTTGGGTTAATTGCGGGCATGCAACATATATTCGTACCCCATGCGGTAAAAATAAGGTAAGCCCAATTGAGGCTGTCCATGAAAGGCCGCAGTGGGCCCCAAATTGGCCGTAGGTGGGCTTACCGCTCTGAAACATCTTCACTTTATATTTCAGGCCCCATTTTATTTATGTAATTCATCTTATACCGGCCGCTAATTGCATCTTCTGAAATTTTTACATAACCATTCTATGCATATCCGTGCCATGAATAAAGATTATCTAATTTTACTCTAGAAACTACGTTAATTAGGCAGTATTGGCAGAAAATATGCAGCAGTAACTGTTCCGTTTTACCAGTATGTACTGAACTACCTCAAAATTTTTTCCTGCGCCATTATTATTCTACATAAACCACCGAAATAAATATTCAGACCATTTGTTGGGTGATATGGGCCAGCCCACATAATTGTAGTGAATTAGGAATAAATATCTTTTATGTCACTGAGTGTCGAATACAAGATAAATAAATAGTGCTCAATGTTTCACACTTGATGATTAATGGAACTTGGGCAGCCTCGAAAATACTAGATTCAACACATGAGGGCAGCGCGGGGGCGAGCCCAAAACGGAAAGGCCTCCGCAAAGCCCGCGCCGGAACAATTAATGTATTGGAGGGATTAATCGACATAAAAATTAAAACCTTGATCAATGGGGCGGCACTGCCTTCATAAACGTAGGACCCATTAATGCGTCTGGTATGCTGCCCATATTCAGCTATCTGAGCTGAATGCGGGCAGCCCTATTTGGGCAGCCCACGTGGGTTCCCTCTGGGTACGTATTGCAAATCCCGCATGGGGCCCGTATGGGCTGTCCCCACGGGCCCAACATGGGCCCCCACTTCATAGCCCATTTTGTGCTACCTGGGTAAAAACACATGATAGATCAACAAGTTCGCTTTCACTTAAAATGAAAGCTGGATGGAAAGGAATGTGTTCATACTAAAATTGAGTAAAATACTTTTTAGAGCACAGCTCTTTGGCTCCCGTTCCTGGTTTTCGCGGCGTCGGCGTTGTCTCTCGTAACCAGCTCAACTTTCCTTCCTTCCTTCCTTCCTTCCTTCCTTCCTTCCTTCCTTCCTTCCTTCCTTCCTTCCTTCCTTCCTTCCTTCCTTCCTTCCTTCCTTCCTTCCTTCCTTCCTTCCTTCCTTCCTTCCTTCCTTCCTTCCTCCCTCCTTCCCTCCCTCCCTTACGACATGATACAGATACCCACAGAAACAAGTGTGACTGATACTGCGCCTTTTCATTGCAACCAGCTCCACTTTCACTCCCACCTTCCTTCTTTTCCTAACTGCATGATTCAAGTGTCCACAGAAGAAAGTGTGTGTGAGATACAGCGCTTTTCCATTCCTGTGAACCAGTTATGAAAGGCACGCTACAGAGCTCAAGTGGAGGACGTGACAACACATGGTAAACACTGCTAAGATAATTCATGAATAATGCGAGCGCCCACTCCCAACTGGAGAATAACATGTGCAGTAACCGAGAATTCACACACTGACAGAGAAAAGCATCATATTTTGTTGTAGTTTGCTTATATACAGCTAGTTTGATAGTCCGGTTCTCTAGCCGATCTTCCCTTGGCTTTCGAGGAAGGCCTGGCCCAGATCTAGCCCACCCTCATGTTCTTTTAAAACATATTGCTATTCTTTTGCTAACCAACTTTGGCTACAGCGTTTTCAAGGCAGTTTATAATATTTTGGAAGGTTTTTCTTCTTGTCTGCAGCTTGTGAGATTAGTCGCTTCGCCGCGCAACGCTTTGGGCCTAAGCGCTGCCTCCCGCAAACTCCCAATACTTTAAAGGTCCACGGAAACGGCCCCCAAGAAACCACTGATAAACGTGTTCAGTGTGTAGAACACATCCTTTTGAGCATTAAGGCAAAGTATAACTCCTTGGAACAAAGCCAGCGATTTATTATTAATTTTTAAAAACAGCGTTTTTTGAAATTCGCGGGCAGAGGAAATGTCGCTTGGCGGTGTCGCATGGAACTATTTCCTAATCCCGTGACGTCACGGGTCGGTTGACTGGCAAGGCTTGCTAGAAGCTGCCATTCGCTGCGGTCACTGCAACCATGACGTCACGAACACACTTCCGGTAGCTGCCAAAGTCGTCTGCTCGTGCGCTGCTCGAACTCTGTGCGGGCTGTTACAGCTCGCCGCCCTTATCGGTTAGGTGACCATTGCCCATTAAGTGCAGCAACCGAAGCGACGCAGGGATCGGCAGAACGAAGCTGCATTTACAAATATCTTATTTATATAACGTGGTTTCAGGAGTATCGGAGTGTCGTCCGACGAGGCGTCAACAGCACAGTCAAGCACCGCACGATGGCAGCACCTCCTCGACCGCCGTAAACACCGCTGCTGTGGCCCCTCCTCCCGCATACCGTTCGCGAACGACACGGCGGATCGTTAGCACCGATGTCCGAAATAAAGCGTGCTAAAATTTGTTGGTGTCTGGAATACTGAGCCGAATATCAAGTATGAAGCCCTCGTGAGGATCGCTGACCAGCAGCAAATTGCTGGTAAGAGCGATAGCCGTGATACAAGCTAGTTTCTGCTCAAGCCAGCTGCCGCTGGTGCATTTCGGCTGATCCGATCTGCTCGTACTAGCTCTGCGACTAATGCGTCGGCAGAGTTAATCCTATAATTATTTTACTATGGCAGGATAGGAATCACTATAAGGCAGTTTCATAAGTAGACGATTTACGACAGCGTCGATCATGTTCCAAATCGTCGACCGCCGCTGCTTCGAAGCGAAACAATAGGCCTAGCGACGACCAGGGACGGTCACGCACGGCGCCGGCGTTCGCCGCGCTCGCACGTTCCACCCCCGCGGTAATTGTGTAACGTACCTCAGCCTGCTCGCGGCATCCCGTGCTGCAAGCGTTGCAAACTCGTGCACTTTCATAGCTAAGGCCGCGTATTTTTTGGCGTTCTGCTCAGCAACAAGCCGTTCAAACGATACTGTAGGCACGACAAGGCTTCAGTACGCAGTCGCTGCGCTGTCGGCCGTAATCGAAGACGTCGGGCGGCACCATAATCTATACACCGATCTTTAAACGTGATACAGTGGGCAAATGAATAACTTTGTGAAGCAGACCCGCTCGTACGTTTCGCGCACTCGGGCGCCGACGAGTAGCTTCCGTCAACAGACGCCGTCATAACCTCGGTTAAAGGGGCCCAAAACAGCCTTAGCGATACAGTTTCCCTATGCCTAGTATGTGAAAGAATGTCGATGTAAGATAACCTTCCCGCAAAAATTTTTTAAATGCGGCATTTGGAAGCAGAGTTATTTGCAATCAAATTTTGAATATCTGCGCCTTCGCGGCTTTCCTCCTCTTTTCAACTTTTTAGCGCACGCAAAGGCTGGCCCTCCTCCAAGGCCTCGCCCACTGACACGTCACAACTGACGCATCTGCGCTTTTACTTTTTTTGCTTAGCGCCACACGCCGCAACTTCCGTTTTGTCGCGCTTGCTTGCCGACGCGCCGCCGGGGGTCTCTTGTCGTCTGCTTCATCGCCATCGCCCTTCGGCAAGAACTCGCAAGTTTTGTTGCCACGCTATACATCCCTGGCGTTGACCTCACCTTCGATTTTGTGTTACGTCGTGTGCGCGACGGGTGCAGAACAGTTCTGGGCTAGACTGGCCACTCTCTTGAGTTCGCGAAGGCAGTTATCGAAGCGCTGAATTGTTGCTGTTGACGGGACATGAGCGGGAGGTTGTTACAGTGTGCAGTCCCTGGCTGCGAAGGTATTGCTAGTGACGGCAGGAAAAACATTCTGCATCAAGTGCTTCAAAACGCCAACCTCCGGAAACAGTGGGTACAGATCATCGGATAGCCAGCATTGGTAAAGACAGCGTTTATCTACGTTTGCTTTACCCGGATATGTGGTTCGCGATTTGTGGATCCCAACAAGACTGAGTCTGCGTGAAGGAGCGGTACCAACGCTGTTTCTTCCAACCCTGCCGGTAAGTGTAGAATGAAAAGATTGTGATAATATTAGCTTTAGACGTGTTATCACAGTACAGAGTGGATTGTTTTTTTTTTTAACTCAGGCGATCTTGCTCGGCGTTGTGGCATGCATATAGCAAGATTTGTCATGATCACTGTGAACTACACTGCTGAAAATAAACCAGTGGCGAGCTTACGATGGGATTTTATTATTTTTTAATGTTATGCTAGTCGACCCCACGCACCAATGCACCCATATAAGCCGTATACTATCATCGTCGGGGTTCAGCAGCGGATTCTTCAACGGCGTGTACTTGTGGGGGTCGAGTCCCATCTCGGTACTCATTCGCCGAAGTCGCTTTTCAAGCTCGGGGTCCATAATATCCGTACCGCAGCAAGGGCATCAGATGTTAGCGAAAGACTAGAAATTCAGAATCGAGATCGCAGAGAGCGGTCTTCCGGGCGTTGCGGAGGGAAACTCTCTCGTGCACCTTGCCCGAACCTTGAAACCTCCGTGTTTAGGTTCCTCTTGCTTTGGCTATATGATGCCCCTTCGTGAAAGATAACGATCGATTCTAAAGAAAAAAAAAAGGAAGGGGATGAGGAGAAGGGGACTGCGTAGTTGTGCGCTGTGGTGTAGTTTGTCAGTTTCGGTTCGGCATCAGCTGACTGCAACGGCGAACACGTGCGCCGACAGGAAGTAAACAAACTCTGTTCGGTGCGCGATTATTATCGCAGCATGACTCCCGCCCTGTAGCTTTTTTTTTCTTTTTTTTTTAACACCGTGTGGTGTTTGTACAAAGCGCACCCTGAAATGTCGCGCGGATGGAGCCGCGTCCAAGTTTACCAACCGAGGCGGCCAGGAATTAGAAACACGTGAAAAACCGAGATGGGCGTTGATAAGAAGAAAGAGAAGGAAGTCAGGAATGAAGAGATGGAAACAGAAAAAAAAAGTGCCAAGAGGCTTTACCCTTCAGCGGGAGGGGGGGGGGTCACGAATGAAACTTTATCACTCGCGTGAACTGGCTTAGTCGCTCAAAGTTGTGCCTCTTTATCCTTAAGCGATCAGCTGCCGATCGGAAGTGTAAGAGTTGGTTTTGAAAGGAGCATAGACAGGAGTTATACAAAACTAGATTTTTCCTGCGGAAAGGGGGGGGGGGATTAACTGCAACAAGGGAAGAGGACTTCTCCAAATGGCTCACCGACAGCAAAAAGAGCAAGAGCCTTCTCCGGTTCCTAACGGAAAATAATTTGCACGGGTTCTTATAATATGCCTTATGGCAAGCTTGAGTAATAAAAAAGAAAAAACAGCGCGCGCATGCAGTAGTGCAACGATCGAGTGACACAGTTCGGCACAATGTTACAAGTGGCTCACAAATGCAAATTTATTTTTGTCCCAGCTTTTCCAGGAACAGCGGGTGCAGATCATCAGCCAGCTGGATGGAATGGAAGTGGACCTCGCCGGAGATGGGCGTTGCGACTCCCCGGGCTACAGCGCCAAGTACTGCACGTACAACGTTGTTATCATTCAGACTGACCATATTCTACAATGGGAAAAGGTAAGAATAGGAGAGGTAAGGCAATGCTGCGATATGAAAATTGGCAAGCTGCAATTCATATTAACTGTGTGAAGTCAGCTGCAGTGCCCAATAGTGCGAGCATGGGGCCTGGCCTCAACTTAACGAGCCTCAGTGCAGTCTTTAACAAAAGGCGACAATTTCTGCATATTATTAGGAGAAATTATTTTCAGCCTCACCAAGAGTGCCCTTGGCAAGTGTTGCTTGCATGTCTATACATAAAAAGAATCAAATTAATCATTATATAGTACAAACAATTGAATTACAAAATGTTTTATCGTTGCAAACCATTGGTGAAGAGGTACATTTGCTGACATATATTATTATGTAATGAGTTTTTAATTTCATCTATCTACAGACCACCACCTAGCTATCTGGACATATTGCAAGAGCAGCAAATCGCCCATACAGCACTACTTTGACGCTTGATGCATTACTAAAGATGCATTCAGTTGCTTGCTTTAATAATTAGGGCGCATACATGGTAATAACAATATTCTATATTGCATTTAAGAAGTTGGAAGCTGTGAGCAGGTCAAAGGGCTGTGAAGCAATAGAACCATGGATCCAGACAATCACAAGTCTATGTTGCTGCCCTGGGCCAGGGTAATGGTGACCTGATCATCAGCATGTAGCAGCCTGTTGAACCACATATGCGATAAGCGTGATGGCCATGATAGACCATACATCAAATGCCTGCATTAGCCCCTTGCAAACAGCAATGGATTAGCAGAGGTAATCTGTTTTGTATAGTTCTTTTTTTTGTAAAGTTTTCACTTTGATGTTGTTTGGAAGGTGCACTGCTCTCACTTGTGGCATTTGTCAACCAATGATAAATTTAAGAGATAGGTTGTGCAAATAGAACTTCACAGAAAAAATTTTGTATACATTCGCACATATTAGGAAGTTCCCATATGACATAGCTGAGAAAGAAACCCCTAATGAAGTGAAGAAACAAAATAATGTAAATGTGAGTGCTGAGACTGCAAGATATTTTAATACTGAGGCAGCTTGGTTATACATGCTAGTATGGAACACAAATACAATGGGATTTTTCGTACTGTCCTATACTGACAATTTTAAAGAAGACAAAGTGTAGCATGTTTGCTCGACAACATCTCTTAGATTTCTTTTCACCGTAATATAGTAGTACAAGACCTGGGGTGTTTTTAAGAATATGATGCTAAAACTGTTTTCAGCTGCAATGCAGCAGCTGTAAGCAGGTTCAGCATCTACGACTGACTAGAACACACACCAACACTGCAACTCATCAGCCAAATATTTATATATATTTTTTATGTATATATTTTTAACAGATTCATGTGCTTTCAAGAAGCTGAACTCCATTCTGAAGAACTCCCAGTTTTTGACTGACACTCGACAACTGTCTCCCAAAGCCCAAACATCTTCCCTTGAATCTTTTCACAAATTTGTCATCAAGTTTGCTCCCAAATCAATTGCATACTCGGATGGTGGGACGCAAGTAAGGTTTGTTGAATGAAAGAGAAGACTAAGACATTATTTTTCCCTCCAGTGTGACTATGTAGTCCAACTTTTCTGCATGGCATGTGCAAACAATAAGTCCTTGCATGAAGCTTTTATTGTATGTACATAATATTGTCATTATAAAAGGAACAGAGACTATAGGAAATAGAACACAGTGCGAAAAAGAAAACCAGAAGTTCATATCATTTGCTCCATTTCCTTTTGCTCCTTTTGATTCTTCAACTTGCTAAGCAGCCCATTGAAACTTGCAACTAAGCAGATTGCTTTTAGTTCGTGCTATGGAATAGCCCTGGAGGGCTGAAAAATTGCTTTGTGACCAATTTCAAGCACCTCAAAACAGTCATTCTCATGGTCTAGTGCTGAGGTTTAGAGAAAAAAAGTTCAAAGGTTTTTTTTTTTTTTATGTGAGGAGGGGGAAGCTGCTGTGTTACTGGACGCATTTGGCGCCTTCTTTTTATGGAAGTTGGGCTTGACTTCAGTCTCCTTAGTGCAGTGCTTGATCTGGAGTTCTCATGTTATCAGGCCAGGTAAAATGAGACCCTACAATTGCGATTCACAGGAGTCGACCCTGACATCTGCCAAAAAAAGTGCCCTCCACGTAACTCAATCCCAACTTCTGCATAAAGTAGGCACTCAATGCAACTTATGAGCCAGCTGCCACAATCCTTCCATCCTGATAGTAAATACACTGCTGTAAAATTAGCTGAACTTATCTTGTGTCTTTCTTTTCGAAACTTGGAACACTTCCATGTCAAAGGTAGTTATCATACATTTGGAGGAGACTGCAGTGCACACTTCTGACATTCAAGGATGCTTCATATAATATGGTAAAAACATATTTGGTAGAATGGTAGCACTAGCCATTCTGTAATCCCCTTCTGTGGAAAAAGTGAGACAGGAGGCTATACACGTACTGCACAGGCCACCAAGGGTCCTCATTGAAAGTCATTGCTGTTATATTAGAATAGGCAGATGGGATGAGATAAAGAACAGTGCACCAGGAATACATACAGACAGAAATGACATGAGCTGAGACACTGCAATGACACAAAGTTGAGGGCGAGCATGGAGGGCTGGCTGGAAAAACACCTTGTCTCTCTTTTGTGCTCCTCATCTTAGTGCAGTCCCAAGACAAAGGTAGTTTTTAAAGAACTGGAAGTTATCAGCGCAAGTTTCCGACCTCTCTAGAACCATCTCGAATGTCCTGAAGCTAATGTATTGAAACTGAAAGAATGCTCAAGGTGATCACTTGGACTAATGATGATCGCTAGAACACCACAGCAGGGAGAACACGGGCGATCCACGATATGAAGTTGTATAGCCCATGTCATACATTCATTTTGCTGCTTGAAGATCATTGCATCACATTTTTAATTTGATATAAAGGTACTGGACATAGAAGCTAGAACATAAGCAATCTCTGCTGCAGTGATGTGAATATAATGCATAATGGTTTCTTATAGTAGCCTCTAATTGGTATAATTTTGCTAGTAGGCAACAAGAAACACATTTTTTTCCAAAGTATGAGAAATTCATTCATATTTACCTTCTTTTTAGGTCACATCTGGCCGTTATTCACTTCAATGAAAATTCTTCTAAGCTCCAGGCACAGAAAAAGAAAGGAGAGGACGGCTGGAAAGTGAAAATGGCAAAATCAAGAAAAGGACATTTCAGTGCCGCTTCAGTGAAAATGGAGCATACTTTTTGTAAGTTAAAACTTCGTTTTACTTATATTATTACACAAAAAACTAAGTGAACTGTTGTAATCACGATGGCTATTTCGCGCAGCGTACGTCCAGAGGCTCCTCCAGGATGCGGAGAAACGGTCTCGGTGCTCTTCACACAGAGACACAGCTGCAAGCATAGCTTCAGAGCGCCACCTTATGACTGATGCCTATGAAAGACCGTCAAAAGAAGTAATTGCTGCACACAGGCACAGATTTGTGCTTCATCATGACTATTCAATTGCACAGCACAATTGTCAGTATACATAACCCAAATGCTCAACAGACTGGCATCAGCGAGGCACAGCATTGGCCGCTGGAGCCAAAACAATTGTTTCAATATGTTTGCTGCGACTAACAATATTTGGAGCGCAGTTTCATATGACTTTTTTTTTGTCGTAGTGAGTGCAGTCTTGTACCCATGTCTCTGTGTTTCGCTTCTGGCTGCGGCCAAGCAAACGTGCGCACAAAGCATGTTGCTGTTTGCTACCGCGGCAACTCCACATGGTGTGCGACCGCTCGCAGGCCCTTCAAGTATTGCATCAAAGCTGCCACTTGAAACAAAAAGTAGGAAAGACAGGGCAACTGTTGGTTCAGGGTACGTGTAAAGCTAGATAGCGAATAATTATGCCGATCAGAGTTGTTCAGCTTTTTGTGGCCAAGCTGGAAGTAAATGGAAGTAATTAAAGTGAGCCGACTTCACAAGTGACCATGTCACATCTCTCGATTCACAGGCTCGCTGTGCCCCATCCGTTAAGGTACAAAGTTTACGAGACAAACGTGTAATTGCGCTGATTATTACTATGTGCGCGATATAATACTGTGTTCTTAGCGGTAATTTATACTGCTGAGCGACTAAGAAAGCACAACGCTTCGCTGCGGAGAGAAGTTTTTTTTTTTTTAATAACGTCAATTGTTTACCCTCAGGACATAATGGAATATGCTCTAGGACTTATCTTGAGAAATTCTGTAGGCCTTCTCTCGAAATAAAGTTGTTTTCTTTGTTTCTTCGGTGCCTCCTCATCACTGCACGTCATGTGAAACCTTGCAAGGGGCAGATACAGCATGTGAATGCTAATACGTGTTTACCACGGCGTCTTGTATCTCACCGGCCTAACCGCTCAGTAGTTTGTGGTGAAACTGCACACGGAGCTTTGATATTGCGGTAACTTTTATTTGCTCGCAGTAAGTTAGGTAAGGGTGCTTAATTCGCTGCTGCTGCGTACAATGCGAACCCCCAATCTGCGCCAGTATCGGGGGCCGAAAGCTGCCAACGCCGGCACATGACACCACGGGTTCGCGCATCGCGCACGGCCAAGCCAGGTAGGTACAGTTGTCTTAGCTAATTTACTATAAGGCAAAAGTTTATAACCTACAAACTTACTACGAGACAAAATGCAACCTCCGTGAGTAGTTTCACGCAATCAAGTCAACGGTTAAGACGGTAGGATTTTAATAGCCGCCACAGTAATGATGCATCACAACAATGACTAACTCATTGCACCTGTGAAACCGTCGCTTATCTGTGCGCTATGTTCAAGCTAGTAAACACATTACTTACCAGCGTATGTTGTCGCCTTGACTCGATTCGAGGTGCGTATTTTGGTTTGGTGGACACAGGAACGGAGCAGCGGTTGCCTCCGAAATTTTGCTGCACTACGTAAGGCGCAGTGGATTGGGGCCCGACATTTAAAGCACCGACTTAATGTTGTAAACCTGTAAGCCGACTTCGAAGTTCATTTCGCATGGGCGACACAAGAAACGAGAACATTCACAGGCGGAAAGTGCCCCGCAAATACACTGCAAGGAACTGAAACGAGATCGCCGCTCGCGACCGCGCCGCGATTGCCGTGGTGCCTGCGCGAAGGGCAAAGATGCGCGCGTGCGCGCGCGAGACCGGAAGTGCAGGAAAAAAAAGCTTTGAAAAAATGTTTCTGTCTACAAAACATCCTAATTTTCTTTCCTTATAATTAAAAGTTAAGCGTATTTCGATTTTTCTGGCATAAGCGATAGTTTAATGGCTGTGTGACGTCGCAAAGAAGCAGACCAATAGTCATTCGAAAACGCATGCACGTAGCAGCGTTGCACAGAGAAGGAGGAGGACTGGCAAAAGTCGAAGGAAAGAACGCGCCAACTTTCGAATGGGATTGTGGGACCTGCACTGCGCGTAGACGTGTATTATTGCGTTCAAATGTGTATCGCAGCATAATCTAGCGACTGAGATAGTTTGTGAGGAGTGCTCGGGAGGTGTTTATGGGCCCCTTTAACGACGCAAACCGAGGTCGTCAAGCTCGGTTTGCGGTAACCGCGGTTAGTGGTGCAACCATGGTTTGGTCCGCCGTGTAACATAGGATAACCACGGGTTCGCGGTTACACTAACCGTCGCTGCGCGAACTGGCGAACTCCTCAGGCGTGTGCGAGCGAGGACGGGTTGGCACGAGTACGCCAGCGAGCGAGCGCGCGGCAACCGGAAGTTCGTCGAAGTGACGTATGTCTGGGCGGAGCTTTGAACTTGCTTGTATTCTTTGTTTTTTTATGGCTCCCTTCGGCGTACGAGTTGAGGGGGAAAATTGGAAGGGTCATTTTTAATCGCCGATATCTCTGGTGTTGCAGAAGCTAGATCGAAAATTTTTGCGGGAGAATGATGGGTGGTTCAATAACTATCAGTGTTATGGCGTTGTTTACTCTTCTTGGTGACCCCTTTCTGGGGACCTTTAAGTGCTCTGTTCATTTCTCCGACACAAAGCTTCCTTCATGACAGTCAAGAACTGTAAGTGAAGTGTTTCTTGAAGGAAATGATTGATTCAATGTCCTTGATTGAATGGGAAGGCTTCTGGCCATGGATGGGGGTAAAGGGGAGTAGACAGAATTTTCACTGTTTGCACAGGTCGTCACTCAAATCATATTGCTCTGACCAGGCCACTACGGGAGCCATACATGCAAATATCAGCTGTGTGTTTGCGTCAGTTTCTAGAAGGGAACGGTATTTCAGGCGGTAGGGTTTGATCTCGGAGCGTCAAGTAGAAAAAGCAGGGCAATCTCACAGTAGATGAGATATGTCGCCGCTCGTTAGAGTCGTACAGTGGGGGCATGTAATCATTTCCTGTGTATACTGACGCCAGCGGGCTGTAATACGTGGCGTGTAAGCCGCATGGGCGATGAGCACATTCAAGAAGACTTCTTGACTTCGGGGAGGTGGGTTTCTCGCGTAAAAAGTGGGTCTGGTGCGGCCACCTGCTTGCGATGCTGACTGAGGCTACGAAGACTGGCCCGTGTATTGCGCATAAGGGCAAGGGTGTGTTGCCTTCCCAAGGTAGAGTAAGGATTGGGAAAGTAAATGTGGGTTGGGAAATTGGGAAAGTAACTGCGGGTTGGGAAAGTAAATGTGGAAATCCCACCTGCCAAGGCAGCCGCGGCGTGTGCTGTCGCATTGCCCCCTTCCACCTACCTCCAGGTACCCCTCTTCATGCTGAACTCCTCGCGAATTCGGGAGCGTGTCAGGAGTGCCTTGCACCGGAACTGGTTCAATGTGTAATCTTACTGATTCCTATGAAGCTTAGAAGAAAATCGTTACTCCGGGTTCGCAAGGTGCAACTGCTGCGGCCATACAGCGGCTCCTTAAACGCCACCAACTCGCGACCAGAACTGTCGTTATTCAATGGAAGGAATGTGTGTAAAAAATAAAGTAGTTGTCTGTAATATTACATACATGTCTTGCTCGATATCTCTGCTTCAGTCTGTCGAAAAAGGTGAAACAGCTGATAAACTGAGCTCAAATTTCGCATAACAAGTAAATAATCGTCGGCAATTTTTTCTTTTCATTTCAAACTTCGTGCATAACAATAAAATGTGGTTTATGGTGAGTTCTTGTCCACATTCTTCACACAGGCTTCACACAGAGGCTGTTCTCAACAAAAGGTTTTGTCTCATGTGGGTGTGGCCAATGCGGAGACGGAATAAAATCACTTCTATAGAACGTTTTTTATGGCGACATGATTTCCATTCCCCTAAAATTGGCTTCGCCAACAGCCGTTTATTATCTACCTTCCTGCTCCATGATACCTGCCATTTTCCCCTTCGTTTGCTGTGCACTAACATCATGCAGTCTCTGTACGGCATATGTATGTTCTTTATTCGTTTTTCATGCGTTTTGGTAACGCAAAAGTACGCTCTCTCATTACCTACAATTCCGACATGACTCGGGACACAACAAAACGTTACTTTGTCCTTGAGCAGAGGCTGTTGATATGTTGTGTATGACATCCCCAAGTAAACTGTGTTTTGTGGTCAAGGGCTGTGCGAACACTTTCGAGTCTGTAAATAATGCTGTTTTTGATGTTCTCGTTGACTATTTTGGTAAAAGCCACAGCAAGGGCATAACATTCAGCAGTGAAAAACTTGCACACCGAGGTAATCTCGCCGTTCTTTTGCCATTTTCCTTCTACTATTGCACTTCCAATGTGTTTTAGTTGTCTTGGAGCTTCCCGTATAAAATTGTGAGCGACTGTCATATTTTTCTTTAGCAGCTAGAAATTCTTGCAGGATGTTTTCTGGTGGTGTTTGATGTTTAGAAAACTTAGTGTGAAATTGCAAACAACAGGAAGTCTGTACTATGGTGGCAGTGGATCGTGTCTCGATACGATATTAGGGAGGGCATTTTGCATTCCTAGTTCTTCGCATTTATCTTCAACTCGAAATAACAAGGATTTTATTGATGGATGCCTATTGTTGTACAATACTCTGGAGGCACACTTATGGACAATTGGGTAGCATATATGGTTTGTTAGGGAGCGCATTTTCGGGGTATATGAAAATGTGAGCACAGTCCAAAATTCTAGCGATGGTTCGTTTGTGTCTACTTAAAGACTGGTGATATGTGATTCCTATAAGCGCAAGTTAGAGGACGTAAACCTGAATTATGCACAGGATCCAAGCCCTTCAGATATGAAGGTCTTGCTGACCCATATACTATGCAGCCATAGTCTAGACAAGTGCTTACAACAGAACGGTAGATGTGTGAAGTGCAGGTTCGCTTAGGCTCCTAGTGTTTGCGTGAGAGGACTTGTATATCGAGATTTGTAAGATTTCTTGTTCAGGATTCTTATATGGGGCAGGAAAAAGGGAGTCCAGTCAAAAGTTAAACCTAGAAATTTGTGTTAATGTTTAGTGGTAGTGTGATTTAATTTAGGCAGATGGTGGGGTCAGTGTGCCGTTCTCGTCTAAGAGAAAAGCGAACAGCTACAGATTTTTGTACAGAGAACCTGAAACCATTCCTATCTGCCCATGATACCAGCTTATTTACTGTTAGCCGAAACTGCCTGTCACATGTTGCTACACTGATGATGTGCAAGTAATTTGCAAGTCGTCTACGTAAATAGAGTACATAATACACTTCATTATTATTTTTCCTATAGAGTTCATTTTTACTGTTAAAAGCTAGGTACTTAAAATGCGCCCCTGAGGCATTCCGTTTTCATGTATGAAGTTCTTCGAAAGGGTGAAAGCAAGAAGTAGGTACATGAAATGAGCGACCGGGCAAAACGTCCCTAAGACATTTTAGCATTCTGCCCCGAAAGCCAAGCTCTCCTAAATCACGCAGGATCCCATACCTCCACGTAGTATCAAAGGCTTTTTCAAGGTCAAAAATGACGTCAAGGCAGTGTTGCATATGCAAAAACGCACTCGAACTGTACTTTCAAGGCGGACAATGTGGTTGGTCAGTAGTGCAACATGTTTTCCTGAAACCGCACTGGTGAATGTCAAGCAGTTTTCGGGATTCGAGAACTCAATCGTATATTTAGAAAAAAAAAAGTTGTTCTTTAAATCTGGTTAACCCAATATGAATTGCGATAGCAACGGCGGAAGCTTCTTTTGCCTGCTACCTTATTCACCTATCGCGCCCTATAAGGTGCTACATTACTGGGGACACTTAAGCTCATCCTTTAATAGTATGGCGTGAGAGCGTAAGTTGCCACTTTTTGTATTGTTCTAGATTTTCCTCTCCTCCTCCTCCTCCTCCTCCTAGGTTGTTCAAGGTCAAGCGTGGCCTCCACCGGGACCACGCGACGGCTCAAAGCATGGCGTAGTATTGCTATCATACTAATATTTCGCAAGTAGCTCGTCAGGCCTGTTGGCCTAGAACAGCGTTTGGAGTTTGGTGACTTACCAGGCTTCAAAAGTGGTACTATAATGACCTTCTTCCAGGTTTCAAATTTTCCCGGATGTCCAGATTTTGTTAAAGGGTTTTGACAATGCTTCTACAGAGGTATCTGTTAAATGGGCTAACATTTCCTAGTGAATATCGTCGGACCCTGATGCAGTGTGTTTTTATAGCTAACAGTACTCTATTTCGTCTAGCGTAATTAAAGTATTAAAAACCCATTTACTCTACCAGTCATTTGAAGTGTTTCGTTTTCAGCTGTCGATGTGTGCTTTAAAAAATTGTGCATAGTGTGTAGAACTTCAAACTGCAGCAAAATAATCTCCCAATGTGTCTGCTTCTTCATTCATACTTGTTTGTGTGCCAGGTGTTGCCAACAATGGAACTGTAAAGAGGGAGTATTTTCCATCCAGTTCATGAACTTTTTCCACGTGTTTTATGTAACCGGGCTGTTGATGGAAGACAGATAGCTCTGCTTTGATTATTTTTCAGCTGTGCGGCAGATGCACCGCGCTTTAGTGTTTGCCTTCATGAATTTTACCAGGTTTTTATGCATTGGGTAGCGCCGTAAAATTCCCCATGCTTTGTTTTGTTCCTTTTTGTGCTTCCAGCATTGTTGAGGTGTGCCAAGGTTTACGATTTTTTCTTGCCACACCCAAAGTCCGAGGAATGACTAGGTGAGCGGCGTCAATAACACTTGCTGTCAAAGTTTCATTTAATTTGTCCACATCAGAACTGTCCCAAAATAACAGCTTGAGGGGCTAGTTGGTGCTGCCTAATACCCAGAAATGTGGCGCAACAAACACAAACACAAGCGAAGAGATACAACGCATGCGCGTGTGTTGTGTCTCTTCGCTTGTATTTGTGTTTGTTGTGCCACAGTTCTGGGTTTCAGAACTGTCCGAATAGATTTCTGACAAATTTCTGACAAGTTTCTGACAAATCGTCGATATTAAGCGCACAACCCAAGGAATCGGCGCACAGCTTTCCTATAGGCATGCGGCGGGAATTGTGCGATTGTAGTTTTCTCCGGGTCTGGGCAAACACCATCCTTACTAACGATGTGACCTAGGAACCGCAGTTCTTCGTAGGCGAAGTGACACTTCTCTGCTTTTAGTGTTAGTCCCGATGACTTGATGGCTTCCAGCACTGTCTGCAGTCGTTTTAGGTGGTCTTCAAAGTTTGACGAGAAGACAACAATGTCGTCCAAATGTACCAAACAAATTTGCCACTTCAAGCCTGCCAGGACTGTGTCCATTACTCGTTGAAACGTAGCTGGTGTGGAGCAGAGGCCAAATGGCATCACCATAAACTCAAAAATGCCGTCCGGTGTGATGAATGCGGTCTTCTCGCGATTTCTATCGTCGACCTCAATTTGCCAATATCCGCTCTTCAGGCCTATCGATGAGAAGTACCTCCCATTGCAGAGCCTGTCGAGAGTGTCATCGATGCGGGGAAGAGGGTAGACATCCTTCTTAGTTATGCTATTCAAGCGGCGGTAATCAACGCGGAAGTGAAGCGCTAGAAACAAGTGCAGAAGCGAAAGCACAGCTACACTTGTTTTAGACCTCGCCCCTTGGGACGAGGCCTTCAGGCCTGATCAGCTGGGGGTAAGCGCAGCATGTGTTAAGGGGTGGTGGAGCAGCACCAGCAACTTCCACCATGGGCGCGGATGGCATCACCCCAGGCCCACTGTGTGTGGCCTGGGTAGGTGCTGAAGACCCCTGTGGTGCCACGCCCTGCTGCGCCACAGCTGAATAGAAAGGGTGCATAATAGAAAAACGTTTGCGCGTTTCGGTGAACGTTATATTTTCCTTTACCTTGAGAGTGATTATATCTGTTTCGGTCATCCAGACAGCTACGAGAATAGGCAGGGTGGTCGCCCTGACAGTTTGCACAAACATGTTGTTTAGTTTAGCAGTCATCAGTTACAGGCTTGTGTGCAGAACAATTTGCACAAGTGAGCAGGCCTCGGCAGCTCTGTACACAGTGACCATACCTCTGACAGTTAAAACAACGTAGTAGATTCGGGATGTAGGGTCTGAGGTTGCGTTTTGTGTACCCTATCTCCAGAATAGGGTAGTACTCTCTGTGCCAAGGTAAGGACAAAGTGTTTAGTCAAATTTTTTTGTGGTCACGTCTTAATTTTATTCAGTATGCATTTGTCGCTCGTTGCTCTTTCAATCAATCCAGCAGTTCCTCCTTTGTCATGTACTTCAATTGGTGGTCGGATAGAACGCCGCGAACAGTGTTCAAAGAACGATGCCGGCTAATCATAACCGGAATGTCACCAAACGCTTTGACTTGTAAAATGTCTTATACTGATGATAATATAAGAATTCTACAAGCAGGTCATCATTTTCAAGCTTCTTGATCTTGTAACACCTGTCTAGAGCTTCAGTCAATGTTTGTTTTTAATAATTAGAGAGGAGATCTACCTTGGTGTCTCTTCTGAGTGCTCACTATGTACTACATGAAAGTGTGGAAAGGTGCTCTTTGTTAAAAAAAAATGGGCAGGTTGGTTGGTGCGCCCCCATTTCGAAGGAGGGCGATCAGTTGTTAAAAAAGAAGAGGAAGCCCTGAAAATGTACGAGTATATTGTTCGACTGCGGTGCTAGCCACCCACCCTGGAGCCTAACGAGGGGACGGGACAAGAATTGGAATTCATGTCCTGCTCCCGCCAGCTATGCACCGGAACTATAATTCAATACGACGTAACTGAGGCTGGTTAGCAACACAAGGTTAACCCTTACGGCCCTGAAGTAGGAAGAAACAGAGAAGGTAGAAAAGACACGACAGTTGTAAGAAAGAAAATAGGAGAGCAAAAGATGAAGCGGAGGATAGGAAAACGCGACTGCTGATTTCCCCTGGGTGGGTTAGTCTGGAGGTGCCGTCTGTGGGAAGCGTGGGGCAAATTGGTGTGTTGCCTCTGCTGAGAAGCCTTAAAGGTCCAAACCCAGCATCGCGTCAACCACTAGGATCCCCTTTTTCCCAGACACTGCGATGCCATGCAGGACTAAGCTTGAGTGCTCCGGGTCCGTGGTTGCGCACAGTACACGCAAACATCTGCTTTAGCAGATGCCCCCTGCGGGGGTTGCACCACTGCATATTCGGCAATAAATGTCCGCTGACTGAAAAATGAACTATTGATGTTCAATTGCTCACATCAGACCATCGCTTCGTATCACAACGCAGACCTTGCGAAGTTTAGCCTGCAGCCACAGCCTAATCGCCAGGAGAGGTAATCCCGCTTTGCAGCAGCAATTCATCTCTATTCACAGCCATCTCAGTACTTCAAATATTTCTCCCTGTTCCTGTAAGCCCCTAGTGCACATTTTTGTAACACAAATCTAACCCCGAAGTGGAGCAGATGCGACTGATAGCCCGCACTAGCGCCACAACCATTCACGGTTGCCCCACCAAAGCCAAGCGCCCAAGTGTAGTGTGTTTGCAAGACTCCAGTGAGCACACCGATTTGACGAAGACGTTGTCACGTCGCGGGGCGTCATGCTCCAATAAATAGTAAAATCTTTGCTTGAGCTATATTCAAAGCCTAGGCTTTCTCCACCTTAAGGCCTGGGAGATGCGCTCAGGATTGTATATTTACTTAATATGTGACGTCGTTCACTCAAACACCACATAGACCGTAATATACTGTGAGTAAAATCTCTGGTTCTTAGTGCTATTCAAATCCTCTGCCAATTTCCTGGGTGCTCGTCGATTCCGCAGGCGACGTGTAGTTCACACACACAAACACAATGAGACGTAGGATAACGAACTTGATGTAACACGGTGAAACTAACTTTATATGACACAAACAAAAGGCACAGATACGCCCTCCCCCCCCCCCCCCTTTGCTTTCTAGAAAGAACTGGGAGCTAGTAGAAAGCCATCGTGTAGAAAGCCAACAACCCCAAAAACGACCGAATGATTTCACTTCGGATCCAAGGTCACCCTTTCAACACAACAGTTATCCAAGTCTATGCACCCACCACTACTGCTGAAGAAGCTGACGTTGAGAGATTTTATGCGGACCTACAATGCCTTTTAGACCGCATCCCATCATTAGACGTCGTTTTTCTCATAGGAGACTGGAATGCTAAGGTCGGGAGTGAAGAAATATCCGGAATTATAGGCAAGTTCGGTCTTGGCGAGCCAAATGAAGCTGGGCAGAGGCTAGTAGAGTTTTGTCAAGAGAACAACCTGATCATAGCGAATACTCATTTTAAACAGCACGAGGGGCGCCTGTACACACGGACTTCACCGGACGGTCTCTACAGGAATGAGATCGATTATATTCTTTGCCGGCAGAGATGGAGAAGCGCTATACGAGCAGTAAAAACGAGGCCTGGGGCCGATTGTGGCACCGATGATCAGCTTCTTGTTGCCAAAATTAAGCTTCGATTGAGGAAAACGCAGAAAACTAGAAGGCCTTTCAGGTATGATCTGGATCAAATTCTATTAGAATACACTGTGGAAGTGAGGAATCGATTTCAAGAATTAGATCTAGAAGACAGAGAGCGCGAAGAGATGTGGACTAATGTTCGTGATATAATACAAGAAGTTGCTACTAAGGTAGTTCCAAAGCAAAAGAAATGCCAGAAAACTGCTTATCTGAAGAGGCTTTGCAAATAGCTGAGGAAAGGAGGATGGCAAAAGTTATGGGGGAAAGAGAAGGATACAAGGTTCTCAATGCAGATTTTCAGAAAATAGCAAGAAGAGATAAGAATGCCTTCCTGAACATACAGTACCAAGCAGTTGAGGACAACAGCCAATTAAGGAACACAAGAACTCTGTATAAGACAATCGAAGATATCAAAGGAAGCTTCTGTGCTAAGCTGGGCGTGATAAAGGACAAACGAGGCAAGGACCTCACTGAAGCCTCAGAGGTAAAGCAGAGGTGGCAGGAACACACAGAAGAACTGTACAAGAAGGACCAGAATGTGCAAACCCAACATAAGACGGTTGTGGTTACTGATCTCGAGCCGGGCATCCCGAAGTGTGAAGTTGAATGGGGCTTAGCCAACCTTGCTTATAACAAAGCTAGCGGAATTGATGGCATTCCAGATGAGTTGCTTCAAAACCTTAAACATGACGCTGTTAACATTCTGCATACATTACGTCAGAAGATTTGGACAACCCTGCAGTGGCCACAGGATTGGAGGAGGTCAGTTTACATCCCCATTCTAAAGAAAGGCAGTGCCAAAGATTGTTCCAACTACCGCACGATCGCGCTTATTTCGCATGCTAGCAAGGTGATGTTGAAAATCCTCCAAGTTAGGCTGCAGCAGTATGTGGATCAGGAGCTTCCGGACGTGCAAGCTGGGTTTCGCAAGGGCAGAGGAACTAGAGACCAAATTGCGAACCTGCGCTGGATCATGGAAAAAGCAAGAGAGTTCCAGAAACTCATCTACTTCTGCTTTATTGATTATGCGAAGGCGGTTGACTGCGTAGATCACAGCAGATTGTGGCAAGCTCTCCAAGAGATGGGAGTTCCAATTCACCTCATATGTCTCCTTTAGGAACTTGTATGAAGGGCAAGAGGCCACAGTCAGAACTGGGCATGGTCTTACTGATTGGTTTCCGATTGAGAAAGGAGTTAGGCAAGGCTGCATACTGTCGCCTTGCCTATTTAAACTATATGCAGAGTGCATAATGAGGAAGGCCTGTCTGGACGAGTCTTCAGCTGGAGTGAAGATTGCTGGAAAACGTATCAACAACCTTATATATGCGGATGATACTACTTTAATGGCAGAAAGTGAAGTGAAACTCAAGAGACTTCTGATGCCCGTACAAGAAGAGAGAGAGAAGTTTGGGCTTAAACTGAACATTAAAAAGACAAAGATCATGGCGTCTTGCCCTATCAAGTCCTGGAGCATCAATGGACAAGAACTGGAAGCTGTGACAGATTTTCTCTTCTTGGCCTCCATGATTACCTCGGAAGGAGACTGCAGCCATGAAATTAGGAGTCGCCTGCTTCTAGGAAAGAGAGCAATGGTTAGCCTTGGCCGCCTAGTAAAGAGCAGAGACATTAGTCTGCCAACCAAGATCCGTATAACACGTGCTATGGTCTTTCCAGTTGTGATGTATGGATGCGAGAGTTTGACTGTGAAAAAGGCTGACCGCCGAAGAATTGACGCGTTTAAATTGTGGTGCTGGCGAAGACTCTTGAGAGTTCCTTAGACTGCCAAAAGATCAAATCAGTCGATATTGTCGGCCATAAACCCTGACTGCTGATTGGAGGGTCAAATTCTAAAGTTAAAGCTCAGCTACTGTGGTCATCTGATGAGAAGAGAGGAGTCGCTGGAGAAAGATTTGATGTTGGGAAAGGTTGAGGGTCGCCGGAGAAGGGGTAGGCAGCGAACGCGATGGTTAGATGGCATCCTGGAGGCACTGCAGATGAAGTTATGTGATGTTAGGAAGATAGTGAGAGACCGGAAAGCGTGGCGTGACATAGTCCATAGGGTCACGAAGAGTCGGACACGACTGAACGACTGAATTGAACTGAGAAAGCCATCGTCAGCGCTCGCGGCATTCTTAGTGAGAAGGAGGGCCAGGTCCTTGCGGGGCGGGAATGCAAGCGTGAGTCAGCCCATGTCGACGAGGGCGAAGAGGCGTAGCGCGGTGGCCGAGTTTGCGCAATAGGTCGCGTCGTCATATAGAATCTGGTCGAACTTTCCAACACCGCTTTCGGCGGCGCTCGCAAGATAGATCCCGTAGTAGCGAAACTTCCATACACCCCATATGGACCGACTGAGTGAGGCACGAGTTTATTTTAACCGCCTGGCCCTCTGCGAATGGTGCCAAATACTAGTGCAAACAAAAAAAGCATGAAATCACCGTGACACATGCTTGACGCGGATTTCGATTTTGTTTTTCTCGTAGACGCGACACACAAGGCCAACGACGACGGAGACTGAACGATGCTCGGTCAAGTCGCAAAAATTTACCCCGTAACTGTTGTGGAAATTTAGTTTGGCAGAACATATGACAGGTCATTTAAGGCAACTCTTGGTGTTGAACAGGGTCTATTCTTAGCCGACTTGGCCAAGCATCGTTCAGACTTTGTCGTCGTTGGCCTTGCATTTCTGTGCTGGTGATGAAAAACCATGCAGCTTTACACCGCAAGTTACATCCACGTTCATTCTTCAGGCATGCACTGGCCTGATGAGTCAAAAATGCGCAGAAGTGCTTGCATATTACGAACGCGCGAAGGCAGAATGGAAGGTCGGAGAAGCAGCAGCAGTTTAAAGGGAAACTGCAGTGGTTTTCAAACTTGCTCACCTTCCACTGTACTGAAGTACACTCATTGTTGGTCAGGTCTGTAAAATGATTATTGCGAAAGCCACAGAGCAATCGCCGATTGAAAGCGCATCGTTCAAACTTCCCGCGGCCCGCGATGGCGCAAGAGAGGAGGAGAATGAAGAGAAAAACCTCACCCGCGCCAGCGTGCATGGTGTCATCGTGTGCAGAGGCCAGCCACTCCCAGCAGCCCGAGTGCGTTTTTAGCCGGAGTTGTTGCTCGTGTTTCGAGGATGCGGAAGTTCAACGTGCTGCTTGAGTCGAACACCCGTCCCAACGTGCGGTACTACTGTAACTTCGGATGTACGACCATCTTTGGCCGCGACGATGTCAATTTGCACAAGTTCACACAAGACAAAATGCTCCGAGCGCAGTGGGTGGCTTCTGTGAAAAGGGAATAGTTCACGCTGAACATATTACTGGGCAATGGAAACTGCAATAATTTTTAAAATAAGTATGTTGTAATCTGAGAGCAGCTGGAATGCGCCTAGCTGGCAGAGTATTTTCTAGCAATATATAAACACCTACTCTGAAAGAATATAATGTCCTAAGCGAAAAAACGATTATTCGCGCGAAACAAATCGCACACGAGAAACGGGTATATACCCTATTCTTTTTATTGACCACGAGCGAATTTGGGCAGTTCCCGTTCGGAAGAAGGGTTTCCACCAGCAGCTACGAGCCTCGAATATTTATTGCGTCAAGCTTCCCGCATAGTTACCACTCGAGCATAACCAAGCAAAGCAATATTGTGAATATACTGCTGTGGATCTGTGCGCATATGAAAGATAAAATAGCATAATCCACTGCCGCATCCCTATTGCAAAAACTAGTTCCGCTCGCTCCCAGCGCCATACCTGATTACGGGCCCAGTATGACGCTGGAGACTCGGCGTACTGGAACGCGGCATACTGTCATGCGCCCCTCTGGTGACCCTGGTCGCCCGGGAAAAAAAACGCCTCGAATAAAAAGGAAAAGCTGTAAAGTAACGGACCACCTACACTACATAAAGGAAGCTAAAAAAAGGCGAAAAAAGAAACTGCAGCACTAACGCGACTCGAACTCGGCACCTCTTACTCCGTAGCTTTCTACGCTAACCATTCGGCCACGGCGAGTTTTGTTTTGTTCGTTTCCTGTTAACAATGACATTGTTAAGGTTTATTTACAGAATGGTTCTGCACCTTAGCCTGATGTGCTGACCAACAGATGGTGAGCTTCCTCTTCTTCCACTTCTATCCCGGAGAGCTTCTTTTTGCACTTAGTTCTCTTCTGTTCGCATGCCTGACATTTCCCCCTTCGCAGACGAAGCCCCTGGGCTGTCAGTCAGAGTCCCGAGCGAGAGTGGCAGCGCTTCATTCTTGCGACATGAACTACCTGTGTTTTCCGAGAGGGGCGACCTTGGGAACATTGGCGAGATACGACGTAGTTCCACTCATTAATGCGTTTGAGCACAATAAATGGGCCTGTGTAGTGCGACAACAGCTTCTGGGACAAACCACGCTTGCGGAGAGGTGTCCAGAGCCACACTAAGTCGCCGGGAAGATAGGAGACATCCTGATGCCGACGATCGTAGCACTGCTTAGAGCGGTGCTGCGAGGCCAGAGTGCGTAATCGGGCGACCCGACGAGCCTCTTCAGCGCGGCATAGGGTGCTCGAAACAGACGACTCGGTGTCGAGCGAGAACGGCAAAATGGTGTCAAGAGAACGTCGAGGCGGACGGGCGTAGAGGAGGAAAAATGGGCTATAGGAAGTTGTCTCATGCTTCGAGGTGTTATAGGCGTAAGTAATGAAAGGAAGGACGTCATCCCAGTTCTTGTGCCGCGAGTCAACATACATCGCAAGCATGTTCGTCAGTGTCCGGTTTGTACGTTCGACGAGGCCATTTGTCTGGGGATGGTACGGCGTAGAGTTTCGCAACTGTCAAGTACAATAGCGCAGAAGCTGTTCCACTACATCTGCCGTAAACTGGCGGCCTCGGTCACTGATAATTACACGAGGAGGCCCATGACGGAGGACGACAGCGTGAAGAAGAAAGAACGAGACGTCAGCGGCGGTGGCGGAAGGGATGGCGGCAGTTTCACAGTAACGCGTGAGATGATCAACGCACACGATGACCCAGCGATTGCCTTTGGACGAGTGGGGAAACGGGCCTATGAGGTCAACACCCACTTGCTCATATGGTGTGATCGGTGGTGTCACCAGATGTACGTGGCCCGGCGGAGAAGTAGTGGGGAGCTTGAACCGCTGGCACTGCATGCAGGAGTTCACGTAACGCTGAGTCGTTCGACGCATATTTGGCCAGTAGAAACGTTCCTTAATGCGCGTAAGAGTCCTGGCAAACTCCAAGTGCCCAGCTGTAACGTCAACGTGCATAGAGTGTAGAACAGAGGAGTAGAGGCTAGCCGGAACGACTAGCAGAAAGCGTGCACCGCCAGACGAGTAATTTTTTCGATACAGCAAACCATCGCGAATGCAAAAAGGGTTCGCAGATGCCGGATCATGAGCTTTTTCAAAAAGTGATACCAAGTCTTGATCTTTTCGTTGTTCCCGCTGGAAAGTCGCAAGATCCGGAAATTGTACGGAAACGGCGGCAAGAGAGTCGTCAAAGTTGTCATCGCAGAGGGTAGTTGCAAGAGGCAGCCGCGAGAGGCAGTCAGCGTCAGCGTATTGGCGGCCACTTTTGTAAGACACTGTAAAGTTGAACTCCTGAAGGCGTACTGCCCAGCGGGCCAGCCGACCGCAGGGGTCGCGTAGATTCACCAGCCAGCAAAGCGAATGATGGTCGGTGATGTCGTGACGCTGGGACTAAGTTGACCCGGCCTTCACTTGGTAGCGTGCAGAGACTCGGGGTTGATGAAGGATTGAATCTTCGAAGTTGGTAAAATATATACAAGTAGGTTTATTGGCACTTTGAGAAAACTTATTTACAAGATTATTTACATGAAAAAGAAGGGTATATCAGCAAAATGGCAAGCGTTAAGAGTTCATAGCGAGAAGCATCTGGATGAGCCGTTTACCCAGGGCTCAGAGCGTCTTTTCGTGCTCTGCAATGTCCTTAAAACCCCCTATGTCCAGCCCCTCTCTGAAGATGGTGACCAACCAGTTCCAGGGCACACCCCTCAGATATCGGCATCCAATCGAACACATCACTGCACTGATGGTCTGATGCACTGACTGGTCCGGCATTGTTTCGTTGGGCGTGGTCACTTGTTGGCGGGAAGAGCTTGGGAACGGCAAGGAGGTACATTTCTATTCTTCAGCAAAGATTCGATATGCTGGTTCCGGTAAGTGGATTTCCTTCTCAGAAACCCAAGTGCACGTGTGCGCCGCATACTGCTCCCAGCATTGTCCCTTTCCAACAATTGCAAATCGTTCCTGCATTCCCGGGAAATCCTCTAATGGCCGTAATCACCTTGCTCCTTTCTTGTCCTGTACGTCAGCGGACGTGTCACTTTGTCGTCTCCTTTGGACAGTACGCATTCCTCACTGGACGATAGCGCTTCTCGACGGGAAGGGTGCACAATTGAACGAAAGCACTTCCGGCTATTTCCCGCAGGGCGACATTTCTTTGTATTTTTTTCTAGACGTTCCCTTGACAGGGCCAATTTGGCATTTGCAGGGTCTCAACAAAGCAAAACAGGCTAACTTAGCGAACTTGCACCAACACCACATATCCATGCCCACAGGCGAACAACAGAGCGCGCAAGTGCGGATGATGCACGGTCATAACAGTGATGACTGTAAAGGAACGTCCATAAAGGTACGAGCGAAACCGCTGTGCGCCAAAAACGACGGCAAGGCACTCTTGCTCCGTCACGGTATAGTTGCGTTCAGACTTGCTAAGGGTGCGACTTGCGTAAGCGACAACGTGTTGGTTTCCGTCATGCCGTTGTATGAGCACAGCACCCACGCCGATGCCACTTGCGTCAGTGTGGAGTTCAGTGGGAGCTGTCGGGCTGAAAGGATGCAGTATGGGCCGCGAGGTAAGAAGAAACTTGAGCTGGCGAAACGCAGAATCACATTCAGGAGTCCATTTGAAAGTCATATTCTTCTGCAAGAGGCTTGCGAGGGGGTAGGCTACTTCAGCAAACTTAGGGATGAAGCATCGAAAGTAAGAGCAAAGTCCCGGGAAGCTCCTGAGTTCTTTCACAGACTTTGGCTCTTTGACGCAACTGACAGCTTCAATCTTCTGTGGGTCAGGCCTAACACCGTCTTTGTCAACCAAATGCCCAAGCACAACGATCTGTCGTTCACCGAAGCGGCACTTCTTAGAGTTCAGCACAAGACTCGCTCCCTCCATGCAGTTAAGGACCACAGCTAAACGGCTGTTATGCTCGGCGAAGGTCCTCCCGAAGATCACTACGTCATCTAGGTAACACATGCAAATTTGCCACTTCAGTCCACGCAAAAGAGTGTCCATAAATCTTTCAATGGTAGCCGGAGCGTTGCATAGGCCGAAAGGCATCACGTTAAATTCATACAACCCATCGGGAGTCACGAATGCCGTGTTCTCCTTGTCTTTCGGATGCATCGGTATCTGCCAATATCCGGACCGTAAATCAACAGATGAAAAGTAGGAAGCTGAATGGAGGCAGTCAATGGCATCATCAACACGCGGGAGCGGGTAAACATCCTTCTTGGTGACAGTATTGAGGCGGCGATAGTCGACACAAAATCGCCAGGTGCCATCTTTCTTTTTCACGAGAATCACAGGGGCGGCCCATGGGCTAGATGATTCCTGAATGATTCCTCTTTGCATCATATCACGGACCTGTTCGTCAATTATCTTACGTTCTGAAGGTGAAACACGGTATGGTGTCTGTCTAATCGGGTGTGCAGATCCAGTGTCGATCATGTGATGGGTGCGGGAAGGCGGAATCGGTGGTGGCTGATCTCGAGCAAAGTCGAACACGTCCGCATGTTTCATAAGAACCTCCATCAATATTCGGCGATCGTTGGTGGGTAGCGATTGATTTATCATGAACTGAAACTGGGAATCAGCATGATCTGGACGTCTAGTTGAACGAGCAACGCCGTCACAGTGGGGCAAAGTCAACGTATAAAGCCACAATGCGATCTAGCAAAAGTAATGGTTCGCAGTTTCAAAAACGCTTTAGGTTGGCCAGTTCACTCAAAGCTGTCTTAAATTCAGGTTTCCCTCAGCCATTCTCGTTTTCCATACACTGTGGAGGCACAGGAAGAAGAATAAGTCATATGGCACACCCCCTTGATTATGGACTAGCAGGAAACGATTCGCAGTCCTCGGCGTGGCTGACAATAAAGTAGTTACCTCGAGGATGCTGCTAATGTATTCTCGGCCACGCCAAGGACTGGGAATCTTTGAAATATTTAAAAGTTCAAAGTTTATTCAGAAATCAATAAATCCATTGATTATACAGACGGTTACAGAAAGAGGTCCCAAATTTTGACACTGTCATATGTCATAATCGCATTTATAAGATTGGGACTTCATGTTTCGAAGTGTATAGGCCATTACGGCCGCTCTAACAATTACAACGTCTTGACCATTGCAGCTTGCTGCCTGCTCTCACGACTTGAAACTAATGTTCTTGATGCCTATGCGTGCTATTTTGTGCATTGGAATCATTTTAACATGTCGAGTTTGGCATCGCTGCCAAATTTACCAGCGCCGGTTCTTTGGTGGTGCTCTGCTACCTTGGGCGTAATTGTTGCTGAACACGGAGCTGTAGAGTGTATGGCGATGTGTGTCGCACTAAGGATAGAGGCAACTACATGGTTGCAGGAACAAGAAGAACAAGAAGGGTTTATTAGCACGTCCTTTTATAGGCGATGGAGGGAGGCGGGGCAGTAGCAGTGCTAAGCGTACAGTTTACGGTAGCACTGATAAGACTGCGCTGACACGATAAGGCAGGCAGCGCATGCCCGATACAAACCTTGGAGGAAAAAAGTGCGACCAAGCTTCAATATCGAACGCGCAGCAGCGAGGACAATATTTTGCTGGCAACTAAATCTTGTTTGTATGCAAATATTTCGGGAAGCGATGCGATGACCGAGGGCTCGGCTAATTTAACGCAGAGCTGGAAGGAGCTCAAAAGCTTGAGAAACACGCAAAATATTATGCATTGCAAGCGCTGTATGTCTTTTTTTTTCTGTCATGGGCCCATCGCTTTGTAAACTACTCTCTTCCTTGTTTTATTTTTTTTTCTGCTGTTTATACTTGGCCGCTGCGCAGGCTACGCTCTATAATGCGTAGGCATTTGGATCTTGCGAGTGAGCCCGCATTGAACATTTGGTAGTAATCATTGTGTTATACCCGTGTTACACGGGCAGTTTCAACTGACGTTCACCTAAATCACAGTTAAGCGTTTCAACTGACGTTGAACTGAACGGCAGTAGACCGTAGCTACACGGAGCATATCACGAACCTAAGTTGACTCTCAGAATCACGTGATCCCGCTATATGCAAGCAATTCATACTAAACAAAGTGCTTTATTTTCATTTTAAATTACTTTGTGCAACATTTGCACGCTTTATATCATTAAATTGCGCATTTTGTACCCGTTTTCTCTTTACAGTATGCGACAAATAAACTCGACACAAGCAAAGTCAATCTATATGAGGAGCGTCTGGCTTCGCTGCTTAATCGCCGTATTTTTTGGTGCCGCTTCGCGCGCTTGTGTTTTGACACTCGTTTGAATAGTCAAATTTGCAGGCTGGGACTAGCGCTAGCTAGGGCAGCAATCTTCCGTGTGATTTTAGAAAGCGCAGCGGTTGGAAAAGCCCCCGGCTCGGTCGATGCGGCGCGTCCGCTGACAGCCATCTTTTCAGTTGACTGGTTCAACTGGGAGCGCAGACCTTAGTTGAACTGAACTGCAGTTGAGATTTTAACTGCAGTTGGCGCTGCCATGTAGCATCGCTAACTGCCGTTCAGTTCAACTGACCGCCAACTGAACTGCCGTTGAAAACGCCAGTGTAACAAGGGTATTAGAGTGCCCCCAAGACAACCTGTAAAGTTTGATATGCATGGTAGTCGACATTATTCAACCCCAGTATTGATTGTACAAAATCGTTAGTGTGTCATCTGATATCAGAGGCGCGGCGATCGTGGTCTTTTTCGAAACGCTCGAAACAACCTATCGAAATATAGAAACTCTAGAAGATACTGCCATCGTTTTCTGACAGGTGCGCAACGACTTCGCAGCAAAAAGCGCTTACTTGAACCATAATCATCTGCGCCCCGGTGGTCGATTGCGAGTACGCTGTTGCCGTGTTGGCCCCTGAGGGATGCTACCTGGGACCCCAGCGCATATTGAGCGCTTCTCCCAGTGTACCGTAGATGCCAGCGGCACACCCAGCGTCAAAAAGCTAATCCCAGCGTACCAGTGCAACAAGTGAATATCACAGACTTCCAGCGTCCCCAGCAGATCCACTGCGAAACCAGCGCGAGAAATGTACTGGTTTCGCACTGGAACACGCTAGGAGACACTGTTTCTTGCTAGGTTTAAAATATGTGCCTAGAACATGCAGTTCCGAATCATCGGTCTCACCATGTCTCGGGAGAACCGAAAATCCTCTACACCACAATCAAGAATACGCTGAGTGCCAGGCAACAAGCAAGCACCTCAACGGGTTTCGTCACTTCTCTACTAGGCAGAACGTTAGGGACGCCTGAATCTGCCTCCGAGTCAGAAAGGTAATGTTAGAAGCGCTTCGTCGTAGAAACGCCCCCACACATACATCTAATTTCAGCTCATAAAAACATATGCAGCTTTGCAACAAGGCGTTCTACATGCCAGAGCTACATTTCGATGCCAGCGCTGATGGCTGGCCTTCGCTTCGTCGATGCTGCGTCGTTTGCGGCGTATCTGGCGCGTATACATACGACGAGACTCAGATTGTCACTCCAGCGTCCCGCAACAGGTTTTATAACGTAGCAGAGAGCTCTGACGGCTGCGACCTACATGCAGCGCAGCGCAAGATGTATATCGTCAGCGTCTCGGGTCCTCACGACTAGGTCGACCAATCGCAGGCGGCGGCGCGGCTCGCGGCGTCTCGAGGTGCCGGCAGTGCCGGTCGCATATTTTAACTAAAAAAAGACAATTGGCGCTTGTTTCTGCTTAAATTTATTTTGATAGTCAAGTTCGCGGCGTGAGAAACTGTTATAAGCCATTAAAGTCTCGATTTCTGCAAGAAGGGCTGCAGTGTCGATTTAATGTCAGCTCTCGGGCGTGATCAAGCGGCAACATGGTGCAGTAAATGAAGCCAAGGCCTTAGAAAAAAATGGAATATACAGCTCCTAAAATAACACAAAGTAGTATGTCGCATCAGCTGTTCGGCCCAGCGTAAATATGAAAATACACATACCAAAGCGTGTACTGTTAACACACCTTTTTTTCGTGTGGATAGGTTTTTACAACGAGAGCCCGCATGGAATCGAACGCGCGGAAGCCTCCACAACAATTAATGACAGCACTCTGTACAAATACGCTATCACAAAAAAGCGTATTGTATTTGGTGGAATGATCTGTTTACAAATAGCGGTCAGCTTGCATACATCATGCCCCGGCAGTAAGGTTCCTATCAACCCAAATATTACGCAGCTGAAATATATACATGCCACAAAACAACCCTTCACTCACAACCGCAATAAAATGTCGGATATCTGAATATAGACCTAAATACTGAACCTTTGTGCCTGTGTGCTGCCTTCGCATAAGCAGCCACGTAACAAAACTTTGGCTTCCTCTAAACCGCTAACCAATGAAGCCTAACTCATGTGGAGAAGGAAGGAAAACATTTCATCACATACAGCACCGCTGCACAATTGCAATAAAGTTCTAATTTTTTTCTCAAGGATGAATAAAAGAAAGGGCTTGACCGATATTGTCTCTACACACAGGTCTCTCAATAAAAGCCTTAAAACGGCAAATAAGCAAAAAGATCTTCTAATTAGGTTCCAATGCCTCTAGCCATAAACACAAGTGCCTTATCGCAAATATTCCACCCTGCATGGTAGAGTATTCTACGAGGCCTTCAACGTATCGAAAGATGTGTTGCAGGACGTTTTCTGCATACATCTCGTCACAGATTATAATGCGTGCACGTCCAAATACCGAAAACAAACCTTTTTGCTTCTTACTAGTTCAAATAATTGCAGACTTAGGTTCACATGAAAACTGTCCAAATGATCTATAGCCTTTTTGGGATGAAAGTAAAGGTCCTGAGGCGACGACGTTGTGCGTACTGCTGAAGTTTCTGGATGCGCTCTCGAAGCAGCTAGTACTTCTTTCGAGGCTGTAGATGATCCTGGTGACAGAACGGTGGCCAGTACAGAAAGCTGCAAAATGCATTAGAAGCAACTGAAAGAAATGCGTGTCAGACTGCATAACATCTGAGGTGGAAACCGAGTCGACACATTGGCCGATAACGTGAGAATTTGGGTGAGTTGGTAGGCATTGATGCTAAACGAACGCGAAAGAACAAACACGGAAGAGAAAACAGCACAACGCAAGTGTTTGTGTTGTGCTGTTTTCTCTTCCGTGTTTGTTCTTTCTCGTTCGTTTAGCATGAGTACATTCGTCGAACTTTGCCACTACTCGTATATGACATGCAAAGTACGCATTTGTCAAGGTGGTAATACGGTAATAATTACCTTTGTAAGCTCATCAATAAGCGTAATAAAATGAAAGTGGACATTTAAAGAAACACTAATCTTAAGTTCTATTTGAGCACTACATTTAAAATTGCTATAATGTCGCAGAGGAGCAAGTGTATTCTATGAATTATAAAACGTAACAAAAACCAGAACTGAGGAACGCCAACGAGGAATTGACAGCATGCTGCTGGGCTCGCAGAGGCGCAAGATGCCACCACTGTTTCGGCAGCGTCATTTATCAACACTTCTTTTGACATATTCTTTTAATGGAGTCACGTAAATCACGTAAAACTATGGTTCACGCGCCTACACGTCAATAACAATTCTAGTAAATTCATGCAGTCAGTGATGCAATTAATGATGATAAATGGGCCGCAGTAACCGAAATAAGCAGGAAGGTTGTGCAGAATGCCGCGCGCTCCCAAAAAAGGCATTTAAATGCTCGCTTGCTCACCTTCCGAGTTAAAATTCTAAAGTGACGTAGCCAGGCCGTTCGATCAGGGCATTTGAAGATGTCCTTCCAAGCGACTGGTGTCACAGGCAATGGATTTCTGTCCCCGTTCGGTTCCAAGTTACGCGACCATGCGACCGAAACATTAGAGAATGGGCCATCGCTGCCCTACACGCCTCACAATAAGAGGAGGATTGCTGGGCTTTTTTGCCCAGACGTACCGAACATTGACTGAAGGGCGCGATTTTACGTCCGACAGAACACAGTCTACATGCACACTTCCTGCTCACAGGCCTTGGGTGGCACAAATGGCATTCGCAGCAGGTTATAGTTCTTGTAAAACAAAGTTCACAAGCACTTTTCGTGTTCAAAGTCACATCACTGCATGCAAAACTTGCGCGGCAGGTCTCAGTTTCCAAAGTTCTGCACGTATCACATGTCATGATGGTTAAGGCCGGCAAGTGTTCTTTGCACACTTCGCTCGTCACTCTCTGCTCACGAGCCCACACACTTTCATGCAGAGGCGAGCGGGCCGCTCACGCCCACCGGCACCACGTGGCTTAGGCTCTCTTGGCAGTTTCCGCCTGTTTAGAGCTAGGGGGGTGAGATTTATCGTGTGACTCTCTTGTATTTTTGCTTATGCTACCCATTATCATCATCATCATCATCATCATCAGCCTTACTATACCCAATGCATTGCGAAGGCCTCTCCCATATTTCTCCACTTTACCCGGTTCTGTGCTAGCTGCATCCACTTGACCCCTGCGAACTTCTTAATCTCATCCGCCCACCTAACTTTCTGCCGCCCCCTGCTACGCTTTCCTTTCCTTGGAATCCAGTTTGTTACCCTCAGCGACCATCGGTTATCCTCTCTTGTACTACATGTCCTACTCATGTCCATTTCCTCTTCTTAATTTCTACTAGAATGTCGGGAACTTGAGTTATTTCTCTGACCCACTCTGCACGCTTTCTATCTTTTAATGTTACCCCTACCATTTTTCGTCCCATAGCCCTCTGGGTTGTCCTCAACTTAAGTAGAACTCTCTTGGTTAGCCTCCACGTTTCAGCCCCATAGGTGAGTACAGGCAAGATGCAACTGTTGTATACTTTCCTCTTGAGCGATACCGGTAAGCTGCTAGTCATAATCTGCGAGTGCTTGCCAAATGCGCTCCATCCCAATCGTATTCTTCTTGTTATTTCCTTTTCATGGTCCGGATCTGTGGTTACTACCTGTCCTAAGTAGACATATTCGCCGACTACTTCCAGTATTTCGATACCTAATGTAAACTGCTGTTCCTTCCCGAGACTGTTGAACATTACCTTAGTCTTCTGCATATTGATTTTCAAGCCTACCTTTCTACTTTTTCTGTCCAGGTCATCAATCATTATTTGCAGTTCATCCCCCGAGTTGCTTAGCAAGGCAATGCCATAAGCAAATCACAGATTACTGAGGTATTCTCCATCTACCCGTATCCCTAACTGCTTCCATTCCAAGTCTCTGAATACTTCCTCTAAACAAGCTGTGAATAGTACTGGGGAGATTGTGTCTCCTTGCCTAACACCTTTCTTTATGGGAATTTTGTTACTTTCTTTATGCAGAACTATGGTTGCTGTGCAGCCACTATATATATCTTAAAGCACTATCACGTAAGGCTCGTCTACCCCCTGATTTCGCAATGCCTGCATCACCGCCGAGGTTTCAACTGAGTCAAATGCTTTTTCGTAATCAATGAATGCTATGTATAAGGGCTGGTTATGTTCCGAGCATTTTTTTATCACCTGATTGATGGTATGGATATGATCGATAGTATAGTACCGTTTCCGAAACCCTGCTTGATCCTTTGTTTGATTGCAGTCTAAGGTTGTCCTGATTCTATTAGCGATTATCTTAGTAAATACCTTATACGTAACAGACAGTAAGCTGTATCCACTTGACCCCTGCGAACTTCTTAATCTCATCCGCCCACCTAACTTTCTGCCGCCCCCTGCTACGCTTTCCTTTCCTTGGAATCCAGTTTGTTACCCTCAGCGACCATCGGTTATCCTCTCTTGTACTACATGTCCTGCCCATGTCCATTTCATCTTCTTAATTTCTACTAGAATGTCGGGAACTTGAGTTATTTCTCTGACCCACTCTGCACGCTTTCTATCTTTTAATGTTACCCCTACCATTATTCGTCCCATAGCCCTCTGGGTTGTCCTCAACTTAAGTAGAACTCTCTTGGTTAGCCTCCACGTTTCAGCCCCATAGGTGAGTACAGGCAAGATGCAACTGTTGTATACTTTCCTCTTGAGAGATACCGGTAAGCTGCTAGTCATAATCTGCGAGTGCTTGCCAAATGCGGTCCATCCCAATCGTATTCTTCTTGTTATTTCCTTTTCATGGTCCGGATCTGCGGTTACTACCTGTCCTAAGTAGACATATTCGCCGACTACTTCCAGTATTTCGATACCTAATGTAAACTGCTGTTTCTTCCCGAGGCTGTTGAACATTACCTTAGTCTTCTGCATATTGATTTTCAAGCCTACCTTTCTACTTTTCCTGTCTAGGTCATCAATCATTATTTGCAGTTCATCCCCCGAGTTGCTTAGCAAGGCAATGCCATAAGCAAATCGCAGATTACTGAGGTATTCTCCCTCTACCCTCATCCCTAACTGCTTCCAATCCAAGTCTGTGAATACTTCCTCTAAACAAGCTGTGAATAGTACTGGGGAGATTGTGTCTCCTTGCCTAACACCTTTCTTTATGGGAATTTTGTTACTTTCTTTATGCAAAGCTATGGTTGCTGTGCAGCCACTATATATATCTTCCAGCACTTTCAAGTACGGCTCGTCTACCCCCTGATTTCGCAATGCCTGCATCACCGCTGAGGTTTCAACTGAGTCAAATGCTTTTTCGTAATCAATGAATGCTATTTATAAGGGCTGGTTATATTCCGAGCATTTTTTTTATCACCTGATTGATGGTATGGATATGATCGATAGTACAGTACCGTTTCCGAAACCCTGCTTGATCCTTTGCTTGATTGCAGTCTAAGGTTGTCCTGATTCTATTAGCGATTACCTTAGTAAATACCTTATACGTAACAGACAGTAAGCTGATTGGTCTGTCATTTTTAAAGTCCTTAGAGTCCCCTTTCTTGTGAATGAGGAAGATTGCATTCTTCCATGGTTCCGGTACCGTCGATGACACCAGGCACTGCGTATACAGGGTGGCCAGGTTTTCTAGCACGATATCCCCCCCGTCCTTCAGCAAATCTGTAGTTATCTGATCCTCTCCAGCTGATTTCCCCCTTTTCATAGTTTCTAGTGCTTTCTTGACCTCGTCCTTCGTCACTGGTGGAACGTCTGACTGTTTTTCCCTACCGCCAATCTCATTACGATCCTGATTACTTTGGCTACTGTAGAGATCTGTATAGAACTCCTCGGCTACTTTGACTATCTTTTCCATATTAGTGATGACGTTGCCCGCCTTGTCCCTTATCGCATACATCTGGTTTTTGCCTATGCCCAATTTTTTCTTTACCGCTTTATGGCTTCCCCCCTTCTTTCCAGCATGCTCAATTTTCTACATGTTATACTTCCTTATATCGGCCACCTTGCGCTTATTGATTAGCTTTGATATCTCGGCCAATTCGATCTGGTCTGTTGGATTGGAAGCTTTCATACTCTGGCGTTTCTTAATCAAATCTTTCGTCTGCTTAGACAGCTTACCGGTATCCTCTCTAACTATCCTACCGCCTACTTCTACCGCGCACTCAGTAATGATATCTCTGAAATTATTGTTCCTTGCCTCTAGGGTAATGTTGCCATTCTCAGTTAGAGCTGAAAACCCATTCTGTAGCGAGATCCTGAACTCTTCTGCCCTTCCCGTCACCGCTAATTCGTTGATGGGTTTCTTCCTTACTAATCTGTTGCGTTCCTTCTTCAGATTTAGACTAATTTGGGACCTTACCCTCCTGTGGTCACTGCATCGCACTTTCCCAATTACATCTACATCTTGCATAATGGCGGGGGTTGAACACATAATGAAGTCGATTTCATTTTTAGTCTCTCCGTTAGGACTTTTCCATGTCCATTTTCTGTTCTTCCGTTTGCTGAAGAAGCTATTCATGATTCGTAAGTTATTGTGCTCTGCAAACTCAACTAGTAACTCCCCCCGCTATTCCTAGAACCAATGCCATAGTCACCTACTGCCTTGTCTCCTGCCTGTTTTTTCCCTACTTTGGCATTGAAGTCGCCCATTAGTTACAGTATACTGCGTCTTCACTTTTCGCATTGCCGATTCTACATCTTCATAGAAGCTTTCAACTGCCTGGTCATCATAACTACATTTAGGTGCATAGACCTGTACAACCTTCAGTTTATACCGCTTATTAGGTCTAATTACGATGCCTGCAACCCTCTCATTATTACTACAGAATTCATCTATATTACCCGCTATATGCTTATTGACAAGGAAAGCTACTCCTAGTTGTCGCCTCTCTGGTAAGCCTCGATAATACAGTACATGCCCATCCTTCAGTACAGTATATGCTTCACTCGGCCTCCTAACCTCACTAAACCCTATGACATCCCATTTCATGCCCTCTAGTTCCTCTAACAGCACTGCTAAACTGACTTCACTAGCTAGGGTTCTAGCATTAAACGTTGCCAGGGTCAGTTTCCAATGGCGGCCTGTCCAGCGGAGCCAGGCTTTCTTAGCACCCCCTGCTGCGTCACAGGTCTGACCGCCGCCGTGGTCAGTTGTTCCGCAGCCGCTGGTGACTGAGGGCCGGGGTTTTATGGAGCCTATCATAGGAGGTTGCGGCCAATTACTGCACCAGGGTGGCGAACTCCTGTTCTGGTGAGGGAGTGCGTTGCCGGAGGTGTTCACCGGCATCAGGTCGCACCCCAAACCTGTTTATGCAATTCCATCGACACGCGGATTTGTTTTTTTTTTTTTTTTTTGATCCGGTGGAGAATTGCGCGGCACCGAGATTTGAGCACCATTCCTCTTGCATGCGAGGCAGATGTTCTACCGCTACGCCACCGCTGCACCCTCTTATGCTACCCACTGCCAGCTTATCCTCGCGCGCGGCGTTCGCTGAATCGTGGAGTGTCTTTGGTTCACAGTTGCGAGCAGGGGCTAATTCCGCGCCTATGGTTGATCCGATATTCGTAATTCCGCCCGCTCATAAGGCCGCTTTCCTGCAAACCGTATCTGCTATGGTCAACGCATGATCTCTGATCCCGACGGTCGCATCGCTCGCGATCATTGTCAGTGACTCGTCAAATGTGGAGCTCTGTTCTTGATAAGCGTTCGTGCGTGGTGCCGCTATTACCCGCCTTTGCTTAATTCCACGCGTCATAACTTTTTTCAAAAGCCGCAGCTTTAGGCTCTTTGATTACGTCGTCTATTGAGGGTAATTTTTGGATATTTTGCTGCCCCGCGCTTTGTGGTGCCCACGTCGAAACGCTGACACATTTGTAAATTTGAGCGTATGCGGGCAATTCTAGTGCTGAGGCTTCCGCAGTTGTTTTGACGTGGTTTACTTCGCTGGTCGGCAACACGCCGTGCACGCCGACTGAATCGCGCCACTCGGCGAAGGTCGTCTCTGGCGGCTCTATCTCGCGGTAGCGTCGGCCGGTGCGGCTGCTTCGTTACCTGACACGCTCCCTACAAGTACTGTCCGGGGCGGCTCTTTCGAAGCTTTCTTTTTAGTTATTCTGCTTGAATACCTGTTTCGATTTGGCGTCCACGGGGCTCATGTTTTATTTCTAATAATCTAATTCCAGCTGGAGCCTTTCGGACTTCTGCCTCAGCGATCGCTTCTTGGGTATCCAGTTCGTGTTTTCTCACTTCTGCCTCGATTTTTCTGATTTACAACTCAGCTTCTATCTTTCTGATTTCTACTTTGCCTTTCGTGTTTGCGTTTCTCGTCTCTGTACCTCTCGTTTCGCATCTGTCTCTCGAAGCTTCACTTCGTCCGTACTTTTCGTCTTTGTTACGTAATCCTTCCGTCTCAGGGCAGCTCTTATGGACACACTGGTCCATCCGGAAAACGCTGATTTTCTAGTGTTCATGCTTACTTATCTAACTACACTTCACCACCACACAGCTACCGCTCCAAATGCCTGACCCACGTAAACCAACGGACGCAAGAAATTCCGCTCACATGAGCAACGGTTGTGCCTTCCTCGCCGCGTCGCTGCTCGCTGTGGGGCACTTCCGATCGTCGCTGCTTCTGACCGTTACCGCTGGGGGTCCTTGGGTCCTTGCACGCGTCGATGAAGCTCCTACCGCGAGTAACCGGGAGCTTGGGCACCTCAGCGACGGTTGTCTCCCTCCTTGCCGCATCGTTCCTCCCTGGTGAGCACTTGCACTCGCCGCTGCCTCACCCCGTCACCTCTTGAATCCCTAGGTGCTTGCACGCGGCGAAGCTCTTCCACTTTGAACGACCGGTAGACTTCGGTGAGCGCCGGTAACTCTGCGACGGCTCGAATAACGGGCTGGGCTTGCGGAGTGGTGCAGTTGCCGAATCGTACTGTCGAAGGTAACGAAGAACCTGACCTTTACTGGCGGTCGAAAGATCCAGCGAAAGCCGTGCGAAAGGTGCGACGTGCGAAAATTTGTTTCTGACGCTACAAATGTAACCAACCAAACGAAGACAAGCACGAACATTATTCATTATTCAATCTTCACTTCTGCTTGAGATCACTGCAGCCACCCCCTTAGGAGGAAGGCGTAATCACGTCACGCTTTGCTATTCTGCGGAATGAAGACATGGGGTTAGCTGCTATAGCAACCGCATGTTTGCTACGCCATATACCTTTTACGTATTTTTGGCCGCCTTTTTCTTTTGTGTATGCTTTAATTATACTTCGTTTTCATAATTATAACTTTTATACACTTTCTCATAGCGTTCACTCGTTTGCTTGGTTCTTTCATGTCCAAGCACGTCCAGTTGTGTTTTTATGACGTCGCACGTTAACAGCACACACTGATGTCACATCGACGTCCTCATAAATAATGTTGCCTGAAGTGAGACACCACGTGATCGCTTTGGACATCGACATAACCCTTTCTGGCTCTGTCAACACCTAATTGACTTAATAGACTCTAACTATTGTTTTTGACTCCACATGAACCAATTTTTTGCTTGGCGAAATTGCTTCATCCTGCATCGACAACAGCCATCGCTTTTTCTGTCTTTTTTCACTTCGATGCAATCCCAATGACAATTCTAGTGAAAAACTCCTCAAACATACATAATGCTTAAATTTATTAATGTATACCATTTTGCCATCCCATGATCATATAGAAAAACGTCCTATTTTGTAACTTTGGGCTACCAGATGCCTAGGGGTGAAGTAATGAATGAATGAAGCCTTTATTGAAAGGAAGGGATGGCTCTCGGCCGCTGTTTGGGTTCTTGGGGAGTTAGGAGGGATGGGAGTGTAACTTCTTCGTCTTAACGGTTCTTCAAGCTGTTGCTTGTTGCTTGCCATGCGGCCGATCTTCGCGCTCTAAGTCGACCTCTCTCACACTACTCGAAGCAGGCCGCTCTCACTGCCGTATGTAGCAATAGAGTGTTGTATTTCGGTGCTTGATATAACCTGACCTGCTAATGTGGGCATGTCGTCGTGTGGAATATGCGTAATTTTGTTTCTTCCTTGTGAAAACGATGGACATTGCCATATAAGATGTTCTAGGTCTGCTGTACACTGTTCCTGACAGCGCGTGCATATGTTGTGTTTGAGTGTTTCGTGTCTTCGGAGAAACCACTTGTCAAGTATGTGCGGTGTGTAAGCAGCGTTTGTTATTACTTTGTTAAGAAATATTTCTTGTGGTCGAGTGAGCCCTTTCGTGTCCTCAAACACCGGCGTTGGTGTCGCTTCATGTAATCTAAGCTTACTGTCGTGTTTTATTTTGGTGCGTACATAGTGCATCATCGATCTGCCAGGGGAGCCTTTAGTGAGCATTGTTTGGTAAGGATTTAAGTCTATCGGTTTAGGCATGGAGTTGGGGTGTGGGGCATTGTACGTTTCAGCAAGCCCACCCGCTTGCGCGGCGGCCGCTTGCGCGGCTGCGTTTCCCCCGTCCGTGCCAGTATGTCCCGGTGTCCATATAATTTGAATTTCTATTCCAACTTCCCGCATTCCCTTCAGCCTCTTTCTGTTGTCCTTGGCCACTGCGTCGACTGTAGTTGGTGCCGTCAGCTCTGCAATCGCTGCATATGATTTGGTTAAAATTCGATAACCATTGAAGTTATCTTTTCTGGCTGCAGCGGTCGTAATAGTATTTATGGCTCCCCATATGGCAAGCAACTCGGAGTGTAAAATTGTTCCTCCAGGTAGGTGGCACGTGTGCTGTCCGTTGTGCTGAGGCGCTGGCACACACACCCATGCCACACTCACCCTTTCATTTCTAATTGCAGCGTCAGTGTAGATGTCTATTGTATTGAGTGGTCTCGTGAGGGCAGTTCTCTGTGCTAAAAGTTGCCTAGCTACCACATTCCGCCTACTAATAGGTCGTTGTGGCCTTAGTGCGATTACCGGCGCCTCCCACGGGGGTGAAGTGTCTGTCCCCAGGGGCCTCGGAGCAATATTGATTCGGTTGTCCCATGCCATGATCTGCTGCCCTTGAGTCGTGTTTTCCAGTCGGGATCGCATTCTTATTTTTGCTTCTCTTATAATGTCTTGTATGGGTGGTATGCTGACCATTTTAAGCAGCTCTTCATTTCTCGTGTGCTTAGGAAGCCCAGTAATGGTGCGAAGAGTGGCCCTGTGTAGCTTTTCGATGTCGTTAACGTCGCGATTAGAAAACTCATAGACAGGTGCCCCGTACAGAATCCTGCCTACAGCAACCGCTCTAGACAGTGTTTGGCACGATTTTTGCCGGGCTCCACCGTATTTGTTTGAAATCCGGCGAATCATATGCAACATCGGGGTCCAGTTACGTTGCAATGTACGAATCCATTTACGAGGACTGTTGCAACTAGAAATCTGTGCCCCCAAGATTTTTGTCTGCCCATTTGCAGACGTGATGTTGTGTTGTCCAAGATGCAGTGTAATTTGCTTTTTGGCGTCTGTAGAATTCTTGCCGTCTATGCTTATGAGTTGTGTCTTTTCAGGTGAGAGCTGTAGCCCCAATGCCTCCAAGCTGTCAGTGAGGCTGAAGATTGCTGCTTGGAGCTCCGTCTGCATGACTTCTTCATTTGGGTAATCCACTGCTTCTGTCCATATGGTGACGTCATCTGCGTAGATGGTGAAGCGGGCCGAAGTGTCTCGCTCGAGCGCTTCTGCTACGCGGGTCATGGCCAAGTTAAAAAGCAAAGGCCCGTGGATAGAGCCCTGGGGCACGCCCCTATCCAAGTAATAGGTTCTGGGGCTCCATCCCGAAGCTTTGCCATGAAGCCTAATAGGTCTACTTTGAAGGAAGCTGCATATCCAATTGTATGCTTTTTGGCTGGGATATCTTTTTGCTAATTCTTGTAGGATTACCTGTTGGTTTACATTGTCGAATGCTTTGCGCATATCAACCGCGAGGATGTAATCTGGTGTCTGTTTGCGAGACCTGCGGTTGATTACCCTGCGGAGCAGCCAAAGGCAATCATGCGTGCCCATATTCGGACGGAATCCAGCCTGAGCTGGATGCAACCCAGGCTGTACGTATTCGATATAATGCTGTATTCTTGCGGCTATCATTCGCTCAATCAATTTGCAGATAGTGGATGTGAGAGCTATTGGCCGTAGGTTCTCTGGTTTTGTGTGGTCCTTCCCTGATTTCGGTATGGGGTATATCAATGATAGCTTTAGTGCATCTCGCACCACTCCTGATTCCCATGAATCGTTTATGATAGTTAAGAGCTGATCTTGGGCTTCGTCGCTAAGATTTTTGAGCTCCTGCCATGTTACTCCGTCGTGTCCTGGAGCCGATTTCGGTTTGCCGTAGACTAATGCTGCCAATAGCTCGCCAAATGTAAATGGTTTTTCAAGTTCCATCACTGTGTTGTCAATCGTGATCGCCGGCAATGGTGGCGTGGGTACCTCAGAAGCATGCGGGAAGAACGTGTGGATCACCTTTTCCTCGAGTGCAGCTGGGTTCTCGCGCAGGAACAGCTCTGCCAGTGGTGGTGTGCTTTTCTTTTTCCCCAGCAGGCTTCGTAGAATTTCCCACAGCTTTTTAAGGCCGGGTTTGCGTCCGAGCGTCGCACAAGTGCTGTGCCATGAATCTGTTTCGAGCTGTTGTTGGTACTCCTTGATGAGTCGATATTGGCGCTTAAGGCTCATGAGATCCCTGTGGCGCTTTCCTTTATATCTGTATTGTTGCGTAAGGATATTGACCTTTCGCCACAAGTTGGCAAGGTGCCTATCCATGTGTGTGGTAGTGTCGTCACATATTATTGTGTCTCGGCACCATGGCCGTGCTTCCGCAACCATGGCACTGAATTGCGCGAAGTCCATGAAGTTGCCGGCAGTGGCTGTCCGAAACTTTTCCCAGTCGATGGTAACCGTTTGCCTTTTTTCACGAATCTTTTTTCGGTTAAGGGTGATCAAAATTGGTAAGTGGTCGCTTCCCCATGTTGTCTGTTCGACTTCCCATTGCCTGATGAATCCTGGTGTGGCCAACGTCAGGTCTGGTGTCGTATCTCGTTGTCGGGCGTGTAGTCCTATGCGCGTTGGTGTGTCCGGGGTGTTGTATATGTATAGACCAGACATTTCTACAGTGTCGTGCAGCATGCGTCCCCTTGGGTCAGCTGTGGCGTAGCCCCAAGTAGGGTGCTTAGCATTGAAGTCTCCTCCCACCAGGATGGGGAGGCTTCCTGACAGGGCCAGGACTT
The DNA here is from genome assembly GCF_055883805.1 of Amblyomma maculatum. Classification (NCBI taxonomy): domain Eukaryota; kingdom Metazoa; phylum Arthropoda; class Arachnida; order Ixodida; family Ixodidae; genus Amblyomma; species Amblyomma maculatum. The sequence goes on along the minus strand of NC_139348.1, from coordinate 66,994,395 downwards.
TGGCGAGCCACCCGTATGAGTCGGTATTATGACTGCCAGTCAGAGGCCTATAATACACGGAGACTGCCACCATGGGCCGCTGCCCAGGAGGACACATTTTAACAGCGATTACTTCTCTGAACTCATTACTTAGATCAGGAATTTGTAATTCGGTTGCTGTGCATTCGTTTCTGACAAGGAGAGCAGCTTGACCCTGTGCATGTTGGTTTCCTCTGTTCTGGTGAAGTATGGTAGGCTGCTGAAGTGTACGGTAACCCCGAATAGTGCAAGGTCCTCTTGTTTCTTGCAAAAGGATGACCAGAGGCTTCAATTTTCTGACTTGTTCCCTTAGGGTAGGTCCAGTCTGCGTGAAACTTCTGCAGTTCCATTGTAGACATATTGATCTGATTCTTATTGCGCCTCTGCGGGCTTACGTCTTTTTGGCTCATCGTTCTGGTGTTGGATGCTTTTGTGCAACTCTATAAAAATTGCTTCAGTCTGAGTCTGTATCGCGTTTGTTATCGTTTGAAACTCATCCCGCAGGCTTTTTTCTAGACGCTGTGTCTCGTTGTGTCGCTCTTGCCTCATCATGCTCAGCATTTGCGCATACGCCGAGTCTTGTGCGGTAAGTGCCTTTGTCGTCTGATGAGTCTTTGGCGTTTGAGTCAGTGATGTTTCGGTATGTTGGTGCTTTATGGAGTTTGCAGTTGTTTTACGACTGGACGACCGTCCGGGCCGGCTTTTCGAACGCACGCGTTGCATCTGCCCAGTGGGCGAGGCTGAAGCATGTTGCCGCTGCGTCTGAGATGCATGAACGTCTTGTTCCGGTGGTAGCCTTGCAAGGACTTTCTCCAGCATTTCTCTAAGTTGCTGATTTTCTTTTCGCAACTCTTCCAGTTGTTGTTGGTAAACAGGGGGCAGCGCAGTTTCTGTCGACGAGTTCTGTCGCGCCTTGTCTGCCCATGTAACTTCTCCCTTAACTGCATCAGGGTTCTGCTTATTTTCTTTAGGCTCTTTTGGTACACGACTAGGACAAGCCGAATTGATTGAAATGTGGCCCGGTTTCTGGCAGGCGACGCAGAATAACTCTTGATCGCATTCTGTGTCTTTAGAGTGCAGCCGTCCGCATTCCTTACAAACCTCTTCTGCTGGACAATACCTAGCAATATGTCCCAGTCCGTGGCAGTTATAGCAGGCAATAATTTTCGGTCTGTACTCGTAGACCCTTGTGATTTCGTAATCAAAAACGAGCCTTTTGAGTAGCTGCTCTGTATCGAATTTTAACAGCAGCATATTTGTTTTTCCTAGGAGACGCGCGTCAAGAATAGTTGCAGTTTCACATCTTAGGTGGTCCTTGATGTACTCAATAATTTGACCAGGACGCACCTTGATAACGCCCCGACTTTTTTCCTCGCCTCGTGTTGGCGTTCGTTCAATCGTGACCTCGTACGTGCAGACGCGTCCGTTCACTTTCCCGGCCAATCGCGTTAATGCGGTGAGCCTATTTGCGTGTTCCTCATCCCTAACAGTGACCTTGACGTGATTTGCTACCACATCGTAGCGGAAAGCAGCCAAATCTGCCAATTCCCAACTTTTTGCGGTCATTTCTAACGCCTCTGTAATGGCTTGTTTAGGTATATCATGCACATGTACTCGGTTGAGTGGCCTGATCGAGAGTGGAAAGAGAGGTCGACTTACCCGTTGAAGACGAAGCTGTTCAGGCTTCACTTTCCTTTGAGGTTTCCGTTTTTTAATTAAAGTCCAGTCGCCGTAGTCGCCGACGTTCTCACTTTCGTCTTCAGTGTCCATTTGGTCGCTTGCGTGCTGCTCCTTAGTCTTAGTGAGTCCCACAGAAAGACCACTCTCAGCGTCCGCGTTCGGCAGCTGATGCGTTCCGTCCTCTTCATCGCGCGTTGGGCGTCGGAACGCCTTTTCTTGGAGGCTGCTTTCAGTTTTTTTGGTGCCTACACTTTTTGATGAACCCACAGCTCCCGCACTTGCGCCACTCGGGTGTGAGCGAACCGACGCCGGCTTCGGCATGGTGCGTCCTGACAGCCCGGCCAGGGCAGCAGCTGAGCTGCGTCTGGGTGTTGTTAGGGTTAGCAGTCTGTCGCAGAAAACGTTGTTGCAGGCGGAAAAACGATGCCTTCAGATCTACGAAAATCACTCCGCACTCACCGGAGGTACTCACTGGGTCATTGTCCTTTGTTTCGTACACAAAAGAACAATATTTCCGCACACAGTTAAAAAAACATTGAAGAACCGAGGTGCCACACTGTTGCAACCTGCGGCGATCGCAGCGCCTCCCAGGGGTGAAGTAAAAATCTTTTTAAGAACTCCTGCAGTACGCCGTAGAAGCAAACTGCGCCCCAGCGGACCAAGAACATACTCAATGTTGTCACACTTTTTGATAGAACACAGTGAATTGCCAAAGCCTCTAAAGTACCTCCACTGATAATCACACTTTAACTGCAACGTCTCGCTATGCAGCTGAAAAATAACGTTGTGACTGAAATAGCGGTTATGAGGCTTGTTATCAACTATTTTAACCATGCCGAGAAAATCGCATTTTTTGGAGAGTACTATCTGGGTTTGCACGTGTACCATGAATGAAAAAAGCCAGTTCACATTCACAGGCGCATCCTTTGAGAAATTCGTATCGCTATGAATGAATATGTTTCTTGCAGTCTTGAAACTGCGCTTGTTTTTTTCTCACAAAGAAAAAGTTCCAGAGAGACGCTCAATTCTACTTCATTATCCTAGTAAAAGTCGGTCCGTTGAGTTCATTTCTAAACCTTGAATATTGGAGTTGTTCGGTGTCTTGGTGAGCGATGTATAATTTACGCGTAAAAACGCAGAAAGACGGCGGAGGAGTTACAAATGAAACTTCACTTCATATAGAGTAAAAAAACAGCAATAGAAGCATATGCGCACAATAGTGAAAATAACACCGTAGCCAGTGTGTGTGAACGGCATTTGCCCCTGTGACCTGGTAGCTTTCTCAAATGTATGGCATTTCTTTTATAAGACAGTATACCTTGCCAGTGTGTGCCATATTTTCCTCAACTTTATACTGCAAAGGCAGCATGGGCCAATTATTTCGCACAACTTCGTGCTGGTCCTGCTCACACGCTTACATTAAACCAGATCAAAAGCAGCTCATATGCAAATTTGTGTGGACAGTTTATGACTGCAGGAGAAACGTAACTGACCACTTTTTATCTCCACGAAAAAGTGGCGGAGGGAAAATGCTGTAGCTGCACACGTATACAACATTACTGTTATGCTGACAACTGCTGTGGATATATAAACATCTGTATTTGTCAACAATACTATAACGAATTTGTGCTTTCTGTTTCTGAAATTGGGGAGTTTAAGTATGGAAATTTCGAAATTCAATTCGAGTAAACTTGTCGGGAAAATGCATTGCAATATCTGTTCTACAACTTGGTGGGCGTATATTACAAATGATTAAAAAATAAAACTTTGAGCATCATCTCAGCTTAACATTTGCACATAACTGAAATTGTACAGAGACTTACATCAGAACAAAAATTGCGTTATAAATTTGAAGCAGCGTTCCACATTTCTCGTGAAGGCTCGGCATGAAACTAGTCAGAGCTGCCATCGCGACAGAATGCAGTAAACCCCCTATAATCTGGGTTTAAATATTCAGAAAAAAATCTCCGATGTATAAAAAAGCTGTTTATTTAGTGTTCCGTAAGAAATTGACAGAAACATTTTGCATCGCACTCATTTTAACTGATGCGCTTTAGCGGAATTTTGTCTAGGTTGTAAATAAAAGCGTAGTGAAAACATACATTCCGGTTCGTTAAGCACTTCATTCTTCGCACACTGTTGGAAAGGCCCTCTTTAGATTACGGCCCGGTCGCGTTTTGAGAATACTTCATTGCATGGTCTACGCGGTCACGGTAAAGCGTGCAAACAGTCAAACTAAAATTATTTGGAACATTTATGGTATATATAGCATTTTAACAGTATGCACAAATTCTAATTGTTAATATTTGCAACACGAATCGAAATGAAACAAACATTTCATTTGTAAACGACTTTTCATGTCCCTATATAAAACTAAAACCGCCTATCACGCAGTACGTCAATATTTCACCGTTTTCAATGCATGAATGTCGCAGGCATGTGTTATACTTGAGCTGCTGCTAAGCGCATTTTTAATGTAATGCTTTTACTGTCGGTATTAGTGCATGACTGGTAAATAGGTTCAAAGGCATCGCCTTGAGTGAGCGGCCCAGTTCTAGCAGTGGCTAAGAACACCATGTAGTGAAAAGGATGTAGTGGCTGCTCCTGTAATCGGGAGAGTGCAAGTGCGGTAGAGATTCAAGAGGTTTCTAAAGACAGGGGCTGATAATGGGTAGGTGTCAATAAGCGCGCATGCATCGGCATAGCGTCTGTTGTTTTGAGCCGTGTGCGCTAATAAACACTGTTTACATGGCCACCTTGTATGCAGAGGATGGTTATTCTCTTCGCGAGTAGAATAGTCCACGGACGCTTAATTTTTCCTGCATACCGCTGGAGGGAGGAGGAGACGCGGTAAGCTTTTGTCAACGTCCGCAACCAGAAATAATTTGCGGATATGTATCGCGGTTAAGCATAGAGGTAGAACGAGAGGAAGAAGATGGTTTACATGGTATGAAGGAGCACTGAACAAGGGTAAATGAGGTATGCCTCAGTTCGCAGGTCGAGTCAACGTTTCGACAAGTGGACTTGTCTTCGTCTGAGCGAAGACAGGTTCACTTGTCAAAACGTTGGCTCGACTTGCGAACTGAGGCGTACTCCATTTACCCTTGTTCAGTGGTCTTTCATAGCGGTTAAGCATTATTTTACGAGCGTAAGGCGCATGAATACAGAGTGCGCCGAAGCGTTGACCGACTCGGACCACTACGCGCCTATTTAACGATGAAACTGCTTAACAAAGCACCGGCAAAGCAGTGTTACCCTCCAGACTGGTTACGTAGCCAGGGCATATTAAATAAAAACCCGCAGGTAGTCGAAATTTCCTCAGTCCTACATACATGCATCTCTCGGAGCAAGATAAAACGCACGATTGGTAAATGACAGACCCTGATAGATAAATCGAAAGGGTCGAAATAGCCTGAGCCCTGCAATGAAGTGTCTTTCGGTTGACGGTGCGGGGCAACATTTTTTGGGCCACAATGCAGTGAGAAGAATACTCTAAACATTTTAGGGAGAATTAAGTTTAGCTTTTGATAGGTGTTACATCTGATTGCCATTTGAGTTTTCCAACAATGTGCACTACAAATTTAAAAGCACAGAAACTGGACATCACCAGTTGTGTGAAAATGACAAGATAATAATGCAGTTCTTTCCAAGCTAAAATTATTCTTTTTCAAAACAATGAAAACATTAATAGTCCAAACAAGAACAGGAAATGACCATAATTAAAAATAGGAATGCACATGCACAAGGGTACTAAACTAGTTGAGTAGTTAAATAAACTTTTTATATAATTTTTGTACAAAATAAAACAAAGCAACCAATTCGAACAGAAAAGCTGTAGCTGTAGAAAAAAAGGGTGCTGACTGAAAGGACCGTCATCACCAGTGTTGAATTTAATAATACTATATGTGCATGCATGTCAACCACTGAACACTGGTCATAAACTGGTGGAATCTGTATACACACTTCAGCATTAGGCCCGACAAGGAACCCATTAAAACATCTACACTGCAAAAAAGGAGCCAAGACAATGCTTCGCGGCTGCTGTTCCTGTTACCATAACTAGAATGCATCGAAAACAATGCATTGGCTGCATGTATGTCACAGTTACACATTCTACTATCGTAACTAGAAAGCACTGTAAGGAAAAGGAAGCAGGTAAGGGTCGCACATCACTCTACATGAAAACATAGCAGGAACCATAAGCAAAACGTTTGCATCCCAGTTATTGTACACACCAGCCACTATATTCCATTTTGCAAGCTGTTTGCAGCTCTACAAAAGATAAGGGCAGCATGGATCAGCCATGATGGCACATGCCGCCCATAACTTTTGTAGTGCGGAAAACAGCTTTTCAAGAAGTACAGAAGGCATTACAAAATAAAGGTTCAGGGTTGCACATGGTGCTGATATTTACATTCTGCTGGTATAAAAATAAGGAAGTTAACTGCTGAGCTAGTTGGTTTTCAGACATAAAACGGGCTATTTAGCATAACACAGTCGCACACAAGACAGAGGACACCACGAGCACTTACTACAGCTGTTCCGCGGAGAGCAGCCGATATATAGGGCCTACTCAGATGAAGCGCACGAGTACAAGGAAACATGGAAACAGCACCAATCTTAAAGTAGGCATGAGAGAAATTTCTGTTCAGCCTAAACCAAAAAATGAAGCGTCGCTAACACAGCTCGAACCGGCTAGTTTCATATAAAAGACTTCCAAATTTTCACGAGCCGTCTGTTTGCTTCTACCCAGAATCTCCACATCATGGAACTGCGATGTACAATTGATGCAAGCCCTCATGAAACTCTAAGAGGCCCTACATATAAAAAAGCAGGTTTTAGCTTTGTCAGCAACAAATTGATTTTTCTTATGAGGCTGATATAAAAATTTCTCACTCCTACTTTGATAAAATTGGTGCTGTTTCCTGTTGCCTTGTACTCGTGTGCATCACGGAGTAGGCTATATATATTTCGGCTGCTTTCTGGTGAACATCTGTAGTAAGTGCTCGTGATGTCCTTTGTCTTGTGTGAAAGTGTGGTATACAAATAGCCTGTTATTATGCATGAAGGCATAGAAAAAAAATAAGTGTTGAATGCCACTGCCACAAATTCTGACATGAAGGCATTATAAAGAGAGGGTGCTGGCAAGGGTTGTGCATCTGTTATTCTGTACAACCACTAGAGGGCAGAGAGAAAACTGAAACTGCCAGGGCTACCGTTTTATTACAATCACTGCAGTAAGTTATAAGCTAAGAATGAAGGGGGCAAATATCTCTCAAAGGAGGTTTTTCTGCCAATTACACCGTTCCCAACACTGGTCCCACTCCAGTCTTTGTCCATAGCTCACGTGGCTGGGCAGCTTTTTTCTTTGTTGGTACTGAACACCAGATGCCATGCCTTTTTTGTCACCTACTGCCATGAAAGGGGGAATTCTTTTGTGGTTTACTTGATTGAGAGGCTCCTCGCTGTCAGTTGTTGGAGGCCTATCTTTGAGAAATTACAGAGCTTGAATCTTGAGTTGTAACTGAGCACAGAAGGCATCCCGATCCGAGCTGTTTCCTATTGTGGCACTGTTCATGGTGGCTTCGCAGCGCCTTTAGGTGTGAACCTGGTCTTGGTCCCAAGGCTAACACCAACCACTCTTATGTGATACCGGCAAAACTAAGTTCCACTGGTGTGGACATCTTTATGTCATATCTGCGAGGATTAAAATCAAAAGCATGATTTAGGTATATGAACTCTCAAACAGAAGGAAAAAGTCCCACTGTTGGTAGCTCCGGAAATGTTTGGCACTGTCTAATCATACCTGCATAATAAGTCAGTAGCCCACGACTGCATGATCACTCAGTTGTGCTTGCAGCACAGGCAGGAAAACGATAGGTGCTCGCTGCCGTGGAGGCCGTGGCAACCTGCAAGCCATATTGCAAAAACCAGCTTGCTCCAGTGACTACCAGTGTTTTTCCAGCGTATTTAGCGCGCTGGTAACGCTGGTATTACACTCGAAGACGCTGGTGGCGCTGCCAGTGGCACTCGGAGGCCACTGGACCCACTGGGCTGCACTGGATTGACGCTGGTAATGAAACTGCGCCAACTGGGTCCTAGTCAAATGGTATTCGGAACGCAGGGCTTCACTCGTCTCAGTAAAAGAACACTGGTGTGCGCTGGAAAATTGTGCTGGCTGCTGTGCAGCGTAGCCGATGTCGCAGGGTCACACCGAGTAGTTTACTGGAGTCACTGGCTCGGGCGCTGAAAATCGATGTTCACTGGGCCAGTGCGCCAGCGCGCTAGTACCACATATGCTGCCCTGACGCTGGCTGTTCGGGACATCGCGCGTTATACCTCCAGAGAGCAAAATGGATTACTCGAATGTTTTTGGCTTCCTTAACGCACAATTCACGTACGTATGTGTTGGACATTGGTTATCAACATTTATAGAATCACGATTAGTTTTTTCGTCGTTTTCTCGGAACGTGCTTTCGTTCGTTGCCTGCTCTGAAAGAACACATCCCGTAACCAGCTGTCACATCGAATGTGCGAAATTGTATGTGCGAAAGGACAACGCCGCTCGTGCTTCGTCTTCATGAGCTGACCGTAAAATGAAGTGTACTGTACGTACGTGCTCGCCCTCCGTAGATCATGCAGCCCGTTTCAAGTATTGGCCGTGCGTGTTTACCAACAGGTGGACGATCGTATCTTTCGCGTTCATTGGATTTGTCGAAACCGCTCGAGAAATAAATTGGTTTTCTAGGCGCGCTGCATCGACAGCTCGAGTCAAAAGATCAATTAAGTCCGGGCAGAGCTAGAGATTGCAAAACGTGTGAATGGTCAATTATGCGTGCGTTTCCGAGTAACGATGGAGTAATTTTTTGACAGGCAGAATCAAGCGACGAAGCGAACGGTACCGATTGCCGCCGTCATTTTTTGGGGGCTTATTTTCGCGGTAAATGTCGTGATCGATCCTTTCCTGTAGAGTCCAAGGCGATGCCGCGGTGCTATATACCGGTGTATACTACACTAACACGATGTGGGAATCCCCCATGGGCAGGAAATGCGTAGGCTAATGAAAACTGTGGGCAAGCATATAGCTAAATGGAACAGGAAATTGTATATGTAACCCAATAATTTAGACAGGAAGTGTACAGTGCTAGAAAAATGCAAGTTACTTGCATCGTAGCTGTAATGCCGAATTGGGGGCAAGGCAGGACACATATAATGCAAAGGAGAACCTGTAGTTTCTAAGGACCCTTAGCGGCCATCGGTTACTGTTTTGCTACAATCTATCAGGATACTGGATTCGAAAGGAAGTGTGCAGGGGCCGACGGAAACTCAGTTCGGCAGATGAGATTTGGAAACTTCCAGGGATCAAGCAAATGCATTTGGGTCAAGGCCAGGTTAAATAGAAGGGTAAGGTGGAGGCATTTGACGTGTGGCGAGTCGAGGTGCCATGTGGCTCATTACGCACCACCAGCCTTTCAAAACTAACGATATTTCATTAAACCACCTCCTACATTTTGTCGGTACCACAAGTTACCACTACTTGCCTTTGAAGCAAGCTTCTTTGGCCCTAACGTAGGACAAATCCTACGGCTTTCCAAAAAAAAAAAAACACTGAATGGTCGCAGATTGATTGAATTGTGTTTTATTTAAAGCCCCGAGTATGCACTTTTGCTTTAAGAATCTGTGCGGTCATCTGGCCCTACCACAGTCATGGCGGCTAAGGCAGGTGCTGGTTCATTTTGGCATCGACTGCCGTAAAGCTTGGCGGACACTGATTACTTACCTATTTTGGGCTGAAGCTAGAAACTAGTGGCAATCCTGTCAGTGTAAGAGTCCTCGAACACAAGTGGGGCACGCCTTATGTTAACACCTACAGGAACAATGCTACCACTTGATTCGGCACAATTGACAGTTCAGTGCAAATTAGGAACTGAACATGACAAGGCCTACCAGTAGCTTTCTATAGTCTTTTTTTCGCTCCTCACACCATGTAGCAGTGCCTGGAGTGAGCAAGCAATATTTATTACAATCTTAAAATGTCCTCAACAAGATGTTTGTGTGCAGATAAAATGCTATTTTTTTATTTTGCATAAAACAAATTGCAGCATCATATGCATTCAACTGTTCTGAAAAAAATCTTCACCTTCACAAAGTCTATATACTGTAAACAAGTAGGCTGCAATCCACGCAACACTAAAACACTAACAGTATGAAGAGCACTGAACAAGGGTAGAGGGGAGCTTCGGTTCGAAAGCTGAGCCACAATGTTTCTGCAAGCCCACGTGTCTTCGCCTGGCCCAGACCAAGACAAGTCCACTTGTCAAAATTCTGGCTCGACTTGCGAATTGAGGCTCGCCCTCTACACTTGTTAAGTGCCTCTCTCATATTGTGTAGCCATCTTTCTCTTGTTCCAGGAGAATAAAGGACATACCAGCCTGGCCGGATGTAAAACTTTCATTCAGAAATATGCGAGTACCAACAACCAACAGCCTACAGCAACCTTAATACAGAGAAACATTACAGCTATACAGCACGAATTGGATATTGTCCAGGCCAATTATACTCTATACACTATTATAATTATAATTATAATTATACTCTATTAGAAATGGTACCCAAGTCTCGATATACAATTGGGCGCCATAAACAGCGCTGGAAAAGTCACCACAAGCCACCAGTTAACGGCAACTTGGCTCTTCCACTAAGACTCAGTTACACTACTCAAGACAATAAAGTTTTAATTCTGTTTCTCTTTTGTTGTACCCTAAGAAACACAGGTCACACAATTAAAGAACACTCGCATAGCAGAGTTACAAAAACACAAATATGTAACATGGCAGAAATAACAAATTTAATATGTACAAAACCCTGGTCACAAATATACCTTATTCAGAGCATCGTAATACCTTTCAGCAAGCATACTTCTCCTTCGTGAATGTTCGCCACACATCTAGGTTTTCATAAACACTGCAGCCATTTCATTCGCGAATGTTAGCCACACTTCGTTTTTTTTCATAAACGTTCCAGCTCTTCATACAGATGATGTGGCTATAGTTCACTAGTTTGTTAATGGTAGGGCCGTTCACACTGCAAAGCCAATGTCTTTCAGCCTACACATACCACTGTTTCAAATTAGCAGCTGAAAAGTGCAAAACATAGGCAACTACATCAGTCAGAAGGAGTGCAGACATGGTGAGAGCAAAAGATAATCTCTATGACAAGTAAAGGTGTTTGCCTGATAAAGCTGCTTCACTACACCACGGGCACTTTCTGCATTTCAAGAAATACATAAGCTGTTATTAGGGCTTTGAGCTTTAAGATTTATTCGCCAGCTGCACCATTGTGTGAGCCATCTTTCTTTGGTTTCCAGTTCGCTGCACGTGCTTCACTGGTAAGAGCACCGCGTTAAGATCTCACCACGAAGATGTGAAAACAGGAACAAAAGTCTAAGCCTGTTGCATACAGCTTCATATTAGCTAAGCGGCATGTGTCTTCTCGCTTAAACAGCCATTGACTCTTGCCAATCATAATAAGGCTACATAATATAAAACGTATGTAGAAAGGCCAAATCCTCAACCAGGTAAAACAAGAAAAAACAAGCCTAAATAGTAGCACTCTATTACAGGTCTAATCTCGCTCATTCATATTAGGCAGGCAGCACACAAATGCTTTTAGCAATCTGCATAACTCTATGTATATGCAGCTACTTATGATCTGCCATGGTCTTAATACTTCCAAACATAAAACACGGTTTGATGTAATCTGGATAATGGATGGAGTCTGAAACAATTACTTCTCGATACAGTAAGAAACAAGCATGCCCTGCCTCAAATGGGGCACGAACCACCTTTTCAATTCGTAAGTACCCGTTTGATGTGTTCACAAAGGTGCTGTAACTTTTTTTTCTGGCTTTTGGTACAAAGCGGTATGCCGAACTGGTTTCCTATATATTAACCTTTCATAGCGCTCCGCTTATGTGGGGTCTGATTTAGAGCCAATTTTTCTGAAGCAGTCAAGGTCGCACACTTGTTTTAACTGAGAAGTGTTGCTCCATTCTCCACTGCTGCATTTGTAGCATGGGGATGTCTGAGGAACCGATTACAGATCACTTTTTCTTCTTCTGTGATTCCTCCGATGGCAATGAAGTTCTCCAGCTGCTGCGCCATCACCATACGCCTAACAATTTGATGAGGAAGGCCACGAGCAGCTGTCACAGACTTTACTAGTTTGCCATTGCCCCCTTCAAAAACGAAGGCAGAATGGGCCCATAAAGGTCCTAAATTTCGAACACTTTTGGCCAAATGCAGGCACTGATGCACGTTAAACGTTGCAGCTGTTACACCATACAACGCCTGCCAACGTACCACAAATGTGGACAGGAGGGACTCTGAAATAAAAAAAAATATAGTATAAAGAGTGACACTGTAATACAAGCAAGCAAGCATACACCAGCATGTCATTATAGTACTTCAATAATCTTCAATATACTGTTACGATAGCTAATTTATCTCAAAGCTGCACGCAAGTAAAAGTTTCATTTATAAACAAAATAATCTGAAATTAGGGGGCCAATATTATTTCCCCCCGTGTTACAGGCAGCTTATGTGAGCAGTTGAAGGCAGTGTAAAAGTTTTTTCTGGTGAGCAAGGGCAGCGAGTTGAGGGGCAGACTTCTTTCCAGAGTTAAATTATATTTGCCAGTATACTGCAATTACTTATCACTGGCTCAAAATTAAGGATTATATGCTTTTCTCCTTCCGGTTTTAAGTTGTTGAAACACTTATCCATCCTTGAGAGTGTCTCATATGATGTGAGCAAACAAAAAAATATGGTACATAATCGACTCAAAGCACACCTTTTTTTTCACAATCACTATGCTTGAAGTGACAGGGGTGCTTAGAATAGAAAAATCTGTAATGCACCCTCCCCCTATTTCTTCTTATGTCGCTAACTTGATGAGACAGGGGAGAAAATACCATTTTAAATTGAAAACATGCTTGACAAATATCCTCAGCAAACGTGATTGCAGTTTCCTTTAACTTCAACTTATTGTAGTCCTCTTTAGACTTATTCCGACTTCGATTATGCCTGTTAACAGCTGGCACCAAAAACAAGGCTAAGCTATGCTGGCCTGCACTGCCTCCAAAACCTGCCAAGATGCATTGAATGGCGGTGAATTCCAAGCAATGCACTTGTGAGCCATCATGAGGCTTTTGGTAATAAACATATCAAATTTTAAGAAACGATGATGTTCTTCGTAACTGTAACTGCACAACATAGGCCATCAATTACCACTTTGTAACTGTGCTGTACCGCAGGAAGGCCTGCCCTTCAAAGCTTTCACGAGCGTGTCTGTGCTTCTTTTCTGTCATCCCGTAGTTTCGCGCTCTTTTTATTCTAACTCATTACCGAACTAGTCGAACAAGCTCCCCTTTTACAAGACAGCAACAATCTCGGCTCATACCGAATTTTCGTTTTGGAGATATCTAGCTTAGCCAACATCATTTTTTCATTGCATTTCTTTGAACTTTCTACATTTCATAGCTCTAAAATCAATACTTATTTTCAATATATGCAGTCCTTGAAGAGAGTATAGTAAACAAATAAACGAGAGCGACAAAATGCATAGTCAGAACACGAGAACATACCCACATAATACCTTTCAGAGCAGTTTGCTGTACTGAACAGCGCCTCAATTATCTGCCTGGAGACGCCTTGCCTTGCAGCAGTGCATGTATTCCACACACCTGCCACAAGGTTGAAACCTGAAATATAAATTACAACACAAGTAAACACTAAGGTGAAATCATGTTCAACTTCAACATGGCTTATATCTCCGTCACGTCGACAATCTCAATGTCCATTGAGTGAATGGCTATTGAAAATTTCGAGGGCTATCCAGATGCACCTGCTGCCACATGTGAATTTCAATTATCATTGAGTTGTGAGCGTATAATCCGATAGTAGATGACGCTAGTAGTGTCAGCAATGGTGTAAAAAATCAGCAGAAAAAGAAGAAGTGAAAGGCATACCAAGACTTGTTTTTAATTGAAAGCTGTTATGAGAATGATATTGAAATACTTCAAGTTCCAAAAGCCCACAGGCAGCGATGGTGGAATGAGAACAGAGCAACAATGGGCACTCAAGTTTAAAACGTTTGGGGTGCATTGATTTTGCACCGGCAAAGCAGCCACGACTAAGTGGTCATCTTTGCTGCGTTCGTAGTAGCTTTCATTGTCAAGGGTTCGACAGAAACCTGTCTGGCGAGGGGCAAACATAGTGGCAGAAGAAAACTTATGCTCGCCAAGCACAGGAAAAAAAAGAATGCTGCTCTCATTGTAGCACTAGTGCGGCTCTCCTTGGTTCCCGTTGTCATAAAACACGTTCAAAGGGGAACACGAGCGAAGAACTGCTGCACACCGTAGAACCTTGGTTTGTTTAAGCCTGATCACCACACGTTCTGTGAAGTGATCCATCTGACTGCGAAACAGAAACTAGTTTATGAGTTCGGGTATAGTGGTAGCACACAAGAAGGACACGCACTGCGGGTAGGCGGACAGGACGCACGCTGGACTTGCAACTGAAATTTATTCCGGAAAGGACAGATTTATAAATATCAATTTTTCCCTTTTCCCCCTCCTCCTTTATTTGCTCCATTGGTGCCGCCTTCACTTGCAGTCGCGTCAAATGTGATAAGGGCCGCTTAAAAAAACGTCACGTTTACAAAATGCACTGATGTGATTATATTCGATAACCCTAAAAATACAAACGTGAAAAAGAACGTGATGAATATGATATGAAAAAGGCCTTACAAAATCAAAAATAGAAACACGAAATAAAAACCGTAGTGGCGGAAGAATTCTTCACAAGGCTATGTGAAGGCTAAAACCTACCTCTGCAAAGGCAAGCAGAGGTGACATTAGTTGGTTGGTTTGTGGGGTTTAACGTCCCAAAGCAACTCAGGCTATGAGAGACGCCGTAGTGGAGGACTCCGGAAATTTCGACCACCTGGGGTTCTTTAACGTGCACTGACATCGCACAGCACACGGGCGCCTTGCTTTTCACCTCCATCGAAAAGCTGCCGCCGAGGCCGGGATTCGATCCCGCGTCCTTGGGAACAGTAGTCGAGCGCAGTAACCACTGCGCCACCCCGGCGGGGAGAGGTGACATTAGACAAAACAGACATTACAACCATGAATTGATAAAAAAAAACTACATCGTGACAAACTGAGCAACAATAAGAGCAAGAATTCGAGCACATGCAAAGAAGAACCACCGAAACCCTTAACGTAACCACAGGCACAAACCTTAGGGCAGAGGAAATGAAGGATGGAAGAAAAGTGCCCGCCAGATAGTAACAAGGGCTATAAAACGAAACATTAGCAACTGTGCGGTGGGAAAAAACCTTCATAATGTTTGATAGCCACCATACATTTCTAGAGATTCCCATTCTTTATTACTGGCGCGTAGTAATTCCCATTCTTTATTACTTAGCGCGACAGTATAAGGAAAAACTAAACTAAACAAACTAATTATCAGAGGGAATGCAATCAGAGTTCTGAGCCAGGTAGAGTGAAAAATGTCAGTAGCTAAATATGCTCCACTACTAGAGTATCTTCGCGCAACTTACCCTGCAGAATCATAAGTGAGATTCATCTACGACTATGTGTCTGTACATATGTCATTTTGTTAGGCTACTGGATGGCACTGCACGTGCAGGTTTATGTCATTAGAAGTGAGCATCCATATGAAAGTTAAAATTGTCTGTAACACTACCATGAGATTGAAAAGAAACTAATTAGTATAATACCTTGAAGGTCTATTTTAGGAACTTTGCTGTACAAGTCTTCAAAATGTTGGTTCCGCACAGTAAACGAGCCCTTGCTGTAGATTGTATCAGAGGAGCTGCATGCATATGCTGTTTTGATCCATACATAAAAATATTGCAGTAGCATAAGGCTCATGTTATTTAACAATTCGTCTTAAAATATGTCCCTCAGATAATTGTTGTTCCTATAAAAGTTTAATCACAGATACGTGCTAGCATTTCCATCATATTAGTGCAGCAAAACAGTTCACGTTTACCTTCGTGATGTGTTGCTGTGGTAAGGTACCAGGGGCAGCCATGAATCCCATTGAACTGCACAATGTTCAAAACAGCAGCACGCGCTGGTGCAACTACGCAGAACCCCACAAAGGCTTTGGAGCGGTGCAACGAAGTTCCATTTTTCCAAATGATTGGTTTCATTGAATTGAGCCCACTGACCAATTTGTTTAAGAACTTCTGCATGTCACGGTGTGTGTTAACGAACAACAGTCCATCTAAAACAAGATTCTGAAAACGAACTTCTGGGGGCAGTTCATTCAGCATGAACTGCAATGGCCACACTAGTGTTTTGGACGATTTGAACACTGGATTTTCCTCAGTGTTCATGATCAGTGTCAAGTCATTATGTCGCACATGTTCGTCATTGCACGGTTCTTCAAAACACAATCAAGTTGTGATGTCAGTCATTACATCTACCTTCTCCTTCTTGTGTGCAGCCCTTCTTCAAGGCTCTGTTTAGTTTGTTCATTAAGTACAGTAAACTGTTTTTCTGGGTCCAATGCAACAAAGTACGAACCTCGGGCCTGTGTTTTGGACACCGGTTCTCTTATTCCACAATGAGAACACATCGTTTCGTCACCGCATGTAGTCATAAAAACTTTGCACACACTGCAAATATACCGTGACTGAACCAGTTAGTTTTTTCTCACCGACCACAGCTTCCTGAATCCGTATTTGTTGCGGGGCAAAACGTCGTTGCCTGTGATATTATTAATAAGCACGCTGCTGCGAACTGCTAAATGCTTCATCAGCGCCACGTGTGCCCGCCTCCGCTCAGCTCGTCATCACCAAGCGTCACGGCAGCCTCTGCTTGCAGCTTTCCTTTCGTTCTTCTTTTTCTTTGGCTTGGTATAGAAACCCAAGCCACATAATAAACCCAGTTCTTTCTGCCCCAGCCATCAGTCTCGTTGGGCTCTAACGGGTTCGCCGCCGCCGACCCGTTGGCAGGCGAACGGCGGCCGCTGGCGTTTGCAACAGTGGCGACGAGGATTCCCATAACACAAGGGTCTGTCGATAGTATCCAGGCCTCGGACCTTCCTGCAGCCATGGGCCACCACCTGCCTGAGTTCGACGACGTGAAAGATAAGTGGCAATCGTACCTCGTCAAAGTTGAAGCCTATTTCGAAGCTAACCAAGTAACTGACGATGCCAAGAAAAGAGCCTTGCTAGTCGCCGCGCTTGGGACAAGAACCATTGATATTCTTTGTGGACAAGTCGCCCCACAGAAGCCAAACTCTTTGAGCTATCAGTCAGTAGTAGAGGAGTTAAGCAAGTACTACGACCCTACGCCGAACGAGATTTCCGAAAGCTTCAAGTTCTTTCACCGGCAACAGCACGAAGGGGAGTCAGTACAAGACGAATTGCTCAGAACTGCAACTTTGCAACAATGCTCGACAGGATGTTGAGACCGCATCGTATGTGGCGTCCGTTCGAAGAACTTGCAAAAACAATTGCTAGCAAAAAAAGATCTTACCTTAGCTGAAGCGACAGCACTTGCGATAGCATCCGAGCATGCAGAGCTTGATTCGCAGAAGATAAGCCACGAAGAAGCCTCCTCTGACTTGCTAGCATTAAAGATGCCGCGGCGTTGGCGCGCGAAGCGGAACGCGAGTGACAAGCAGTGCGAGCGTTGTGGAAACAGCGGTCATGATAATGCCGCCTGCTCGATGCGTCACCGACGCTGTTACAGTTGTGGCACACAAGGCCACTTGGCTCGAATGTGCCGAAAGGAAAGAAACCATTCGGTGTACGTCACAGCTCATACAGAGAGCGATAGCGAAACTAGTGCAGCCCAGCTATGGTCAGTGACTACAAACGAACTGTTGGTGCCACCAATTAGAAAAACTTTCAGCTGGAATGGCATCAAGCTGTGAATGGATGTAGATACCGGATCGCCAGTGTGTGTCATTCCTAGGACAACCTACGAAGAACACAGTAATCAATGGCTAGAGTTGCAGAAACCGACGATTAAATTGTCTTGCTATCTGGGGAGACTGCCAGTACTCGGAGTGTTGCCTATGCGGGTGCGCTATAAGACTGCAGCTGTCGATTGCAACCTCATCGTCTTAGATTGTGAAGGACCCCTACTTTGTGGCCGGGATTTGCTGCAGAAACTCGAAACCAAAGAAGCAGCTGTGCTACATGTTTTGCGTTCACCACAGGACCGCAGCTTGACCCCTGCTGTACAGACTGCCGTTCTGGAGGACTACGCAGACTTATTCACGGAGGCCCTGGGAAGCATGACAGGTCCACCAGTGCACCTGCAGGTCAAGCCACAAGCACAGCCGAAGTTCTGCAAGGCAAGAAAAGTACCTTACGCCCTACGCGATAAAGTTTCAGAGGAATTGGACAGGCTTGTGGCAGCTGGCATAATATCACCGGTCACTCACGCAGAATGGGCCACACCTATTGTACCAGTTCTCAAGAAAGATGGGCGAGTGCGCATATGTGGAGATTTTAAGGTTACGCTGAACTTAGTGTGTGAAATGGAACAGTACCCGCTGCCAGTTATAGATTATATTTTTGCTCAGTTGGGAGGAGGGCAGCAATTCAGCGTATTGGACTTGACGGATGCCTACAATCAGATTGAGCTAGACGAAGAATCCCGCCAGTTGGCCGTAATCAACACCCAAAAAGGGTTGTTTTGTTTCAATCGCTTGCCTTTTAGAATTGCTTCTGCACCGGCCATATTCCAGAGGCGTATCGAAACTGTTCTGCAAGGCTTGCCCGGGGTACAAGCATACCTCGATGACGTTCTGATTGCGGAAAACCACGATGGCGAAAGCAATCACCTCAGGGCGGTTCTTCAGCGCTTTCGTGAGCATCGCATCAAGCTGCGTGCTGACAAGTGTCGATTTCACGAGACGTCTGCCACTTATCTCGGTCACCGTATTGATGCGGACGGACTGCATCCGACTGAAAAAGCTGTTGATGCCATAAAATCAGCCCCCTCCCCCCAAAATGTGAGCGAGCTGCGCTCGTTTCTGGGCATGGTAACGTTCTACAAGTTTTTGCCTGACATGGCTACGTTGCTAGCCCCCCTGTACCGGTTGCTCGAAAAGGGTGTTAAGTGGGTGTGGAGTTCTAAGGAAGAAGATGCATTTTCCTTAGCGAAGGAGGCGCTGTCCACGGCCCCGGTGCTCACGCACTTCGACCCGAAACAAGAACTATTTTTAGAATGCGATGCATCACCCTATGGTGTTGGGGCCACGCTTCCCCATCGCATAGATGGCGAACATCGTCCGATCGGATTTCGCTCGCGCTCGTTAAACGCCGCTGAAAGGAATTATTCTCACATTGAGCGGGAGGCCCTGGCTTTAGTTTTCGGTATGCAGCGTTTTCGAGACTATTTACTCGGGCGGGAGTTCACGCTCATTACAGACCATAAGCCCTTGTTGGGTCTCCTAAAGCATGACAGGCAAACGTCCGTCATGGCAGCTGCTCGAGTACAGAGATGGGCCATTCTGCTTGGCGCATACAAGTATAAGTTGCAGTAGAAGCCTGGTAAGCACATGTTCGTCGCGGATGCCTTAAGCCGCCTACCGCTACCATCTCAGCAGGTTCCCGAGGATTCGGAGGACGAGGCAGAGTACGTGTTGACTTTGGACGCCTGGGACCAGCCTGCCGTGCCCCTAAAGGAGTTGCAAGTGCTCACGCAAGCAGACGCAGTGCTCTCGAAGGTCTGTAGGTGTGTCTTGGAGGGTTGGCCGAGGCACTTGGTTATGGAAGGGAGGGAGATGGCGGAATACTCGAAAAGGCGACACGAGCTGTCCGTTAGTCAGAACCTGCTCTACTGGGGCCACCGTGTTGTGATTCCGGTAGCAGCCAGAGGAAGATTTTTGAAGTTATTACACGCAGCACACCAAGGGGCTTCTTCCATGAAGACCGTTGCGCGGTCTACTTTCTGGTGGCCCAGTCTCGACACAGATATTAAACGGGTGGCTGCTGGGTGTCAAACCTGCGTTCAAGCGCTTCCAATGCCGCCTACCCACGCACCTGTTAGCTGGCCAGAGACGCAGGAAAGATGGTCGCGGTTGCACATTGATTTTGCGGGACCTATTCAAAACAAGATGATCCTGGTCATCGTAGACTAGCATAGCAAGTGGATTGAGGCCATACCCCTATCCAACGCCACTTCCTGCACCACAGTCAAGGCCCTCCGGACAATTTTCAGTCAGTTTGGTCTACCCCGCACAGTTGTCTCTGACAATGGGACGCCTTTTATCGGTTGGGAATTTGCCCAATTTATGGAGCGGAACGGCGTGACACACATTCGAACACCGCCGTATCACCCACAAAGCAATGGTTTGGCTGAACGCGCTGTACGAACCATTAAAGATGGACTTAAAAAGTGCTCAGAAGGGGATATAACGAAGGCCCTGGCAAGAATATTGTGCAGCTATAGAGGCACGCCGCTACCCTCAGGGCGCTCGCCATCCGAAATGTTGCTCGGGTACAGATTGCGCACGAGACTAGATATGTGCTTCCCGCCCAGGTGCAAGACAGTCGACTAGGCCCAGTCACGGGAAGACGCCGGCTGGAGCTTTGCCCCAGGAGATCCGGTATACATCCGCAACTATAGCAGCGGCGAGAAATGGACGCCGGGCAAGGTCAAGGAAACCACGGGCTCGCGTGTCGTGAAAGTGGAGACAGACAACGGGGTTGTTCACCGTCACATGGACCAGCTCCGCAGAAAAAGCACCGATGCACCCATTGCTGCTTCAACTCCCCCTGCTTGCCCTGGAGTACCTGCGGATCACTCAGACGTGGAGCTGGAGAGAAGGGAGGCTCCCACGGCCAGCGACATCGAGGGTCCGGTGCTGCGGCGGTCAACACGTGTCAGGAGGCCAGTAGTAAGATATGGATTCCAAGAAAAGGGGGATGCTGCGAACTGCTAAATGCTTCATCAGCGCCACGTGTGCCCGCCTCCGCTCTGCTCGTCATCACCAAGCGTCACGGCAGCCTCTGCTTGCAGCTTTCCTTTCGTTCTTCTTTTTCTTTGACTTGGTATAAAAACCCAAGCCACACAATAAACCCAGTTCTTTCTGCCCCAGCCATCAGTCTCGTTGGGCTCTAACGGGTTCGCCGCCGCCGACCTGTTGGCAGGCGAACGGCGGCCGCTGGCGTTTGCAACACACGCAGAGGTCGCCTAATGCCACCCAAGTAGGGCCATGAGCCACTGCAAATGACAAGGCCATTGAAAGTACCCCTACCTTCGACGTGCCGAGGTTGAGCACCTTTTCGGAGCTAAATGCAGCGAACGCTGCTCCCAACAATTCTTCGCTGAAGCTGTCCATACGCGGATCACATTCACCCACGGAGCTGTGTGCTGCAAAGTCCGAAGATCGAGGCGCTTCGTCGCCTCACCTACTGAGTCAGTGTCTTGGTCGACTTGGTAATTGCAGTCTCTAGGGGCATGACTGTTCGTAACCGCTGGAGCACTATCACTATCGTTACAAGGTCCGGGCAATGTAGCGGTCTGACCTTGCTGCGTAGTCTGCACTGTTGGCAAATCGGCCTTCCTTTCACGCCTGTAAAATGTCGTTTTGGGCAAACAGAAGGCTTCGCCGTCTTTACTGCGATGCAAATATTCTTTGCGTCGTTTCCGTTGAACGCTTGCCATTATGCCATACGGGATTCAGCGCTTCCCGTAGCGGTACTATTTGCAGGATGACCAGTGCCACAACAAAAGCTTTTTCGACTGTTCGCACGCCACAAAGCAGTCACAAGGAGGATATATAAAACTGAGCAGACACAAGTTAAATGGCAGCCCACTGGCAGACACACTGAATTATTCACGCCCCTGCCATGGTAGAGACATATAATACGAGGCAGTGCTCCTTGAGGCACTGTACGAGGTATTTCTTGGCTGTAAAAAAGTAGCCAGTGCCGCTGTACTACTACTACTACTATTACTACCGCTACTACTACTACTACCACTACAACTACTACTAATAATAATAATATTTTAAAAATAGGTAATAACTCACACAGAATACAAAATAAATGGGCAGGTAAGCTCGAGTCGTAAAGTGTTCAGGCATCAATTTTAATTTCTTCACAGGAAAGGAATTCAAGCGCACGCATTGTCACACTTGCTTGTTCTGTGGACAGCTGACCTGCGCCTGAGGGAAGGAGGGACGGTGGGAATGAAAGCGGAAAGAGATAGTGGAGGGCTCCGGACTAATTTCGGCCCCCTGATCATGAGGGTTTCAAATATGAACTTCATTGTCGCCGACAAAAAGTAGTATACTCGCGTCGGGTTAAGCCGCTCGCGTCATGGGTTTTGCGCTGGCCCGAAGCAGATATGCTATATTCAGTGACTCCAAAACAGCCATACGGAACTTTGGAATGGGCCGTCTGTCGGCTGCCGCTAGGAATATCCTTAAAAGCTACCGTCCAGTCCATGGTAGGACGATAGAACTGGTATAGGTTCCGGCGATTCGGGCAATTCCGGGAACGAGAAGGCTCACGATGTGCCCGAGGTTTCGTCGGCCGGGCGGTGAGTACTTCGTTACCCGCGGACGCGAGTGAGGGCTTTCTCTAGCTCCACGATAAAACTCGTCATTTTCGCCTGGGAAGGCGCATCTTTCCTACCCCATATATATCCTCATATGTCGCCAACAGTTGCCTTGGACTCGTAGTCTGTTAGCTCCTGAAAAATTTTATAATAATGAGCCCGCCCTCAAAGCCCTTGAATTGTCAATATATATATATATATATATATATATATATATATATATATATATATATATATATATATATATATATATATATATATATATAAGAATAAAGTAGATAATCGGGAAAGTTGTGTGACATCCTGTTTATATATATATATATATATATATATATATATATATATATATATATATATATATATAGTCGCACTGTCACACTGATCGAAGCACGCACTTAATTGGCAGCGCGCATCTGGATTTGCGCGCAGCTTATGTGCCACGCGGCCCCCATATCACACGGACACAAATAACCTAAAACGGCTTTCTTCAATTTTCCGCCTTCGTAGGTATGTACGGCCTGCTGTGAGTTACACCTCTACTTATAATCTGCATTGGACGTAATCGGTGACTATGATTCCAGGAAGATCACATCGCAGACGTGCGTCTCCGTTGTACAGCTCAGTTCCACTCAAGTCTGGAGACCTATCGCGCGCGCAATTGCACCGGCTGCGGCAATTGCGCGCGCGATATGTCTATTGATTACATCGAGTAAATATCGAGAGAGAGAGAGAGGAAGAGAGGTGGAAATAGATTTTATTTCTCCCAAGAGAGAGATTGTTAGGATGCACGGATGGATCGATAAACTATGCATGGACATATGTCTGGTCTGCATATAAGCGCAGGCCGAGAGTTATTCTTGGGTCTCGGCGGCAGCCTTTGCCAGTCGAAGCTTAATTCGCATTGAAGAACGGTCGCGCAGACGGGTTTGATAATCCTTTGCTCTGCCCGCATAATAGCGTTATTCCTATATTATAGCATCTATATAATAATCATCCTCTATAATCATGCAACGTTCGGGATTGTGCATAACTGGTGGGAATCGGTATGTGAGGTTTACCCTCGATATATCTCGTCCGATATATCTAGGGTTCTATATAAGCCTTCCTGCAGCCATCCTCGTTATTTGTTTCTTATGCTCTGTGCATGCTTTTCACTCCTCTATGCTCTCTGCGGCGCATGAGAGATTTCGGTCCTGGTTTAGCAACCGCTATTGTTGCCGCCTAATCAGGCGTCGGCAATCATCCGCACTTAGGCGCGGCCACCCCCCGTCTCTTCTTTTAAAGCACCGGATCGCAGCTTACCTTTTACTTCCTCTGCAGTGATCAGACTTTCCATTCCACTGAGCAAATGGCATTCCGTGCCTTTCGGCGCTTTGAAAGAGTGAGGTGGATGTGTGATTGGGTCGAAGAGCGAGAAAGACAGGACATAAATGAACAAGGCAAAATAGTGCCGGAAAGAGATACTGCCAGCGGTCCTCGCTTTGGAAAGGAGAGCGAACTACACATGCACAAAAAGAGGCGATGCGGCGGCGCGGCCGCCGACGGATGTCGTCTAACACGCTCCTTTCCCATCGGTATCGGGTTGCTGGTAGGTACACACACATACTATCATGAGCAATATGAGCAAGAACACGCGAGCGCATCGCCCTCGAAACCCACTTGTGGCGTTATGCTGCTGGAAACAAAGTAGAAAAGGCGCCGCGGTTCCTGTCGGCACTCCCGCCTTGCTAGCGTTGCTGCAAAGCGGCAGCTGATTGCAAGGCTCCCGCAGCTATCGGTTATTATGGAGTGCAGATAGCGGACAGTGCAGTCTGCTGTTCTGCGACAAATACCGCTGTTAACCCTTTATTTTATTTTTGGGCCAATTTAAAACGTTGACCAGAAACTTTTCGTTTAGAGCATGCTTGACACCCGCACACCCACATGGAAAAAGAAAAAAAAAAGATAGTAAACAGCGGTATTAAGCGCAGAATTAACTACAGACACCACTTTTCGCAATCTGCGCTCGCGCCTTATCATCGCTAGCGCCTCGCAATCAGCAGCCGTTTGGCAGCAAAGTGGGTTTCCAGGCTATTTGCCATGCGCTCGCATGTTCCTGCTCATATTGCTCATTATAGTACGTACACAGGTCCAGCAGCGTTAAAATGGCGTAGAGTCCCAGGAATAAGCATGTGTTTTCAAGTACTGGATCCTCACAAAAAAACAAACAAACAAATAATGATCATTCTACTCTTACCGGTGAGTGTCTCAGCTGCACCAATGCGCGCCTTATCGCGTCTTTACACAATAATTAATTCATTTTGCTCCCCATCTCTTCCTCCCTCTCATCCAGCGGCACCCCTCTCGCGACGCCACTGCATATGATTATTATTTTTTGTGTAAGAATTTTATTCATGATAGTAACCGCGGCCGGGTTTCGAAATGACCCCTCACGCTGCATCCTCGCGGATGGTTTCTTTACAATATGACTATATTTGGTTAATGAGCGCGTGCAGGTGAATGCCAAGGTATTTTTTTTTTACATATGGTTACAGGTGCAAAGCAAGATGAAAACAAATGAAACATGCGTGAATGTGTGTCTGTTATATGCTAGACATATATTAAAATGGAAACACCATAATTACACCCCCAAAAAACGTTCTGCACCTGAATTAATTGGCACTGCTGGTCCTTCACAGCTGAAAATATTCAACTGGAGCTAACCCCATCGTAGCTATCGCACTAGCATAGAGAAAAAAAAAGAACGCTCCGTAGTTCTCTTGCAGGCTTCATTGCATAAATCAACCTTTTTTTTATTTATTTGCACTGCAGCATCGGCCAACGAAACCCTGGACTGAGGGTCTCCACCCGCTGACTGAACAAAATAAAGATGTTCTGTTCTTATTTTGCCATATCCTTCATCCTTCATAACATTCCTCTCATGACCCGAGGCAATAAACTTGACGAAAAAAAGTTAAATGTGCATTGGTGCATGCACTAATTAGGCTTGAAAAACACAATATTCGTTTCCGAAACCGAAACAACTTAAAAAAGATATAGCTAAATTAGTGGTCGCAGATGACCTGCATATTTTAGCCCTTATTGTGCAGAGTACTTTTTGAAAAAAAGAAAGAAACTGTTATGCACAAATAAAAACACGATTCTAGCGTTTTAAAATACGTACACATATACTGAGCGCAACTACAGGCCTATGGACAAAAAAAGAAAATAAGAGAAGCTTTAGGTCATGACCTGCTGCCCTGCTCTAGGTGCAGGCCATGCATGCCCCCATGCAGGCTTAGCTAGCTTAGCGCTTAGCCTTGGCTTATCCAACAGCTTAGCAGGCTTAGCGCACAGCTTTACACAGCACCAGCCGGGGCATTTTGTTATGCTGAGTTCTGTTTATTGTGTGCAGGCTCCGAAGAAAAGTCAGCATGTTTACATGCGTGCAGTATATCGAAGACGGCGAACGAGCAGTCTTACCGGTTGAACTAATCAAACAGTACCGCCCTTCTAGTGCGGAAGATTTCAGGAAGGCCCAAACTGTTTCTGCATATACCGGGTGTCCCAGCTAACTTGAACCAAGGGTTACAAAATAATATATTTGAGGTAGGTCAGTAAAACCAGTTGCATACAACTACCAGCCTGCTTGCTCACTACAGGCAATTTTTTGTTTTGCAATTAGTTAATTGGCTAATTATGTTAATTTTTCTCATTTAATAAATATTCACCTTAGACCAAAAATGTGAATTGGAAAGTTGTAGAGCACCTTCAGAAACCCCCATTCCATTAATTGCGATAAAGAAAGTCTCACGTGTATCTTTTTTTCCGGGCTCAAAAGAAAGCCCGCGAAATACAAATAATACCACGTGACTAGCGCATTTGAGCTCAGCGATTGTGGTGCTCTCAGTCGTGGTTTGAGCGAACCAAATCAGCTGCGGCCGTGACCCGATGGTCCCGTTGCAGCGGCAGGCAGAAATGTTGGCGATGGTTGGAGCGAGCTCGAGCTCGCCCGTCGTCACCGCGATCTTGGCCAGGCCTGCGCACCGCAGCAGCCTACATTACGACCGGCGGATGACGACAAAGAACCGGCAAATGAAGGTGCAGCGCTAATTTTAGTCGAGTCACATGTCATCTCGCCCCTTTACCCAAGCCTGTATGCGCAGATTCAGTGGCTGATACCTTATCGTTCATCCGTTTGCCGTAAAGTTCGCTGATGGGAGAGAAGGAGGGTTTGTTAGAATCCCCACTTTCGGTGCTACTTGCACCATCACGTGGGCCGGCTGTCGGACGCGGGCGAAGAAGCCATCGCAGGCATATCGGCCTGCCGCTTTAACGGGGCAAAGGAGACACGGCCGCAGCTGATTTCGTTCGCTCAAACCACGACTGAGAGCACCACAATCGCGGCGCACAAATGCACTAGTCACGTGGTATTATTTGTATTTCGCGGGCTTTCTTTTGAGCCCAGAAAAAAGATACACGTGAGACTTTCTTTATCGCAATTAATGGAATGGGAGTTTCTGAAGGTGCTCTACAAGTTTCCAATTCACATGTTTGGTCTAAAGTCGATATTTAATCAATTAGAAAAATTTACATAATTAGCTAATTAAGTAATTGCAAAACAAAAAATCGCCTGTAGTGCGCAAGGAGGCTGGCAGTTGAATGCAATTGGTTTCACTGACCTACCTCGAATGTATTATTTTGTATCCCTTGGTTCAAGTTAGTTGGGACACCCGGTATATGGGGGTGATTATAATGCTTGCTGCATTATAATCACCCCCATATATATGCACCCTATCATGGACGCTAATAAGACAGGAAATCAGCTCTCTGGACCAGCAACGATGGTAAGGAGTGACAAGAGGACGGTTCCATGGCTTCATTTTCAGGGCCTTTTTCCTATTTATTGCAAGCATGCAACAAATTTCCTTTAGTTGTTAGTGAAGCGCAGTGCGGTTGTCTTACTCCCTGTGTCCTGTCGAAAGTGCGCTCTTTTTTTGTGATCATGTACGAACTGGCCCGGCTACTCTCCTTGATGGTTACTACGATTGGTTACTGCAAGCATCTGGAGTAGGAAGGGTTCACTTGGAGGCGGCGACTAGCTTGTGCTTGAGTGAAACGAACGGCAATGTTCTCTCAGCAGCAGCATTTAGCGAGATGCTGCTTTGGCGGCGCATACATCTGGATTCTAGCATCAGTGGCAGTGAGCTTCTGCTTGGGCAGCTCGTTTAGCAGCAGCACAGATGCATCGCCATTGGTTGCATTGCTCTGCTTGGCAGGCAGTACTGGCAGTGGCGTGACCAACGCGGGCAATGTGTCGTGCAAACTATCGCATGCTGCTGATACGTTCTTTGGCTAGTGAATTTCTTTTGCTTGGTTACACTCCACTGCTGGTGACATAGCTCAAGCGTTGAACAGGTGTGTGTGAGCTACATTCTAAGAAATGCGGCAATATTACGCTAAAATATAGAAATAAAGCGTCTCAGATAGCATCATTGACTGAGTGCTCTTTGCTACCCTGTTCAAAATCATGTTATGCAATGCCCCATTTTGGTGGTGGTGCTTGACTGCTGTGCTGCTGCTGAGATTCTGGTACTCAAGTTGGAGCCTGGTCACGTTTCGATGGAGTGGACTTATTTGGCCATTGTACACTTAAATATTTGTCCACGTATAATGAACCTCTTGCCCGAAATTACCCGAAACCTTCCAGTGTGACATCCCTTATAGCGTGAGCGTTTGGGCTGTTAACGTCATAAACCAAACAGCATGCAAAGCAAGTATCATAGCTAAAAAAACTGCAGCCTGAAAATAGCCTAACCTTTTGTGTGTGTGAGATATTGTAACTTGAATTTATCAGATTTACATTGTTCTTGGATACCAGCAACTTACCTTTTTTCTCATGCACTGTTCTTTATTTCACTTCCAGGTGGATCTTGGAATTGGATTCAAGATCCCAGAAAAAAGTTCGCGTTCACAATAAAAACAAAAAATGAGGTGAAAGTGGCACTAGAAATGGCGCGCTATCTGTGGACAGCCAAAGAAATGAAATAGCGATGCCTAACTGGGAGTCCTGCCGCCGTACGCCGGAAAATGGCGCAAAGCTTCAGGCAACGCCTGAGAAAGCATAAGGCTTGATGGCCAAGTAGTATTCCTGCTTTGTTTATAGTTGATGTCGAAAAAATCAGTTTTGACTTGTTCTTGAACTTAAGATGGGGAGACCATTTGGAGCATTATATAGTCGCCAACCATCTTTTCGGACTCTGCGGGACCCGGAAAATGTTTCGAATAATCGCACAGTCCGATAAATCAGTGAACTTGAAAAAAAAAAACTTTTCTGCGAAAAATCAGCTTTACAAAAATCACGAACTTTGCCGCTCCCTATATGTTATGTTTATAAGTGAATAATGTGATCGAGTTAAGGCATAACACGACCCGTTACTGTGATCAGCTTCTACGCACCGCTCATGCGCACATGATAGCGCGATCTGATATGCTGGGCCCAGCCGCCAGTGCGGGCGCGCTAACTTGTCCCGACACTGTAGGTGTGTGCACCGACGGGAAGCATCTAACTCACCCAAAGTGGTCACTGCATGTGCAGTGGTGCCCTGCAGAAGCTGGTCGTGCTAAGCTGTCACAACTGAAGCCCTCCAGTTAGAATATTGTTACGAGTGGAAATCACGCACCGATCGGCAACACCACTCTGGAATAGATGGGCACCGTTTAACCACACAACTCAACAGTCAGCGTTGTCTTCGTCCACACACCCAGACACTTCGTTTTTCGCTTGCTGAATGCCAGCATGGTACACAATATAACAATATCTAGGCCAGTCATGCTTTTGCCACACTTTCGTCATGACCATGCACGCGCCGTGCAAAGCAATAATCGCGATAGCATTCAGTTTCCGTTTTCATGGTTAACGACGGTGGCAAATAATGTGAGGTGGAACTCAAGTGAAAAAAAAAAAAAAAGATCTAACGAAAGCCTACCAAATATGCTGCCCTAGTTGCCCCCTTCTTTTTCCCGTGGCGGATCCGACAGCACGCTCTAGGCTACCCCGATGACAAGCCTGAGGATTTCCTTACTGTTACTGTCTCTGACGCCAACTAGTATGCACACAGAGCCAAGCTAGTTCGTCCGAAATGACTCGCTTCGCCTAAGCTTTTACGGTTGCAGAAAACTGGGCTGTTCGCGACAACGATGTCTGCTCGTATCATTCCGAAAAATAAAGCTTTCGGCCAAAACACAATCTCCACAGTATTGCTGCAGCAATATTGTGGAGATTGTTTTTGCTTGGGATTGCTTGGGACCAAGTTCGGTGCCATGGGGCCAAATTTGGTCCGACAAAACGAAAGTTTAGACATAGCGTCCGAAATATCGGCCGTGAAAATGTATAGGCTCCTATGGGGTGTGTGACTGTTCCAGATCCAAATCCGAAATATCCCGCTAGTCCGAATTATTGGAGTCAGAAAAATATGTTGGCAACTGTACAGGGTGTTTCGCTAACCAAGAGGTAAAATGTAAGACATTTGAGGTAGGCCAGAAAAACCACTTGTATACAGCTTCCAGCCATCTGGTGCACCACAGGCTATTTTTGTTTGGAATCAACTAATAGTTAATTAGGAATTTTTTTGCTTTATTAACTATATTGCATTTAGACAATAAATATGACTGGCTAAGTTGAAGAGCACGTTCTCAAACCCCCATTTATTTATTTCCGATAAAGTCTAGCGTGTATCCATCTTTCAAGCGCTATAGAAAACCCGATAAATACTCAAAGTATCATGTGACCCACATTCGCGCGCCCCTAATGTGCTTCTCTCAATCGTGGCTTGAGCAAACGAAATTAGTTGCGGTCGTGACAACAACCCAGTTCCAGTGGTGGGATGATATGTTGCAATGATTGCAGTCAGCTTGGTGTGAGATCGCTGCTATTTGCACTATCACATGTGCCGACTCGACTGCCTGAAACGGACAAAACAACATCGCAGACATTGGTCTGCCGCTGCAGTTGGACCATGGAGCCACGGCCACAGCTGATAGTGTTCAATACAGCCTGGTTGAGAGCAGCACAGTCGTCGCGCGCAAATGCACCAGTCACGTGATATTTTTGGTATTTCATGGGCTTTCTTTTGAGCTTGGAAAAAGATACACATGCGGCTTTCTTTATTGAAAATAAATGAAATGGGGGTATCAGAAGGCGCCCTTCATCTTTGCAAATCGCATTTGTTGTCTACATGCAATAGTTACTAATTTACATTCAGTTACTTGCAAATTGAAAAAAAGGCCTGTGATATGCAAGGTGGATGGGATCTCTGCAGTTCATTTTCCAGGACTACCTCAAATGTTCTATTTGTAACCCTTGTCTAAAGTTCGCTTGGACACCCTGTAGAATAAAACAGGTAGTTCAGAAAATGCAGATTATAGCATTTGTCTGCATTGCTGTCATTGCTGTGCTTCTTCGACATTTTCTCAGAAACAGTCAGACAAGGAAAGAGGAGTAAAGTTGCCAAATGAATAAATTAGTGCAACATATCAAAAAATTGCCATCTTTCGAGCACCCAGTCCTGCCATATGCAAGCCCTTCATTATGGAATTCTAGCCTGGGTGCCAGTGCCCAGTGCCCACTGGCATGCTAGTGCCCAGCATGCCAGTGTCCCAGTATGCCACTGTCTAGTGTCCCAATATGCCAGTGTCCCAGTATGCCAGGGTCCCAGTATGCCAGTGTCCAGTGTCCCAGTATGGCAGTGTACAGTATGCCAGTGTCCAGTGTTTGTCACTGTGCCCCTAATCAAGGTATAGCAATGAGACACTGGATCTAATGGCACTGGTTTTTGCAATAGGGAGGTGTTCAACTGCTTTATTGATTGCTTTTGAAGTTTAATAAAGCAAACCACTGAGTACAAAACCTGATGCAGATTCCTCAAAATACGTCACACATGGTTGAAAGTTGAGTAGCCAATACAAATATGGTTAACCAAGACAAGCAGTAGCAGCAAAAATAGTGTTGAGTATATTATATGGGCATTAAGAACTCCTTGACCTCGAAGGCTAAAACATGTCCTTGTCTTCACCAACCAGCGTACCTGAAGAGAACCACCATGTTCCTGATTTATAGATTCTTTTCTTTCTTATTGAGAGTCACTCTCTATCCTGGTTAAGATGTACGCCTCTGAATTTGCCAAGGGCTTCACTCAACATATGTAGAGTGGAAAAAAATCACGCTAATGTATCCATCACCAGTATTTCCCAGAACAAATGAAAGCAATATTTTAAACATTGAGCGTGCACACAGAGAGCAAAACAAAGGAACGCATAGCTCACTGCTTGAGTTGTTTGGCAATTTTTGTTTACATGAAAACTTCCACAGACACACAAACAAGAGAATCAGAAAAACTCAACAGCACAATGCGAAAGAGGGGCATTAACTTAAAGGTGGGCACTTCACATTTGCTGCCAAACACCTTCGCTTCGCGAGGAGTCCATATGCTATCAGCTTTGTTGTTGAGGACAGCCAGAAGGCATACACTGAAGCCATACTATAACACGTATAGGCCCTAAAAGTCAGTTAAGATTCAGTACACTCTATTTTCTTTCCCAGTTCTGGACAGGAAGAGTTTATTGGTCCTGAAGCAAGGAAGCGAATGAAATTTATAATTTTTTGTGTATTTATACTAGGCTTTTTGTAATAGGAGGCCCGCCTGAAAACTTTGCTTTCGACCTCCTTCTGTACCAATTCAACTGAAACTTAATTTCTTTAAAACATTTCTGCGTATTAAAAACCCCCAAAACCAAAACAAATAGGGCACCAGCACATTACATAGTACAATGTTTCACAACGTGCAGTTCAGGAAATAAAAGAACTAAATTGTGCTTCCTGATTATATGAAAATGTAACATAACTTAATCACTGCATATCTACGAACTAGGTACTATTGTGAACATGTAATGCATGGCTGCAAAAATTTTATGAACGATTAAAATTAACTCCCTGCCGAATGTTTGCACACCGCTCCTATCTCACCATGTGTTTCAACTTGGTGTCTGTGAAAAGGCCGAGAGTATTTAGCCAGCAGCAGGGAGAGTCGCTGTGGTTAGAACGCACCTTAACCTCGCCTCTAAGCCGGCTTATTGCGATCGTTTTTTTTCGCAATCGCGGCATAACTTTGCGCGCAGGCTCTGCAGGCTGTCATAAACAATGCACGGCTTCCACTCGACGGTGCGTACACTCTGCATCTTTCTGCAGACTGAAGGCTACACAAAGAATGCAGACTTTCGTGCCCAGTTGTGTTTCCTGCGAAAGTGCCACGAAAGATGACGAATTGCAAAGCTCATTTTGAACAATTACATCGCGAGATCCGCCGCTAGTGGCAGTTCACGAAACGCGACGTGTCGAATTATAAGCGCAAAACCTTCCTGCATGCACAAAACTATATGCGCCATAAAACACCGCCTTTCGTACCAACTAAACAATCCGCGCGCGCTATCTTGCTCGCCCATGCAGCCTGCGCCCGCGGAAGCAAACAGCGGTCCTTACAGCTTTTTGTCTAAAACAAAACACTCAGTCACTTTACTGCTCCATTAGGTGACTCATTTAGAAGAGCCTATTTCTTACTCTCCCAGCGAAGCTTGCCTTGGAGCCACAAGTAGCAGCCGCTGTGTGGGATACATTCGCAACACAGCTACAAAACAACGTGCAGACACGACGTGACAGGACGAAATGGTCGGCGGCATCGGCAACGACGCGCAGCGATACAATAACTGCAAAAACAATACAAAGATCTGCGGTATAATTCATAAAAAAGGCTATGCAAGTGTAATGCAACTGTTACTTAACACGTGCTTGTTTCAATACGGTAAATACAACTTGCGCGTCTTGCGTAATTATTTTGGTGCACTATTTTCCCTCGTAATGAGGAGAGGTGCAAAAGGGCCAAGGCGCGCGAAGTTTGGGAATGGCGAAGCGTGCGTTGCTGGCCTTCCGTACATTCCGTATTAACGTCGGCGCAGCACATTGTTCCTCTGTGTGAACTACTACTGGCTTTTATCTCACGCGGATACATTGCTAGCTTATTTTGCCAGAGTGAACACTCGTGGTTTGGAGTCTTCCGACTAACTGGACTGCGCCCAGTGAGGTCGAACACTGCATGGTGTGACGATAACCGATGAAGAAAGGAAGGTGTGAGCGGCTTTTGTACATTCTGTACAGATACCCATTGCCTAAACAGCATTGTTTGGTGCCATATTGGTCCTGCATGCTGGAAATAACCTAGATTACACGCTTAAATCAGAAGAGCATGCACTTTGGTTACAGCATTTTGCAAGCTGAAAAATTGCTAGAACAAACATTGGACACAGTGCAAGAGTTGAAGTGTGGACATATTGCACTATAGATGCATATATTTGACCCTGAAACGTCTTGTGAGGAAGTCTGGTAGACTTCAGAAGCAGAACTCTGAAAGACATTTTGCGTAAGCTGGCTATTAACTCTCTTGTGTAGCTGCAGACATAAAAATTCTTAAAAAGGGCTTTCAGACATCTTGCCGAAGAGGTCTTCTAGACTAGCATCAAACGACGCCTAACCAAACCTTGCAGATATCTTTGGTAGCTCTTGATATCTGTGACTAATATAGACATGTCACGTGGTGGTGACAAGGTCGATGACACAAATGAAGAGTCGATGATTGCACTGAAGAAACTTTTTATTGGGCTGACTTGCGCTAGCAAAAGAACTAAGCAACTCGGCGGCGGCGATAGCAACAAACGGGTTCATCGTCGAACACAGAATGCCCGTCACACTCGTCATTGCTCAATTTAAAGGCTGCTTAGAACAATCTAGATAAATTCGCAAACTGCTACAAGCACAACCTGGAAAATTGCAGAAACATACGCAGATCAGAATCTTTGAGACAGATCTCGGCGCATCGTTCGCGACAAAGAAAATGATAACGCATCGTAGCGCGACAACGAGGCATGAACAAACATGGGTACAGAATTGATACGCGTGCCAGGATCACAGTGATAAGCCCGCATGCCGGGGGTTTTAAAATACAACAAATACAGTTTTGAAGGTTTCGCGGCAATATCAAGACGGCTACAAGATATTCTGTGCTCATTGCAGCGAATTTAAAACAACGTCTCAGATTCTGCCGTGAGTCTGATAAACGCATCAAGGGAAAGCAAGCGATGAGATATGTTTCATAGCTAACAAAATGAAAGGCATGGACAAAACATGCTTCAGAGGCAATTTCTGTTAGCCTTGTCATAGGACGCAATTTCGCCAAAGGGCGCAGCAATGCAGTTTTCCATCGCTCCGCCCCGCGATAGAGATTCTGCAAAACTTCTGATGCTGAGAGTACAATTTTACCTTTAACCTAAGGGCAGGCGACAATATTTATTAGAAACAGACTCGTGGGCTGTTAAGTTTTGACAACGACCGTACCATTTTGATTACGCTCAAACGAAGACGAAGCGTGCAAACTGCGCCACATTCTCATACAGCGCGAGCCCACACGTAAGAACGAAGCCAACGAACATCCTTGGGCCGTTCTGCTGCCAGTCGTCGGCGGTTCTTCCAGCGAAAACGCCCAGGGTTCTGCACCCTTTGGACCATTCAATTCAGGTATGCCCCGCAACTTGTCGCTGTTGCGAGGTTCGCGCAGTCCTGCCAATAGGTATCGAACATTTGGATTAGCCGACTCTGCAGTGATGGACCGTAATGGTCGCACACATAGTATGATGGATGAATGGATCGATTAATCGATAAGGATTGGTTAAACAGTGAATTTATGTCGCCATAGCCGCTCAGGAACATCTCAATTGTATGTACTACATGTGAGACTAGGCATGTAATACGCTGAGCCTCAAGTGGAGTTCTTGCTTGAGTTTGCGATTTGACGAAATTCAAGATGTTTTCAAATTATTAAGTCATGATGTTCAAGAAGTCCTGTTGTGCTTGTCGGTCTAGATGGTTCAACGCTTTGAGCATTGATTCGTTGGCGACCGATCATAAGGAAGTAACACCGGTGGTGCCGCATCGTACATGCCTTTTGCGTACAGCTAGCGGGGCAAATGCAACGAAACATACATTTATAGATCAACCTCAGTTCAGACTTCTTGTTTACGATCCATAATTCTCGCTGGGCTACATTTTCATTGGGAACGCATGTGTGGTCTCGAACTTATAGGAGTCCTTGACACGCATCGAAACTGAAGTCATCGGTGTTCATTGCTTAAATTTGGACAAGTCGGGTTTTTATAGGAAGACCACAGGTAGACATGGAAATCTGTGCGACAGCTGTGCACGTGAAATTACACTTCCGTGCGCACTGTGCTCTTCAAATCGGAGTCAATATGCCTAAACGTCTTTTTGTTCGAAAAAGTCAACGCATGCATCGTCATGCTTAACATATCGCGTATCGAGGCGAACATTTATGGACGTGAAAAACCGAAAGACGGCAAAACAAGCAGTCTGAGACACAGTACGAAGTTAACGGGAAACAAGCAGTAAGCACTGTTGCTGCCCTGCCAAAGAAATATGAAAGTGGGTGTGGACGGCGTGCTTGAAAAAGTTAGTCGCTCGCAAAACGCACACGAATGGAAGCTAACAGATAGTTAACAGAAGACTACAATCAATATATATATATGTGGGCGAACTGACCTGTTACTGTAAGATAACGTTCACTAAATTAAAGTTATGTTTAGACTTATGTGCGAGGTACGGTTTCTCATCGCTGACCTTCAATGTAATACGCGTGTTGGGTCCGCTCGTGCCTAACATGCTCAATAATGGCTGGACAGACGAAATGGTGAATACAACAGAGCGAAGTGATGCTCGCAACCAACGACACTGGAGACAACCAGTTGGCATCCAGATGAGAGCGCGTGGCGTCAATTAGGCTACTTTTATATATAGTGCATGTCTTTGCCTAGGCGGTATGTTTCTAAAGGTATTTAACCTTTGATGAGGCTGGTGGTTGATGTTGGGGAGTCATATCCTCTCTAGCCATTGTGCACCGTGCGGTGCAAGCCTCCGCCATTTTACTTCAAGAATCGGTAAATGAACCGAAAATTATCAGAACTTTGTCACGCACACTTACAGTGCCTACAAGCCGAATCACCTATTCCTAAATTCTCTTATAGGAACTTCGAGGACGCATTACTAATCGGAACGATATGTCAGTGCGAAAGCGAGCGGGTATTCCTCAGCCTGAAAATTCTTAGCGGTCAGCCTGGGTAAACCATTCATTGTCGACTTGTTTACATTTCTTTTTTACATTAACCGATTTGCATCTCTTTCGCTTTCGTTCTTTTCATCCAGCTAGCGCGGCAGTAGGCAAGAACAAATTACTCTAAATACAGCGCGGCAGTAGGCCCAAAAAAAACACTCTAAATCCATGTCTCCGCACATTGGTTATGTTGGCCAATATAATATCTTGTGCTCGCGTATAACTTCAAGATACAGAGGTAGCACGGTGCTTTCGAGACAGAGGCACCAAAGTTTCATCCCTATTATCAGAAATTTACCATCATTATTCAGATTATAATTAAGTCATTATTGGGAGTTTAAATATTATGGCTTACTTTTGCATAAGTTGCAAGGCAAGTGACGTCGTAGACGCTGTTCAGCGAATGGCAACTACCTTTCCACCGAAAGCTATTAGTACTCATCCAAAGCAAGCGAAACACTATCCTGATATATTATCACATGCGCCAATTTAAAAATAATTTAACGACTCGACTGCGTTCGACCAGCAGAGCGTGCAACAAATAGAGTTGGAAAGGTAGGTTGCGTTTTCATCCTAGGAGGATACGCACGCAGAGACGTGGCCATGTGACACTGGTTATTGTTTGGGTGTAAAACAGGAGGGATATGACAACCTGCAGTGAAGTTTGCTTTGTCGATCGCCGCGCCGTAAAATATGTCCCAGTTGGAACAGCAAATACTTATAGGCATTTTAGTAGGGCGATTTCACGCCACCTGAATGAGCTTACAGGTATCATATTGCATGCTACGTGGGAGCTTTGCGTTGCGTGTGTCACATAAATGGGCTACATCGAGAGAGCCTAGCAAAGACTTTATCTATCACATGGATATGCTCGACCATTTATCGCGAACCAAGCGGCTAACAGCAACATGTTTTAAGCATACTGGGGAACAAATGCAGCGCCGCTAGCCAGTTCAGGTTCCCTATAGTCTCTGACCGCTGCACAGAGATCAACCCGACGACTTCTTCATCAATCGTGGACAATAGGAATGGCACCCGTCCGCTGCGCGAGGTGAGTGCATGCTAAAGAAACTCATGTGGTCTAAATTTTCCAAGTCCTCGAAACCGGCATTTCCTCCTCATAAGCTGAGTTGCTTTGGGAATGTACAGGGTGGTCTTAAATATCTGCGAGCATTGCGAAGCGTGGCCGCGCTCCGCAGAGCGTCAAAGCATCCGGCGCGGCGGCGCATCGAAGCAAATTGGCACACAGGGGCCTGGAGGCGGTGTCTTCGTATTGTCTGCTGCAGCGTGAACGCGCACTGTTCTTACACTGCCAGTGTTTCTAGCACTGCGACAGCATAATGTTTAAGCAAGAAAAGAGAAAAATGGCTTTCGTACTTTTAAAATTGATTGCGTGTCGATTGTCAGACGACGAACATAATGTGTCATGGAACGAGCTTTGTCAAACCATCCGAGCACCACTCACAAAGACAGACCAGCGGCTTAGCTTCGCACTCATTTGCAGGAGCTTGTCAGCATTGTCTGCAGATAAGACATCGCCATGTTCAAGCTAGTATGATGTGCCAATTGATAGCCTTCCATAGAACTGAGTAAACCCGGGAGTGAGTTAACAGCGATAACGCCGTCCCGGCGCGTTTGGCCACTGCCAGTACACAGGTATGCCTCTCAGTACAGACAGACGATGCGATTCCGTGCTGTAGCAGACGACACGAAGCACCGCCTCTAGGCCCCTGCCCGATTGCGCAATTTTGCTTCTATACGCGACCGCGCCGAATGCGCTGATGCTGCCTGTGTTGGTTCGTTCTCACCTGTCGGTCTTATCGCAGAGGGTGCAAGCCCATTCAACTAGATTATCGTTGAACTAAATACACAGCACAACGGGTGCTTTTTTGCTAGCGTCCAAGCAATTACAGGTTAAACAAAGTTGACGGGTATTGCTATTTATTTGGTCTTGGAGGAATATCACCCGGGAGGTGGCGGTCTACGGCGGATGCCAGCAGGTCAGTAGCGGAGTAGTTGAATTACCTCGCCGATCATTAAATACGTTAATTTAGTATTTGATATTTACATGAGGGGGTTCACAGTAGTTTTTGAAAAAGCGCCCGTCCTCAGAACAGTATAGCAAAGAAAGAAAACTTAAAAATATGTAGCCCACGTTGAAGGCCCCCTGATGTCATCCAGATAGGTGAATTCATATCGTAAGAGCACCATCTGTCGTATTCGGCGTAGATATCAGCGCTTTTCCGCTCTGAAGTCTGACTGCTACTAAAAAGACTGCGCCCACTATGTAATGAATCCCGCCGGAATGGCGCAGTAGTTACGGCGCTCGACTACTGTTCCCAAGGATGCGGGATCGAATCTCGGCCTCGGCGGCCGCTTTTCGATGAAGGCGAAAAGCAAGGCGCTTGTGTGCTGCGCGATGTCAGTGCACGTTAAAGAACCCCAGGTGGTCGAAATTTCCGGAGTCCTCCACTACGGCGTCTCATAGCCCGAGCCGCTTTGGGACGTTAAACCCCACAAACCAAACCAACCAAACTATGTAATGACGCCGCGGCTCTCAGTGGAGCATGGGCAGAAGCGAAGTTGTCAAGGGGCCGGTCGCAGGCAATGACTAAAACAGGAAAAAAGTATCTGGATGTAGCTATCCTGTAGCGAAAGCAGGTTAGCGCTTTGCTAAAACGTGAACCCTAGTGTCAGGGTGACATTTTGGGGCCTGTAAGCAAAGCTGCACTATTTATTATTGTTTCCTCGGCTACAGTATTTGGACGACAATTATCATCCTGCAGATACGACGTACCCCCTAGCGTAAAACTGTTGAATCATAAATACATATAGTTAGCAAACTGAAGTAGTCTTCCCCATATCTAATGTCCCCCCAAAACACCAATGTAGCCCTGGGGCCGAAACGTCAGGGCCCTTTTTCAAATATTGGAACCTGATACAATAACCTGATACAATCGGTTTCTTTAATGTTGAGGCTTTACTGATCCATACTTGAAATGAACGGAGCGGCAGAAGGAGACAACGGCATAGAAAGCACAAGGTCAAGGGTGCCAACTTTCAGCTTTTGTTAATAGTCTGACGAAACGCCGAATTTACACAAGCTAACACGCCCCTAAATAGGTAGAATGCAACTCGCGGCCACACAGTGAAGGCTAAATGAGATAAGAAATAAATCTCGTGCATAAGCACTAAATCTGCTAGCAAGGAAGGAACGGTTCACTGCACATGGAAAATCATTCAGTTTGGAAGCAACACCTGAAATATAAAACGAATGGACCACAAGATGGCCAGCAAGAGAGAAAGGCAATAAGAAATATGGTCAGAAAGAATAAAAACAATATGACGCTACATTTAAACCTAACACGAGTTTACCTACAAGGCGGAAAGATATGACAACTCAAAAAGCATGAGCATGGAAATCGGCAAGCAAAAAAGAAAACACTACAACGACCATAACACATACGTACTTGAAGATAAACACCACCAATAACACGATCAATTTAAGAATTCATTTAAGAAACACTGTTTAAAAGCGCGTCGATAGAACCAAAATTTAAACAGTAAAAAAAAAAAAAAAACATGGCAAACCACCGCGTCGAGTTTAACACATGGGAATTAGAAGTGAACAATCAGCAATAGCAAGGCAGAAAGTGAACAATGAATATTAATAACTACCGTTCAACACCGCGTCGCATTAAATAGAGAGCTAAACAGGCAACAAAGACACCACAGAGGCACGAAAAATAGAACCTGTATGCAACGAGCCCTAGATCTTGTACGAGAGGCAGCAGAGAACCCTTAATGGCCACTGCTACCTCGTGACCACTCACACTCAGTTAACAAACACGGTTCTTTATCCGAAAGAACATTCGATGCAACACTGACACTTTTTTGTCTGCTATTATTATTTCCTGGGCTTGTATTATTTCCCGGGTTTAGCTGGTCACTGTGCCTGCAGGTGAATGAGAATATCATGAGCGCTCTATATTTTGGGGACCGGCACTGCTTGGAAAGTGTCATCTATTCCAATTGCCTTAATTAGTGCGATGCTCACTCGCACACTCATTAATGCAGTTTCCTGCTTCGCTTATGCGTCATGTACCACACACGAGGAGAACATTTTAGACAACTCCTCCTGAGAGAGGCTTAAAATCTGTTGATATGTTTGATGTAGTGCATTGCGGCTTGGCTTTCTTGCCAGGGCACGATTCCGTGAAAAAGTTTGAAAGCTTGACGGGAGCCTACCATACCAGTCTGACTTAGCGCATGCTCCGATCTTTTAGGTTATCAGAAACCGCGTGTATATAGGGTATCACTGCCACCTTAGTTTCCTTGAGCTCCTTGCCATTCGCCATAAACTCCTACCGAGCTTCGGCTCTCCAACATGCCTCAATTTTCTGTTTTCTGTGTAGGGTTTCGGCTGCTGAAACTAACAGGTGACGTGGCAGACCACG
Source organism: Amblyomma maculatum (assembly GCF_055883805.1). Lineage (NCBI taxonomy): Eukaryota > Metazoa > Arthropoda > Arachnida > Ixodida > Ixodidae > Amblyomma > Amblyomma maculatum. The sequence goes on along the minus strand of NC_139348.1, from coordinate 66,953,410 downwards.
GAGTTGAGACGCGAGAGTTTAAGGCATAGGCTACTTTCTGTCAAATGATGGGAGTGCTTCTTAATCCCATCGGTGAAGTATAGATGGACAAAGTGGCTCGCTTTAGTGAGCGGTTCAGAACAGCTCAACTCACTTTAGTGAGCCGGCTCATTTGAACGGTTCACCTGCTCTCTTATCTACTTTGGTCAGGAGTGAGCGGTGGTCTGTTGTAGAGAGAGAGAGAGAGAAAGACGGCTCTGTCTTTCATTCACTGATCCGCACCGGTTCGACCTCCCGAAACTGAATGAAATTGCGGAAATAATTGTGCCTTTATTCTATCTCCCTTCATGGTGACCAACCATCGTCCGTTTTTTAGACGCGATTTTTGCTCCTTAGGTCCACTATATTTTGCAGTTGCACCCATTCCCTAGAGAGGATATCGTTTCAAACATATCTGAATAACACTGACCATCATGCACCACTCTGAGAATTATCCCTAATAAATACCTGAGGCTTCATTCTGTAAAAAGAGCCAAAATATCATTTGGACTAACTTTTAATAAACATAGTGATGATATAGAAAGATATAGACAGTGAATTGTATATATGAAAAAAAAAATAATAAACTGATTCGAGCTCCGTATTATATTTCCGGAGAAAATGGATTCAGGAGGAGTCTGAAGTAAAATGTAAATGCATGGCCCTTTTTTAAAGCATTGTGCGCGGTCTAGCTCAAGTCTGGGAGAGTCCTTTTTCTCCTTTCTAAATTAGAACTTTGGCACCCCCCCCCTTTTGTTTTACTGGTAATAATAATTTGTTCATAGGAAGGAAAAGGCGCAGTATCTGTCACACTTGTTTCTGTGGACACCTGAACAGTGCCCTAAGGGGTACGGAAGGAAGGTGGGAGTTAAAGTGAAAAGACAGAAAGAGGAGTCGTAGTGGAGGGCAACGGAGTAATTTCGACTCCCCCGGGGATCTTAGCGTGCACTGACATCGCACAGCACACGGACGCCTATTCGCTTCGCCTCCATCGAAACGCAGCCTCCGAGGTCGGGTTCGAACCCGGGTACTCGGGCACAGTAGTCGTGCTTCTTACCACTGCACCACCCCGGCTTTTTTTCTTTATTGCCTGACTTTTGCTAGACAATACAAACACACACAAGACATTGATATAATAAGCCTGCCAGGGGCTGGCTTCGTCGTTCTAAAATTCCTTAAGATCCATCAAAGGTTCTACCTTTGGCAACCACTCAGAATTATCATCGACAAACGTCACAATCTCGATAAACCAATGGAGAGCCTCGCGGAAAACAATTCGTGCAGGACGCGCAACAGGATCCCAGTGATATGCTGCCATGCGTGAACGCCCTATACTGTGGAGGCCCATTAACATGACTAAATCATATGGAACCACCTCCTCATATTGAGTGGGTAAGTACCGTATTCCGTAAGGATTAATAGGTTAATCTTTCTTTATGGTTCTTTGAAGTACGTCCCAAACATAAACCCCTTCCCAACAGCGAAGAAATACATGATCTATCATTTCTGGCTGTTTACAAATTAAGCAGTGTGAGCCCCACGCAAGAAATAAGCCTATTTCTTAAAAAACACACTTTCACTGGCAAAGTTCCAGTGTGCAACCTAAAACAAAGTTTTAGCCGCTGCCGGCACCTTCATTCTCTTTACCCTCTTTAGTACATTCCCGACAGGGCCTCCCCTGTATATTGCCCTACAGATAGGCTCCGGAAGAACAACGTCACACAAATATTTGTACTGTAAAGAAGTTGCAATTAAGCGGACAGATCGCCGAGAAACAGGAAGTTCTTTTGCGGACTAGCTGTCTACAAGCCGTCTACGCAGCTTTATAGGCTTATGCTATTTTAGGCCTTTCGTTCGGAACATTGCGACCATCATTGCCCCTCTGACGCGACTTCTGAGCTCTCACAAAGATCTTTCTGCCTGGTTACCAGCTTGCGATCCTGCTTTTATGAAATTGCGCACGATACTTACCTCACCCTCCGTATTGCGCCATTTTGACCCGGCTGCTCCTACCGAAGTGCACACCGATGCCAGCGACGCCGGCCTCGGCGCTGTGCTTGCCCAACGAAAACCCGGTGTTGATGAAAACGTTGTGGCGTACGCAAGTCGAACGTTGAGCAAGGTCGAGACCAACTACTCGGTGACAGAAAAGGAATGCTTGGCCATTGTTCGGACGCTTTAGAAATTTCGGCCATACTTGTATGGGCGCCCATTCGATGTTGTTACAGACCACCACGGTTTGTGTTGGTTGTCTTCACTAAAAGACCCCACCAGCTGTCTCGCCCGCTGTTCGCTTAGACTGAAAGAGTATGATATCTGAGTTATCCATCGTACAGGGCGCAAGCACCCCGACGCAGACGCTTTATCTCGCTCGCCGATGCCGCCTGACGCTCCGCTGTCCCCTACCTCCAGCATCGCCTTGTCTTCCCTGTCCGTCGACGACATGCCATCAGAACAGTGCAAGTATCGATGGCTAACATCACCCATCGAACTTCTTGCGAACTCGTCACTTTCATCGGCTTCTCGCGCCCTTCGTCGTCAAACGCAGCATTTCGCCCTTCGTGACTGTCTCCTCTATCGACGCAATTATATGCAACATGGCCGTAAGTGGCTGCTCGTCACACCTCGCCACATCTGTAGTGATATACGCGCATCTCGCCATAACGATCCGCAGTGTGGTCATTTGGGTGTATTTAAAACTTATGAACGGTTGCGACAACGCTTGTACTGGCGCGGCATGTAAGCATGTGTGTTCATGCATCGATTGCCAGCGTCGCAAGCCTTCTCCTCTCCATCAGCCGGCTCCACTACAGCATCTTCCGTGCCTATACCGACCATTCGATCGTGTTGGCACCAATTTGTATGGACCTCTGCCATATACACCTGCAGGGAACCGTGGGATCATCGTGGCCGTCGATCCCCTTACTCGCTATGCGGAGACAGCAGCACTTCAGGATGCCACTGGACCCCATATCGCGTCCTTTCTTCTTCATTATTTTATTCTGCGGCACCGAGCTCCTCGTGAATATCTGTGATCGAGGCAAGTCTTTCCTCTCCGAGGTTGTCGAAGCGCTCCTACGACAATGTCAGACCATCCACCGGACAGCCAGCGCGTACCACCCTCTAACCAGCGGTCTCACAGAGCTCTTCAACCCCATACTGGGGGACATGATGTCCGAGTACATCGCCTCCGACCCCTCCAATTGGGACAAGATTGTCCCATTCATAAACTATGCCTACAACACCGCTGTTCAAGCAACTACCGGATTCTCGCCATTTTCTCTGCTGTACGGGCGTGAACCTTCGTCTCCACTCGACACCACCCTCCCCTATTGTCCTGATATCTCAGAGTATACATCACTTTCAGCAGCTGCCAGGCACGCCGAAGAATGTCGCAAGCTGGCTCGCTCGCTTACTTCGGACGAGCAAGCCCAGAAGAAAGTGCACAGCGACAGCAGCCACTCTGTGCACCAATTATCTCCCAGGGCTCACGTATGGCTCTGGCTCCCATCGACACCACCAGGTCTGACCAGCAAGTTTACTGCCAAGTACCACGGATCCTATCTAGTCCTCCAACAGACTTCTCCCGTGAATTACCTAGTGTAACTGCTGGCCGCCGTGGGGGTGAGATTGTTCACGTCGACCGTTTGAAGCCTTATTACGATCCCGCTATCCTTTCGTCTCCTTGAGTCGCCAGGTTGGCTCCTCATTTCTACGGGGGACAGATTGTAAAGAAGTTCCGATTATGCGGACAGATCGCTGATAATGTGGAAGGGGTTTTGCGGACTAGCTGTCTACAAGCTGTGCCACCACCACTCCGGTCTTGCTCGCTGCCAGTGCCCACTACCAGTGCCTTGATCCCCTCTTAACTGTACAACGTTTTCTTTTTCACAGTTGACAAATATCCTTTTGAAAATCTTGCAGAAAAAAATCGCACACTTTGAACACCTTCTCTAGGGTAACGAAAAATGCCTCCCGTGTAACATTTGGCTGGCACAACAAAATCTGGTATTGCACGTCCGGACCTAATTTGGCAGGCAGTGAATAAAAATGGATCATGAATGTCAGGCAGGAACAGAAATCTGCTGACAATCTGCCGGAAAAAAATTCCCTAAGCCCACTCCGCCATCCTAGCCGCACGAATTTATTTAGAAGTGTCAAGGACTGCACCACCCCGGCGGGGCCGTTTTGTTTTCTTGGATTCGATTTTTTGTATATTCTGAAAACCCTCTTGTTCAACTTTGCGACAGTTTGCTCAAGGCCCACGGCGCCCAGCCACCGGATTCCCCCGTTGCTCCCTTTCTACCGGACAACAGGTTCCTTCTCCAGTTCCCTAATTAAAAGATATTCAACCTTTTTTCGCCATATACACACGGCAACTGTAATTCAGTCATTAATTTTGTGTCTATTTCAAGCCGTATTGCTCGCCATTTATGCTGTGAGGTGTGGGTTTAATATTTCCAATGCATCTGTTCTTCGTTTAGTGCAGACGACAAGCGGCAGTCCGAATTGGATTTTGTTTTCTGCTGGGCTGGCTGCGCAAGGGGCTGTGCATTCCACAGTCGCCTTGTTGCAATGCAAATTGAAAAAACTACGCATAGCACGCATGGAAAGCAAAACAAAAGACGCACAAACCGGCGGCTACCACCGAAGCATACGCGCATAATTGCGACTGCTAGGTCGCCTGCGTGGAGCCTCGACACACTGGCAAAGCAGCCGACCGGGCTCCGACCGACGGCAGTCGATGGCGTGCGGAGGACAATGCAAATGGTAGACGTTTTTCTTTTCTTTATATGCCGGCTCGATCCATCCATGCCTTTCCACTGAAGTTGCTTTCTCGTAATGCTAAGAGATAGCGCTGAAGTCGAGGCAAGCAGAAAGCCCAACGCTGGCAGCACGGCTCCTGACGGCTCAATGAACGACGGCTCTCCAAAAGAGTGATCGCTCAGTGAGCCACCGCTCGATTTCATTTTTTAGAAAGAGTTGTTGAAAAGACAGCCGAAGGCGAGGGGATGCGAGGGGATGTTTGCAATTAAGGGCGGGAGGGCTGTTGCTATCTCGCATCACTAATAGATGGCGCCGAAGTCGAACCGAGGAGAAGATCCGGCTCCCAAGGAATCATTCGGCACGAATAGGACCACAAAACGAGAGAGCCGGCTCTCCAAAAGAGCCGCCCGCTCACTTTTGGTGAGCCGCCGCTCAAATGATCCGGCGCGCTCCTGGGCGACCCATCTCTACGGTGAAGCAATGTCGTACAACGGCTCTCATCCGTAAAAAGAGCTATTGTAAAGACAGGTAATGTACAAAAATGCTTCACCGAAGTGCATTAAGCAGTTTCCTACCTTTTATGTCAAGTATGTATGTCCAACTCACCCAAAGTTACGGTTTCTGCTCATCCAGGTCGACAGATCGAGGTCTCGGACACTGGGAAAAAATGAGCAGGGGCCGGACCGCGACTCCTAGTGCCACACTGGATGATTCCCGTTTGCTCGAGGCAACGTCCCCGGCCTATAATCTAAAGCACCATGTCAAGGTACGAAGTCCTTGAGCAGAAGCTGTGACCCCACATGTTTTTGCGCACTCTGTTGCGTACTCACTTCCGTTCCTCATTTTTTCAAGCTGTGTATATTATTGTGACTCCAATTACTAATCCTCTGAGAAGAAAACCACAAACTAGACATGTGTGGTTACAGTTCCCCGCTATCTGCTCCATGTCAAATAGAGTGTGGACAATTTGAAACATTACTCACTATTTTTTTCGTTAATTTTTGCGATGGATAGATGGATGCATAACTACATGGACGGTACCTGAAAGCTTTCGTTCTCGAACAGTCTGGTTGTAGCTGCCGACAATTTTTACATTTGTTTTCTCTTATTTAGTTAACCACTGCTGTAAACGCAAAATTGCTCCCTGTCGGTCAGTTTTTTTTTTCATATAAATGTTGTTCTTTTTTATGCTCGTCCTATTTTTCGCCCACCCATATTACCAGGGTGGTGCAGTGAGTTGACTAGTGTGAAGTGCTTTCTCTCGAGACCCATAATTTTAAATATTGCATCCCTAGTTATTTTAACCCTCTAGAACTTGAATTTTCATTTTAGACACATATTTCTTCTCTAAGTGTCAGTTATGGCTTGCATGCTATTAGCACGCACGAAATTGTTTTGTTCACTATGCAGGCATTTATAAACTTAAAATAGGTCTCAGTACATGTAAATGAATTGTTAACGTTTTACTGGTCCCCAGTTGCCAGCGACGATGTGGCCCAGAATAAACGCTTTCATTACTGATGTCCTAGAAAGGTAAGTGCTTATAATCGATAATAGGTCGGGACAATGACACATCAGAATAAGACTTGCTTGGCCAACCTGGACGGCTAGTGGTCCAGATGCGTGCACCGCGTCTAAATCGCCCTATTTTGCCGGACTTCACGAAGTGCCTTAATGATGCTTAGCGCAGAGCAGAGTGCATTTAAATGCTCACAGTTCGCGTGGCCCAATTCGGCTAGGTCGCTCTCAAAACATGTGTTCACAATAGATAAATCCACGAATGTGAATGTAATCTATATTTGGAACATTGATCAGAGGCTCCTTTTTATGCATGCTGCAAGCGATTCCGTCTCATGCATATTCATATACCAAACCAGGCCGATGCTGTGGTAAGGGCGCTCAACTATTGCACTGCAAAATTAAGGGTCAAATACGGGCCGCGCTGGTTGCTTTTCAACAAAGGGGAAAGCAAGGGGCCCGTGTTCAACATGATGCCACTGCATGATAAAGAACCGCAGGCAGTCGAAATTTCCAGAGCCCTCCATTATGGCGTCTCTCATAGCCTGATTCACTTCGGGACGTTAAAACCTCAAATACGTAGGCAAATCCAACCAACTAACAAAAAGGCCTCTTCAATAATTACTTCCCTACTGATTCTTCTTTGTCATTCTGTACAGCGCAGACAAATACGAGAACTGTGATGCCGAAAACAACAATAATCCCGAAAAAAAACCATGGGGTTAAAGATCATTAGTTCTTTTTTGTTGGTGAGGCAGTAGCAGAAAGTTTGTTTTGTGATGTGAATTTACGCTAGCGCGGCGCTGCAATTGTGGGCTCATTCAAGAGGATGAAGGTACGTGGAAAAGAATTGCTAACACATCTCGCATATAATTTGGGAAAAATTTGTCTTTAAGACAGTTTTCGCATATCTCAGTCTCACAGAAGCATTCTGCCCGAACCTTGCTTCTGTGATAGTACTGGTTCTTTAATTTGAAATTTGGAAACCTGTCTTGAAAGTGGAAGGAGAGAAAGGGGAGCCGTAGTGGAGGGCTACGGAGTAGTTTCGACCACCTGGGGATCTTTAACGTGCGCTGAAATCGCACAGCACACGGACGCCACTTCGTTTCGCCTCCATCGAAACGCAGCCGTCGTGGTCGAGTTCGAACCCGGGAACTCCGGACAGTAGTCGGGCATCTTACCACTGCACCACCCTGGTGGGGCTTCATCCTTCCCTTACGGCGTGGTTCAGGCGTCCACATAGAAAGTGTGACAGATACTGCGCCTTTCCCTTCCTATGAACCGATCATTATTTTTGTTTTAGACCTGTCTTGCCAACAGCATATAAACAGTAATGCAGGCAAACGCTGATTTCTAGAAACTCTCGTCGTAATTGCAGTTGTACAGAACGACTTTTTATGCCGGAGCTATCAACACGTCTTGAAGCACGAGGTATATAAAAATGTGCTGTAAAAATGCTCAAATATCTTAACCAACACAGATACAGGTCGACAGAAATGCTTCATCGTAGCAGTAAATTTTTCAGATACATTTAAACCAGTCGCGCTGTATAACTCACAAATGGTTGCCTTAAGAATGAGAACCTTTTCCAGTGACCGGCGGAAAACCGAGCTGTTTTTAATCCATGAACAAAGAACGTTTCAGCTCTAGTAACCGAGCAAACATGTCCAGAAACCTAACGCACAGGATATAATTTTTATCTGTGCATCAAAAATGCGCCACTTTCCGTGTCGAACTACTCTGGTAGCCTAGAGTAAACATTCTAAAGTGAGGTCGGACTAATTTTATTTCGAATGCAATACTCGGCTCATGAACGACCTTTCGCGTAGCGGCGGCCGGTAGCCACGTTTGACCTTTAGAATGACCTCTGACGGCACACTGGGGTGAGAGACGGACTACCAAGTTAAGTCGTCTCGTAGGGGCGGCCGGTAGCCACTGCGCGCTGCGCTCCTCCCACTAGAGTCGCTGCGCTCTAGACCTCTGAAGTCATACAGGAGCGAGAGACGGGATAGCAAGTCGAGCCGTCGCGTAGCGGCGGCTGGTAGCCACTGCGCGGCGCGCTCCACCCACTAAGGTCGCTGAGCTCGCTGAGACCTCTGACGTCATACAGGAGCGAGAGACGGGCTAGCAAGACGAGCCATCGCGTAGCGGCGGCCGGTAGCCACAGCGCGCCGCGCTCCTCCCACTAGAGTCACTGAGCTCTAGCCCTCTGATGTCATACAGGAGCGAGAGACGGGCTAGCAAGTCGAGCCGTCGCGTAGCGGCGGCTGGTAGCCACGCGTGAAGACGCGGCGCTTGCGTTCCTACTGTTGGAGGCGCTGCGCTCGCTTTGACGTCACAATACAGAGGTAGGTGGCGGAGCCGGGGGGATATACACGCGTTCATCATCTGCCAAGTCAACGCCATGCCGCTGCAAGAGAAGACGTGTCGCCTCGCTGCTGCTAGAAAGCAACGGCGAGCTACGGAGACAGTTGAACAGCGTGAAGAGCGTCTTGCTCGACGGCGTGCTCAAGGTACAGCTAGGCGGGCACGTCGATCTTATCGTCAATCCTGCTCATCTGACGATTACACAGACTGAAACATGATCGATGGTCTAAACAGCGAAGCTGGCTCTGTATCCACGTGTTCATTTACCAGTGAATAACCACAAGCCGTGCTAAGGCGTAGCCAAGATGTATTGCTTTGGCAACCTAGCAGGCATAACCAAAGCTAAGCCCAGCCAATTTTTATTGCGAATATGCAGAGGAAAATGCTCAAGATGGGAATAAAACAACACAATGGTTTCATACAATTGGGTTATTTGGTTATTTACTTACTCATACATCGTTGCATGAATGAGAAACTTGTGTACACAGGAAGCACGGCACAAAATGCAGGTGCGCAAACTATCAACCCAATTTTTGTTGTGGTATATATATATATATACGCGCTACGTAGAATCAGGGACAAAGTTGCGGGACCTGATTTGTTAGAAAACATTCTTCGTTGCCTCGCTAGTTTGTCGTCTGATTATTTTTCTCAGAATTTGGAATGCATGCCCCCTCGCGACTCAGCACATTTATTTCTCCCTATTTGCCCAACTGCACATAATTACTTTTTCCACAAACTCAGGTGCCGCAACTTATTGTCCCTTAGTTTGCGTGTGACATTAGACACGAGTAATCATTTGTCCTTTTTTGCTTTTCCAAAAATTCTGTTTCTTGGATAGCATCACTGTTACGTGCTTACTCATGGCCCTTATTTTCCAGATGAGATACGGTAAGCAGATAAGACATGGATGCAGCTTAGTTGATAGTTTGTGAACTTGTGCTTCGTGTCGTTCGTCTTCTGTGTTCAAGGTTATTAAAATTGCAACAATGTATGACCAAATAAGTGTTACGAAGACGAGACCAACATATGGACAAACGCACGGCCCGTTGTCGTAGCGTAGTATTATTCCCTTCTTCAAAAAGTATCAACCAGCCCGTATTTTCTCCATCACGAAAATGCGATCACACACAATAAGTAGTCTTGATCTCATAAGTGAACATTGCCACCGCTACCACATTTTCATGCAGGTACAGGTGACACCAACAGGGCGGCGCAGTTTCACGAATGCGACGCCTCAAGTGAAAGCCCAGAATGCGTCAAGCAACACAAAACGGCGGCACATTCGTGTGCGCTCTAATATTGCGTCCCGTTTGCGGCTCGGCCTCATTCACAACAGGAATGCCGCGCTTTTGATGAATACAAGGTAAGGAAGCCTAGCATGATTATCCTCGAGTGCTCGGTCAAACGCGCACAAGTCGCTGCAAGCTGCCTTAGAGCGGCCCATGGAAATATTATTTGCACATGCTATACAACCGGGTGCCCTGTGGAAGTAAGCACGCTGTCTGGACAAACTGCGGCATCTTGAAAGTGGTAGTAAACCTTCACCTGTAATTCATTATTACCTTCGCTTTGTCTATCGTCTTTTCCAGCTTTTGACTGAGTGATTGAGTTCTTCCGAGTAAGGTGCATAAAAATATTCTGGCTTGCGAGAGCGGCGTGCAGAGTGAGTGAGTGAGTGAAAACTTTATTGGATATTTCAAGGGTGTCGCGGTTGTGAAGTCTCCGTCGTCTTGTCTGGCGCTGGCGACTTGAGGCTTCTCGTCAGCAAGGTTGGGCCCCTATTCCAAGGCTCCACTGAGTCGTACTGCATCAGTCGCGCGTGCTTGCGAGGGGGGATACGCAGAGATCTTGCACTTGCATAGGGGAGCTAGAATTAGATATCCACCACCACACAAGGCCCTAACAAAGGAGGAAGCGACCGGCTGGCGCAGATTACAGACCAACTCCTTTCCTAACCTACACATACTTAATAAAATGTTCCCGACACAATACAGAGCCACCTGCCCTTGGTGCGATGCCACACCTACACTTTATCATATCACGTGGGAATGCGAACGCAACAAAGCATTCCACCAACACGAAGACCCGAGTGCGGAGCAATGGGAGAGTCGGCTCACCAGCGGCGAGCTCGCGACCCAAAGGGCCTTAGTGCGGCGTGCAGAGGGAAAATCCCAAAGAAGATTTGAGAGAATGTCGCATTTGTCAAGTAGAGTAAAGCCAATTGTATCATCACCGACATGCTTTAAGAAAACTTTTCGGGTATATATTGCGTAGGGGAAAACAAAGTGAATGGGGCTTCGAAGAAGGCCAAAAAAAAAAAAGAAAAATGGGACGTTTTGACACCAGATAATGACCGCTTCAAATATAATACGCCGAACATATCAGTTCCGCCATTGAGGATATCGAGCAGCATTCTGCGGGACCTCTTCTGAAGCCACTTTCCTGCACATGCACTTTTAGTTCAGTTCAGTTCAGTCGTTCAGTCGTGTCCGACTCTTCGTGACCCTATGGACCATGTCACGCCACGCTTTCCGCAGCGCCTCGAGGATGCAATCTAACCATCGCGTTAGCTGCCTACCCCTTCTCCGGCGACCCTCAACGTTTTCCGACATCAAATATTTCTCCAGCGACTCCTCTCTTCTCATCAGATGACCGAAGTAGCTGAGCTTTAACTTTAGAATTTGTCGGACTTTCCGGTCGCTTCCCGACACATCCACAACTGAGCGACCTTTTGGCTGTAGCCTAGCCGGTTCATTCGTCCTGGAGCTACTAGGAATCGCCCTTTGTTCATCCCCAGTAACATATGGGACGCCTTCCAACCTGGGGGCTCATCTTCTGGCGCCATATCGTTAAATGCATTGTGACTGGCAATAGGGTTTTCTTGGCAGGAAATACTGGCGTGGGTTGCCATTACCTTCTCCAGTGAATCACATTGTCAGAACTCTCGCCGTGACCTGTCTATCTTGGGTGGCCCTACAAAGCAGAGCTCAGGACTTCATCGAGTTTCGCAAGCCCCTAGCTCCGCCCCGACAAGGCAGTGATCCACGAAGGGGACATGCACTTTGCTCCTCCCCTATTTACCATTACTAAATCTGGTTCCGCTATCTACCCATACAGCCCTTACAGCCCATACAGCCCATACAGTAGTAAAGTTTCTCATTTTAAAAGATCACCCGCCCAAATCAATATAAAGCCCCAACCTTTCCAAACGGCATAAAAGTACATGCATGGCAAGCGCTTGTCTCATCCAAACGTGGGTCTGATTCCCACCTCACCCTCTCCAATGAAAAGTTGATGGCTTCTTTTGTCTCATTTACGTGATACGTTATCATAACTTAATACAACACAGCGCCGAATAACCGCGTTGGCATGTAACCAGCCGGTTACTAGCAGTCAAGGACATAATGGCGACGTTTCGCTCACAACATCGATGTCGGAAATTCTGGAGAACAGGACCTATAGCGCTACGGATATAAATTTTGCCGTCGTTGTTGCAATCTAAACATTATGTTTAGCTAGCAAATATAAGTAACTATATATACATATGTTTGCATATATTGTAGATGCATGTTCTTGGAACATAATTTTACCAGATGAGATAGCACAATTAAGGAGGCTAGTACTTAAATCAGTAGCGATGTGAATGTACGCGAACAACAATCCTCAATGGCAGCAGCACAGGAGCCACTGATGCTATTGCTATAAATATTTAAAAACGCCGCTTAAGTGCCTCTGCCGTTCAACGTTTCGGTACTGCACTATAGCTATTGGCAAGATGAAAGTGCTATACCGAAGTATTAATAGGACATAAAGTTTGACGTATTTCTGGATGAAATGCAGATTGTCGGAAAGAACACTTGGCACTATATCCGCTGTAGGCTGAGCTCCATCCGATTACTCTACCTATCGTGAACTGGAGAAAACATATCCAAAAACTATTGCACGTATGAAAGGCTTAGCACTCGGAAAAAGGAAGCCTCGGTGCGTGGAAAAGGTGAACCAATGAGAAGCCTTATTACATAAAAGAATGCGCTTGAAGAGTTTTCCATGCTTTTTGTGCGTCCAGTACAACGCCAGACATGCAGTTCAAATCTAACATACCATATGAAAAAGTACTGCGTCCAACCGTTAATGCAATGCATTGAGTTTACTTTCCGCAATTGGTGATTGAGCTGTCTATCACGTCCTTTATTGTATTAAGTGTAGAATGATGAACTAAGTATGCGTCTTCGAAAGGCTGGTACATGAAGAGGAGTCGGTAGAGAGGAGCTTGTTTTATTACCAACATTCCTTGTCCACCAGCAGTGATATTCGGCGTAGTTTAGACATTGCAGCATAAAATGCATTTATGCCTTATAGCCTTCGCACTCTTATTGTGTGGATGTCAGCGTCCTTTCTTTTTCTTCTCAAACAGCCCAATGTCTCGTGTGCGCCAGGCCTCTCATCTCCGTAACATAAGCAAGAAAGTGAGCGCTGCTCCGAAAAGAGGTTTGTATGGGTTTTTATATGACAAGCAGGAGCTGACGAAAGTAAGCGGAGCACGCCATCTAACAATTTTCACGCATCGGTTGATTGAAACTGAGAGTTCTGGCAACAGAAATCTGGCAGTATTCCTAGCACGTCTTGCCGTAGACAAATATTGCATTACATCCAACGGAGAAATATTACATGCGCATATAAAAAGGCATAACTCGATACATTTGCGCATATCGTGCGCGTGCTATCACATTCCATTTTGTTCTGGCTGTTATGTATAGCCGGCTATATATTCACTAGCTGAGTGAGTGATTATAAAATAGTCAGCAGTAGACGAAGGCTGAAGCAACGTACATTCGGCTGAAAAATAAGCCGCCTAACACTCGACTGCAACCAAAGAACACGTATTATCTCTTGTGACCTGTGAAATGATGCCGGGCAATAGAACACTTTATATTTCAAGGTAACAGCAGTTGTTTTGCGCCCTTGAGTCGTGTTACAGCGGGAAGGACCATATCCAAGAAAGGAAGGCTGATGTCGAGGGTCCGGTAAAATCATATTTGCTAAAAATGGTGCAGATAGCTGTTAAAGAAATTTTCCGGCCACTGTTCGCAGTGCCGCGTAGTGTGTAGACCATGCGAGAAGCATTGTAAAACGCTAAAATTGTAATTTATTAGCGCAAAGCCAGGTAGGCACAAAAGAAAGTACTAGAGTTTGAAATAAACATATTATTGCGCCTACGTAAGCCCGCAAAAGAATTCAGCAACACGGCTGCGTCGAAAGGAGCAATCGTCATTGTCAATAATCGAAATACGTATATCCTTTGTATGCGGCTGCGTTAAACCTGAAATCTGGGTAGGAACATGAAAATAAACGAAATAATGAAAAAGTTCCCTAATTATAAGGAAAAAGCTTGAATTTGCCTCCGAACATTCCACGCTAGCTCAGTGCACCTGACACCACAAATACAATGATAAATGCGCGCCTTTCACTGCAGAGTATGAAAAAGAAAGAGCGCATGATCGATCCGTCGGCTGCGTACTGTGTAAGGCCACAGGCTGGGAGTTATTCAAAACAAAAATTACATACTTCTCATCTTCGTGGCAATATTATTGTGATTTTTCAAGGGGACGACATATAGATAAAATTTGGTGAAGCACATTTTCTAAAAAGTTACTATTCCTCTATACCAGTCAATATACCCTCAGATATCCTCTCGGGAGGCGCAGAAGTTTCTGCAAAACATATTTGTGCAGTAATTGAAAACGTTTCACACTCATTATAATTTCATGAGAGAAAATTTATTATGTTCTGAAGGTTGGGTTATTGTCTTCAATATAGTCACGAATCTACCTTTCGAAATTCTAATGATGGCTGGCAATTACTTAGAGGAGTCTAGGAGGGGCCTCTACTCAGAGAGCGGTTTTTTTCAGGCTGGTTATGATAAGGAAATATCATAGTTTAATAATCTCGGTTACAGTTACCTAGGTCAGAGAAATTCACCCAATGCACGTGAGGATGGCTTGAAGGTCAATAATGGTGAGCACCTTTTGTTTAATGTGTACTTCGTACTTGGCACGCTCGCGCAGTGTGTACGGTAGTGAAAAGAGCTTGGCTGACCACGTGCTGCTTACCTCTATCCATCGGCAGAAGAAAGAATTTTACGGGAAGCATGGCGCCCGACATTCCGGCTCCGTCAGCTTCTGTCATTAGCTATCCTGCCGAAGATATAAGTGGCCATGTTTTTTGTTAACTGTAAGAAAAAATCGCATCGGGAAAAGAAAGGTGTTCTTGGATACTAAGTTCGGTCATTGGCAGGAGCGAAGTGAATTTCTGAGGCTTGATATTTCTCACCATGGTCGCAGGGAAGTGCCGTCAATAAACCGAGACAAATATGCGCCACCAAGCGACACTTGCATCCCGACTGGTAGATATAAATCTCGAAGGACCTTGGATAATGACATGGCTTGAATAATACAGAAGCGGACATTTTAATTCCTTTCCTTGCAAGTAAGCGCTTTGGGGGCTTTGAAAATCCCGTTTGAGATCGTCATCATGACATTGCCTACTAATTAGAATTTTCCGGCATGTTACCCGACGAGATACAAGGTCGGCTTTCTCGCTGAAGGCGTGGCTTTAAAATATTTTTTTGTGGATCGCAGCAGCTTTTGGTGGCTTCACTGCACGGGATTCCCTCTTTCCGTTGCTTTATAAATGTGATTGTTTACAGTTGCAGATAAAAAGAAACGGAAATATAGTCTCGGTGCAAATTTCTTCATTCAGATAAAGCCAAATGAGCTCAGTAGCTCTATCATGCATACAAAACTTAGCCGCCTATTGACCTAAGAATAAATTCAGCGCATAAGGAAGGTTAGTAGGATACATCGGGACATTATTCTTTATATTACCGCTCATATCCCTTTGAACGCATTGTCCGCAATGCAGTGGGCCCCTTTTTCGACAGCGGGCCTCAATATCCTCTTGTTATGCTACGGATCCCTGTATGTATAACTTGTCGACGTCCGCTTGGGGTGTTTGGTTAGGTGGCCCCGTTCACTGAGAAAAAAGGATCACGAGAAATGGTTCGCCCCAGAGGTTCCATGACAGTTATTTTGCTGCTTGCTGTAGCGCGCAAACCATGCGACACAGCCTATTCTTGTTCCAGCCACGAATAGCTTCACAGTGCAGTTAGTAAAAGTAAGAAAAATGTTGACGCTTATTCCACCGAAGCCATTCGCACTAATATGAAGGCGCAATAGTGCGCATTTGTTTCCTGGTAAATTGACAGTTCGTACTAGAAAAAAAAGAAGTCAAAATAATGTTATGCGCCCATGTGATAGTGCTTTTCAAGACATTAAACATACAAGCAATTATTCCTTTAAAAAAAAATCGACAAAGGGAGCCAAAACCTGCGTTCTCAACCAGTCACCGAAACCAGGCGTCAAAAGTTTCAAGAAGAAATGCGAGAGATCCCAACTCTTCTGTAGGGGATTGGAACTCCCAGCATGTGGTCTCTTGCGGATTACTAATCAGACCTGACAAGTGAAGAGGGAACAGGGAGTGAGCTGCAGCATCTCGACGAATGTGTCGGACCCTCTGTCTTATTGCGGAACTCCGGGAGTAGATTCCAAAAGAGGTTTTGAAGTTGTGAGAGATTTCATGCCGCTCGGATCGCCAATTGGCAGCGTGGAGTGTAACTAATGTAATTTTTTAACACGGTTAAAACATTTAAAATCGGAGCCCAGTTGCCAGACTGCGAAATGGTGTGCATATATATTAAGCCAACGGGAGTGCGTGATAGCTTCTTAGCTTCATAAACCGATAAAGGTGGGGTTACGTTAATATGCCGAAGACCGCTCAACAATAGCCTAGCGAAATACAAGTATTTTAAATAGGGAGGAATCAATTCAAGCAGTAAAGGGATACGTGTATTGTGGCAGGAGATCCGAACTACGAGAGGGAACCAATTGGAACTATCAGACTGGGAAAGAATGTATTTGACAACCACTCTCACATCATGAATGACAGCTTACAATTATTCCTCAAGACGAAGCATGTATCGTACCGGTACTCGCATATGGGGAAGGTAACAAAATGTTTACCTTAAATTCATATACAATGCACAGGAGTATTGAACGCGAAAAGGTGGATGTAAGAATTAGGTAGGGAGCTTATACAGTGGACCAAGGCAGAAACATTTTATGATATTTTAGTTCAGGTCAAGAACACGACATTGATATATGTCTAGCACGCAATACAAGACGAGAAAACCGATGGCCGCTGACGGAGGTAGACTTTATAATAAAACAAGGTAGGACAACCATAGCAGGGGGCACCACAACGTTAGGTGCGCGAATTATTTGAGGAGGTTTACGTGGGCTATGCGCGTACAGCTGGCATATTAACAGATTATTTAGAGGGTTATGAGAGACATCTTGGCCTGCAGTGTGCCTGGTTTTGTTGGTGGGGGTGCTAAGAGTAACGGTGGTGATGAGGTGACGCAAAATCGCCTGTTGAGATGGTGAATAGTACCGGAAATTGGAACACAGTATTCGAGAACGTTGTTGAGCTACAATAGTAGTAAATAAATAGCTGCATGCTGCTCTGGCATCGCGCTAAGAACTGGCAGCGCCTTCTTACGGTACGCATCGCCTGCAAAAACAAGAGCGTTTGTGTTTTAGTATTCCTGCAACATGTACTTAAGAGCAGCGTGTTCAAGCGGACCAAGGCGTATCCAGAGGTGTTTTTAAAACACCGAGCATGCCACAGGTTGTACCCATTTCTATCTTCTCAATGAGAGTTTGCCTTTTATGAAAGAATTTCATCTAAAAAGAAGCACTCCGAATATCGGAGTAAGTAAAATATGTGCATGCAGTTTAATCGTATTTTGAATAATGGTGACAACTGCTCTCAGAAAAGTGATTCGAACTGACGGATTCAGCGTTGACAAACACAGCATGAATTTATGATCCGGAAAGCTTTTGACCTGCTAGATGCGTAGCTCTGGTTACTCGAATACGTTGTCCAATGCCAAAGAGAACATAATTTATGCCAAAATTGACATATAAATATTACGCGGTTCCTTCAGGACAGCACTTTTCCTGCAAGATTACCAGCTGCTGACAAATTTAGCACAAAATGTGAATGTTTACCTGTATCCTACCGAAAACATGCGTTTCAGGAGTGGCGCGTTACTCACAAAGTCACCGCTTCACTTTACGACCTTCATCTGCCTCACCCTCATCCGTCTTTTACTATCGCCATCCTGAAGTCAGCGCAGTAATCGCAGTAGTGCTCACGGCTTCACCATATTTACATACGATCTTAACATGTACTATAGTGATGATAGCGATCTCTTTCTTTATGCAGAAAATGAGCTCGGGCAGCGTTCAGGGCAAATTCCTCTCGAGAGCCTCAAATACCTGCTGTACCAGACTACCGTTTACTTGTGGGCGAATCTGAAAGTCATCATCGATGTCAAGACCGTTGCCGACAAGTTTTTCACTGTAGTCCGGGCTACTTTTGTTAAGTTGGGGGCACAATTCCGGCGTTGAAGGAAGGCATTTTTGCGTCATTTTTATGGCGAACAGAGCTGGCTTGAAATTTGAATAAATATGGGACAAACAACATAAGAAAGACTCTTCTCTCTGTTTTCAAAAGGTGCGTTTGTTTCTAAATAGATGAAAGGTTGCTTAAATAAAAAGGAATCGTAAAAAGAACGGTTTTCAGAAAAGCTCAACTTGTCTCACGATATTCTAGGTAACGAAACACATCCCCATGGAAAAGCAGTTCGTAGTGCTATGAGATCAGATGTAATTTAGCATTACTTAGAAATTGCGTTTATAGATTAGCTTCCTAGTCAGGTTAGTTTTGCTTGTGTAGTAAATGAGAAAAAGTTTTCTGTGATAACATTAGTGCGTACGCTTTCCTGTGGCGAAATATTTGTTTGCATACTTGGAGACTATGCAATTTTATCTCTTGACGAAGATCTAATGAACATGCCTCGTCGTCTTTGAAAGGTATCGCTGATCAAATTGTTTGTTTTGCTCATTAGCTAAACAGAAAATTCAAATTTTACTAATGATGAACAATAACAACTGTCATGTTTCGCGCAGAAAAATATTTCGCTATGCTAGTCTGAACATCACCTTGTGAGGCGAGTGAGTGAGAAGACTTTATTTACGCCGACGTGGTTCTCGGGGCAGGGGCTCAGCCAGTGGGAGGGTCTCCTTGCCGGCTTTCCTGCGCCGTGGCCGCAGAGAAGGTCTTGGAGTAAGCCTCCTCCGCCAGGCGTAGGACGATCTTTTGTTCATCCATATTTGGGCTACGGATGTAGGACTCCCAGATAATTTGATCAAGGGGATCAGCTTCTTTAGCTCCCAGAAAATCTGGGCATTGCCAGATTAGGTGATTTTACCTGAGAGGTACGTTGCAGAGATTGCAAGCCTCTGGGCCCCCTGTCAACTCATTATGCAGAGTAACATGATGGAAGAAACAATTGGCCTGAAGTTTTCGCCAGGCCCTGCATTCTGAGGGTAATAGAGACCTATCTGGTGGTGGATAGATCCTTCTGATTAGTCTGGGACTCTCAGAGAGCTCCTTGTCGGTGATGAGGGGGTCTTTGTCTCCGGGCAGCGCGGTCTCTATTGCCGCTCGGGTGTATACATCTCGAGCGAGGCGATGGGCAGCCTCATTGCCTGGAAGACCCTCGTGAGCTGGAACCCAGATGACTGAAACCTCCCGGTTTAGCGGGTTCTTTCTCAGTAGACTGGCTGCCTGCTTGGAAATTAGGCCTTTGCCGAAGTTCCTAACAGCCGCCTTATTATCAGAAAGGATAGTTCTGGCTTTAGTGCCTGTACATGCTGCCGCTATCGCAGCCTCTGCAGCTTTTTAAGCGTTAAGCGTATTAATAGATCCAATTACCTTCTGGGAGTGGTTCCCATCTACCACTGCTATGACCGCGGCAGCTTTTTAAGCGTTAAGCGTATTAATAGATCCAATTACCTTCTGGGAGTGGTTCCCATCTACCACTGCTATGACCGCGGCGGCGCACTTCTAGCCCGCAGGCCACATCGCAATAGGCTGATTCCCAGTCAGGCTCCCGACTATCTTTTGGCTTTTGAACTACGCGCGCTCTCAGCTACGCCTAGAGAATTCCGAGAGAGCGCGGCTGGGACGCGGTCATGCTGTCAACACGCGGCACGATGCATCCTTGGTAAATACGGGCGGCGGAGTTACATTATCAATGACCTTTAGGCGGAGCGGAGCCGTACCAGGATGAAGGCGGAAGAAGAGCCTCCCGAAGTCCTATTATTGCTCTGCCATGACGTCCAAAGAAGTTGTTGAGTCCAGCTGATGACCAGCTGAGCTGGCTGTGAGGTTCAAGCAAGACAGCAAGGATTTCTAGGTGTTCTGGATGTTCGGCGAGCGACATTCAAAGAGCGGAGCCGGCGTCCGCTTGGCATTAACCAGGAAGTCCTCAAGGTGTTCGGTGCGTGGTGCTTCTTCGCGGTGAGGCCTTTCCACGTTCAGGGGGGTTTCGGTCAGGGTTCAGGCTAGCTTTCTAGGATTTGGTAATGTAAAGGCTTCTTTACTTTGCGCACAGGCATGTCTCACATCCCCGGGAGGGGGCTCGGCAGATTGGTTCACCAGCCTGCCGATTGAAAGCTTGCCTCTTGACTCATTTGCTAAAAATGGTGTCGATGTGATTCCTGTCGCACTCATCCCAATGGGCGATATGGAATGCTGAAAATGAAAAATCCGAAAACTATTCAGCAGCAACTCAAAAGTCTGACGGAACACTACCTTGATATCTCTGAGGTGCGACCTTTCGGGAGACTAGGTATACTTTCCAAATCTGCAAACATTAATTGTGTGTCAGATCTGCTACGCTGCAGTTCTTTTACCTCGATTCCTGTCAAAGCCTCTATTCCTGAATAGCTGGCTTGTACTAAGGGTATTATGCGTGAAGTGGATCCTGCATCTACTGCTCAAGAAATGTTGGAGGAATTTCAGAACGCAGGATCTGGTGTTCTTTCAGTGTATAGCTACTTTCGCATGGTGGCCGGGTTGCGTGTTGCTACAGAGTCAGATATAACAACTTTGGCCGGTCTCATGTGTCCACCTGAGTTAAACATTTGGCCAATTGTCTATCGCATTGACCCGATACGTCCTCGCCCCCTTCAATGTACCAACTGTTGGCGATTTGCACATAGTGGAAGAGCGTGTAAATCTGCGACTAGGTGCAGGGTGTGTGGGGAAGGACACTTCTAATAGCTGAACCGCTGCAAAACCTAGCTGTTGCCTATGTAGTAACGAGCACTTGGCTGATGACGCCAGTTGTGAGAAACGTTCTCAGGAGCAGGCGTTACTAGAATTATTTCAAGAGAATTGCTGCTCTCAAGCAGATGCGTATGCCCTTCTTGATCGGAAAAGACACACTTATGCCAACTGTGTGCGCCCTTCTACTCCAAACTTTGAGGCCACGTTGTCTACCGCAATTGTGACAACGGTTGAAAAAGCCCTTTCTGTCAGGGTTGAGTGTATGCTTACCAGCTTTACTGAAGCCTTGTCTGGGATTGTTGGTAGTCATCTTGCCCACCTCAACCTGTGATGACTCCAGCTTCTATTTCATCTCAAACCTGTGCTGAAAGCTTAAATGCAGCTTCTCCTCTAGTGCTGGCTCAAGTGCAACCTATTAACAGTGTCCCTGTAAGCCTTTCTCGCAAAGCTGTTTGCTCTAATGATGTTGAAATGGCATGCCCTACTCAGAAGCGCCGCGCTTCTGCTCACCCTCTAAGTCCTCTATTTCCGAGACCAAAAATAAAAAAGGGCCTTCCAAAGTTTTACCGCAGTCCATTGTGTTAAAAGAGGCTGTTGGGGCTTCAATTTTGTTGGGGCTTCAATTAAAAGGTGTAGAAGTTCTTCAGTGGAATTGTCGCTCTATTGTATCTTCCCTTCCAGATTTATATCTTCTTTCAACACATAAGCCAGACATAGTGCTCTTGCACGAAACGTGGCTCTCTCCCGCAAAGTCATTTACCTTTAAGAAATTTCATGTTTTCCGTGCGGATCGTGTAAACGGTAGGGGCGGTGGCTTATCAACTTTGATATCGTCAACATTATGTCACCGGGCAAAAGTATGCAAAACAACAATGAATCCTGAGTGTGAGAGTTTGGCTGTAGATATTACATTGCCGCAGTGTAGCCCTGTCACAGTCGCTAACGGCTACTGCCTCACAGGTGTACGTAGCATAGACTATTTGGACAGATTACTTACAAATTCTAATAGGGTCGTTATTGCAGGCGTTTTTAACTCACATCATACTCTTTGGGATAACTACTCCGACGCAGGTGGACAGCTGTTATGGACGTGGATGTCGGCAAATGCTGTGCGCTGCTGCGATTCTCGGGCTATAACCTTCATGCGCGGAAATTCGCAATCTGTCATCGATTTCTCCCTGGCAGCAGGTGGGATAGGTATAAGAGGATGGTCAACAGTAGACAGTGGTACATCTATTGACCACTTTCGAATAACATTCACCACCATGATGAGCCCAACACGAGATAGCACTTTGACCGTAAACTAGTAAACAACGCCAAATATGCAGCTTCGCTACGCTTCTCCCTCAAATCAAATCTTTGTTCAAGTAGGACCGACAAAGTAAAACAGGTATTTTCCTCAATTGCAAATGCTACTGTAGATTCCCAGTTCAATGTGCGGTCTGCAGTAAACAAATGGTCGCCATCCCCATGGTGGAATGATGCGTGTGAGAAAGCCTTCCACTCTAGGAAAGCAGCATGGAAAAGCCTTTCTTATAACCAGGGCCCAGTAAACTGGATAAACTACAAATTTTGTTCGGCGTCATTTAAAAGAACCATAGCGCAGGCAAAGGACGAGTACAACGAAAATTTAAATACTTATTTGTCAAACCCAAAGAAAAGGAAGGCTTTGTGTCGTTTCATGGAACGAAATAGAAACACACATTTCTCAGTCATTAAGTTCAGTAGTGTTGTCTCCACAGGAGGCAAAGGATGAGTTGGAACAAATTGCATAAGGGCTAGCATTACGTTACCAGGAGTAGTGCAGAGTTGCCTTGCACGCTCCCCTTTCCTGCTCAAACTATGTTGAGGTTGATAGGTCAAAACTCCTATCTGTGATATCTTCCATGCAAAACTCGGCTCCAGGTTGGGACGGGGTTACGGTAAGTATGCTCAAAATTTTAGCAAATGAATTCACTCAGGATCTCCTGGATCTGGTTAACGAATCATTATAATCTGCATTGCTGCCGCACGTTTGGAAAGTGGCGAAAATTACATTGCTCTTCAAAGCCCCGGTAAAGAATTTCATGTTGAAAACATTCGGCCGATAGCTTTGACATTGAATCTAGTAAAATTAATAGAAAGAATTGTGCATGGCCGACTCTCAAAGCATATTTCAGAGGTTAATGCTTTAAGTTCTTCCCAGATGTATTTCCCCAATGGACGCTCGATGTGGTCTGCACATATAGATTTAGACAGCAGGATTCACCTTGCAATGTGCAACAAGGAGGTATTAGCGTTAGTGACGCTCAATATGATATTGCTAAGGCCTATGACAGCATTAAACATTCCATTATACTAAACATGTTGTCATTATCATGCCCTCCGTTCTACATTTTTGCGTGGATCAGGAAATTTTTTAAAGGGCGACAATTATTTTGCATTGATGGCTGATTAATCTCAGACACCTATGCACCGACAAGAGGAGTGCCTCAGGGCTCTGTGCTCTCACCACTTCTTTTTAATATATTAATGTGCGATATTCGGGTTCATCCTGATGTCCCTGTATATGTATAGGCAGATGACATAGCATTCTTCGCCTCTGCAAAAGATATTCATGACCTCCAGCGTTCACTACAGCCTTACCTAAATGCACTTGAGGTCTGGCTGGACAAAATTAAATTGGTTTTAAATGTGTCCAAAAGTAGTGTGCTAGTTTTTAAAACCAAAACCTCCTTATATGTTTCGTTAAACTACCGCTCAGATGTCATACATCAAGTGGAATCTGTGCGGTATTTAGGCATTACGTATGATGCTAGTATGTATTGGAGGCCTCACATCAAGTCTAATGTTCGGAAAGGTGAGCGTGCCCTTGGTAGTCTCATACGGATAAGTAATAGGAAATTTTGTATGCGTTGCGATACTCTTCTACGTTTGTACAAAGCCTATGTGAGACCGATTCTTGAATTTGGCTCCATTCTTTTTTCTGGATGTCCAAAATATAAGCTGCATCCTTTGCTGCTTTTAGAAAGACGGGCGCTGCGCCTCTGCCTAGGGCTTCCACAGTCAGTCTCTACTACTGTTCTCTACTTTGAGGCGCGCATTCCGGACATTAACTCCCGTTTCCGCCTTCTAACTATTAGATCATTCTTGCGATCATTTGCGGCTACACCCGGTGTGGCTATACCTATTTTTGAGTCAAACCCCGCCCTCTTTCTCACTCACCAGTGGCCAAGGATCTGCATGCACCAGGTTGTTTTCACGTAGAGCATTTTAGCAAACATTGGTGTGGACCTTGGTTCTATATGCCCTCTTGGTTGCTTAACGTCCTTTGTGGATATAAATTATCATTCTATATTTCAATCTAATGTGAAGCACTTACCTTCAAGTCTAATATCCAATCTCCTATGTGATCACCTTGAAAGGTTTCCTCATCACACTGTAATTGCCACTGATGCGTCTGTGACTGCGCAGAAAGCAACAATTGGAAATTTTTCAGTCTCTTTCTTGGAGTTTTTTGATGCATGTCCCGGATTACACA
This sequence comes from Amblyomma maculatum, assembly GCF_055883805.1. Classification (NCBI taxonomy): domain Eukaryota; kingdom Metazoa; phylum Arthropoda; class Arachnida; order Ixodida; family Ixodidae; genus Amblyomma; species Amblyomma maculatum. The sequence goes on along the minus strand of NC_139348.1, from coordinate 66,928,959 downwards.
CCGATATTTCTAGCAGCGTTTATGGCAATTGGACTAGCACTACTAAAGCTTCCCTGCAGTCAATCAAAAATAATTTTTCTATCAGACTCTCTTCCTGTTTTGTTGTCCCTGGAGTCAGCACGGGATGCTCTGTTGAGCCGCTCACGAAAGTATTTCATACCGGGATGGGCGAAAGAAATACGCTTTATTTGGGTCCCTGGTCACAGTGGTATTTTCCAGAACGAAGCGGCAGATTTTCTGGCTAAATCATCTCTTGTTGCATCTGTTTCATGTACCATACCTAATATCACCATTTTTGGAATGTTCCGTTTCCAGCGTTATCAATACCTAGCCGCTTCATGCAATGATCCTTTGCTATCTACAGCCGAATACCAGCATCTAATATACTAATGGAAAGTTCGTTCATGCAAATCACGGAAGTGTGAGGTAACGATGACTCTCATGAGATGCAGGATTGCTCGCCTAAATCTTTATGTAGATGTGGGATCAGCCCCACAAACATAGGTGAGGCTTCCCGTGAGAATGAAAATATTGATCACTTCCTTCTCGCTTGCCCAAGGTTTTCACATTAAAGGAGGGTGCATTTAGAAACTCCAATTGAACGCTTGGGATTTACGTTGACGGTCCCGCTTCTACTTTCCTTCTGTGTCAGTGTGAAATGATTTGCGTTGCCTCAAATTTGTCAGTGCTTACATAACTACATCACAGCTACGGACAGATTCCCTTGCTAATTGTATTCCAAATTTACAAAATTCCAAATTTTTGCTTCGTATTTTCTTCTTCAATCAATTTTGTGATCTTAAGTCTTATGTTTTCGTTTAGTTGTCAATTACTTTATTGCACTAATTCAGTTTGTGTGGGACATTTGGCAGTCCACACGGAACCCTGTCCAATCCCACTTCGTGGATATGTGCCATATATCAAGGCAGAAGAAGAAAAAGAAGAAGAAGAAGGGTTTGGCTGTTTGCGTGAGTTGTTGCCACGCGGCAAGCAATGTCTCTGTTACCGCTAGGAGTAAATTTGTCATGCTGCATCGCCTTATTCGCGCCTAGTTTGTTATGCCTTGCCGGTCCGTGTAATAGCACAGTCTCCATTCTTTTTGAAATTGCGGCAGAGCGCTGCCGCAAGCCTCGAATGTATCCATAACAACAACATAACAAGACTCTACAGTGTCTTCCGATGTTGTCTTTTTGCTGATCCCGAATAAACCGGTGTTTTTTGTGAAAACTGTGAATGTGTAACTCGTCGGGCGAGAAGACTTCTCTCGAACCCGTTTACTAGAAAGCGGAGCCTTCATCTGGCGCCCAACGTGATCTCTGCTCGAGCTTTGTTTTGCCACGCGAGTGTGGCAATTCTAATTTTATGCGGTTGCATGAGTAACCGTGTCGGACTTTGTCAATGTACCGTGATTAATCACCCAATTGACAGATGCAGTTCAGCCGCCCAACCGTGTGGGTTCCGCACAAGAGCAGTTAGAAAAAGGGTAAACGAACCCTCAGACTTTGATAGCCAAATGCTTCACCTACTAATCAAGTTACTTGAACTGAAGGTATATTTTAGAGAAATGTTGGGAGCCGAGCGAGTTTGAATAGCGCCCACTCGCATGCACCGCGATATTCAGTTGCAGCCGACTTTGCGTGTGCTGACTAGACATCTGTTTGCGATTTCATTCATGAAATTGATGACTGTCAACTGACAATGACAATTTCGGAGAGTGCTCTTCAACCGCATGATTTCTGTAGCCTTAGTAATTTCCGCAGTAACCTGCAGGCGTCGACAGCGGCCATTTACAACAAAGCAGGATTTATGAGCATTTTGAGAAGAGGTTTTGCCGCCTGACTAGGTCATCGGCATAAAAGACGAGCTTTGCACCAGGATGCAAGGCGAAAACGAGGGTCTGCTCGAGTTTTACGCAGTTCCCGAAGGCTGCATGAGCGGGCAGACCCTGGAGCTCCGGAGCCAGAGTAAGTGGGTCATACCATACATCGGCGCCGTACAAGATACCAGCCATACCTCTGCTGCCGCCAGTTCACGGACTTAGACGACAGGGCTAGAGAAGCGGCCCGCATCCTGTCGTCTTTCCTAGTGTAGTTTTAGAACAAGCCAACTCACCCTCAGAGACTTGCCTCAAGCCATCCTGTGCATGGCTCGGATCATCGGCAGCCCCTGCCGATTGCCGCGTAGTGGCGGGTGCAACATGCTGTACGCCCCCTCCTTCCTGCTGTCGCATTTGCTAGTGCAACATGTCGTCTGCTCCCTCCCGCTAACGAAGTTTTGGGTGCCACGGGTCGTCGCCTCCTGCCACTAACGAAGTTGTGGGTGCAACGTGCCATCCGTCTCCTGCAGCTATCGGAGTTGTGGGTAGAACGTGCGCCAGCTCCCTCCCTCTCACAGAGTTAGGGGTGCAGCATTTCGTTCGCGCACTGCCGCTGATGGTGGTGTGGCTGCAACGTGTTGTGGGTAAAGCGTAGAGCCCAAGTCTCCGTCACGCGCTCTCGATTACGGGACTGCTAGGGCTTAATCACAGGACGAAGCCAGATATTTTTCCCACCGCACTACCCTGCTGCCATAAAACACAAACGCGAATAACTTCCAGCTTTTCAGAGACGAGAATTGCCCATACGACCAAATTCAACGTGGAGGCCATTGGCATTAACCAAAGCGCTTCAGGAGCAAACGGTGAGCACTGTTCCATCCACCTCTCTTTGTAATTAGGCCCACCTTAATAATTCGTCGCTGGTTGCCGTGCGTGTGACCGGAATAGAAGTGACTGCCGTTTTAGATAGAGGCTATACAATTTCAGTTTTTGGCGAAAAAGTCAAAATCGACTGGGATATGAAACGCTTGCACTTGCAGAGTGTAAACAGTAACCTTCGTATGGCGTCATTTCAAGTAGGTCCGTAACCTCAGCAGCCCGTTTGACAGCCACTACCTATCGGCGAAAGATCAGACAACGTTTTCTACACCTTCTCGGCCTTTCCTATCCTGTGATAGCGGGCCATAATTTCATAACCAAGGCGGGAATCTTGATAGACCTTCAAAACGGACTTATCAGTATGGCACGAATACTGCAGCATTTATATTCACAGCCCAGTCACGTGCTTTGCAGTCACAGTTGCTTGCCACAAACAGCCCTTCAGTAACCGCCCCTGGAAGTAGTTTGGTTTGTTTTTGTGAGGTTTAACGTCCCAAAGCGACTGAGGCTATGAGAAACACCATAGTGGAGAACGCCGGAAATTTCGGCCACCTGGGGATCTTTAACTTGGCTGACATCGCACAGCACACGCACGCCTCTTCGTTTCGCCTCCATCGAAACGCAGCTGCCGAGGTCGGGTTCCAACCTGGGTATTCCGGACATATATTATGGTGAGGCTACCAAAACAAAACTAATGTGCTTCTGCCCGTGCCACGGGTATTCCGGACAGTAGTCGGGCGTCTTATCCCTGCACCACCCCGAAGGGGCGCCCCTGGAAGTAGTATTCTCAATGGTTTGAAGTCCTTAGGGGATCACCAGCTGAAATATGTAGAATAGAGAGGACACTTCGCCCTTCATTACAGTGTTCACGGAGGACCCTCGAAAGGTAAAAGTTAAGTTTCGAAGCCGCTCTCCACGCTGTCACCCGCCGTGCTCGTCCAGAGTTCGACGGTCTGTTCAGCTGCTGGCATTCGAAAGGGTTCTCTCACCCGCCGTGCTCGGTTGCGCTGACCGGCGGTCTGTTGAGTTGTACCTGCTGGGCACCTTGGAGTACTACCCGGAGTCGAACCAGTTTTATAGCAACTTTATTGTAACTGGTCGCTCCTCCTTTGAAATTACCCCTGACAGCTCGTTAAATAGACTCCCTAAACAAAGCCCTATCATTGCGCCAATAGGGATGCAGTAAACTCTCTGGGCGGGGCCAATAGGCTCCAGCACAGTTCCTCCTCACTCCCGTCATCCTGTACGCACATCACGCGTGCACATTCCAGAGTTCAAATCCGCCGCTGTGGTCACGTACGTCCTTGCCGGACAGCCCGCGTCCCGTGGGAATGAGCTTCCTGGCCTCTGCGGCTCCTTTACACAAGAGCCCAACGCTCGCATACAGACAAACACACACCTCCACACACCGTGGATGATCTGTGGTTCGGAATAGTGCTGCTCGCCAGGCCGGCGCGGGCCATCCGGAGTCGTCTTGCGGGCTGGCTTGCGTCGGCGACTTGAAATCCGCGCCAGCCAGGCGATCCGCGATCCAGTGTCACGGGAAATGAATGAAAAGTCACGCACCGCGTTCCGGCTCTCAAGTGCACGCCCCGCAGCTGCGCTCTCGACGAGCAGGCGCCAGTCCAGAAGCCGGCGGTGTGGTATGTTGTGTTGATGAGCACAACACCTCCCCACTAAGTGTGCTGCATAAGTCTTTATACTGCAGCCACACACAACACACAAGCGAACACCGCGACGCAGCTGGCGTCAGGTTCAATACCCCCGCCATCCGCGCCCACACGCAATTACAAAGCCCAAAACATTCCTAGGCCATTTACCTTCCCTCGATGCGCTAGGCTCCATTTAGTTGGCCGCCACCAGCCTTGACATAGCATCGGCAGTGGCATTTTGAGTGCCCCTTTTATGTTCGATTGTAAGATTGAACCTTTGGAGAGCGAGAGCCCAGCAAGTTAGCTGGGCACTATGCAGGCTGGTAAGCCTAAGGTACTTAAGGGGGTTGTGGTCGTTACCACACGCACCTGTGCTCCAAATAGCCAAGCCTCGAGCTTATTCAGTGCCCATATGATCGCGTAGGCTTCCTTCTCGATTGTGGCCCACCGAGTCTGGGTCGGACTGAGCTTCTTGCTTCGAAATGCGATCGGGCGTTCGTTCCCCTCCTCGTCGCACTGTGCGAGACATGCTCCTATGGCGTAGTCGGAGGCATCGGTGGATAGTATAAACTCCTTACTAGGATCTGGTGCATATAGCGATGTCGCGCGTCCTAAACACTCTTTAATGCTCTCGAACGCATTCTGTGCCTCGCTGTCCCAAGGTAGCCGATGAGGGGTCCTCCTTTTCGTCAGGTTAGTCAACGGGAGAACAATACGCGAGTAGTCAAGGACATACTGTCTATAGTAGTTTGCCAACCCGAGAAAACTCCTCAGCTGCCGCTTCGTGTGTGGCGGGGGAATCTCCTGGATAGCGCTGACATTTGCAGGATTCACGCTTTGCTTACCCGATCCTACTATGTGACCAAGAAACTTTACCTCCCCTCTTGCGAATCGGCATTGAGCTGCATTCACAGTGAATCCAGCAGCTGCTACGGAACTTAGAACATTATCGCTGTGCCTCAGGTGATCCTCCCACGTCTCGGAGAATATGGCGAGATCATCAATGTAAGCGCAGGAATTCTCTCTGTGTGGTGCTAATACCTCGTTAATGATTCGCTGGAACGTGGAGCTAGCGTTCCGAAGCCCGAAAGGCATCTCTTTCCAAGAGTATTGCCCGACCGGCGTTACGAACGCCGTCAATGTTTGAGACTGCTCATCTAAAGGTATTTGCCAATATCCCCTCAGCATGTCAATGAGGGTGATGTAACGCGCCTTTGCCACCAGAAACAAAAGTTCTGAAGGTATGCTCATGGGGAATGCGTCCGGTTCCGTAACTCTGTTCAGCCTGCGATCGTCGCAGCGGAGCCTTATGCCGCCGTACTTCTTAGATACACAGACTATGGAATGGGCATGGGCGCTCTCTACCGGAAAAATCAGACCCCACTCACACAGTTCGTTAATCTGCCTTTCCACTTCCTTCCGAAACATCATTGGTACCTTGTACGCTTGTCCGGCTACCACTTCAGATCCTGCCTTCAGCCTTATTCTGTGCATGCCAGCGGTGCACTTGCCCGGTTTACTACCAAACACTTGTCCGTTCTTAGCGAGCACCACGGTCAGCTCCTCCCGTTGCGATGGAGTAAGGTGGCTCAAAGCTTCGCCCGACACGCTACTTCCTTCGTCAGACGGTGTTGGGAATGTGGGCACATCGCCGAAGTCACTGTCCCCTTCGAAAACTGTGCCTACAACATTGACGCGTGCGTGGTAAGCTCGGAGTTTGTTGGCGTGCACAGCCCGACGTGTGCCGCCTTCCAACTCGATTAGGTAACTGAAGGGCCGCAACCTTTGTACAACTTTGACCGGTCCTATCCACCTTCCCATCAATTTGCCTTGGCCTTCCTTCTCCAGCCACAACACTTCGTCCCCTTCCGCGAACTGTTTATCCGTCGCGCGGAGATTGTAGCGACTCGCGTACTTTCTCTGAGCATCTGTGCAATTACCTTCAGCTATTGCATGCGCCTCAGCTAACCGTTTGCGCAGCTCCGAAAGATATTCCTCAGCTGGGATTGTTAGAGAGTCCGGGACGGACCAGTCCCCACTCCACGATTTCTGCAAGATGGAAAGAGGCCCCACTGGCACCCTCCCGTATATCAGCTCAAACGGAGAGCGGCCCGTCGTTTCGTTAGGTACCTCTCTGTATGCCCACAGCAAAAATGGGACAAATCTTTCCCAATCACTGCCATGCTCCTCCACAATACGGAATAACATGGATTTGAAGGTACCGTTCCAGCTCTCAACCAGTCCATTGCTCTGTGGGTGGTCGGGCGTGGAGAACGTTGGGCATGTTCCAAGCCTGGACAGCATCTCTCTAGTTAACTGAGCCGTGAAATTTGTGCCTTGATCGCAGCACACCGTTTCCGGTATACCCATGCGTGCAAAGATCTCTAGCAACGCCTCGCACGTAGCCTTCGCTGTCAGCGCGCGCAAGCATACGACCTCTGGCCACCGAGCGTTAACATCAACAACGCACAACGCGTAACGCTGCCCTCGCGCAGACGGTGGTTCAATTGGCCCTATGCAATCGACGTTGATGATTTGAAACGGGCTGTCTGGTCTAGAGAGGGGTGTGATCGGCACACGATCGAGAGTGCGCGCAGGGGCCTTTACCTGGCATGAATGGCACGTACGACAGTGTTGCTTGACATCTCTGGCTAAGCCTGGCCAGTAAAACGACCCCTTTATTCTCTGAAGCGTTTTACGTTCGCCCAGGTGCCCTGCCCACGCTGAATCATGCGCCAACCTTAAAACTTCCGCGCGCCGTTCCGAAGATAGTACCAATTGACAATACTCGTGTCCAGCAACTGGCTCTCGATGGAAGAGCAGCTCGTCTCGTATAAGCATGCCATGCGAGCCCTCTTTAGTCTGTTCCCATGCTTATTTTAGCGATTCATCGGCAAGCTGAGCGTTCCGGAACAGCTGCCGTACTGTTTGGTTCGTTTCGGTTTGGCTGGCAGCAGGCTCCGCCTCGACGACGCACGCCACAGCATCAGCGTGTCCCGTATCTGGCCCGTCTGGTTCATCTGTATCTGATTCCAGAGCTACTAACTCATCTGCTGGTGTTAGTGCTCTCTCCCCGAGAGGCTATTTGTAGTCATCTGGCGTAGTCAGTGGATCTACGCATGCGACTAGCTCATCGCTAAGCGCACACAGCACTCCTCGTTCGGACGGGTTGAACGACACTAGGGGAGCACCCGCCGTTGCCTTTATGGCACGTAAGCCAGCTCGGCGACTACCTCACTCCCAAACGCTCCTCTCAGCTTCAGTGTTGACCCCGCGCCTTCATACTCGAGGCAAACTGACTTACGAAGGACAGTTACATCGGCACCCGAATCAACCAAAGCTCTGAGCTGCTGACCCGTGCTCTCTATTGTGACAATACGTTTGTCGCCTGCCTCGTTCTGTTGCCTGACACTCTCTGTCACCATCTCCTCGCTAACTGGAATTTCCACTCGAGCAACAACCTGCCTTTCGCCTCTGCGACTGCTACTTCCACCTTTTGTTGAGGCCGTTTCTTTTCTCGGGCATTCTCTTGCAAAGTGGCCTCTCGTGACATTTATAGTACTGTCGCCCGGGACGCCTCTCAGCCGTGCTGCCTCCTAATTGAGATGACGTAGCGGATCGCTTCTCGGCATGGTGGTATGCCGTTGCGGACGCAGCTAGTTCTACCGCTGACCTACACCTCCGACTCTCTTCGAAGTTCTCTGTGAGCTCTACGAGGTCACTAGATTTGAGAAAGCCTCCTTTCTCACTCAAGGCAACGTGTGCTCTTGCATTGGTGCTTAAGCATTTCTTCATTCGGTCTGTCACCGCCAGCTGTTGGAACTCCTCAATGGTGCGTACTTTACAATTGTCTAGGTAGTAGTTGAGATAATTCTCTAGTCGTACGGAGAACTGTTCCCAGGTTTCTCCTGCCTCTTTGCTGCTTGACGAGAATAATCGCTTGTATCCTGCGACTGACAGTCGCAGTCCGCGAAGAATTTTGTCTTTCAAAGAAGCGAAGTTTTTCCTCTCGCCTGCTGATAACCGTACGAGGAGCCCTCGCGCCCTTTCGCTCAGCCTCGGTAAAACCAGTCCAGCCCACCACTCGGTCGGGACGTCGTACGAGCATAAGGTCGCCTCCACCTCCTCAAACCATCCAGGCACTAATTGCTCTTGATTCGGCATTGGTGCCAGGACGCCTTTCAATAGGCTCGCGTATTTTAGCCTTCTATCTTCATCTGTTCCAGCATTCGCCGCGACGGTGCTGCCGCTGTCGCTAAGCTCCACGCTCTGCCCATAGCCCAATCGCTCTGTTTCTAGAACCAATTTTTGATTCTCTTTCTGGGCCTCTACAATTTTTAGTTGCAATTGCAGTAGTGCCAACTGCTCTGACGTAGCCTCCAGTGCGGAGTCTACCTCATCTTCGCCTGCCTTGCCGGCGGCTGCCAACTCTTCACTCTGATCCCCCTCTGCCATTTTTCCCCCTTCCTTAGCGCAATCGCTCCTCAAAACCCAGGGCTTTGACATAGCATGCGCCCGCAGATGCCAAAGGGGTACTCGCCTGACTGCCGCTGGTGTCCCTTGGGGTGGGTCTCCTTGCGCTGGATTCAAGACGCTGGGAGCGCCTTTACGAATTGTCTTTCCAAACGGTTGTCACGGTCAGGCGTCGTCGTTGACGAGGCTCGTAGTGTCCCTGTCGTCGTTCCCGTAGACTCCAGTTCAGCCACAGCAGATCCTGTCGACTGCGCCAGTTAAGTTTCGAAGCCGCTCTCCACGCTGTCACCTGCCGTGCTCGTCCAGAGGGCGACGGTCTGTTCAGCTGCTGGCATTCGAAAGGGTTCTCCTCTCACCCGCCGTGCTCGGTTGCGCTGACCGGCGGTCTGTTGAGTTGTACCTGCTGGGCACCTTGGAGTACTACCCGGAGTCGAACCAGGTTTACAGCAACTTTATTGTAACTAGTCTCTTCTCCTTTGAAATTACCCCTGACAGCTCGTTAAATAGACTCCCTAAACAAAGCCCTATCATTGCGCCAATAGAGACGCAGTAAACTCTCTGGGCAGGGGCCAATAGGCTTCAGCACAGTTCCTCCTCACTCCCGTGATCCTGTACGCACAACATCACGCGTGCACATTCCAGAGTTCAAATCCGCCGCCGTGGTCACGTACGTCCTTGCCGGACAGCCCGAGTCCCGTGGGAATGAGCTTCCTGGCCTCCGCGGCTCCTTTACACAATAGCTCAGCGCTCGCACACAGGCAAACACACACCTCCACACACCGTGGATGATCTGTGGTTCGGAATAGTGCTGCTCGCCTTCCCGACGCGGGACATCCGGAGTCGTCCTGCGGGCGGGGTTGCGTCGGCGACTTGAAATTCGCGCCAGCCAGGCGATCCGCGATCCAGGGTCAAGGGAAATGAACGAAAAGTCACGCACCGCGCTCCGGCTCTCAAGTGCACGCCCCGCAGCTGCGCTCTCGACGAGCAGGCGCCAGTCCAGAAGCCGGCGGTGTGGTATGTCGCATTGATGAGCACAACAGCAAACGTTCTGACTGACAGGAAACACTGGCGGTGCCCACCCGATCCGATTCACCTAAGGCCCTCGAGTGTCCACAAGCGAACACACTTGGATGGTGCCCTCTACGAAATGCTAGCCACCGGTGTGTTGCGTCTCTAAAAAAGCCCCTGGGCATTCCATGTTGTTCTCACGCCTAAGCAAGATGGGACAGCAGGATTGTGCATCAGTTATCGGCAGCAGAACGCTGCAATAGTCAGACTACTACCCCTATCCACCAGTCGACTTCGGTCATGTATTCACTTTGATCACCAGTTTTTCACTTCTCTCGAGGGTAGCAGAGATATCATGCATATCCCGATTGACCGTCTGGACATTGAGAAACCTGCTTTTACTTGAAATCAAGGTTTGTTTGAGGTTTGTACGGCTGCCGTTCGGTTTGCGTAATTCACCTGCGCCTTTTCAGCGAGTAATAGAGATTTTACTTGGAGACGCTCCGTTTACTACGCTGAGGCCTACATAAACGTTGTAGTGTTCTCGGAGAGTCTAGAACACCTCGTTCCCCTAAACAATGCCCTTCAGCACATACAGAACTCAGATTTCAACATAAGATGCGATTCGTAGCGGGCAGAATCAACCTCCTTGATCTCGTTGTGGAGCAACGCACAGTCCGTCTAGAGGAATAAAACCTCCAGGCCATACTGAAATTTCCCCCGCTACGTCTTCTGAGGGAAAGCTGATAGAGACCATGGTGCGGGACAAGCGTTCTGGGTTTCTGGAAATTGAACATACATTCGCAGACACCAGGATCGGTATCCGCACGCAAAGGTCCACTCAGGATGTTCTGCTTCAACTCTAGCCAGGAATTCTCAACCGTGTCGAATATTCTTTGAACGATAAGGCAGTTCGCGCACTTGACTTGAAAAGGGCTTTCGACAATGTCACAGACGTAATCATCCAGCAACATCTCTCCCAGACGAACTGTGGACATAACACATTTCAGTATATCAAGCAATTTCTCCCGGATCAAGAATGTTTCTTCCGAATGCAATACGAAGAAACGGCCCATGTAAACCGGGAACGAGAGGCACCACACAGGGCGCGGTCGTCTCGCCATTATTTTTCAATCTGGCCATGATAAAACTCTCGGCTCAGCTAGCGAAGGTTAAAGGCATTCAGCACGCGCTGCACGCCTACGACATAACCATCAGGGTCAAACACGGATCGGTTGGAGATATTGAGGCTAACCTGCAGCAAGCGGAGGAGATCGTGGTTGCTTATGCCCGCCGCCGCGGCATTCAATGCTCACCGTCCAAATCCGAATGTGCGCACATTCGCCCGTCGTCTAAGTGCCCCAGCAAAATGGAACTATCCCTGGCCAGCGGCCCGATACCCGAGCACTATGAGTTAGAGTACTTGGTCTCCTTATCCACAAACATCGACGGGCTGATACCACACTATGAAAACTGTGCAAGTTGGTGGACAAGGCGGGCCGTAGGGCCCGCCGGGTTACCAACAAACGCGGGGGGTTACGGTGCAGAGGCGCTTTGCGGCTGGCGCATGCATTCGCGACCAGTCAAGTCCTCCTCGACTCCTTACCTCCACGTGCGCAGGTTTGATGAGAACGCCCTCGAAGTGATTCTCGGAAAGATGTACAAGCATGCCCTTGATCTCCCGATCAACACATCCACCCGGCGCCTCATGTGCCTGGGGATGGTTAAAACTTTCGCGGAGCTCCGGGAGATGCACTAGCCAATCAATACACAAGGTTTTCAAAATGCCGTCGGGACGCCGCCTATTAGCCCGACTACACATCCACCACCCACCACTTACGGAAGAGCGCGTACGCATTTTTGAAATATAGAGATACGCCCTGCACTACGCCCTCTTCCAGCCAACATGACACGTGCCGACCACAGTGGCAGGTGCCTTGCGCGGGCGGAGGCACTGGCCCCTCACTATGGGAACAAACACGGAATTTTCTACGTGGACGCCTCTGGCCTTCACCGTGGGGGGTGGTACGCGGCCGCAGTCGTCCATCGACAAATTGTGGTGAATGGCCTACGTTCCGAGCTCAAGACGTAACATATGCGGAAAAAGTTGCCATCGCTTTAGCGGCCGCCGACCAGGGCTCGTGAATCATCATCGCCGACTCGAGAGGGGCCTGCAAAAATAATAAACAGGGGTATATTTCTCTCTTGCGCACAGCATCCTTCAAAACAATGACTACCTCCAGGCCCCCGCGTCTAGAACGATTGTATGGGCCCCAGCTCACATCGGCCTCAAAGGCAAGGAATGGCAGACGCCGCCGGCCGAGCGCTCACTCTACGGCAACACCTTCAGACCCTTTTGATACAGATCCCGAATCCAATCCGGCCCTCACGTTTCGAGAAATTACTGGAATATTTCAATTCGGCCATGCGATTTATCCCAAGTCTTGTAAGGGCCTTACAAAGGTGGCGGAACGCACACACGTTTGAAACACTTTGGTCCTGCCTGCACAGGAAAATTCCCGCACTGTGCGGAGGTATTCGGACATCTTCCACATGTTACGGCATGCCAGTCAACCCTGAACATCTCTCCCAAACCCAACTCCACCAGGAAAAACTGGGAGGCAGCCCTGCTCGGCTGTTCCGACCTGGTAAGACAGAAGGCCCTGGTTCACCGAGCCCGAGCCGCGGCAGTCGTCATGGACTCCTGGAATGAGGCGCCCACCTAGTGATTGCGAGAGGTTGCACCGAATACCTCAAGCTTCCTTTCTGAAATAAAGTTTTTATTATTACTAATATTATTCCCCGCCACACACGCCAGTAATAATTATAACTGGTTAAAAGGAAGGGGAAGGCGCAGTGCGCAGATTTGATGCGCATGGTTTACTAAATGGTGTTATGAATGTGCAGCGAGGTTGCAGCAATAACAAGTTTGAAAGAAAAATCATTTAAAAAAGAAAAATGAAAAACTCACCGGAAAGAAACGCGATGATAAAGTGCCCCCGCTTCTACTATTAGGGAAAAGCCTGAGCATTTCCCCAATTTTCATTTAGAAATTTTGATTACGTTCAGAAATGAGTGTCGGAAAAAGTTTATTAGGATTTAAATTTTTAACTCATGTGTAACGAGTCAGAGCCGCCACTGGGTCATTCACGGAGGGCAACCTTTATCGGTTATGTTTCATAGCTTCCACATATCGTAGCTTCCACATAGCTTCCACATATCGGTTTATGTATATGTAAATGATATGGTCATTCACGCCATTTATATGCATGCTGCTGACAACTATTTTTATTAGAAACTGGTGACAGGGTGCAACCAAACGTTTACTTCAGAGCCTATGTTTAATGTGTTTCAAGTAATTTTGTTTGAATATCACACATTAATAGTGAAGGCCTACAAACAACCATCCTTGTGGCTTTGTAGCTCCAAATGAGAAAAAAGAAGGGAAAGTTATTGCGCAGACCATACCGTGGGCTCATCTAGATTGGAGCACATGAGCTGTGACAAGAAGAAATGAAGCGATAACAGGACAGGGAATAGAAAAAAAAACAATGGTACTAATTATACGCAAGAACGTCCCGCTTTGTCTCTAAAAACGACAGTTTTTCTTTACTGCATATTCCGCGCCTCCAGAACACGACTTTTTCGAACGCGGCAATTCGAGCGGCGAAGAGAAGGTAAAGGTGCTCATAGACTCGTGCCTTCCTGCGTGGTTGCTCGGTACACCTGCCCTTGCAAGAGGGTGGCGTTTGTTTGGCTATGTTGCTGACTGCTCTAGCAAGCTAGATCACCCTCCCTCCTCCGCCCTAGGGCTTCATGCCGAATACGTCGCTCCTAAATCCCTCGCCAGCGTTCTCCCATTAGGCGACAGTGGTCTGCGTTGCATTACAGGGCTTTGTCAGCAGGAGGTCTGCGCACGACGATTTGACTGTCCCTGTCTACCTGAGCTCCTTGATTTTGGCTGACTGTGCAAGGTACCGAAATCCGAAGAAGGGCCTATTCAACGCCGCCTTCGCCTACATCACGTGAGCAGTGAAACAATTTGCGCATGTTATACTGTTCACAATGTCCGCATTTAGCGTAAGGTCTATGTAGTCAGAGATATATTAAGCAAATAATATATCAAGTTTATAGCACCTTTCAAAACATGAAAACAAGGTTTTTGCGAAAGAGAGGTTATGCTCCAAATTTTTAGTATTTTTGAGGGCGAACATTACGAACGGTGTTCTCCGGTAGAGGTATGTGTTGTTGCTGTTCCCTTTTTCTCTCGAGCAGTTTTTCTTTTTGTGGGGTCAGCACTGGATATATGTTTGCCTTCTTAAGCGTTGGTCGAGTTTCCTGACTGAATAATAACGACGTGCCCATCAAACTGTGCAGAAACTTGATGGCTAGTGTTAGTCAAAAAGTATTGACCATTGTATAATTTTGTGTTCTTTATATATAATTAGTGAGTGCTACGCCGATTATACGCACTGTACAGTCTTGCTGGCCGACATGCAAGAGTGCTTTTGAACAACAGCTTTTGCAATCGAGAAGTGTTACCAGTAAATGACCGGCATCCCCTACGATCAACGCTGTAAGTCAAACGAACCAGGTTCGGATTGTGGAAGAAATGTTCGCCGGAGCGCCATAGAGTTCGAATTGTGCATGCATGAAAACAGCTTTGGGTATGTTCAGTGCTACAACATGCTGTTTCTCCTTTTTGCTTCTTCGCATGCATAATACGGAAAGGTAATTTTTATTTCAATAATCAGCCAATGATTCCGCGAAACCTAACCTCAAGTGGTTTAACATCTCAGAAGGGAGCTACTAGATCCAACGACAATTTTAGGTGTGATTGCTAGCGTTTAAAGCGTATGTCATTACATAAAAACACGCTCCTCATAAGTATGTCTGAAGATAGTGTACATGGCTTGAATTATACAATGATTTTCTGGTTTGGTTTGTGTGGTTTAACGTCCCAAAGCGACTCAGGCTATGAGAGACACCGTGGTGCAGAGCTCCAAATATTTCGACGGCGTGGTGTTCTTTAGCGTGCACTGACATTGCACAACACACTGACGCCCTGCTTTTCGCCTCCATCGAAAAGCGGCCGCCGAGGCCAGGATTCGATCCTGCGTCCTTGGGAACAGTCGTCGAGTGCCGTAACCACTGCGCCACCCCGGCGGGGTAACAATGGTTTTTTGAAAGCCATTTTATAATCTACCCACGCTTCGATTTTACGTTTTTTTACACATGTGCACGGTATGCTTGGGTGAAAGGCTTTGTGTCTCCTTATTGTGGAGATTAAATTGATTACAATGAAGCTTTTTAAAAGCAATAAATTCACCTTCCATTTCAACCAAACACGCCAGTATCGTGCAACGTTAAGTTAGTAAAATCATAATAAATGCGTTTCTTTCTCTGCTTTCATATTGTAGGCTAAATAAAACTCACTTCAAGTAAATCGCAAGATTCATAAAAGGCTATGGCGTCCGTGTGCTGTGTGATGTCAGTGCACGTTAAAGAACGCCAGGTGGTCGAAATTTCTGGAGTCCTCTATTACGGCGTGTCTCATAGTCTGAGTCGCTTTGGGACGTTAAACCCTATTAACTACAAGCCAACCATTCATAAAAGGCTGCGAATAAATTCCTTCTGCATGCTGTTTCCGCAAAGGCCCTAAGAAGCCAGCTGTTTAATGACGTGAGAAGAGTCATAGTAGGAGCTGCGCTATGCAGCCACGACAAGCTGAAATTGTCATACGTACAGGAAAAAAGCGTGAAGATGCACGATTTCCTTGGCGTTTTCAGCTTGCTTTTAGTATGGCCTATGATGGCAATAATACGAGGCCATCTTCCATATTCAAAATTACATGCAATATAGCGCTGAAAGAGCACGAATAGTGCGGCTGGTAGGTGTGCTTATATGCGTTGTAATCAGAAAATGGGAAAACTATAGAGAGACGAAGCGCGAGAGCACAGGGAATGAATGCTAATAATTGTGCAAATTCGATTATCATCTAAAAATGGCGCTTATGCACACAGATGAAAAGAACGCTTCTTAATTGCTGTAGCTATAGTGGCATCTTCACTCATGCTATTTTACATTTAGTGCACTGTAACGATGAAACTCAGTGTAGGCGACAGTCATTATAGAAGAATGAATAAGTATCAATAGATCAATAGATAGTTGAACAAGCCACGTATAACAACTATATCATACAGAGTCAAAATTGCTGAAATTAAATCTTAGGAAGAATTATATTTTCGAAATGTATCAATGACAGCCCAATATATGCAATAATAAGAACAAGCAGCATTTTCAGATTATGCCAAGTATTTGGAGCACGAAAATGGATTTCTTTTTTCTACCCATACCAATGCGATATTGTAAAGGCTCAGTAACGTTTTGTGTTATTTTCTGGAATGTTGAAATTAATCCATCCGATTCTGATGCGAGCATCATCAATGGAAAACGGTAGCATATAGCTCCTGCTATCAGCTAGATGTTCGCACATATGCTGGTGAACGATCTCACTGTTTTAATAGACCGCTAGCTATTTACATCATCACACATGACAGCTTTCTGAGAAACTCTTACCAATATTAAAATAAGTGTGAACATTGACGTTGTTTCAAGATTATTATTTTAATTGTCAAAACATCAAACAAATAAATATAGTTTGTTAGCTCCCAAACCATATAACACTAGCGCTCAAATCATCCACTGCACTTTATCCTAATCTTGATGTGAATTTTCCTTTTTCTCCACTTTCATGACAGCCAACTAACTCTGTGAAATCCAGATGGCTCGAATATCTATAGTAGGGAATTGCGCCATATTATATGCATGGCGCACAGACTAAAGCATAGCGTTATTACAAGCATAGTTTGAATAATTGGTTTTAGAGTGGAAGGGTGTTCAATCATTTGCTGCGGTTTACAAATGGTTACACACACCTGCCAAGTAATAACGTTTTGTTGGAATAAATTTTAGCTAACATTTAATTTTAGAGCGTGTGTTAATGCTCCCATGTGATGCGGCTCAAACAAGAAAATGTTAATATAAAACCTGTTGGTACCTTCTATCTCAATAGATTGAGGTCACCTTTGTTTACCACATGGGCGCCCTTATATTATTATTGTTTCGAATGAGGGTTACAAATTCAGTGCTTACGCACCTGCAGAACGAGAGTTAAATATGACACACTTCTTAGGTAAAGAGAAAATGGTTTAGCTTCGACCCATTAATATGTAGGATCCACAAGATGGGACATAGTTCTGGAACGGCACCAATGTTTTCGTGCGAAGCTCTTTCGCGCCCTTTCCTGCGCTGCGCGGCGTCAGAGTTGACCCTCGTAACCTATTCCATAAATGTTAAAAGGAAAAATATTGAACCACCTGGGGATCTTTAACGTGCGCTGACATCGCAAAGCGCACGGACGCCACTTCGTTTGGCCTGCATCTAAACGCAGCCGCCGTGTTCGGATTGGAACCCGGGAACACCGGTAGTTTCCGGGTTCCAATCCGAACACTGCGGCTGCGTTTCGATGGAGGCGAAACGAAGTGGCGTCCGTGCGCTTTTGCGAGATCGTTGTTGTTGTGGCTGTAGGAAAAAGGAAAAGGAAATGCACGGGCCTGCTACTGGCTACGTAGCTGAGCCACCTCCGCTGCCTCGTGCAGACAGAGGAGAAAATAGAGAAGAAAGAAAAGGAAGAGAATGAGAAAGACGCGCGCCGCAACAACGGCCGTCGTCCACCACCGAAACGGTGGCGGGTGCAATGACGGCCTACAACAGATTTATTGATTGATTGATTGAAAACTTTATTTGTCTTTTGGAAGTTCGTTAGCGATGGAGGTCGAGGCTTCTTCTGGAAGTCCGTCACCTCCCTGGCCGTGGTTGGGCCCCTAGTCCAGGGCTCCACTGAGTCGGGCCACCTCGCTTGCGTCTGCTATGAGTGCCCTCTGGGCCTCTAGGTCGCAGCTGGTGAGCCGGCTCTCCCATTGCTCCGCACTTGGTGTTTTCTGTTTGTGAAATGCGTGATTTCTCTCGCATTCCCACGTGATGTGATATAGTGTTGGTTTTGACCCGCACCATGGGCAGCTGGCGCTATATTGTGTTGGAAAAATCTTGTTTAGTATGTGTAGGTTTGGGAAGGAGCCCGTTTGTAGTCTCCTCCATCCTGTGGCTTCTTCCTTGGTTAGTTGTTTGTGTGGCGCGGGGTAGTGGAACCTCAACCCCTTATATAGGTTTATTAGGTCTGAATAGCTCTCTCCGCATCTGATCTGGGGGTCCTCCGGGGTGTGCGACGCTCCCGCTCGGCTGGTCATCCCTCGAGCTAGGTTGTCTGCTCCCTCGTTGCCCCTGATTCCCGCGCGGCTCGGTATCCAGATTATGTTTTGCTTTGGTGTCTCCTCCGAGGGCGCACCCTCTTTGAGGATCTTGAGTGCCGCACTGCTAATCCTGCCCCTAGTGTAATTCCGGCACGCCTCTTGTGAGTCTGTTAGGATGTGGAGAGGTCTTCCTGTCTTATATCCTTCTCTTACAGCCAGAGCAATGGCTATCTCTTCTGCTTCTGTTATGTCAGACACCCTGGTCGTGACACTTGCGATGTGTTCCCCTTCGTGGTTTACTACCACCGCTACTGCGTTTCCTTTGTGTGTTTGTGGATATCTAGAGGCGTCTGTGTAGACTGCGTCTTCCCTGTATCCCATGTTTTTCTCGTAATGCTCTGAGCTAGCTGCCCTTTTGCGAGCGTGGAGATTTGGATCCATGTTTCGGGGTATGGGTTGTGTGCTTATCTTCGCAGCAGATCCGGTACTGTCACTCGGCTGCTCTGTGGTTCTTCTAGCTTGCGACCTGGTCTTGTCAGAAGCACTCTTCCGGTCTTCGTACTGCTCAATGTTTTCTCTTGGGCCTTAAGTTGGCTCTCTCGTAATTCTTCAAAGGTGTTGCTGATACCAAGTTGCATGAGTGTCTCGTTGGATGTGTTCCTTGGGAGGTGAAGCGCCGTCTTGTATGCTTTTCTTAGAATCGCTTCTGCCTGTTCCTTTTCTGCCTTGGTAATTACGTGATACGGCAGTGAATACGTCACTCGGCTGACCACCAGGCTGTTTATGTATTGGGTGAGCTGATTAATCGCTTCCCGTATCAACAACCTTAGATAGGCGGATGATACCACTTTAATGGCAGAAAGTGAAGTGGAACTCAAGAGACTTCTGATGCGCGTACAAGAAGAGAGTGAGAAGTTTGGGTTTAAACTGAACATTAAAAAGACGAAGATCATGGCGTCTTGCCCTATCAAGTCCTGGAGCATCAATGGACAAGAAGTGGAAGCTGTGACAGATTTTCTGTTCTTGGGCGCTAAGATTACCTCGGAAGGAGACGGCAGCCATGAAATTAGGAGACGCCTGCTTCTGGGAAAGAGAACAATGGTTAGCCTTGACCGCCTAGTAAAGAGCAGAGACATTAGTCTGCCAACCAAGATCCGTATAACCCGTGCTATGGTATTTCCAGTTGTAATGTATGGATGCGAGAGTTGGACTGTGAAAAAGGCTGACCGCCGAAGAATTGACGCGTTTGAATTGTGGTGCTGGCGAATACTCTTAAGAGTTCCTTGGACTGCCAGAAGGTCAAATCAGTCGATATTGTCGACCTAAACCCTGACTGCTCATTGGAGGGTCAAATTCTAAAGTTAAAGCTCAGCTACTTTGGTCATCTGATGAGAAGAGAGGAGTCGCTGGAGAAAGATTTGATGTTGGGAAAGGTTGAGGGTCGCCGGAGAAGGGGTAGGCAGCGAACGCGATGGTTAGATGGCATTCTCGAGGCATTGCAGATGAAGCTATGTGATGTTAAGAAGATAGTGAGAGACCGGAAAGCGTGGCATGACATGGTCCATAGGGTCACGAAGAGTCGGACACGACTGAACGCCTGAACTGAACTGAACTGTGTGTCTTCCTCCTTCATGCCATATCTCTTGTGTGCTATTCTGCTGATCATTCGGCCTTCCTGCTCTGCCGCATTATTCAACAGGCTGAGTGTGTGGCTGCTTCTTCGGCTCCTTTGCAGCCACATGCCGAGAATTGTAATCATCTTCTGTTCTGGGATGTTTTGCCCTTCCAGTTTTACTTCAAGTGGTGCGTCCGTGGGATGTCTTCCCACTCTGAGGAGCTCTGATTTTTCTGTGGAGCATTTTAGTCCTCTTTGTCTCGTGTACTCTTCAATATAGGAGGCCGCCTCTTGTAGTACCTCCTGCTTCTCTCCCAGTGAGCCTTTGGCTGTCCAGACTGTAATGTCGTCCGCATACATTGCGTGTCGGATCCCTTGTATTTGGTTTAGCCTCTTTGCGAGATTGATCATGGCTATGTTGAAGAGCGTCGGCGAAATTACTGAGTCTTGTGGTGTGCCTCTATTTGGCGTTTGGAAGGTGTCGCTTCTTAGGTCTCCCATGCCCACTGTTGCTGTTCTGCTCGCGAGAAAGCTCCTCACGTAGTCATAGATTTTCTTTCCACAATTGGTAGTGTTTATTCCCTCCATTATGGCTGCGTGGGATACGTTGTCAAAGGCTCCCTTTATGTCTATGGCCATGACCACGTTTTCTCCGTTTCTTGGCATTGTTTCTACTACCTCTGCTTTGAGTTGTAGCAGTATGTCTTGTGTCGATAGATTCGCCCTGAATCCGAACATGGTGTCTGGGTACCATCCTTCGTCTTCGAGATGCGTCTGAATCCTTCGGTTGACTATTCTCTCGTACAACTTGCCTATGCAGGAAGTTAGCGATATCGGCCTTAGGTTTTCTATCTGAAGTTTCTTTCCAGGCTTGGGAATCATAACGACTACGGCGTGTTTCCACTCTGCTGGAATCGTTCTTTCTTCCAATTGCATGTTTATGTATTGGGTGAGCTGATTAATCGCTTACTCGCTAAGATTTCGGATTAATGCGTTTTGGATCTTGTCCGCCCCCGCTGCCGTGTTTTTTGTCGTTGCTCTTATGCCCTCCAGGACCTCTTCTCTCGTGATGGGTCTGTCCATGGCTGGATTCTCTGCTCCCTGGTATTCGTCTCGGTATTCCTCTGCTTGGTCTTTGCCATAGCATTTTTCTTTTACGGCTTCGATTAGTTGTTCCTCCGTACCCTCGTACTGATGAATTAGTCTTTGAATGGACTTGTTGCTTTCTGCCTTGCTTTTGTTTGGGTCCATGAGTTTTCTAAGTATCTGCCATGTTCTTGCCGTGCCCAGGGTGCCGTTCAGTGAAGTGCTGAACTGTTGCCAGCCCTGCCTTGCTAACTGCGTCGCGTACTCCTTTGCTTGTTTGGTGATCTCTGCAATCTTCTTTTTGAGTTTCTTGGTTAATTTCGGTCGTTTCCATCGCTTGGTCAGGCCGCGCCTTGCTTCCCGGAGTCTGAGAAGTCTTTTGTCTACCTCTGGTGCCTGCTCCGTTCGCTTCACCTCCTTAGTGTATAGGTCTCTAATTTGTCTAAGTCCTCCAGTCCTCCGCCGAGGTATGTGGCCTTTTAGTTGTCTGCAGTGGATGCGGAAAGCGTCCCAGTCGGTTAGTTTTGCCGTTCCTATATCCCTTTTGATGCTTTCTGCCTCTACCGTGACCCTGATGATAAAGTGGTCGCTGCCTAGATCTTTTTGTAGGTTCTCCCACTCGGTTTGCCTGGCGCCCCTGACAAAGGCTAGGTCGGGACTTGTATCCATGCTTACACTGTTGCCCTGCCTCGTGGGTTGGCTTTCGTCTGTGATTAGTTCGCAGCCCGTGTTCTCTGCCGCCGCGCAGATGCCACGTCCTTTCTTGTCTTCCGTTTTGCTGCCCCATTGCGGGCTTTTCTCGTTGAAGTCCCCCGCTATTATTAAAGATTCTGTCCTGCCAATTTTCTCGCCCCTGCAAAGAGCCTGCCAAAATCTCCTTTGTTCTTTGGTGGGCTGTACAGGTTGACGACAAAGATACTTTTGGCTTTCCTTTTCTTCTTGGAAATTATTTTCGTTATGTGTTCTAGTTGTGTGTCCTCTATCTCTTTGTGTGCTATGGTGGTGACTGTTGTTGGTGAGAGTTGCCGTTCTCCCATTCTCTTGACTTGTGCATCCCCTTAGGGTTGGAGTGCAATTTGTTTCTTGTAGGAGTATTAGGTCTGGTGGGTTTACTCTGGTGTCAATGTATTGCTGTAGGAGTCCCTGCTTGCGTCTGTAACCCCTACAGTTCCATTGCCATATCTCTAATTGTTGTTTTCCTGCCATGTTGTACTGTTACTGCTGTTGCTTGCCCCTTGGGATTCTGATCCGAACCTGCGCTCATTATATAGGCGGTCTCTGGCTTCGTTTATTGTTTTTTGTGTATTTTGCGTTTTTACATAGTTGCGAAAGCTCTGATCTTGCAAAGCTATTTTTTGGCTTAGCTCTTGCATTTGCTGCTGCATTTGTTGCATCTGCTGTAGCATGAAGGCTTTTAAATCGCTCATCATCGAATTTTCTACCTCGCTTTCGTGCGAGTTTCCCATAAACTGTTGTGCAGGTGAAGGTGCCCTTATGCGTGAAAAGCCTGTCCGTATCTCTCTTAGTTCTTCTAGCAATTCTCTTATTTGTTTTTTGAGTTGTTTGTTCTCTTCACGGATTTGTTCCTGTTCTTTTCTGATGTTATTATTTTCGGCAATTAATCTTTTCTCGTTTTCTGTTTGTGTGTTTGTGTTATTGTTGTTGTTGTCGTGCGGAGCAAAAAGCGTCTTGGGAGGGCCGGCTCCCAAGCTTACCTTGACTCCGCCGCTCTTCCTTTGTTGTTGTGCCTGCTTCTCCTAGGACTGCTAGCCACCCTCGTGCTGGTATAGCCTGTCTCGCTACTGGCTCCGGCCCTGGCGGCTGTTGCTGCGCCCTCTTCCTCGGCCCCGGCTGCTGCTGCGTTCCTGGCTACGGCTCCTGGACTCGCTCCGGTAGTCGTCCTGTCGATCTTGTTCTTCGTTCCGGAACCAACGCGGCCACCGCGCTCCGCTCCTTCCTTGGTTGCGTCCGCGTTGCTGCTGTTGCTGACCCCATGTTCTTCCTCGTAGCTGTTTGATATTTTTCAGGCGTTGCGTGCATTCCTTCGCGCCCGTCTCGTGCGGGCCGTCGCATAGCTGACATTTGGGCGTGCATTGGTGCGTTTCTTCTGGACTCCTCTGGCCGCATTGTCTGCATGCGGTTACTTCTGGATTCGGGCAGACGTCTGACCTATGTCCTCGCTGATAGCAGACGTAGCAGAACTGTCTTGTTGGTCTGTATGTATAGCAATCCTTCTCTCCTCCGTGATAGTAGACTTGCTCAGGGAAGACGGTACCGTCGAAGGTAAGGACCGCCGTATTCGACTGGCCGAGCATTCTCGCTGCCAGAATCTTCACGCCTTGCGTGCGGGTCCGTAGGTTTGCCTTGAGTTCCTCTGATTGGGTTCCCGGGTCCACCCCATGGATGACTCCTCTCATCGTTCCTTCCGGCGCCGCTACGTGTGTGGCGACTTCGTAGTTGCGTTCTCCGAGCGTCAGCTGCGCGATTCGCCTGATCTGTTGGGCGGCGCTTTGGCTGTCGGTGCTAATTATAATGATGTTCGAGCCGGTGCGCAGTCGAACTATGAGGTCTTCTGCCTTGCATACGTGTCCGGTTGCCGCAATCACCGCTTTCGCCACGTGTTGCGCCTGCAGGTTTTTCACTGCTAGTCCCTTCGGCCGCAGGATTATTTTTAGATCGTCCTTGGGCAGCGGAGGCAGCCTCCTCCGCGGCGCTCTTTCCTCCTCTCTCTTCTTTCGCGCATCTGGCGCGCCATGTGTTCTCTTCTGCGCGTCTAGGGAATTTTTATTCCCTAACGCGTTTCCCGCCAAAATGCTCGCCTGATTGTCACGTTGGCGTTTCTTCTGTCTTTTGGACATGGCTATCTCCCATTCTTCTTCTCTGAATTTGGTTTGACTCGCCTGTAGTATTTTGGTCGCTGGGGTGCTGCTCTCCAGGTCTTGAGGTGTTGCCAGATGTCCACAGAGCAAGTGTGAAAGATACTGCGCCTTTCCTTCCCTGTGAACCAGTTATTATTATTATTGTCTCTTTCAGGCATTCTATCTTTTGGATCCCCAGTCGAGTGCTTTAAACAACTGCGCCACGCCAGGGATTGCGAAGGGCACATCATAACCTCTGTGTTACCGTGACGCGGATAGTATCCATAACAATGACGCTGCAGGTAATGATAATGACAATGATCACATTAACAATAATAATGATGGTGCATTTAGTTGATTATGATAACGAGAGCAAACGTGATGCACCGTGTGCACTAGGAACACTTATAGGCTTTCGCAATTCTGGAGTTGTAAAGAAGTTCCGATTAAGCGGACAGATAGCCAAGAAGGAGGAAGAGGAAGTGCTTTTGCGGACCAGCTGACTCAAAGTTAAGCCACCACCGCTCCTGTTCTTCTCGCTACCAGTGCCCGCTGTCAGTGCCTGGATCCCCACTTAACACTTGGTGGAGGTGCAGGGTAAAGATCACTGTACAGTCTTGTAGAGCGTCACAGTTTATAGGCACAATCGCAGCAGAAGAAGGCGGGATATCAGCATCCGCAACGTGGCATTCGGCTTCCCCAAGAATGTTATCTGCGGTCGGTGCGGTGCACAGCGGTGAAAGCTCTACTTCGGCACGAGCGCATCGAATTACGGCGCGATTGCGACACAAGAAGTCCCATTCTAAAATAATGTCATGGGAGCAGTCACGGAGAACGATAAAACTGATGACATAAAGAACGTCCTGAATTGTGACTCGAGCCGTGCAGGTACCCAGCGGTTCGATGTGCTGAGCAGTGGCGCAGCGCAAAGAAATCCCAGAATACGGCAGAACAACTTTTCGTAACAAGCGGCACAGTCTAACGTTAATAACCGACACAGCAGCCCCAGTATCTACAAGCGCAAGAGTACAAACATTTTCAATGGTAACTTCGATTAAATTGTTCGGTGGCGAAGCAGGACTTTCACGGTTCGACGAAAGCGTAGTTCGTGCCTGCGGAACTGCGTCTAGTGGTTTTCCGGCATTGGTGAGGTAGAACGGCGGCGCATCGGCAACGGAGAGCGATGGCGCGGAGAGGTTGAGCGGTGGTCGTGCGAGAAGTTGTCAAAGTTGGACGAGGGCTGAGGTGGCGCACGGGGTGGGGACGGCGGCTGTGCGTAGGCAACCGGGCTCTGATCAAAAGCGTACGGGGTCGGGCGACGGCGACACAGGCGTGCAACATGGCCAGTGAGACCACATGCAAAGCAAATGGGCCGGTTGTGAGATGTGCGCCAAGGGCGTAATATAGGTGGCGCAAGGCGCTGAGTGAAAAATGCGCGCTGCGGCGGACCATACGATGGTAAAGGCGCAGGAGGGGGTGGTCTTGCGGCAACCTCAGCGTAAGACAGTGGAGTGGGTCCGGACGTCGGAACAGCGTCGGGATGAATGAGCGGAGCTGCCAGTAGAGCGGCATGAAGACTTGGTTTGCGAGGTGGCGGAAGTGCGTCGGCAACTTGTTGCTGAATAACCTGGCGTATGGTCGGAGTCAGGTGTGAGCTGGAATGCGCAACGTGTGGAATTAGAGATAATTGCCATGCAACTTCTTCCTGTACGAAGTCTTTGATTTCTTGAATAAGTGTGGTGCTTACAGTGGCACCTGACATAGCCGAGATCGTAGGTTCAGGTTGTCGAGGGACGATGCGTTGGCGACGAAGGTCGTCGTAACTTTTACACATCGTGACATTACTTACAGTGCGGGGCTCGTTTGCCATCATAATGTTGAATACTCCTTCGTGGATGCCCATCATGATGTGGCGAATCTTCTCGGCTTCACGCATCTATGCATTTACACGGTGGCACAAATCTAAAACGTCTTCGATGTAGCTAGTGAAGGTTTTGCCTGTATGCTGCACCCGCTCGCGCAAACGGTGTTCAGCGCGAAGCTTGCGGACAGCAGGTTGACCGAAGGCATCCAGAAATCGGGATTTGAACGAGGCCCAAGTTGGAATGTGAGCCTCGTGATTTGTGAACCACAACTTTGCTACCTGGGTCAGGTAAAAGATTACGTTGTTAAGCTTCAGGATGTCATCCCACTAACTGTGGGTGCTTACGCGTTCTTACGAAGAAAGCCAGTCTTCGACGTCCTGATCGTCGGTACCGCTGAAGATCGGCGGGTCCCGCTGTCGAAGCACCCCGGTGCATGGAATAGAAGGGGCCGAGGAAGCGGGGCCGGTGGTGGTTGTGCTGGACTAAGTCATTGAGGACTGAATTCGATGGCTGCGGAGCTCCAGGACGAGGAAATGAAAGATAAATCCCGCGTCCTCCACCAAGTGTTAAACGGGGAGGAATATTTCACAGTGCTCTCGGAATTGTAGACCACAGCCCTTTGGCCCCCGTTCCTGCGTTTCACAATAACTAGTAACGTAATCGTAGGTGTCGCCGTTGTCCGTAGTAACCACCTCCGCAGCCGAAAATTAATTATTCCTTAGGATAGTGTCAAGAAAAGGTGTACAATTGTCAAACTCGTAGATGTGTTTTAAATAAGTAAATGCTTTGGTTTGGTTTGTGGGGTTTACCGTCCCAAAGCGACTCAGGCTATGAGAGACGCCGTAGTGGAGAACTCCGGAAATGTCGACCATCTGGGGTTCTTTAACGTGCACTGACATCGCGCAGCACACGGGCGCCTTGCTTTTCGCCTCCATCGAAACGCGGCCGCCGAGACCGGGATTCGATCCCTCATCCTTGGGAACAGTAGTCGAGCGCCGTAACCACTGCGCCACCCCGGCGGAGTGGTTCAACAAATAGTTAGAAGCAAACACAATAATAATTAGTTAACATAAAAGTAAACGCGTGATGTCAATCACAAATGTTTTGTAGACACCCTAACCGCGCTGTAAAGGAAAGGAGAGCTATGAGAGTGAAAGCGGAAAGAGTTAAATGGGTGCCGTAGGGGAGGGCTCTGACATCGCAGAGCTGACGAACGCTTCTTTGCACCTCCATTGTAACTAGTTAATTGGTTTACCCGAAAAGCAAAGGCCAGCGTCTGTGAATCGCGGAAGAGAAACGAGTTGGTACAGAATGTGTGTGAAAAATAAATGTTCTCTTTAATTCTACATACAAGACGAAAAGCTGGAGCAGCTGTTCAGCTGCGCTCAAATTTGATATTGTGAAGTAACGCAATTGTCGGAAATGTTTTCGTCCTATGGCGTTTTGGGTTGTGCATGTTCTTTTATAGAATACTGTCTCTTTTTTTATTCTTCCATATTGAGAAGCTGAGAATATCAACGCCCTTCGAGGAAGTTTTTTACTTAAATGGCTTTTACATAGGAGGAAAACCTCGGTAATGCCACTCTAAATATGCGCACTTGGCGATCGTAGACATTAAAGATGCTTGACATTCGTAGTTTTTAGACATGATGCGATGCACTACAAATGAGAGGCGCGAACTGTCAAGGGCACAAATTTGCCCGGAATAAATTTATTTGGCGTTGATCAAATAACGAACACGTTTCATTGAAAGCTTACGTTGGATAATTTGCTTTGTTTGCATTGTTAACATTTTATGTTTTCATTTATACAAAGAAGGAAGGAGCAAAAAGCGGCTTTTAACAGCTTGACGAGAGCCCTTGTGTGTAGGAAGGTTTTGTAATTGAGTCAGATCGATGGCCTCACCACGCTTTTAATGAGTCAAAACTTAAAACGCGTCGCACTGAATTGCCCGATGTACCGATTCTGGCTACAGTTAAAAAAGCGTTTAGGGCGTGTAAAAAACAGTATGGCTATGAAAATCATGCAGCAGAAAAGACTTGGACGAGTTCTAGATGCAACTGCTCTGTCAAAACGAGAAACTGGGAATGTGGAGATATTCGTCAAAGTTTGAAAATAATTTGCTCTTCGTATTGATTCGCGATAGATTAATATCACAAATTATTTGATTTTGTTCGCTCACATACAACGCGCTAGTATTCAATCTTTCCAAAAAACATTAGGTTGGATTAACTAGCTTTCCATTCATTTTTGTGGAAAGGATGTTCCCATTCCAATAATTTCTGAACAATTCCTTTGTCTGTATTTATTGAAAGATATTTTTGTTGTTTTCTGTTTTTTTGTATATTAGTTTATTGTGCTCAACCCAAGCCTTGCTGTTTCCTAACGCCTTTCGACCGGTTTAAACCTCTCGCCTTGTTTTCCCTTTTATAATGTGACAAATTTCGTACAAATATTTCATAACACTGCACCCCATTTTGCTCACTAGCCTCAAACTGGACCCAATGGCGGCGCTTGCTCTTGATGATTACGACCCCAAGCCCGACGACGACCTAATTTGCCCCATCTGCCATTCGGTGCTGCGCGAACCGGTGGAGTGCTGCTGCCTGCACGTGTTTTGCCGTCAGTGCATCGAGAAGTGGATTCGCATGGACGACAGCTGCCCCGTGTGCCGCACACGGGACATCAGGGTCTTCAATCCCGTTCTTCCGCTCACTCAAGATAGGCTGAACAACCTTAAGGTAACCGCAGCGGAGGCTCCAACATTTTGAAACTACATTTTGAAACTACAAAATGAAACTACATTTTCCATATCAGAAATATATCTCCTGTGTCATGGTTTGACATAGAAAGAATAGAGTAAATGTGCGAGTTGATGCGGAAATCTATTAGGTATCTCTCTCTACATGTGCTTTTAACATTTTTATGAGGATCAAACAACGCACTTTAACGAAAGCAATACATTGTGCATGGATGGTAGCTGAGCGTATCACGCCAGGTGAACGTAAAACTTTACTGACCGTTCCAGCCTGTATCAAAATATTTCAGATTTTTCTTTTACGCGTGTTTTTCGCTCTCATGCTAACGAAACAATGCAACAAACGGCAACGTTTATCCTTGCGCCAGTGCCTGAAAAAAGCTTAACAAACTGCAATATGAAATTAAAATTATTTACAGCACTTCCAATTTTTGAGGACGTTCCCTGTGCATACGTGAAACTAATCAGCTAGCAGAAATTTAGATTGCCATTTAAAGGGATGGGAATTGAACTTGAGGCTGTATACTGACATGCTACATGTAGGCCACAGAGGTTGGTTGGCTTATTATGAATCAACGCGGACAAAGTGAATCCATGGTGTGAACGCAAATGGCCCAATAGCGTATTGGCGTGCAAACTCAGGAAACACGAATGGAGAAAATATGGGAGAGAAAGCTTTGTATCTAAAAGTGTACAATATGGTCGTAAATTATGAAATTGAGGTCCCTTCATAGCGCTGATTTCGTTCATTTTACACCACGTGGCGCGTGTTTCTTTTTGAGTTTTGCATTGTTCCCTTTGAGGACGCGCTTGTAGCCATCTTGAAACGTGTTCCTCTCTGCCCTCACTTGTAACAAAATTGGAGGTGTTCGGTTTCTAGGTTTACGATTTCATCTTCAGTTTGTTCGCTCGTTCAGTGCATAGCACGTATATTAGTTATATATATATATATATATATATATATATATATATATATATATATATATATATATATATATATATATATATATATATATATATATATTTGCCACCTAGCGTTGCCAGGTGGCACATGACTGAGGTGTGAAAGGAGGACGAAGTTGAAGAGGACGGCAAAGTGTAGCTTGCACGTTTGCGTCTGTGCTGCTGTGTTGTTGTGTCTGGGCTACCCCCTGCTATCATCGGTATCCTTAGTCACCGTGTACGTGACATTCTGGTGGAGCTGCTGGGAAAAACGATCGCCTATGCAAGAATCTCCATCTACAAGACGTCGAGCCAGCCCTGTACCATTGGACACCCCGTGCATCGCTCCAGTCGACGGCTCCAGGGACTGTCTCCGGAGTTTCAGCCATCCCCCGCCGTCATGACATCTAGTGCTCCTGCTCAGCAGGTAACGGGAGTCGCACCGGCCTGTAACTACACCTTGCAGGCCCCTCGGGTACCGAAGTCTTTCCATGGGGACCTCTTTGAGGATGTGGAGGACTGGTTCCTTCAGTTTGAACGTGTCGCTGCTTTCAACCAGTGGGCGATGCTGCCAAACTAAGGAACGTCTACTTCAGCCTTGAGGACGGCGCCCGCATCTGGTTAGAGAACCGAGAGCAAGTATTAACTTCGTGGCGGGAATTCCGTCGTCAACTGCTTGAGGCTTACACTAGCGCAGATCGTCGCGAGCATGCAGAACGTGCCATTCACTCTCGCATCCAAAGGACGAATGAGAGTGTCCAAACGTACGTCGAGGACATGACGCGCCTCTTCAGGCGAGCCGATCCCGCCATGTCCGAGGACAAAAAGGTCAGGCACTTCACGCAGGATTTGAAAGAGCAGCTGTTCGCAGGCCTTGTGCGAAACCCACCGTCGACTGTAAACGGATTCCTTGCGGAGGCCACCACAATGAAAAAGGTGCTACAACAACGTGCCGTGGATTATGACCTACCGTTTCATACAAGCACAATCGCGGAATCATTTGCACTTCAGAGCGGCATCCCGATGCATTGCGCGAACTGATTCACAGTGTCGTGCGCGAAGAACTAAGCAAGTTCTGGAGCCCTTTGCAGCAATCGCCAACTTCCGTTTGTGCTATAGTGCGGGAGGAGGTGCGGCAGGCACTCAAGAGCCCTCTTTCGCCTGTAGTTCCGAGCCCACCATTGCTGTCGGGGACCGACAGTCGTCCCACATATACGGAAGTTCTACAGAGTCAGGCTCCCCCATCACCACCGCCCATTCTCGCGTCACCTACAGTTCCGCTGCCCTCGGTGCAGCCAGTGCAGAACTTCGACAATCGCCCGCTGCCCCAACGCAAAGCCGACATTTGGCGCACGCCTGACCGCCGTCCGCTTTGCTTCCACTGCGGTGAACCAGGACATCTCTACTGGGATTGTCCTTATTGCACCTCGGTCTTCACCGCTTCCGCATCGACTCGCCTCCTCCCCGGTTTGGTCAACGACCCCGAGTTATTGAGGAGTACCTGGCGGAGCAGTGTTCTTTATCTCGTTCGCAGCATCAGCCCCGCTCCTCTTCGCCAAGGCGCTCCTCCTCGTTCATCCACGGTTCCTCGCGAGAGGACCAAGGCCGCTCGTCTAGCCCTCATCCTGAAAACTGAAAACAGCGACCTTCGGGTGCGAGGCCGCTGGTAGTCGCTGCTTGAAGACCTCCCGTCGTCGCCACCGCTTCGATACGACCGCGAGCTGCTGGTACCGTCACCTAGGGAAGCAAAAAGCGTTTCCTGGACTTTCCGGTTATTTTAGACGGTCGCACTACGGTCAGTGCATTAGTGGACACCGGTGCCGATGATTCAATTTTGAGTGGTCGCATGGCGACTGTTTTGAGGAAGGTGCTCACTGCTTGGCCGAAGGTACACACGAAGTGTGTACCTTCGAACCGCCGGCGGTCATATAGTTACTCCAAAGGGGATGTGCACGGCTCGCATTCAGATTAACGGACGTACGTTCGTCGTTAGTTGCGCTGTTTTATGTGACTTCTCCCGTGACCTTATCCTCGGCATTGACTTTCTGCGGGAGTAGGAGCAGTTATCAACCTCGAAATAGACTCGTCACGTTTCCGATGGGACAATCTACCAAACAAGATAGTAGCAGTCCTTGCAATACCGCACTTCGTGTTTCCGCTGAGAGCGTCTCGCTGTCGCCGCTAAGCAGTGCTCTTGTGGAAGTTACCTGTGACGATTTCCGTACCGGTGATGTAGCGGAGGCGAACCATTCACTCCTGCTTGCTCATGGCATTTGCGCTCCCCGAAGTTTATTGTCGTTTCACAATGGCCGGGCTGCACTCCTTGTCACAAATTTTTCTAATGAGCACCGACACTTGTTCCCGGGGACTGCTATCGCTTTTGCTGACCATGTTGCGCAAGATCCAGTCTCTCTTGCATCCACGGCAGTAGAAACTAACGAGCCATCTCTTGACAACATCTACATTAACTGTCACTTGTCAAAGGAGAAACGGCGGGCCTTAGAGCGACTGCTGCTAGACTTCAAGCACTAATTTGCTTCTTCGTCGAAGGTTCGTCAAACGCCCATCACACAACATCGCATCATTACTTATGACGACACTCGCCCAATACGACAGCAGCCTTATCGTGTGTCTGCCAAAGAACGAGAAGTGATCCAGACGCAGGTTCAGGAGATGCCGGGTGATGGTATTGTGCAGCCTTCACAAAGTCCGTGGTCTTCACCAGTAGTCCTGGGCAACAAGAAAGACGGCACTCTTCGCTTTTGCGTCGACTATCGGAAATTGAATAATGTGACAAAGAAAGATGTATACCCGTTGCCGCGCATCGATGACTCACTGGACAGATTGCGACGTGCGAAGTATTTTTCATCTATTGATTCAAAAAGCGGCTATTGGCAAATCGAAGTAGACGAAAGAGACCGAGAAAAAACCGCATTTGTCACTCCAGATGGCCTATATGAATTCAAAGTACTCCCATTTGGATTCTGCTCTGCACCAGCGACATTCCAAAGGATGATGGACACCGTCCTCACTGGCCTCAAGTGGCAGATCTGTCTTGTGTACTTGGACGACGTAGTTGTTTTTTCCGAAACATTTGATCAACACCTCGAACGCCTTCGAGCTGTCCTGGAAGCCCTCCGTTCTGCTGATCTCACGCTGAAGCCCCAGAAATGCCACTTCGGGTATACAGAACTCAAGTTCCTCGGCCATGTTGTAAGCGCTGATGAGGTGCGCCCGGATCCCGATAAGACTGCTGCCGTCGCACGATTTCCCGTTCCAGCTAATAAGAAGGCTGTTCAGCGCTTCCTCGGCCTTTGCGCATATTATCGGCGTATCATTGCGGACTTTTCTCAGATCGCAGAAACTCTGACGCGCCTTACAAGGAAGGACACCTCCTTTGTGTGGAACTCTGAGCAGCAGATGGCCTTCTCTTTGCTTCGTGAGCGCCTTCAAACATCCCCTGTTCTGGCGCACTTCGATGAAGCGGCTGACACTGAGGTGCACACTGACGCCAGTAGTATCGGTCTTGGCGCGGTCCTTGTTCAGCATCAAGACGGGTTTGAGCGAGTAATAGCCTATGCTAGCCGCACTCTCTCTCGTGCCGAAATGAACTATTCCACCTCAGAAAAGGAATGCCTGGCGGTCGTATGGGCTACTATGAAGTTTCGCCCCTATCTTTACGGCCGGCCATTTAAAGTCGTCACCGACCATCATTGTGCTGGCTGGCAAATCTGCGAGACCCATCTGGACGACTTGCACGCTGGAGTTTACGGCTTCAGGAGTTTGACATAACCATTTTTTACAAGTCCGGCCGCAAACACGAAGACGCCGACACGCTGTCACGAGCACCCGTTGACACTGGCGATACTACAGCCGATGACGATAGCGGCTTTCTAGGAGCCCTCAGCGCATCTGAGCTCAGGGATCGACAAAGAGCTGATCCAGACATCCTTCCACTCATCGATTATCTGGAAGGGCGTGATACGACGACCCTACCTCGACACCTATCTCGGCACCTTGGTTCCTTCTGCATACGGCAAGGCGTCTTGTATAAAAGAAACTCCCAGGACCAAGACAGAACTTACTTTCTGGTAGTGCCATGCGAGCTCCGTGAGGATATTCTCCTTGCTTGCCATGATGAACCGACGTCTGGTCATTTGGGTTGCTCACGGACTCTTGCTCGAGTGCGCAACATGCATTACTGGCCAGGACTCTCCGCAGCTGTGAAACGCTATGTACGAAGCTGTCGCGAATGCCAGCGCCGTAAAACACCGCCCCAGAAGCCTGCCGGATTTCTTAAGCCCGTTAAAGTACCCCGCATTCCGTTCGACCAAATTGGAATGGATCTCCTTGGCCCTTTCCCTTTGTCGCAGGCCGGAAACAAATGGATAGTAGTCGCTACGGACTACCTGACTCGATACGCTGGGACAAAGGCAATCCCTCGTGCCACAGCTTCCGAAGTAGCAGAGTTTTTCATGCACAACATAGTCTTGCGGCATGGCGCCCCTTCCTACGTAATTACCGACAGAGGGACAGCTTTCACTTCACAGCTGATCGACCGCATATTTGAGCTGTGTTGCACAACCCATCGCAAGACCACAGCGTACCATCCACAAAGCAATGGCCTTACAGAAAGATTGAATAAGACGATTGCGGACATGCTGGCAATGTACGTCGATGTGTAGCACGAGACCTGGGACGAGGTGCTGCCGTACGTCACATTTGCGTATAATACAGCCTTACAAGAGACAACGCGCTTCACACGATTTCGACTTGTTTACGGACGCGAAGTTCAGAGCATGCTCGATTTCATGCTCCCGTGCCCAGATGATGACCAGTTATCCTCAGATGCCCAGCAATATGCCATCCGCGCTGAGGAAGCCAGCCAGCTCGCCCGTGTGCACATTGGGCAGCAGCAGACCACTGACGCGCACCGTTACAACCTCCGGCACCGCCAGGTTGACTACAAGCCTGGAGACCAAGTCTAGGTATGGACACCAGTTCGCCGTCCAGGCTTGTCAGAGAAACTCCTTTCCCGCTACTTCGGGCCGTACGAAGTGTTGCGCCGTGTGAGTGACCTCAGTTATGAAGCTATCCCAGACGCTGCCACACAACCAAAACGTCGAAAGCACAGCTCGGACATTGTGCACATTGTGCGACTGAAGCCGTACTACCACCGATAGCGTATGGCCACCCGCTGTGACCACTCTCTTGCTTTTCACACCATTTTTACCGGCCCTTCTCAGTTTTTTATGGAAGAAGGGGGTAATGCCACCTAGCGTTGCCAGGTGGCGCATGACTGAGGTGTGAAAGGAGGACGAAGTTGAAGAGGACGACACAGTGTCGGTTGCACGTTTGCGTCTGTGCTGCTGTGTTGTGTCTGGGTTACCCCCTGTTATCATTGGTATGCTTAGTCACCGTGTACGTGACAATATATATAGCGCTGGCGCTGCTCGGCCGCAGGGCCGTATGGAAGGGTCCGCTCTTTACGTAAGTATGTTTCTCTATGGTCGTGCCATGTAGCTGCCCACTGCGCGCCTTTGCAGTATGTGAAAACATGTGAACTCGCTTTGTTACTCATTCGTGCCCTGTCTCCTCATTCAAGCCATAGCCCAGCCCCTAAATCAAAGAAGCCTAACGCTCCCAAGCCTCCAAAAAAGCCCACGTCTATGAAGTTCAAGGCTCCACAGCTTTCTAAATAGTCCAAGCAGAAGACGCAGAAGAAGCTCAATGCTCCCATGCCTCCAAGAGAGCACAAATCTGTGAATATAAACGCTCCAAAGCCTTCGAAAGAGTCTAAGCCCAAGAAGCGAAAGAAGCCCAAGGCTCCCAAGCCTTCGAAAGAGTCCAAGCTCAAGAAGCGGAAGAAGCTCAAGAAAGTTTCCCAAGCCTCCACAAGAAGGAGGTGCGCTATGCTCAAAAGCGTGACAGGATTTTGACAAAAAGGAGGGACCGGATGTGAGATGGCAGCACCTCCTGGCCGTTCCAACCCTGTTTACTAAGCTACCCGGCAGATGGACATAGTGGTCTGTCAGCCGATCGCCTCCCATCCTGCGCTAGAGTCGAGTGCCAGCCTGCCCACCCAGCTGCCAAGCGAAGCAGTCGTGCCATAGAGAAACATACCTACTTGAACAAAACGTTGCGGGCTAGTTGGTTCATCGCAAGGGGGAAACAGCGCAAGGTAAAAACGGACAAAAAGGGGAGGACGAGACACACACAGCGCTGTGTGTGTCTCGTCCTCTGACCACCTGATCTCGTCTCGTCCTCTGATCTCGTCTGACCACCCGCGAGGCGGCGTAGCGATGTTTGCTTTCACTCCACCTCAAAGGTAGATAGCTTATCATGCGTACACTGGCTTGCATCAAAGCGTATGCTTTCTTTGCTATTTCCATATAAACATTGATGCTGAGCCGGTCATGTGCCGCCGGTTACGCCCACTTCACCGTGCTTTTCAATGCACCACCTCGTTTAGCCGGTAACTTATTTCCTTTTGTCTGCAGAAATAAGGCTCTTTCGGAGGCTTGGCAGCTTTGGGATGTTTCAGCTTGGGTTCCTTCGAAGGCTCCCCTTCATTGGGCTCCTAGTGCTTGCGTTTTGCATTTCTTTTCGCGTGCAGGAGTCGACATATCCTTACGTGGCGACTGAGGAAGCAGCAAAAGCATACTGCCACAGCTCTCTGAAGGCATAAGGACCTCCAGTGGTAAAGGTCATCCACAGAAGCTGGCGCCTCACTCGGAACACCCGCCAGAGACAGCGGTTGCAGTGGACGGTGCAAGTCTTGATCAGAGTTTGTAGGTGTAGGCAGTGAAGGATGCTGTACTAGGAAACAAGGCGGACACACTGGTGCTTTGTGGGGTCACTAATGATGCTGATGATGCAGCTGCCATTCCAACAGAGATTGGTCCCTGCTGCTGGGGCTGTGGCTATAGAGCTTGCGGTTGCAGTGCTGGGGCTGCAATGTTTGTGGCTGCAGTGATGGGGGCTGTAGATACTGTGTCTGCAATGGGGTATGGCTCAACTGGTAGTTTGAGAAAAGCTGCTACTGTGCATGTGGGCCATACGTTGGGAGCTGACGATCTGGCGGCTGTTGTGCTGGAGGAAATTGCTGAGGCTGCGGAGCAGGAGCAGTAGGCAGTTCAGAGCCAGCTGCTTACGGATACTCTTTCTTTTGTGCCCGTATGACATTTCCCGAGGCAGAATGATGAATTTCAGCTGGATTAGGTGGCTCAAACACTAGCTTTGTGCCACTGGCGCAGAACCAGTCCTCAGCGAGGATGACAGATAAAATGTTATTTTCGATGGCGGCCAGTTCTACCAAAGCTGTGATGGGACCAACTGTAATCTTTAAGTAGACTGTGCCTTCTGGAAGAATGCTTGATCCACCGATGACGGTTAAAGGCGGATGTGTCCAGGGGATCAGGGGAAGATTACACGAAGAAAATGAGTTCACATGTTTTCACATACTACAAAGGCGCGTAGTGTGCAGCTACATCGCACGACCCGCATCGCACCACCTCCGTTCCCTCTGTGCGATGTCATCTTGCACGTCCCCAGGTGGTAGAAATTACTCCGAAGCCCTCCACTAACCGCCCCTCTTTCAGTCTTTCACTCTTTCCCCTTTCGCTCCCACTTTCTTCTCTTCCCTTACGGCGCGGTACAGGTGTCCACAGAGACAAATGTGAGAGATGCTGCGCCTTTCCCTTCCTCTGAACCACGACAGCATTAGCCATTAAAGGCCTTCGCTTTCAAACCCAAAAATGCTACTTGACAGCGCTTAGAAGGCAGACACCTATATGCTCTTTGACACCGCCTCATTGCTGCCATATGAGCGCTGAGGAGAGCGGTAACAGAAAGTGGATAATGTATTTTTACAGACAGCTCATTTCTATGTTGTTGCTTTTGTGTGGAAGCTGTCAGAAAAATTATAGCGACTAGTATGCACTACTACCATGGCTTAATAGAAACACTAAATTTACTAGATCAAATTTTTTTCTTTATTGGTGCAAACCTTCACGGCTGAAAGGACAAATCGAAGAGTTTGTACTTTGCAGTCTAGTAAACTACCAATGTACCCTAATATAGGCCGAAATGGTTTGCGGCAGGATACACTTTTTCCAATAGTTCCATGTAATGTTATATATTTGCATTATTCCGGCCGACATCTCTGCCTTTTCCTTTCAATAATCCATCTATCTATATATTTGCATGTTTTTGAATGAAGTGCCGCTCCCTCGCGTATATATTGTGCACTGAGAAGCAGTGCCGGGATTTTAAGTCATTAAAGGGACCTCGGATAGCGCTCAAATTTGGCCGTCTTTCTGACGTGACAACTGTTGCCGGTATCGACATGCCGGAGGCTGAAGACATCGCTCCTATGGTCAGGAGGATTATACGCGAGGAGCTGGATATTCAGC
This sequence comes from Amblyomma maculatum, assembly GCF_055883805.1. Taxonomy (NCBI): domain Eukaryota; kingdom Metazoa; phylum Arthropoda; class Arachnida; order Ixodida; family Ixodidae; genus Amblyomma; species Amblyomma maculatum. The sequence continues at coordinate 66,891,281 of NC_139348.1, read as the reverse complement.
GGCAACGTATAAATTTCGATGTACCTCACTACCCGACATCGAGGTCCGTATCATCATGGGAACAACGCACGCCATGGACTGCACAAAATAACAGCCAACCATTTTACAACGGTGTGGAGCGGACCCTGCAACCAACATCGCACCCTTCTTTCCAGTAGCATCCAGCCCATCCGGATTAAGTGCCTCGTTGTGCTCCTCGTCGCGCTTCTGTCGCCCCATCTCGACCTCCAAGGGATCCTGAAGTGAACTACCAGAGTCGCCAGCCACCCGTATTTTACGGCTGTGGGGGCAGCGCTTTTGCCCGCGTCGTCAAATTACCGGACCCCCTGTCCAACGAGCACCGCGCTTCACGAATGGTGCCCAGTGGGAGCAGCAGTCACCCGCTACCTTCTATTAGCCCTCTTCCCCTCAACGCCACGCATGGAATGACTCCCCTGTGTCTGATCGCAGCATCACTACCCCACTCCACCCCGTTCGCCATCCCCACGTCGCCGCTTTGTTTATCCACTGCTGGGAAACTAGGTGGTGCGACCGATGAAGGTAAGGTCGCCGGACGGTCAATTTCACGCATACCTCTACCTATCGTCATGCTAAAGAACAAAGTGTCAGTGTGTGTAGACAATGTTGAAACGAATGCTTTGGTTGACACTGGTGCCGCTGTGTCAGTTATGAGCCTTTCATTTAAGAACCGAATTCGGCAGAAAGTTATGTTTGTGCGGGACAAAAACACTACGTTTTGTGGAGTTGGGGGTGAAAATTTAGTACCGGTTGGCCTGTGCTCAGTTTCAGTTGTAATTGGTGGCGAGTGCTATAGGACAGAATTCGTTGTAGTGACCCGTGCCACGCATGACGTTATTCCGGGTGTTCACTTTTTGCGCCAGTGTGGTGCGACTTTAGCCTTTAGTGTTGGTAAAATTTGTTTGCAGCCGAACATTATCCCCGCATTAGTAGATAACATGTCTCAGAGTCATTAAGGAGTTCTCGCCTTGAAGGGAGATGTGCTGCTGCCTGCTATGACGGCGACGTTTCTCCCCGTGAAGTCATCTGAATCCTTAATAGGTAAACATTCAATAGTCGTCGAGCCAGACGTCTCGAATGGAGCGAAGAAAAATATTTTGGTGCCATGCTCCGGTCGTGGAGGCGGAGGATGGTCGCGCATACCTCTGGGCTGTGAACGTGTAAGAAGAGCTTGTTTGTCTTCCTTGTGCTTTGACACTCGCGAGATTTGAGAATTATGTGACTCATACCGTTGGATTGATTTCCGATTGCAGATGAGCCGCGAAAGACAAGTCTGAATATTGTGCCGAGTTTGAGGGCATGGTCAAAAAAGCGCTCCCATCTAGTGAACGTCGCATTCTTCAAGACATTTTGACAACTCATGCCCAAGTGTTCGACGTTGCTTCAAACGGATCGGGTAGCCATATCCCAGGTTCTCGGCTGCAGCACAAAATTAGCACAGGAGACGCACCCCCTCTTCGCAAAAACCTTACAGAGTCTCCCCGGCAGAGCGCAAGATAATTCAAGAACGGGTGGACGAAATGCTGCACAAAGGAATCATCCGAGGATCTTCTAGTCCGTGGGCCGCACCTGTGATCCTGGTGCGAAAAAGAGATAATTCTTGGCGATTTTGTGTAGACTACCATCGTTTGAATGCGGTAACAATGAAAGACGTATACCCGTTACCTCGCATTGATGACGCTGTCGACTGTCTGCATTCGGCGTCATATTTTTCCTCTATTGATTTGCGATCTGGCTATTGGCAAATTCCTCTACACCCATCCGACCGTGAGAAGACTGCTTTTGCAACACCAGATGGTTTATACCAATTTAATGTAACGCCCTTTGGATTATGCAACCCTCCCGCGACGTTCGAGTGATTTATGGAGACTATCCTTCGTGGCCTCAAATGGGAAATATGCATCTGTTATCGTGATGATGTTATTGTTTTTGGAAAGACCATCCAAGAACACAATGAGAGGCTCCATAAAGTTCTTGAATGCACTGGCAAAGCGGGCCTCATTTTGAATTCGAAGAAGTGCCATTTTGGAGAGCGACAAATTTTAGTTCTTGGGTTCCTCGTCAACGAGGATGGTACCAGGTCGGATCCACAGAAGATTGCTGCTGTACGAGACTTCGAAACTCCACGCACCCTGAAAAGTCTTCGCAGCTTTCTCGGCCTCTCTTCTTATTTTTGTCACTTCATTTCTGGTTTTGCGCAATTTGCTCACCGCCTCACTTCTTTACTGCACAAAGATTCGCAATTTGTGTGGACCCCAGAGTGCGGTCTGCTCAAGTCAATCTGCTCAAGTCTTCTCTAACTTCAGCACCACTGCTGCGCCACTTCAACCCTTCTGCTGTGAAGGAGGTTCACACTGACGCCAGTAGCGTCGGTCTTGGGGCGGTGCTTGTGCAGCTGCATAGTGGGGCTGAACATGTTGTAGCATATGCCATCCACCCGTTGACTAAATATGAACGGAACTACACAGTTACGGAATTGGAGTGCCTCGCAGTTGTGTTCGCTGTGCACAAGTTCCAAACATACCTATATGGGCGCTACTACACAATAGTTACTGACCACCATTCGCTATGCTGGCTCATCGGACTTCGGGATCCATCTGATCGTCTGGCGCGCTGGACATTACGCCTACAGGAATACAACTTTGGTGCCGCGTACAGGAGTGGACGACATCACAGTTATGCAAACTGCTTGTCACGGCACCCATTGCCAACTTCCGTTAACGATGAAGACAGCTCGACGGGTGTTTAGCCTCAATAGTGTCGACGTTTCCAAGTATGGCGACCTTAAGGCGAGAACAACGCAACGACTGGTCACTACAGCCTCTTATACAAGTGGCAGAAGGAAGAGCAGAGTCAACGCAGTTTACTATTGAAGATGGTGTTTTGTTCAAGAACTACTCAGTTGACGGTGCTGCCCTCCTTTTGATCGTTCAAAAAAGTTTCGTGCACAAGTTTTGCATGCCATGCACGATGACGTTACCTCTGGACATCTAGGCTTCTGTCGTACCCTGCCCCGAACTCGACCGCGTTTTTATTGGCCACACATTTATAAGACAACCAAGCAATAAGTTGCGACATGTCAACAATGCCAGCGACTTAACGCACGCACCACCACGCTGGCCGGACCTTTACAACCCGTCAAGCCACCTACCTCACCTTTTGAAAAGATTGGAATTGACCTGCTCGGTCCATTTCCAAAGACTGTAGGGGGCTGCCGCTGGGTTATCGTCTGCGTTGACTATCTTAGCAGATACGCGGAGACCGCTGCTCTCGCTACCGCAAAGGCTGCCGATGTTTCGTCATTTCTTTTGCATTCCGTTATTCTTCGCCATGGTGCACCCCGTGCTAGTATACGTGATCGTGGTCGGCAATTCACTGTTGATGTCGTGGACGAAATGCTCCGAATTTGTGGTTCACACTACCGACACTCCACACCGTATCATGCGCAGACCAACGGTCTCACCGAGCGCGCCAACCGCACCTTGACAACAATGCTTTCCATGTACGTATCGTCTGACCATCGCAACTGGGACAGTGCTACCGTATGTGACGTACGCTTATACCACTGCAAATCTGAAGTTACCGGCTATTCTCCTTCCTATTTACTCTATGCAAGAACTCCCCACGTTTTCTTAGACACCATATTCCCATTTTCGCCCAACAACGGTACGTGTGTTTCCGAGATACTATGCCGTGCCAAAGAAGCCCGTCGTATAGCCCGCTTACGCACACTGGCTTCTCAAAGCCGCTCGAAAGAACACTACGATCTGCATCATCGTGCAGTTGCTTACTCCCCTGGAGACTACGTCTGGCTTTGGACGCCTATTCCCAAGCGAGGGTTATATGAGAAGTTAATCGGCATGTACGATGGCTCCTTCGTCGTGATAGACCAACTGGATGTGAATTACGTCATCGCCAAAGTCACGACGGATTAACCGCCGATTCCGCAAGACACAAGTTGTTCACGTGGCTCGTCTGAAGCGCTGGCGTCTTCGACCTGCCTAATTTTCTCGAGGACGAGAATTGTTTTCCCGGGGGAAATTGTTACGCCACGTAGCGGCGCACTGAGAAGCAGCAGAGGCAAAAGTAGAAGCGGAGGAAGAGAGGCGCGCGCAGACTGATCCGGGTTTTCGTGAGCCTTGTGCATCCGTCCTTCATACGAAGTTCACCTGTATTAAAACCATTTCTTCAGTTACAATATTACTTCGGCATAATGAAACATATTTACAATGTAAATATAGGTGAAATGTAAAATTTAAGCACAGCATTTTCCACGCGGATGTAGGTACATCAGGAAATGGGCTAAGTGGGCGTCAGTGGGTCGCGACGGTTTTCGCCCTGACTTGAGCGGATTTGAATTTCATGGACGCCTGTATAAATCCAGTGGTAGATAACCAAAATGTCTAGGTTGGCTTTGAAATACCAGTCCCATCTATACCTCATAATGTGGCACCACATCTAACGAGAATTTGGCATGTTTCAATGAATGCCTAAATTTATACCTGCTGAAAAGGCTTTGTATAGAAGATTTTTATCAAAACTGCTGTAATATTGTTACCTGGTGGTGACAAAGCTGTTGACACAAATGAAAATGTGAGTGCACTGAAGAACTCTTTATTAGGCTGACTTGCGCCCATAAAAGAACTAAAAGATTCGGCTGCGGCGATAGCAACTATCGTGCTCGGCGATCGTCGAACAATGAATGCCGGTTTCACTTGTGAGCATTGAATATAAAGGCAGCGAGAAAAGGTCTAGATAACGCCAACGCCGCGAATGGTAGTAGCATGACCTGGAACATTGTAAAAACACGCGCGATCGCCTGAACCCTTCGAGATACGTCCCGACCCATCTTTCGTGACAAAGAAAATGATAAAGCGTCGTCTCGTGACAACGAGCATGAACAAACACGGAATACAGAATCGGTAAGCGCGCTAGAATTACAATGATAAGGCCGCACGCCAGCGGCTGTCGAATAAGAACAAATAAACATTTGACCAGTCTGCGGCAGTACTTCCCTCTTAAAACATCGCCTGTATGGTTCAAATTAAACAGACATGAATGAACATAAACATTTCTAAGCAAAAATGAGTAGCCTTTAGCGCGCCTAATATGGCTTAAGGCGTACAACATGCACAATTTCTGGGTGTATTTGGCACCACTGACATGCTGTCGCGCCGTCTGGAAAGACCTCGTGGTGCAATTGTCCTAGTCGGCGAAGCACCTTTGGCAGGCTGAAGTATCGGCATCGAAGTTTTTCTCTCATTCCGCGGCGGCGAACCGGCGTCCAAACCCAGACTAGATCTCCCTGCTTTAACTTAGCATCACGTCGTCACAAGTTGTAATGTCGGGCGTCGGTTCGTTGCTGATAGTTTATGCGCATTCGGACGAGTCTTCGGCTTCCTCTGCAAGTTGAAGGTAGGCGGCGACGTCCGAGTTCTCCTCGTCGGTTACGTGCAGCTGCATTCCGTGGAGTGTCATCGTGGGCTCGCTGCCGTGCACAAGGCTGAACGGGGTCGACTTGGTTGCCTCCTCGACGCGGGTATTATAAGCGAAGATGACGTAGGCTAGAATGGCGTCCCTAGTTTTGAGATGACGTCGACGTACATTGCAATCATGCCCGTAATCGTTTTGTTGAGACGCTCCGCAAGTCCATTTGTCTGAGGATGGTACGCAGTAGTTCGTTGATCACTTGCATGACTGTATTCGAGGATCGCTTGCGTCAGCTCGGCCGTAAATGTCGTTCCCTTGCCCGTGATGAGTCCTTCTGGGGCGCCGTGTCGCAAGAGAATTTGTGCGTCAAAAACTTGGCGACTTCTACTGCAGTACCATTGGGCAGTGAATTTGCTTCGGCGTAGCGGATAAGGTAGTCGGTGACCAGGATGATCCATTGTTAACCGCAGATAAAGATGAAAAGGGACGAGGAGATCCATTCAATTTTGATGTAAGAGCAGGGTTGGGGCGGTAGCCCAGCTTGTATGATCGGCGGCGTCTTGCGTCATTGGCACTCATGGCACGTTTTCATGTAATGGCTTTTAGGCTCGACAAAAAACTGTGCGGTCTTGTTGGGAGCGAAGGTCTTTACGGGGACATCATTGCTTAAGGCGAGCGACGACAACTAACACCTAAACACATTTGGAGGAGAAGCGGTCGTGCCTTCCAAGTAAGCGGCTATTTGTTTAAGCTGAGGATCTGATTGATGCCGCTGTGCAAAATAGCTGGCGCTTACTGGTCCCAGAAAGGCGTCGCCGTCATCGTCCTTCGGGGGTGCGTCCACGGTAGTTGGATAGTAGTCTTGTCGGAATGCTTGCGGCCCGACTTATAGATTGCAGTCACATCAAATTCTTGAAGTCGCAGGCTCCATCGGGCGTTGCGGTTGGAGGGGACTTTTAAACTAGCCAGGCAGCAGAGCGCGTGGTGGTCGCTTACCACTTTGAATGGTCGACCGTACAGGTATGGACTGAACTTAGAAGTGGCCCAGATGATCGTGGGGCACTCCACGGTCGTCGAGTAATTGATTTCTACTTTTGTGAGGGACCTGCTAGCGCAGGCGATTACTTTATCCTGTCTGGCACTATTCAAGACAAGAACAGCTAGTAGGCCAAAACTACTCGCGTCGGTATGAATTTCGGTCTCGGCGTTTTCATTAAAATGGCTAAGTGCAGGAGGGCACTACAGGCGGTGCTTAAGTTCGTTGAAAGCTTCTTCTTGCTGCGCTTCCCATTTAAAAGGTACGTCAGACTTTGTAAGCACGTCAACGCTTCGGCAATGCGCGAATTTTCTGACATTTCGTAGATAATAAGCGCACAGCCCGAGGAATCTGCGCACAGCTTTGTTGTCGGCAGGCGCTGGGAATTGTGTGATGACCATTGTTTTTATGGGTCTTGGCGAACGCCATCCTTGCTAATGATGTGACCTAGGAATCGCAGTTTCTCGTAGTTGAAGTGGCACATCTTTGGTTTTCACGTTATTCCCGATGTCTTGATGGCACCCAGCACTGTATGTGGCCGTTTTAGGGACTGTGTTCATTACTCATTGAAACGTGGTTGGTGCGGAGGAAAGGACAAATGAGATCACTTTGAAGTCGAAAAGGCCGTCTCGTGGGAAGGATGTGGTCTTCTCGCGATCTCACTCGTCGACCTCAATTTGCCAATAGCCGCTTGTCAGGTCCATCCATGAGAAGTACCTTCATTGCAGAGCCGTTCCAGCCTGTCAGCGATGCAAGGGCCGGGTACCCATCCTTCTTCGTTTTGCTGTTGTCGTGGCGGTAATCCAAGCAGAAACGAAGCGCCCCGTCCTTCTTCACCTGAACGATTGGTGTCGCCCAGGGGCTCTTCGATGGCTGGAACACGTCTTCACGACCCATTTCTTCAACTTGATTGCGTATGGTGTGGATTTATGGGGGCGATATACGATAGGGGCTTTGCCGTAATGCTCGTGCGTGTTGCTCCGTGATGATGCGGTGCTTTGCTAACGCAGTTTGCCCCACCTTCGATGCTGAAGAAAAACACTCGCCGTAGCTTTCAAAGAGAGCGCTGCTCTTGTATTCCTTGGGGTAGAGCTGCGTTGACATCAAGCGTGGGCTTCTTTGCTCGGTTGGGGACACAACTTCGGGTTGGCTGGGGAGGGGGAATTATCTCGGGTGTCCGCTAGCTTGTCTAGGAAAGTGATCGTCGTGCTCTTGCTCAGGTTCCGGTATTCTTCAGTGAAGTTCGTCACCAGCGCTTGAGCTTGTCCTTACGGAAATGATTGACGCTTCTTGCGATTTCCAGCCCACGCTCCAAGAGCAACTAAGCCTTTTCTTCGACGCCGCCTTCGGCTATTTCAAAATCTCCGTTGCCCACATAGGCGGTGACGCTTGTTCGGGGCGGCACGGTCAAGTTTCTGTTGAGAACATTTAGAGAAACGCGTTGCGTCGAAGTCGTCGTAGTAGGTATGGCTTTGTCCGCTGACAGCTTGATTAGCTTCGATCAGAGCTCGGTGATTGCTGCATGATAATTTAGGAAGTCCATTCCCAAAATCACATCGCGCTATCATACCAGTAGGACGACGAAGCTGGTAGGGTAGGTACGTCCTTTTACTATAACCTGTTTGGTGCATCGCCCTGACAACGTAATAAAGTTACCGCCAGTAATACGGATTAGCGGGCCGTCCCAAGTGGTCGTCACCTTCTTGAACTGGGCGGGGAACGCTGCACTCTTGATACAGTAGTCACCTCCGATGTCCATTAAGGCGGTAACCGTGTGACCACCGACAGCAACTTCAAGGTCGCTCGTTCGCGTCCCTTTAAAGCATGTTCGCTTCGATGTTCAATCTCTGCTTTGTCCTGTGTTGAGGTCGCAGCTGGGGGACACCGTCGACCCTTCGCTGGGCGGAGGCTCTAGCTTGGAGTCTTGTCGCGTCGTCATGGATGTTGACGTCGTACGCAGCGGCAGTGCCACTTTGATGAGCGTGTTAAGGGCGTCCTCACAAGTAATGTCGGCATCATAGCGGCGGCGTCGTTATTCGCCGTCAGCGGCGGAGGATCTTCGTTACTTCGCCGTTTAGCAACCTCCCCTCCAAGGTTGCTATGTTTAGTTTCCCCTACAGGAGCTTGGGTACCTTCCACGCACATTGTCATCGTAGCTGCGGTCTGGCAACAAAAAGCGGATCCTGTATGGCGATGGGGACGTGAAAGAACAGATTGGTGGCGCAAACTCAACGCTACAAAGGTAGTTTTCGATTCCTTGTGGTCGTTCACCGGGACGGGGTCTTGAGGCATCGATTGGAAATCCGCGGAGGCTGATTCGTCAGTACGAGCAGCTGCGTCGAATGTCGCTGGCCTCAACCCAGTGGAAGCATAATAACCGGTTGTTCACAATCCTTCAGGCGTCGCACTTCCTGGGGCTTGGGGTCGTTGGCTGGCTTGGCGGCAGGGGCTAAGGGGCGGCGTTCAGGAAGAGGACGGTAGCGGTGAGGGCGTAGAAAGTCACGTCGGGGCGCGGACCGCGTAATGCAGCAGCGTATTTCATGGCTGTCTTTTCTTGCGCTGGAGCCTTCGGAGCTGTAGCTTGAAAACCCAGCGCCTGCTGGACTTCTTAACGAACGACATCATCGAGCATCGCCATCTCGGGTTGTTGGAATGATAGAAGCAGCCGGCAAAGCTCTTCTCGGACGATCTCACGGATCAGGTCCTAAAAGCTTTTTCCGCTCGTAGATGCACAGCTGTAGGGGCTTACGCTGATTACTTGCAGTGGTCGATCAGAGTGGCGCATCCGGGTGTCTATCATCTTCTCGATGTTCAACGCTTCACTTTCAAATTCATTCACACTTTTCGATGGATTCTAGACAATTCCTGCAAAAAGCAACTCTTTAACCCGTCGCATTAACAATTTCACTTTCTCACCTTCGGTCGTGTTAGGGTCGACACGGCGACACAGGCGCTCCATCTCTTCAACGTAAACCAGTACAGGCTCATTTTGGAGTTGGAGTCTTCATTGAAGGAAGTAATTGGCTCTTTTCTTCCGAACGACACTTGCAAAGGCAGTAAAAACTCTCTCTTGAAAATCTCCCAATCCTTCAAAGCTTCCTCGTGATTTTCGAACCATATACGGGTAGATCCTTCAAGAGCAAAATAGACATGTCTTACCTTCACTTCGTCGTTTCTGCCATTGGATTCTGACACGCGTTCGAAAAGGTCCCTCCAGTCTTACGAATCTTAGGCAGGCAGTCCTTAGAAAAAGGGGGGGGGGGGTGCTCCTGGGGCTGCTCGAAGGAAACCAGCGCTGTTGACTTGATCATTCCCGACGTTGATGTCATCCGAGGTCGAATAGGGTCAGACAGCAGACAGACCGTGTTCGAGTTGACCCTTGAAGTTGGCGGCTGGCTCGGTGACCTGTAGACTGGTCCCCCAGGGCGACAGGAACAAGGCTGGTGTCTTCGCTTGAAGCATCAAGGCAGTACCTGCACCAGATGTCACGTGGTGATGACAAGGTCGATGACACAAATGAAGAGTGTGAGTGCACTGAAGAACTCTTTATTAGACTGACCTGGCCCGTAAAAGAACTAAGCGATTCGGCGGCGGTGATACCAACTATAGCGCTCGGCAGTCGTCGAACAACGAATGTCCATTTCACGTGTTAGCACTGAGTTTAAAGACGGCGAGGAAAGATCTAAATAAAGCCACGAACGGCACTAGCATGATCTGGAACATTGTAGAAACACACGCGATCGGCGCACCGTCCCGACGCACCTTTCGCGACAAAGAAAATGATAAAGCGTCATCTCGCCACAAGGACCCTGAACAAACAAGGAAAACAGAATTGATAGGCGTTCTAGAATCACAACGACACGGCCGCATGCCAGGGGCTCTTGAATAAGAACAACCAAAGTTTTAAATAACTCGATTCAATATTGTTCGAACATGCAACCTGAAGAGCCGTGTTACCGCTGCCATGAATTATGCATTTAAGGAGGAATCAAATAATGGTTGTCGATTAACTAGCGTAGCAGTGTGGGCGTGTTGGTATTTCATGGTGGAAAAATACAGCGCAAAGAAGGAAGAGGACAAAATGAAGACACATAGGACACAGAAGCGCTTGTGTGTCCTATGTGTCTTCATTTTGTCCTTGTCCTTCTCTGCGCTGTTGTTTTCCATCGATTCTCTAATTTGTGACTTAACATGAGTGTCATAATCAGCAAATGTGTCAAGTCGCAATTTGTACCAGTGAGCGTTTACCAATTCTCATAATAAAAAAGAACTGCCTCCTGTGAATTTTCTCCCACAGCAAACCTGTTTAGAATGTCCAACTTCATTCATTAAAACGAGGAAAAGAAAAAAATTAATAAGGTCGAGATAGTTATTCAGCAAGTGAGTGTTCTAGAATACAAAACACTTGCTGGTTGGTTGGTTGGCTTGTGGGGTTTAATTTCGCAAAGCGACTCAGGCTATGAGAGACGCCGTAGTGGAGGACTCCGGAAATTTAGATCACCTGGGGTTCTTTAACGCGCACTGACATCGCACAGCACACGGGCGCATTGCTTTTCGCCTCCACCGAAAAGTGGCCGCCGAGCTTATCATATAAAAGAATTGCAGATAAGTGTTCACCCGAGCGTGCGCTCACGACACGTCAATCATGAATAAAAAATAAAACAAAGAATCGTGCTTGCGCCAAGGCATGAATGATTGTCCTTTCGCTCCACAGCTTAGCGCTGAAACCAATTATTTACGCCCAGTTCCTGATATCTAGTGGGCAATTCTGCTTGTCTGGCGCGTCGAAGCCGAAGGGCGCTTATAGAAAGGACACCAGAGGGAATAAGTAAAAAAAAGACAATTAAGATAAAATTAAAGAAAGAACAAATAAACTAACGTGGTGATAATAAACAATGAAACAAATATATAAAATTAAAAAAAAACAAGTAAAATAATTGAAGTAAAATAAAATTTGTAGAAAACCTAAAAGAAACGACACGCAGAACGAGCTCTTAAAGGGCCTGTCACACTAGCACGACATGACGCCGATTTGGTCTGCCAACAGCGCGTCTTCCTGATGTCTGCGTCTATGTCACACTGCGCCGACGGAAACAGTCGGCCGACAGTCGGTGTCGGCGGCGCGTCGCTCGCAAGACGGCTGTCGGCCGACGGTCGCCCAACTCCTATGTCACACTAGCCAGACAACGTGGGAAACCTCCCCACCGACCAGGCCCACTCATTCTCACTCTCTTCTCGTGTCATTATACGTTCATTTTCTTAATCCTTTTATTTTTTTTTTTTTTTACAATGCGAAATTCTCCTTTTTGTATAGCTACTCCCTATTTTATTTTTCATGGTTTATTCTCGTAACTACTTAAGGAATGCTTAATTTTAATTCCATTTCATATATTCGACCATACCAAAACATGCGCCTCAACAGTCGTGATTATGGGCCGAGACTGAATAGTGCCCTGTAATTTACGGCTCTGGTTGCCGGATCAGAACGACGTCAGTGTTTGAAAAACAAAAGCTGTCCACGGCGAATAAGAGACAGTGTATATTCAAAGCTAAAAAAAAAAAAAAAAAAAAAAAACGCTACCCTTGGGATCGAACTCACGACCTCCTGTTTGATAGCCAGCTGCGCTAACCACTGCACCACAAAAGTTAGGCGTCCGGCACTTTCAGAGGTTGGGATATGGTTCTAGCTAATACGCTGTCTTGCAGTGTGAAAGTTGCAAAGGTAGCAGGAGCGTTTACCGCTTAACTGACTGTCCAGCTTGCTGAGAGTAAACTGCAGATAGTTTGAATCATGCCACAGTAGCAGGTAAAACTTTCGGCAGATTTTCTAAAACCTTAGGTGGATTTCACAGGGCCGGCCGCGGGACCACGACTGCTGTTGGTTCTGTTGTAAAGTTTAAACGCTAGTTCTGCGCTTTTTGCGCACACAATTCTTGAAACACATTGAATTATGCAACAAAAAATTATTGCGTGATGCGTAAAATAGCGTTGAAATTGGGTTGCGAAGTAGCGACGCAGCGGCTAGACGTTAAACACAATGATCGAAGTGCGCAGGAGGATCGGCATCTCTGCTGGCTTCAGGAAAATAATCGCTTCTTTTCATCATTTCTTTGTCACGTGCTATGTTCATTTTGCACTATTCTGTGCAGTTCGGAAAAGCGGAAAGATTGCTCACGGTCCCGACGAGCGCCACAAATCTATGCGCCCCGAATTCACTCGCCCCGAAAAGAAAACGCTGCCGTTGATATTCCACACGCATTCGGCGGCCTTGAGTATTTTGGCGGCTCACGCTCGCGTTTCGGTCAGGGATTATGCATTGACTCTACTTTTTTACGTATATTAGTGCTGAAAGGTATTCGCTGTCGACGTGGTGTACTAGTCGGTTTTGCGTTTCGAGAAAGTTTTTGCTCGGCGGCCGATCTCTCGAAGACTCGGCCACCGACAGTCGGCAGACTGGTTTTGTCGGTGTCCCCGGCCTCAAAGCCTGTCACACTGGGAAGACATTTGGTTTTCGGTCGTGTTGGTGTCGTCGTCGGCCTAGTGTGACAGCTTGGTCGGCCGCAGACACGGTCGGCCGACGAGTTCGCCGACTGTCGGTGTCGTTGTCGGGTCTGTGTCGGTGTCGTGTCGCGCTAGTGTGACAGGCCCTTAACGGAACCATCCACGGAACTCTGAATGCCCTTACATATCCTCAAATCTTGTTTACCGCTTTGACCGTTTTTCAGATATCCGTGTAATAAATACGTCAGAGTATTTCGGCGCTGTGTAATGGGCATTCAGGTCGCGATCAATATACATGAATATTTTTGGTCCACTTAGCATTAACTAGTTCCGAAGTATGGTTTGTGCTACCTCCGTTCTGGTAATCCGCACCCCGGGGGTAGAAGTTCGATATCTTGTACTGCCAGGTAACCACCGATTATCCAATTGGTACATTTTTTTCCTCCAGCATGATGCTCGCCTGAGTTGAAGTTAAATACTTAGGAAATAACTGGCCTCATTTGATTTATGGAGTTTAACGTCCCAAAAAGACACAGTCTCTCAGAAATGTGCACTGGAGGGCTGCGGATTATTTGACTACCCTGGGTTCATTCCGCCCACTTATATCGCACATTATACGAGTGCCTCTCTTTTGGCCTTCCTGTAAAAGCTATCAGCATTCCACCACGCAGCATTATGTTGAAAAGTCCAGAGTCTTAAACACTGAGGCAATGTATGGGGGCCTTGGGAAAATGCTGCTGGATGAAACTGTTGCGCCGATGGCTCAGTGATTCATTCCATCATAGGGTACTCCTAAACACAGCCCGTGCGGCAAAGTGCACAAACATCGCGCACTTTAAACCGAAGTGATGACCGTGTAGTAGAACATTCGCAATGATTTAGGGAGGCACCAGTTTCCATCCTAGAGCCGCCGGTGAACACAAGTTTTCCTGTCGGTATAGTATCCTCAGTACTAATAATTGGCTTCTGAGAATGCTTGGGAAATGGGTCCTGGACAAAAGCGCTATGATAAGGGATCAGTAATGTGTTCCCGTTATCAACTTCAAGCCTGAAAATTTCACTAGTAGACCTTCTTTCACCTGAAGCGTTGCCCCTTTTATAGGCTATAAAGGAACAAAAATCTGGTTGCCTGTTGGTGGATGATTCGGGTGGTACCATTTTCAGTTCCTTGAGCTGCCGGAGATTTGGCGGCAATCCAATGGCCACAAGATCTCTAACAGCCTGTTGGGAGGCCTTTTGGAGGCGAAACGCTTGCGAACGGGCTCAGTAGAAATTTCAAATTTGTAGCTCACGCAAACTTGACAGTTCGTTACGTCGTTTTCATGTTTTTGGTTGTTGGTTACGTCGTTTTCATGTTTTTGGTTGTTGCGAACTAAAAGCAAATTATCAAACCTATTAAGCAAACTGTCAAAATTTATGAGCCCATAAAGAACGATGGAGTTCAGTACCTCGCATGGTTCGAAAATGTTATTAAATGTCATGTGCTGCTGTCCGGACACGAAAGAAAGGCGAAGAGGTAGTGACGATGCTTAAATTTCTAACTTGTTCTTCAATAAAACCTACCAACCCTGGTTTACGCTTTGAAAATGACCAACGAGTGCAGATGCACGCTGCGTGCTCAGCGTGCTCTGTCGGTAATCGCAGGTGAAGTGCCGCAACGACGGGTGCACTGCCCGTCTACCTGCAGACAGCTATGCCAGCCATGCCAGGCTGTGCGAGTTCCGCGAACTGGACTCTCCCCAAGAGGCACGTCAACAGAGGACCCCGCGCAAGGCAGCCGAAACTGGAGCCAACCCTGACGGCTTGGTTGCGTGCGAAGAGGGCTGCGGGCTGATGTTCACGACCGAGCGTCTTCAAAGCCACAGCTGCCTGGAGGAGCTCAGGCGCAAGCTCAATGGTGACGATCTCTTCATTTTGCATTTATAACTTTCTGATGGTACAATTGGAACCATTTAGTTATTCGGTGAAATCTTGAAACGAGAAATATTATAAATCATATTTTCACTAACGTAACCTTGCAACACACGCTGTCGCGGGACATCTGACTGTATCCTTAACGCAAGCATGACGCAAGCTCACGGACTTGGTACTGCAATGGTGAAGGAGAGAGTGGATAGAGCTTCTGGCCTTGACTCTTTTGATATGTTCCGAGCCGGGATGCCTAAAGAAACCGCGACATACATAGCTGCTTATGTGGGATCCAGCAACAGCAATACCAAGGAGAAAACAAACGAACTACCGCAGTTATCAATTAGCCAAAAACGGTTTAATGCTCTGCAGCCCCTCCTTCCTTTCCGCTTTCTTGCTTTTTGCGAAAATTCGTATGTCATTGGTCTTAAAATATTTATTCAATATCTTTATGACAATATAAATGCGACTTCGCAACCTAAGGTATATTTAAGGCCACACACCTGAACACGAGCTTCCCACTAGAAACTGCTGTTACTTTTCAGTATTCCCTCAGGTTGCTGTGCTGGCATTTTCTGCTATGCATATTTTGTTCTTCAAGTCCCAGGTTCTACCATTATGTGAAACCGCGAGAAGTGTTGCGAGATGAAAGTTTCTTGGAGCTCATTTTCTACTTTGGTTTTGTGAGGTTTAACGTCCCAAAGCGACTAAGGCTATGAGAGACGCCGTAGTGGAGGACTCCAGAAATTTCGACCACCTGGGGTTCTTTAACGTGCACTGACATCGCACAGCACCCGGACGCCACTTCGTTTTGCCTCCATCGAAACGCAACCGCCGTGGTCGGGTTCGAACCCGGGTACTCTGGCACAGTAGTAGGGCGTCTTACCACTGCAGCACCCCGGCGGACGTTCATTGTCTGTTGCGCAGTTAACTTTGTCTTTCTGTTGCGTAGTTAACTTTGTAAGAACAAATGGCAATGGCTTAGCTCGGTTATGAAAGGATATGCGTAGCGAGAGGTACAGTCGTGAGCAAAAGTGTGGTATACAACATTCAGTCAGTGAAAGAGCTCAGGAAGCTGTATCGAAATGCCATCTAGCGACAGCGTAAGGGATAGCGACCTCGGCACATGCATGCGGATAAAATGAGGCACCGCCACTATTTTCTCTACCTTAGAGCTGTTGCTAGATAAAGTTGGGATGCAGTTTTTTCGAGCTCGGCTGAGCGTTGTATACCACTTTTGCTCACGACTGTACACTTCCCTTGCTGACCTTCTAGTGGTCATGCAAGTTTGCCAATAAGAGACAATGGGCATACACATCGTCCATTCATTTCGCTTGAGAGAGATGAAGACTGCCCGAATAGCGGTGAAGTAGCATTAAGCGGTCTCAATTTCTATGCAGTATTCCGAGTTGGTAGAGTCTGCAAACGTAAAGTTTAAACACTGGATTACTGACCAGTGTAAAGTTCATTTGGTGCCACAGACTCTCACACACACTACACATGTGTCCAAAAGAATTGATCACAAACTCGGCTTCAAATGTCCGGGCAGCAGATGCACTTTCAGGCACTTGGAGGGATGAGTCACAACGACGTGCCTTCAGATCATCTTCCATTTGTTTCCGTTGAGTGAACTCTTCAACAGGCCCCATCTCGGTGGCTATACGCCATCTGTTACGCTGAGCACTCTGGCGCCGCCATGTGGAAAAGCACTCCTCTTTATACTCGGGCATTTCCGCTACTCACAGTGAATTTGCATCTATGGGCTGGGTGTGCGATGACAACCCTTCCCTTTCAGGCGCTTATGCCTGCCATCTACCTCAAGGTACCCTCTTTATGATGAACTGCTCGCGATTTGGGGAGCCTTGTCAGGAGTGTCTTGCACCGGAACTGATTCAATACGTATTCTTACTGATTCCTATAAAGCTTACAAGGAAATCGCTACTCCAGATTCACAAGATGCAACTGCTACGGCCTACAGCGCCTCCTGAAACGCCACCAACTCGCGACCAGAACGGTCATTATTCAGTGGACCCCAGGTCACTCGGACGATTGTTGTAGGCCGTCATTGCACCCGCCACTACTGGTGGACGATGGCTGTTGCTGCGCCGCGCGTCTTTCTTTTCATCTTCCTGTTCTTCTCTATTTTCTCTTCTGTCTGCACGATGCAGCGCAGGTTGCTCTGCTACGGCCCGTGCATTTTCTTTTCCTTCTTCCTACAGCCACAAAAACAACAACTCGGACGAATCAGGGGGCAATGCGGCGGCACACGCCGCGGCTGCCTTGACAGGTGGAATGTCCACATTTACTTCCCACCTCCCTTGGGCTGGCAACACACCCCTTCTCTTGCCCTTATGCACTATACTCGGACCAGTCTCCGTAGCCTCAGTCAGCATCGCATGCAGGTGGCCACACCAGGCCCACCTTTTACACGAAAAACCCACCTCACCCGAAGTCAAGAAGTCTTTTTGAATAAGCTCATCGCCCATGTGGCTTAAACGCCATGTATTATAGCCCGCTGGCGTCAGTATACAGAGGAAATGATTACGTGCCCACACTGCACGATTCTAACGCGCGGCAGCATGTCTCATCTACTCTGGGATTGCCCTGCGTTTTCTACTGGAGTCGCTCCGAGATTGTGGTGGTGGTGAAAACTTTTATTGTCCGGAAGAGGCGACACCGGAGCTCCGGCACCGCTCGCAGGCTTCCAGGGAGCCCGATGTCACCCCAAGAGGCAGGGGCTAGTAGACGAAGCGGTTCGCCGCTTCGGTTGCCAGACGGACAATGTTGGCCTGTATCGCCGGGTCTTCGCTATGAAGTGCGGTCTCCCATGCTTCTGCGTCCTTGAATAAATTGTAGCCCGGGGAGTGGCTGCACTCCCACAGGATATGTTTTAAAGTTCCTATGCTCCGAGATGAAACCATAACGCCTGAGCTACCGTTCCCTTCTAGAAACTGATGCTAACACATAGATGATATTTGCTAAGTATGGCTCGCTTAGTGGCCTGGTTAGAGCAACATGATTTGAGGGACGACCTAAACAATGATGATTCTGTCTACTCCCCATTACCCCCATCCATAGCCATGAGCCTTCCAATTCAATAAAGGACATTCAAACAATCGTATCCTTAATTATTACGCTCATATTCTCTTTGCTTCTGCTAGGCGCTACTGTTTACGGTGTGCCAACAGCAGCGTTTCGTTGAAGGTGAAACGGTAAGACATTCGTGTGCTGTGCGATGTCAGTGACGTTAATGATCCCAAGGGGGTCGAAATTAATTCACGGCCCTCTACTACGGCTCTTCTTTCCCTCTTATTTTACTTTCTTCCTTCAGCGCGGGTTAGGTGTCCACCGAGGAAATGTGACAGATACTGCGTCTTTCCTTTCCTCTGAACCGATTTTATTATTAGTGTTATTTCTCACTGCTTCGTGGTGGCGTCTCAACCTTGCAAGGTATTCTTTTTGTTTGGGCGTCTCTGCTGCGCAACCTGAGCCTTCCCATTCAATAAAGGACATTCAATCAATCTCTGCTGCGCACCATCTTGGTGTCTTCGAGTGGCAAGACGTTCTTCACTACGTTTGGGCGCCGCACCTCACTAGCGATGCAGCTGCGGTTTGGCGCATGCACACTTGATGCCTAACTGCCACATCTGTTGTAGGCCGTCATTGCACCCGCCACCGCTTCGGTGGTGGACGACGGTTGTTGTTGCGGCGCGCTTCTTTCTTTCCCTCTTACTTTTCTTCTCTATTTTCTCTTCTGTCTGCACGAGGCAGCGGAGGTAACACAGCTACAGAGCCAGTAGCAGGCCCGGACCCCACCGGGGTGGCGCAGTGGTTACGGCGCTCGACTACTGTTCCCAAGGACGCGGGATCGAATCCCGGCCTCGGCGGCAACTTTTCGATGGAGGCGAAAAGCAAGGCGTCCGTGTGCTGTGCGATGTCAGTGCACGTTAAAGAACCCCAGGTGGTCGAAATTTCCGGAGTCCTCCACTACGGCGTCTCTCATAGCCTGAGTTGCTTTGGGACGTTAAACCCCACAAACCAACCAACCAGTAGCAGGCCCGGGCATTTTCTTTTCCTTCTTCCTACAGCCACAACAACGACGAAATGCGCTGCTGACCAGCGTAGTGTAGCTCTCACCACATAAGAAGGGATAGACCCAAAGTTGGAGCGTCATTTAGAAGTCTTTTTTGTAGCGAATGCTACACTGGCCACGAACTTTCGGTTTCCCTGTGGCTGCACTTCGAGGATGCACATTGCCGTTCTCTAACAACCAAAGGAACTGGAGGAAGTCACGCTCTCGCAGCGTCATCTGACATAGCGTCACACCGCTGGGCAAATGACATCATGAAAGGAAAAAGGTCTCCACCGTGCATCTAACCTCCATCACTCAAATTCTCGGCCAAAAAGGTCGTTGTCCGCCATGTAAAGTGTCAATCTCGCGAATGCCAATGTGCTCGAACAGTTTTCCAATACTAGAGTTCCGCAGGTCAAACCATTCAGTTTGGTCTTCAAATCTCGGCTCTCGGCGAACGCATCATGGCTATCTCTTGGACTGGAACAACGGAGGGTTTGCTAGCGCACTGACAAAATCTACGACTGGGCTCTAAAATACAAAGCCAGCCTGTAGAGGAGTCTCGCCAATTTTGAAGCCTTCGCCACGCCGCTGCGGTGCCAGGTATAACATACACGAGGCCCGTGTCGCCCGGTCGGCGATCCCGCGGCCATGGCGGCTCCAAATCAAGTCCCGGAGACCCTACAGAACGTAAGCATGGATACGGCCCATTCGCAGGGTACGGCTCAAACCGAGGTACCTCTACCACAGAGGAAGAATAGCTCTGGGATATGGTCTGCGTCTGGTGCGGAAGGAAGAACACGGGGGCGACTACGAGGAATGCCGGTATGAATGCGGCTGAGCAACAGGTGCGGCTCACTAGGAGCATACGTAGCGCGGGAATGCACTGTGTACAGCCTCGAAGCGCGCCAAGCAACTCCGGTGGCGGCCGCAGAAAACGCCATGGATTGAAAACCACGACATGATACTGTGAAACCTCGAGAGACTCAACCTCAAGGGAGCGTTCCGTCCAGTACAGGCCGGCGCTGCAGTATAGAGCATCATCAGGCATGATACAAATGCCGGAATTGCGTTTTGTCCCGTCTGAGATCAAAATGAGCTAGTATGTGCCTTCAAATCAGTGGAACCCGCGGAGAAGCTACTCCGGGATGTTGTACTGTCGGTTGGGGGACGTGAGCTATCATTCCGGGGAACGTCAATCTCCCCGTTGTGTTCTGTGAAGACGTCATAACGTCTCCCCTGACGAAACATACGAAACAGTGAAACAAAAACTCAGTGCCAAACAAAATGTACTGTCTGTGCGCAAGCTAGGGGAATCGCCGGTCGCGGTGATAACCTTCACTGGGACCAAGGTACGACGGACGGTGTTATGCAGGTACGAGCTGCTCCCTGGTAGTCCGATACGGAGACAGTGTGTTTGTGTGCACCGCTAGTGGGTCATCAGGCCAACACGTGTCCGCGACCGCAGCCCGGATGCTGTGGACGCTGCGGGACACAAGTTCCTGCTGAAACACGTGACGGTTCAGCACAACAGCAATGTACTATAGTGTATATATTTCTTTTTTTATTTTTACCTACTCTTTTTTTCTCCCTATTGCTCACCTCTGATTTTCTCTACCCCTTCGTCGCTATTCCTTTATTTCCGCCGCCTCAGTTAGGTGCTTCAGATATCAGGTAGCAGACACCGGGGCTGGCAAACATATTTTGCTTTCTTTTGTTTATGAATAAAATAACCACTACAACCACCACCACCTCATCTGCCGAGGCGATCAGCCGACCGGAGCTTCAGGCTGTGCTGAGTGGTTCTTATAAAGGCCATCAAACCAGCTTCCTGTAACGAAGGCTGCCCACAAGAAACCGCCAACCGAGAAGCCGAAATCAAAGAAATTCCAGGCTTGACCACCTAACACTCCAACGTCAGGGACCATGGTGAGGCTCCTGGTCCTTAAGGCCAAGGACTGCCAACCCGTAGCACCCACGCAAACACAGGTGAGCAGTTGGAGTGGGGCAGTCTCCAAGCTCCCCTCACCTTCACTGGCCTACCGAAGACTAGTAAGACATATAATCTGTAGCACACTGCCTAACTACCGTCTCGCGGTGGTCTGCGCACATGGTAACTGGATAAGTTCCCCTTAACGGTCATGACAGCATCGGGTCAAACTGAGCAACAAGAGGAGTGAGTGGCAGCATTCCTGAATCAAACATGTCGGCAGACCGCGAGTCCTTCGAGGACATGTTCGATGCGGTCATAACGTAGTCACTCCTCGAAATTGAGGATTACGTCACTGACTCGGTCCATAAGGCAATGTAGCCCTACGTCGGCACTCAAAAACACTTGCTGCGACACCCCGTTCCTCGGGCGCAAGATACGCTCTCGACAGTCATCGGAGGAAAACTGTCCAGGACCGGCTCTCTGTGGGTCGGTGCAGACCCCGACTGGGGCTGGGCCGCATTCCGACCCAAGCCAGACCCCCGCCCATTAGAATAACTACAACATGGCTTGTCGACCTAACATGAAGGCAAAAAAGTTTGAAAAATTCGAGACAATCCAATGGAACTACAGGGGCTTTAGGGCATGGAAAAAGCTGTCACACATTCACCCCTACTTGCACTCTCTGGTTGACATGCCGGCGATCCTTGCCCTGCAGGAGCCCGGCATGGACGCTTAATGCTCAGGCTACAGCACTTTCCAGGGCGCCCATCGACGTTCATCCTCGTGAACAAGGCTTATACTGCAGTTGAGCTCAATCTGAACTTGAGCACCGAGCACGAATACACAATGGTGCGAGTAGTGCCTCTTAGATGCCATGGCCCGTCAATGCATATACTCAATATGCACTGCCCCCCGTGTAAGCGGCATGTACCTTTCAGTGAAATTTTCGCTCGCGGGATGAATCGTACAGGCAAAGAACCCCTAATGATCGAGACTTCAATTCTCCGAGCGTTCACTGGGGCTATCACTTCGAAAAGGCCAGAGGACGTAAGCATCACCACTATTCGCCTCACGTTGCTCAGGGACCCGGCGTACCCCCCCCCCTCCCCCGCGTGAGGAATTCAATAACTCGTGACACGTATCCGGACCTTTCTCTTGTTAAAAATACCAGATATGCTGCATGGAAGAGATTGGACGATTCTCTAGGCAGTGATCACTGCCTACTCTGTATTACACTCCTACCAGAAGCAGCGCGCAAAAAATGGTGTCAAGCCAAGCTGACCGATTGGCGCACATTTCGAAAGCTAAAAATCCCTCCGGTACTCTTTTCCGGCGGCTACACGGACTTGGCTAAACGCACAAACAACATTCAGAAATAACTTGTCACTACACTATAGACTATCGAAGAGATCCCCGCAGTGGACACTCACATCGTGCACTTGTGGGAGGCGCGCCGGAGCTTCACTAAACGGTGAAAAAAGCAGACGACGAAAAAGGCAGATGACAGATAGATTCTCAACAAACGCCTGACGAGTAAGAGATAAGACGGAACCACCTCAAGGAGATAATGCGGTGTTTCGTAACACCGACCTTCAATAGATGACAGCACATAATCCAACAATGCACTGCGAACCATAAACTGGACAAAACACCATAGGAAAGGGTGCCTTTGTTTGTGCAAAAACATGAACATTAGCACCACTTGACGCAAAACAAATGAGACCGGGCAAGGTCCCCTTCAGGGATTCTTCGTAATAGACTGGTTCTTGGCATCCCCTCCTAAATGGAGCCCCATATGAAGGTCGCAAATATATGGTAGAATTTATGCATATTCCATCGAGTACAGTGGAGGGCCTGCATGATATACATCACTTGGCAGCTAGGAACATATTGCACGCTGTAGCAGGCGCGAATATAGAGAGGTCGCGTCCACTCCATCGGGTGGGTAGCTCCCTCATTTCATCTGTCTTGCTGGCCCAAACCGACCCACTTTCACGATAGCTGCCGATAGGCACTACAAGGTATGTGTTCGGTGTTGTAGACCAGTCTACATTATTGAAAACGGCTGGCCTGGTTTTCCTCGACCAATGTCACAAATAAACTTTTATGCAAGTTGAATAAACTTCCACTTTGAGCACAAAATTCCTAATGTACTTTCAGGACAGTGCTCACATTTTCCCTATCAGATACAAAAAAGGCAATATCGTCTGCGTAGGCATGCACACCGGCCTCACAATTGTGGTACCTAAAATCCCGCATTGGATTGCTCTACAGAGCTTTCCGACACAAGGTTTCAAGAAATAGCGCGAACAGCAATGGCGAAAAAGAGCAGCCGTGACGTACAGAAGAAAGCGCATCTGTACGCCATTCTGACCGCATCACTAATTATTGAACCGACACCAACATGATCCAGTTAGAGAATGCAAGGATGCAGTGATATCCCATTTAACTCCTTATAAAAGGCAGCAGATAGTGCTTCAGGACTCACCGACTGTATCTCTTTCAAGAGCTATCATAACCTTGAGGTCCAACTTTGCATTGACGTACACAACATCTTCTCTAATATCGGGTTTCTCTGATATTTGGTGCACAAATAGTTTGCTATAGTGGATTTCAAAAGCGCTCTTTATACCTATCTGGTCGTGCGATCTTACCCCGTTATATTGTATTTTCAAGATCTCTTTGCCTCTGTCGTAAGCTTTCTCGTCCTATAAGCCGCGTTTATTGGACTCCTCACCGGCCACCAAATTCTCTCCTCGTGCTCGAATCATTGCACCACTGTATTTATCTTCGTGAAGAAATCACAGAACTCAAACTATATCTGGAGAGGCTCGATGGCAACAAGCTTGGGATCGTGAGTAGCGCATCTTAATTATCCTTCTCTGGCGTGAGCATTATAGTGATGGGGATATTCTTATCAGTCGCGCATCTCGGGCGAGCATGTAATTCGCATTGGACAGGAGTGGATTGGAGTGGTTTGGGTTCAATTGGACAATGTTGGATTGGATTGCATTTGACTGGGATGAAGTGTCTTTGATTGGACTGGATCGGATTACACTGGATTGGATGGGATTAGAATATATGTGAGAGGAGTACACAGCCCAGTGTCAGGCAGACATTCTTTCGTTAGGTATATCTTGGACTAGTTGAGCTAAACCACTGTGGATGTTTTCTTCAGCAGTAATAAATATGTTTTCCATAGACTGTGTTGTGCTCTACTTTTTTCGGGACAACTGCGTGTATATATGCCTATTATACAGATTCTCTTTACGGGTAGCCTTTTTGCATTACAGCTAAATATTTGAAGTGGACAATGATGCGCTTGGCTGCCAGGCGTACTGATATTTACCAGCAGTACCTTCAATCTGCAGCTAAAGCACCTGGTCTATGTATAGAAGGTACACAGGATAGGACATGAGATTAATCGTCTTAATCAAGAAAAATACTCTTTTAATGACTTAAAAGTCTACCTTTGGCCTCGATTGGCATAGACCATGCTCCCAGGGTTACACTGCAGAATGAAGTCTGCACCAGGATGTTTTTGTACCGCGAGCTACAATGGACGCACTCTTGCTGGCTTCGCTTGGCAACCATCGACCGTACTGCACATGCGCGAGGAGTGAGTGGCATCACTGCGTGCAGCTGGCGAGCGTTGCCTTCGGTGCAGCGAGTCGAAGAACCGAGCCAGCCGAACTTGAAGAAACAAAAAGAGAGCCTTACCAAGGGCGATGCCAAGATGCAGAGCGCATTATTAATAATAATAATAGTAATATTAATAATAATAATAAATTAGTTCCCTGCAAAGGAAAGGCGTTGCATCTTCACAGGCTTGTGGACATTTGACCCGCGCTCTATTGAAAGGGAGGAAGGCGGCAGAGAAATTGGAAAGAGAGGAGGAGCCGTAGTGGAGAGGTGCGGAGTTATCTAAGCATAATAATGCTAATCAGTTAATATAAGTAATAATAATATTAAATTGGTTCACAGGAAAGGAAAGGCGCAGTGTCTCACGAGCTCTGTGGAGACCTGACCTGCGTTGTAATGGCCGTGAGTAAGGCGGAAAAGAGAGTGGAAAGAGAGAAAGAGGAGCTTAGGTGGAGGCCATTGAGTAATTTCGACCACTTGGTGATCTTAAACGAGCACTGGCATCGCATAGAACATGAACGTCTGCCGTTTTGATTCCATCGAAACGCAGCCGCCGGCAGTCTGCGTTTCGATGGAGGCGAAACGAAGTGGCGTCCGTGTGCTGTGCGATGTCAGCGAGCGTTAAAGATCCCCAGGTGGTCGAAATTACTCCGCAGCCCTCCACTACGGCTCCTCTTTCTCTCTTTCAACTTTAACTCCCACCTTCCTCCCTTCCCTCACGGCGCGGTTCAGGTGTCCACAGAAAACGAGTGAGACAGTTACAGTGCCTTTCCCTTCCAATGAACCAATTATTAACCAATTATTATTAGATTCTAAAAAGCGGCACGTAGCAGCAGCAAAGCGCAAATGGCAGTAAGAGAGAACAGAGGGAGAAATGGCTTAATCGATGACCACAAGAAGCTCAACCAGGGAAACGTACAGTAATGAGCAATATGAGAAAGAACAAACTTATTGCTCAAAATTTTGAACATTCTCTGTATTTCTCTATTAAATATGAATACGAAACATGAATATTCTGCATCCTAAGGAAACCTCTTTAAAAAAACGAAATAATCTGTTTTTGTCAAACCAAATTATAGTTATCAATAAATGAATGCTCAGACTTTGTTCTAGCTGTTATTCCTCTTGGCTGTACCCCTCGCTACGCATATCCTGGCATAGCTGAGCAAAGCCACTTTCAGTTTTTTCGCTCACTTGTTCACTTGTCTACCATCCGGCTTACAAATTACCTCTCTTCACGTTTCTTTTGTCTGTTCATCTTACCACGCAAGAATTCCCCTACCTTGATATTTCCTTTGCTGTTACAGCGAGGATGTACGGATTACCTGCAAAATATTGGCGGTGGTGCTTCAAGCGAAAGCTCAGAATAGTTTTGATAGTTAGAAATGTGGTTACGAATAACATTGCTTTAAGAGGGGATGGTAACCCGCGAGGTGTGGGCAAGGATGATTCAATGTTTTTCAATATCTATTTGGACAAAAAACATAAAATTTGCCTGTGTTTTGTATGAATCACCTTGTAATACCTCCTTTTCTTTATGCTTTTGCTTGCATATTTTAATTTAGGTGAATATTTCGGGCACGAAAGCACCCTGTCCACTCAAGTTCGTTCAAATTTAACGAGATAAAATCTGACGTTCTCCACAGCGTAGTAAGGCTAATGCTATAGAACGGCATGGTTGTCACCCTATACTCCCGGACACCTTTTTCTAGCTATGCTGCCAAAGCTACAGTGGAAACGGCGAAACGCACAGTCTCACTGCGCAGTGTAATGTAGTCCATAATTTTCGCGGATCGGTATCTAGAATATTATTGCGTCACCGAGTTATTCCTGGTGTTTATATATCACTACTGTACTACGGCGCAAGTGTTTAAAGCGGTACGGTAGCGCATTTTACATCAATGCTGTACGCTGAGAAAAAGGTGTAGCTGTGCCATCTGTCGGAAATCTCCCGAATTGTACGACGTCCGGTTCCTGTATGCCAGGTTTCTGTATGCTTTCACAGCTCGCCTGTTTCGACAACGTACACATTGCGCTATATTTAATATATCGCAAATTTACGTTCGCGTAAGTCGTAAAGATTCTATAGACGGTCATTTATGCATTATAGGCGGCTCAGAAACTAATTTAGAACAAAAGTAGAACTGAAACCAAAACCGTAACTGAAGCTAGATATTCCAGAACAACATGCTGTAATAGCTCCGGGACGGAAGCTCCGCCCCCGTAGGCTTGGCTGCATAGCCAGAAATAGTTGTGCGTTTGTATAGAGCCCCTCGCTGGAAGCTGTGGGGAGTAGCTGATATCGCTGTGAACAATGAACATGTGAATAAAACTTAATTCGCCAATCCTAAAGTCTCATCGTGCTTCAAAAACACGGAAAAGGGAAAATGTCGTTATTATGCAAGGAGTAATGAAAAAGCTTTCTGCCCTGATGGCCCCATATACGAACATATTTGTTTCCACAATTCACTATGTTAAGGTCAGACAAAAGTCACTACTGTCTCTAACGATGCGATACTCGAGCAACTTCCAAGTGCGCATGTCCGTCTGACCTGGTACTGAAGGTAGGAAAGGATATTTTTCTGGGATAAAATTGTGGTAACGAAGACAGCTCTTACAAATTATAGAGCGCAAAAGGTATCGGCAACCATAACATTAACAATTCTACCATGGAGACACTCATGCCCAGTTCCACTTGTCTGACCCGAGCTCACTTGATAGATAGCATCAGCGAACGGGTCTTTGGATCAAAGCCTTAGCACCTGAGCCATGTTTGGCCCTCAGAATGCGGATATTATATCGCTTTTTCAGTGGTAATCTGCACTCTCTACTGAACTGTACATATTCTACGTCAATTGAATATGACGATGAATATGAATACGAATATACGTCAATTGAATATAGCGATATGAATATGAATTAACAAGATTGAAGTAAATGTCGACGCAGTGCTGGGTTTAAAGAGGAGAGGAAGTCATATTACGGCAACAAGCATTGAGCAGGTTGTGTGGAAAGGGACAACATACGACGATACGGCTTTACCAGCAAGAACCCCGTTAACAATGTTGATCCCCTGAAGAGTAGTTCTAAACATATTTAGCTATTTAAGTTACGAGAGGAAGTTTACTGCATTTCTCGTAGCTCTCGGCATCTCTCGTATCTGGAGTCACTTTGCAACAGTAAACCCACTAGCTCAATGTGTGGTAGTCATAAACAATTATTTGCTGGCAACAAAAATGTTTAATAAAATACAGCTGTTGTTCCCCTGCGAATGCCTTATCTGTATTAACGATAGTTTCATCACTGTTGTGTTTGCAGAGACCGTAATAGAACGGGAAGTCCTTACGCGGAATCTCCGGGCTCTCACAGAGGATTTGGAAGAGCATTTTGAACTACTGCAACAACTACAACTGTTTTACGACATGCCATGACCCCTCTTTTTAGTCGGTTCGCCGCGCCAAAGCATTGTCAGCGTGTGGCAAGTAAACAAACTCGTCTCTCAAATTTGTTTCTCGTGCCTCTTTTGCGACAAAAGTACGATGTCGCTTCTTGAAACTAACTCAACCCAATTAGAGTTACAGTTAGTTAGAGTTATCCAGTAAGTTTGAGTTCACAGTAAGAAGATTTTGATCAGTCCCTTTGTGATTTGTGCTAGCGATCTCATCATGTCAGCTGCAGCGTAGGAAATTGCATTAATTGCGGAATCTTCAATAATCTGTCGAGTAAATTTTCATGATACGAGGCCGAAGTTTAGGTATCCGAACAAGACTGGAATGCTACTTGTGTGGTGCAATTAAAGAAAAATAAGTAAGAAAGCAAGAGCGTGTGATAAGCAATGCTCTTTGTTTCGAAAAATACCTAAAGTTCCCTTTTAGAGACGGTATTGCACAGAGGTACACGAAACATAGTAGGAACAAATTTTTAGCGTTCAAAGTACAGCATTAGTGATAAACAAAATTCCGCAAAAAACCAACGCCAACGTCAACACAGAGAAGCGAAATTAATGTTCGCGAAAAGAGAAAGAAAGGTATCCTGAATAAACATATTTTGAAGGTTTAAGAATATATAGGTTCAAGATCCAGTATCAGGTAAGGAGAATGCAAAAATTAACAGCTTAAGCAAAATTGAGCAAAACTTCGTTGGAGGCACGTAAATCTCTCTAACGTACGGAAAGGCAAGGCAAAGGTATTTCCTTCGACTCTTTGAACTCGTTTGCAGCTTTTTCAGTGATTAGGTTTTTCTCATTTTTCTGCTTTGTTCCTTGTTCTGTCTTGTGGCTCTTTTTCCTTTTTTTACTGCTTCTATGTTTTTTATTTTCGTCTTTTTTGCTTGTTCATTCTTTTTTCCCTTTTACTACACGTTTCCTCTTTTGCTCTTGACTGGTTGTTTTCTACTTTGTGATGCAATAATGACGCCTGGCACCAAAACATTAGAGTACTTTTGCAGGTTCTGGCCAATTTGCGCAATTTCGACGCTGTTTTAACGTCTACACCGTATATCGGTCTCTATACCTCTTTCGACGTGGTATTCACTTTTTGTTACTCTAATTTATCAACCAACTGCTCAACATCGGCAGAATTTGTGTATGGAGACATTTTCCATCTTGTGCCTCAGAAAATATTTATTTTTCTCATTAATCACGTCACTTTTCGAATGGGGCGGTGTGACATCCTCTTCTGACGAACACTTTCGGTGCGCACGTATGAGCCCCAAATGCCTCCACGATAATAAATGTTTAAAAACGAAAAACATATTTGAATAACTTTGAGCAAAAGTAGCTAACCCCAAAAAGCACATTGATTCCATGTTATAGCTGCGCATCATTAAGGTAAATTGATCGCAGGAACATCAGTGGCAGTATCAAATGCTTAGCTGTCGCACTCAAATATTGTCACGTTATTGCGTATGTTTGTGCGTCTGAACGATGGTGCGCAATGAATGGAGTGTCAAGCCGGGCGTCAGAAGTGATTGTGCGAAGAAAAACAATAGAGCTTTGGAGTAGATCGGAGTGCATTTGCGTATATTGGTCCAATACTATAATGTTTGGCCACTGCTTATTCGGCAAGAAATGTCTGCGGACTGAAAAATGGTCTCTTGATGTTTAGCAGCAAGCATCAAACCTTCGCTTCGTATCAAAACCATGAACCTTGCGGAGTGTAGCCTGAAGAGACAGCGTGGCCACTAAAGCATGTTGTCCCACTTGGTAGCCGCAGATCGTCACCAGCCACAGCCAACTCAGTACATGAAAGAATTGTCCCCGTGAGCTCCCCTGTGTGCATTTCTGTAACACAAAGGGACCAGGTCTAACCACAAATGGATGAGATGTGACCGATAGACTCACCACTAGCACCAAATGCCGTTCGTGGCTACTCCACCAAAGCCAAGCTGTCACGTTTAGTGAATTTGCACGATACCAGTGAGTGCACTGATTCAGTGAAGACGTGGTGTCGCGTTTCGGGGCGTCCTGCTCCAATAAATAGTTAAATCTTTGCTTTAGCCATATCTAAATTCTTCCTTTTCTTCACTTTGAGCTCTGGCCGATGCGTTCAAAATTATTTAATAAGGATCTCTATAATATGTGTCCTCAGTCTCTAAATCAGCAACAGCAGCATAATTTACTGTAAAGTACATCGTTCAATCGGTGCTTTTTCTTTAAAGAAAATGCTTGAGATTACTGCGGCCATCCTCATATGATGAATGCGCATGCACACACGCGTTGCCAAGCTGCGCCATGAAGACACGGGGATAATATTAATAAAATTATTATTTCCTCTTTTCAGTACATATTCAGGCCTGCCAAAGTCTCCGAAGGCTTAAATGGCAGTGAGCGGCAGTAGACAGCATTATTCATAGCTGCAATAGCAACCGCGTGTTTTCAACGTCATATACTCGTTACTTATTTTGGGCGACTTTTTCTTTATGCGCGCTTTAATTACACTTTCTTTCGTTAACACTTTTTACATACTTTCTGATCAATTCCACTCGTTTATTCGGCTGTTTCATGTACAAACAAGCCCATGTCTAGTTTCATGACGTCGCACGTTGACATCACACAATGACGTCACAACGACGTCCTTATAAGTCATGTTTTTTGAAGTGAGGCAGCCCGTGACCGCTTTGGAATTAGAAATTACCTTGTATGTCTGTTTAAATATCTAAATGACTTAATACACACTATTTATTTAGTTAACGAATTCACATGAACCATTTCTTTTCCTTGATGACACTGCTTAATCATCAATCGACTACGCCCATTTGCTTTGTCTTTTCCTCCTTTCCCTACAAGCAATTTTGTCGACATAATTTTGGTCACAAACCCATCAAGCATAGCCACCTAATGCTTACGATTTATTTACGTATTCTATACTGCTATCCCATGGCCACATAAAACAATGCCCTATTGGCTACCCGAAGTTTGAGGGTCAAGCGAAAACTCTTTTGTTAAGAATCCCTGGAGGACGCCCTAGATGAAATCTGCATCCCAGCGGACCAAAAACATTCTCAATGTGCTCACAATTTCAGTAGAAAACAGTGAACTCCTTAAGCCACACAAGTACTTCCTCTTGTATTCACACTTTAACTTCAATGTTCCGTTATGTAGTCAATAAAGAACGTTTTGAACGGAATAGCGGTTATGAGGCACGTTATAAAATATCTCAGCCCCTCCGCTCCCCCCCCCCCATGACAAAAAAAATTGCATGTATTTGGAGGTTACTATCTTGGTTTGAATGTGTACCATTAACAAAAAAGCCAGTAGACATTCACAGGTGTATCTGAGAAATCCCTGTCGTTATGAAAGAAAATAATTGTTTTAGTCTAGAACATGCATCTTTGTTTATTGTTTTCACTAGAAAAATGCTCCTAAGTGAGGCTTGATTCCACTTATCTTATTGCCTGATGGGCTGCAAAAGATGCTGAAAAATTCGCTTCGTTGTATTCTTTCTTCTCTTCTGAACCTGGATCTTTCAGGTGTTTGTTGACTTGGCGAAAGTTGTGCACTTCACGCGTAAACACGCAGGAGGACGGCGAAGGAGCAGTTACAAAGGAAACTTGACTTTGAAAATCGCAAAAAAATCAACAATTGTATAGAAGCGTGTGCACAAATAAAAATATCTCTATGGCCGGATTGTGTGTTTGTGTGTGTACCATCTCCAATTGTCATTTTCTTGCTATCAAATGTATGTTAGTTCTTTTATGACAGTATTTCTTGGCAGTGTGTGCCAGATTTTTCTCAGTTGTATACTGCAATGATAGTATGAGCAAATTATTTTTCTCAATGTTGTAATGGATCTGGACACATGCTTACAATAAAGCACCTCGAAGGCTGCTAATCTCACGAATCTGCATGTGGTTGAAATGGCACTCAAAAACAGTCTACATATCATACCAA
Source organism: Amblyomma maculatum (assembly GCF_055883805.1). Classification (NCBI taxonomy): domain Eukaryota; kingdom Metazoa; phylum Arthropoda; class Arachnida; order Ixodida; family Ixodidae; genus Amblyomma; species Amblyomma maculatum. Next base: position 66,859,351 of record NC_139348.1, on the reverse strand, counting down.
AGTAGGCCGGGATTTTAGGGCTGCAAGAGAAAGCAACTGATCTTTTTTGATGTCCACAAAATACTGGCTGAAGGCAAATGCGTGGTACACGATAAGTACACGGTGCTTAATTACCGTCCATCAACAATGCCTTCTAGGTTTGCGAAACACTCGGCCACCTGCAGGGCAGTGTCCACGTAAGCAATGTCTCTACGACGAACTAAATGGCGATACTCAAAACTGAATCTGTTCACCAGCACATAAGTGCGACTGTCGTTAGGAAATGCCAGCCAAATGCCACACAAATGCCCAGAACAAACAGAAATAGACAATTAGGTCAAGCCCACGTAGTCCCTCACCCGGCTGGTCTCATGTTACCTACGCCTGTGGAGGCAATGTCGCAGTGTCATTGGAAAATACAGTGCCGCTCTGGACGTATTATGCACCGGTTTTCTGGTACGGCATCCCAAAATATGTTTCCTTGTACGCCCTTTAATTCTATATGTTTCAAACAATAATTACCCCTTAATACCCTCTGAAACCGTTTTGTTAGGACCTTAATGATAATGTTGTTAATCTATATTGGAAAGTGCCCAGTCGGAAAAAACTACAGAGAATGTTCTGATGTTACGACAGAATTTCTGTGCGATTTTTGACGGGGAACCTGTTGTGACAACAAAACATTCTGTAGTGACATCAGAGATTTCTGTAGTTACAACAGAAAATTGCAACAGAACTACAGACAACAGAAATATACTACAGAAAAACTACAGAACTACAGACAAGTACTACAGAACTACAGAAAAATCTGATGGTTACGACAGAACTACAGGATATTTTGTCGTATTTTTGACACAGTTCTGTAGTTTTTTTCGACTGGGTGTGATCGGCTGGTGGGACTGAAATCAAAGCAATTTGACAGGGTCGTCGCTTTGTGGTATCAAAACCACGTGTATCCTTAGAAATGATTGTGTTTCTTCTTTATCGTATAGCTTACTCAAAACTCTCTGCAACTACGCAACTTCTTATTTAGAAGCTTTATAAACGCTGCGCCCAATCTGCAAAAACCCGTGGATTTTGCAGCATTTTAGTCATCTATGGCATTTTCCATCTCTCCCGTGCTGATGGGTGTCTCCAAACAATGGCTCTTCTATTCCCGCGATTCAATCCAAATCGCCCGCTTCGCAATCGGAGCCGTCGGTACAGTCATCAGCAATATGAGCTAGAACAAAGTTTGAGCGTTGGTTTATTGATTATTCTTTAATTTTGACAAGAACAAACTATTTAATTTTTTAAAGAGGTTTCCTTTGGATGCCTAATATCCGTAGGATCGTCATCATAATTAATAGAGAAGTACCGAGAATAATTAGCAATGTTAAGCAAAAAGTTTGTTCTTGCTCATATTGTTCAGACTACGTCTCACTTTACTTTGTTGCCGTATACGGCGCTAATCCAAGGGTATGAGGCAGAGTGCAATATACTTTGATTTATAAAGGGAAAGAAGATATGATGCACAGAACATCCCCAGGCCGATTACGATAACATTTGTTATGTACAGGTTGGCCATGCAGGCGGTGAAGGTAAAAATGAAATCGTGGTTAGAAAGTAAGAAGGTGCTCAGAGAACTTCGAGAACGGGTTTAGTAATGGTAAGTGATTAGATTATAGCATTTTCGTGCTTAACCGATGAATCGAAATATCTAGAGCAGAAAACAGACAATTGTATTTAGCCTGTCTGAACATAAACGACGCGTACGATAAACTAAACAGGAATCGCGTGTTTCACATAATAAAAGAATAACGGTCATGAGATGGCAGGTTTCCTACAGGAAATATACTGGGATAAACAATTTGAAGTTACATGTGAAGGGATAAGAAGTACGGACACCGTCGAGCTATGCTGAGCATTAAGAGAAGGTTATCTGCTTACATGGCTGCTGTGCATGCTTCCTGTGATAATAATGGAACGGAGACTATCTAGGTTATAACCTGTCATGTAGATATGGCGGATAGGTCATAGGGCAGTGCCCCCCCCCCTCCTTCTGGTTTAAGGTTTAATGAATGAAGACAATATTGTGCTTCTAACAGATAGCCCAGAAGACTTACAAACTCCCGTTATGTATTGCGTAGGCGAAGGGGACGCTCTATGATTCGCTATGATTAAGTTAAGTCGGGTCTGAGGATTTTCAAGTGCTAAACTGATCAAGGACTCAAAATGAAAGGCCATGAAATATCAAGAGGGGCAGAATATAAATATCTCGGGGTGCGGGTGAACGAAGGATGGAAATACACTGAAAAGAATGAGCAATCACGTAGGGCAAAAGGTTGAAGTGATACCGGGATAATGAAGTGAAAGGCATTGGTGGGATACAACAGGTATCGGGTACTGAGGGGTATTTCGAAAGGAGTTATGCTCACCGGGCTTACTTTCGAAAATGCGGTTTCGTACCTAAAAGCAGAGAGAAAGTCAATAAAAAAACATCATAGAGACGTCGGACGATTGGCACTGGGAGTCCACGGCAAAGCCACAAATCAGGCGGTGCAGGGAGATATGGGCCAGTCACCTCTCGAAGCGCGGGAAGCTCACAGTGAAATATTTTATGAGGAACGCCTCAGGAAAATAGACAGTAACAAGTGGCCAGCTAAAGTATTCAAATACCTATAGCTAGAAAAATTACTTGGGGCTTAGCTTTAGTTAAGCCCGGCAGATCGAGAAAGCAATAATAGCATGGCTACGCTATAGTTCTGCACGTAGTGTAGCCAAATGTGGTGTACCACGTTAACCGTACGATTAACACCAGACACACATGTAATGTAATGACATTATTGTAATTATTATAATGTAATTGTTGTAATGACTGTAATGAACAGCGGCCAATAAATTCCACTCGGAATCGTTACCGGCTGAGGATGATTCACGAGAATTGCGACGCGGTCGTCTAGCTGCATCTTGAGCACGCCGTCGAGATCAAGATGCAGCTCCCGTTCTTCACCTGTCTCTGTAGCCCGCTCTCTTTTCCTGGCTTCGCCGAGACGGCGTGACTTTTCTTTCTGTATATCCGAATACATAGCGAGTGCCTCAGCAGAGCAAGCGCGAGCATTTATGTACCCATAGTTTTCCTCCTTCTCCTCTCAACTGCGAAAAAGGAGGTGACAGCCGCGCTTCCACTCGGTAGCAGCGCGGCTTCAGCTGCAACGCGCCGTGCCTACCGACAGTCCCCACCCGGCGACTCGACATGGTAGCCCATCTCTCGCAGCTGGTGTGACGTTACAGCCATCTGGGGTTATTAAAGGTCAAACGTGCCTACCGACCGCGGTTACGCAAAGGGCTGAAAATGGGAGTAGTAATGCTTTCGCAATAAAAGAGCTGACTCACAAAGCAGGAAAAGAACTGCGAAACTAACCAGTAAGTAATGCTGGTCACATGGACGGAGACATAAGGAGCGTCAAAAACAGGTGGAAAACACATAAGGTAAAAATTAAATAAATTCAGTGAAGAGGAAATAGAATGTAGAAATATACCGGAAGTAAAAAAAGGTATATCAGGTAGGATGCATTTTTGATAATTCAGGAGGCAGTGCGCTACATTTCGAAGCTAGATCAGTGTACCTGATGAAATGCAGCTAAAAAATGAAATTTAAAGATGACATGTACAGTATGTAGTAAACCCATAGAAACAATTTAACATCTTCCACTCCAATGTGATATTATCCATCCACATGTCGATGTAGGCGTAGTCACTCTTCCTCAGGTCCTGGGGTCTAGAGATACCTGGAGTCGGGTGAATGAACCTGCAGGTATTCTAGCAAAAGACGTTTAGAAGAATGTTACTGTAGAAATAAATATTCAAAAATAGAATGATGGTATGAATAACCGATCTAAAACAATTTTGAAAATATACAAAAAAACGAGCATGATATCAAATGCTGCCACACTGTTTCAAATCGGACGCCCCTATTTTCCATCCTTCCATTCCCCCACCCACCATCCACACACCCATCCAACCGTTCATCTATTCATCCATGATTCCATCCATCCATCGATTCGTCCATCCGTCGGTCCGCCCCTCGATCTATCCATCCGTTCATCCTGCCCCTAATGAAAAATCCCGTATCGCGCCAAACGGGTTTAACAGGTCTTGTAATATCCCATATAAATTTCATACCGGTGTAACCAGTCCTGTACGAAGCTTAGGCAGGTTTATTACGGTTAGGTCATGTCCGGTATGAATGAGTTCGGACGGTCCAGTCTGGTATGGAGTTAATACAGGACAGACCAATTCTAGTATGCATCTCATTTAGGACATCCCAATCCGGTATGGATATGAAACAGGGCGGAGCAGCCCTTGTTGAACCTAACTACAGGACAGGTCATGCCCGGTTTAACTGAGACCGGACAAACTCGTTCTGAATGGGACTGATCGGGACAGAGTATTTCCGCTTCTCACTACAATTCGGGCGGATCGTGAAGCTCAACCAGATTGACCACATCTGAACATGACTGTGCCCTAAATAAGCAAGAAACCATACATGTTATACGTTACAACCCTTCTGTATATGTGGAGTACGCGTTGTTTCACAAATACCAAGAAGATATGAAGCCGCCGTGGGCGTGTGTGCTAGCAAGTATATACGCGCATACGTTGATTTTGCGTGTGCAACAGTCGCTGCAGCTTGTACGATCTTGCAGTACATCTTCATATCTGCGACTAATGATCCGCCAGCTTCAACGCGGAGGTGCAAGCAAGAAGATAGCGTTTCGTTAGCGAGAATAAAAATACGCTCGAGAATAAATGAAACACATCGCTAACCATCGAAATATGCACAAGTTAGCCGTACATCGGGAGTCGCTTCCTCGAGTGTTTACGTATGCAAAACACTTGGTCGGAAGTATATTTATTGACGTCGCTGCTCTGCTGGCAGCAGGTGAGGTTAAAACAAGCAGTATTGTTGGTGCACCATATCTTTGTATGTAGCAAACATTACATGCGTTCGAAGACGATGACAGAACACAATCAGCAGTAGCAAACTGCGACATTCTGAGGTTATTCTGCAAGAAAGCGATGCATTGGAAAGATGCGGGACACGGATAACCCGTCGTCATAGCCAGGAAAAAGATTCACCGTGTTTAAATGCCTGATCGATCCTTTACGACCACAAATTCTACACCCTACAAAAAAATATACACAAAGTAGGAAAGAGCAGTGTCGACTACATAAACAGAAATATAACCACCGGATTCGCATTCCGCCGTGGTGCAGTGCTTGGAGCTTTGCTTTTTATTGATGGTTCGTACATATAAATTACAGATTTTTTTGCAGTTTAGTTCACGTAGGATGCCAAACCCTCATGTGGTAGCGTAGGCCCTCCCCAGATTGGAAAAACACTGATACAATGCTGTCTGTAGATGAATAGTTTCCGGACTGTGTTTTCGAGGTGGACCAAGTGATCAGTTGTTGAATATTCCTTTTTGAAGCCGTATTGATGTATATCTAGAAGTTTCCCAGATCGAAGAACAAATGTGAGCCTGATGTTTACTATGTTTTCAAACAATTTTGCGACGCAGCTGGTGAGGGCTATCGGTCTGCAGCTGCCAGGCCATGTAGGCGGTTTTCCAGGTTTGAAAATGCTACTATTGCGGTTGTTTTAGCGAGAGCTACATTGTTCACATTCTCGCCATTTCGCCGTGCCTGCCCATACCTGTCCGCTGCCGGTCAGTGCTTGTCCGAAAAGCGAATAAAGAGAAGTCATGGAAGGCGGTTGCTGGCAGCTGACATGGTCGAGCACTACCTAGATGTAGGGCTCCCTCACATTACGTTTGGCAGGGCCTGTCAGCTCAGGCCTCTCCTTTCATATGGAAGGGTGATATAACGATCAGCCTGCCAAAACCCTTGCATTCACGTTATCTCTAGGCTACGCAGTCATGTTCATAGGGCTCCATTAATGTGGGGCTTTATATTTTGGCTGCTAGTGTAAGCTACCAGAGAATAAAAACAGAACGAAACAGGTGCCGTAGTGAAAGGCTTCGGACCAGCGCGCGATTAAAGCTTTCGCATCATCGCACTTTAGCGGTCAAACATGCCCCCTATGGAATAAATAAATCTAAAACCGTAGAGTAAGCTACTATGTCCAAAAGGCATGTGTCTACTTTCAAGCCGAATTTAAGCATAGCGCTGCAGATAGCTCTTGCGTAATTTTAGGGTTAACCACAACCTAAACTACAGCTAATTTTTGTAGCTACATTGGCCGCAGTCTCGCCATTTCGCCGTGCCTGTCCGCTCCTGTACGGCGCCTTTTCGAAGAGCGAAGTAGGAAGATGAAAGTCGTTGGAAGCGGTAACGGGCAGCTGACATGGCTGAGCACTAACTTGATGTACGGTTTCCTGACATTACGTATGGCTTGGCAGGAGCTGCAACTCGGGCCTCTCTTTCATAGGGAAGGGTGATATCACAAACAGCCTGCCAATGCCGCTGCATTCACGTTATCCCTAAGCCACGCTGGCACGCTCATACGGCTCGGTTAAAGCGGGGCTTTAATGTTGGCTGGCATCTTAGACTATCGCGTTATCGCGAAGTTGGGAGTGAAAACAGAAAGAAAGAGGTGCCGTAGTGGAGGGCTTGGGACCACGACGCGATGAAGGCTTTGGGATCATCGCAATTTAGTGGTAAAAAGTGCCCCCTATGTAATAAATAAAGCTAAAACCATAGAGTAAAGTATACTGTGTCCAAAAGCCATATCTTTACTTTCAAGTCGAACATAAGCGGAGCCATGCAGTTAGCTCTCGCGTAACTCCAGGTTTACCACAAGCGAAACCCACAGCAAATTTTTCTGTTTCTTTTATTTTCTTCTTTTCTTCTTCTTCTTTTTTCCATGGCTCATGCATTATTCCGGTTAGCTATAATATATTGAAATATACGATTGACATTTTCCTCCTGTAGCTCATAAAACAAACATTTTTATCATAAATCACGGCATTCTTCTATAGGACGGTGTGACATCCTTTGATGACGGACCACGTTTTCTGCACGCTATGAGCCGTAAAGGCCGCCACAAAAATAAATTTTGCAAAGACAAAAATGCGTGAGAACGACATTGAACATAATTAACTAACCCAAAGCAGCGCGTGGACTTGGAAGTTTTGAGTACGCAGGCTATAGCGAAATTGACCGACGGAACGTCAGTGGCAATGTCAAATGGTAAGATGTTCTACTCAGATATTGTCACGGGGTACCGTACGGTTTTGGGTCGAAACGATTTTTCGAAATAGATGGACTGACACGACGGGCTTTTATTCATTTAAGGGTGATTTCGCATAGAAAAACGACAGTTTTGGGAATATTTTGGAGTTTTTTGCGTACATTTGGCGGTCGCTATAAGGTTTCGCCACTGCTTACTCGGCAATAAATGTCTGCTGACAGAAAAATGAACTGTTAATGTTTAACCTCTAACATCAAATATTCGCTTCGTATGAAAACCATGCACCTTGTAGAGTGTAGACATACAGTGCCAGCCTGGTCGACAAAGCAGGTTATCCCACTTTGCAGCAGCACTTCATGACTGGCAATGGACACCTCAGTATTTGAAAATATTCTCATTGTCCCTGTGAGCTCCCCAGCGTACATTTCAGTAACACCAAAGGGACTAGGCCTAAACAAAAAATGGGCCAGATGTGACTGATATTTGCCAGTAGCGCCACATACTGTTCGCGGCTGCCCCACTAAAAGCCAAGCGGCCAATTCCTTGTTTCTCTGCAAGATACCAGTGAGCGCGCTGATTCCGTGAAGCCGTGTTGGCATGCAGTGGGGCGTCATGCTCAAAAAATCGTTAAATCTTTCTTTTCTCTACCGTAAGCCCTGGCCGACGCGCTCAAAATTGTATAAGGACCTCTCTGATATGTGACTTCTCTCACTCGAACAACAAAGAGAGCATAATGTACTGTGACATACCTTATTCGGTCTGTGCTTCTGCTTTACAAAACCCGTTTGAGATCACTGCGCGCACCCGCTTAGGAGGAATGCGTAATCCCACCACGCTTTGCTAGGCTGCGCCATGAAGACACGGAGTTGGCTGCTATAGCAAAGGCGTCTTTTGTACGTCATACACTTGTTTCGTATTTTTGGCCAGCTTTTTCTTTTAGGTATGCTTTAATTTTACTTCATTTCATTATTTATATCTTATACAAACTTTCTAATGACGCTCCCTCATTTTTTCACCTTGTCCAAGCACGTCCATTTCCGGTTTTATGATGTCACACGTTGACATCGCACACTGACGTCACATCGACGTCCCCATAAACATGCTGCCTGAAGTGAAGTACCCTGTGATCGATTTGGACATTGAGATAAGCCTGTTTTGCTGTATCGACTTTTAATTTACCTATTTACGAATTGTTTACGTAATGACTCCACATGAACAAAGTTTTTACTTGGCAACATTGTTTCATCTTCTATCCACTACAGCCATTCGCTTTCCCTTATCTCATTTCACCTCGATGGAATTTTGTTGACATAATTCTAGCCAATCAACCCAAACGTACCCAATCAAGTTTTATGAATAATAACGTTTACCATATTGCAATCTCACAGTATAATGAAACAACGTCCTATTTGTTACTTTGGGCTACCCGATGCCGGAGGCTTATGCAAAAAATATTTTTAAAAACCCTTGGAGAACGCCCTAGAAGAAAGCTGTGTCCAGCGGACTGGAAAGATACTCAATGTGCTCACACATTACATCGAAATCAAGAACTCCCTAAGCCAAGAAAATACCTCCTCCGAGAATCACACTGTAACTGCAAAGTCTCGCTATTTAGTTAAAGAACCTCGTGACTGAAGTAGCGGTTATGAGGCACGTTATCAAATATTTTAACCTTGTAGTGAAAATCGCATATACTTGAAGGTCACTATCTGGGTTTGCATGTTTACCATGAATGAAAAAAGCCAGTTGACGTTCATAAGTGCATCCTTTGCAAAATCCTTTTTGCAATGATTGAAAATTATTCTTGGAGCCCCGATACTGCACCTTTGTTGTTTGTTAGCAAGGAAAAGGTTATATTGAGACGCTTGATTCTACTAATCACCATATTGCATGAAGGGCTATAAAAATACTAGTAATATTTGGTTCTTTGTGTTCTTCTTTTCTGAACCTTGAATCTTGGATGTGTTCGTTGACTTGGCGAGCGATGTGTAATTGACGCGTAAACACGCAGGACGTCGGCGATGAAGGAGGTACAAATGAAACAACTTTATATACAGTAATAACAACAGCAATGAAAGTGTATGCACATAATAGAAAAAATATTCCCATAGCCTGTGTGTAAGCCATCTGCAACTGCAATTTCGTAGCTATTTCAAATGTATGGTATTTCACTTGTATGAGAGTATTTGTTGCCAGTGTCTGCCACATGTTCCTCAGTGGTATGCTGCAAGGACAGTATGTGCAATTTCGCTAAAATTCGTGCTGCTGCTGGTCGCACGTTTAGATTAAAGCACCTCAAAAGCTGCTGCTCTCAGGTATGTATGTGGTTGCAATTACACAAAAAACCGGTACATATTCCACATCTAGAACAGGCCAGAAGTGTGACTACAGGAGAAAAGTAACTGACTGGCTTTTTATCTCCTAGAAAAAGCGGCTGAGGGCAAATGCTGTGGCTGCACCAGTATACCACTGATGTGGCCATATAAGCACCTGTATTTATTAACAACACTATAAGAAATTCGTGGTTTCTGTTTCTAGAATGGGGGTGCGTGACTACTGACATTTTATAATACAAATCCAGTACTTTTTCCTGGGAAATGCATTACAATATCTATTCTACAACCTGGTGGACAAAAAATATAAATGATTGAATGCAGAACTTTGAGCACCATCTCAGCTTATTATTTGCCTATAACTGAAATTGTACGGAGGCGTACACTAAAAGGAAAATTACACTATAAATTTTACGCAGTGTTAGATGACATGTTTCATGAGGAGCTCTGCATGAAACTAGTCGGAGCTGCCGTATCGCGTCAGAATGCAGTAAACTCCTATTAATCTGGTTTTCAGGATTTAGAAAAAAATCTGTGATGTATAAGGAAGCTCCCTTTATTTAATGTACCTGAGTAAACTGACAGAAACACCTTGTATCGCAGTTATTGTATCTGATGCGCTCTAGCGGGACTTTGTCTACGTTTTAAATGAAAGCGTAGCGCGAAAGATGTTATAATCCGGTTTCGTCAAGCCCTTCATTTTTCGCACACTGTTGGAAAGGCCCTGTTTACAAAACGGCCCGGTCGCGTTTTGAGAATACTTGACTGTATGCTCCACGCGGTCACGGTTAAGAGTGCAAGCGGTCAAACCAAGATTATTTGGAACGTTTGTGGTATATTCGGTATTTACACCTTACTCACATATTCTAGTTCTACAGTTTTGGAACACGAATCAAATAGCTAACATTTCACTCGTATGTGATTTTTCATACCCCTATTTAAAACAAAAAACGGATATTATGCACTACGTTAATATGTCTCCGTTTTCAATGCAGGGATGTAGCAGGCATGTATTATGCTTGAGCTGCAGCTTAGCGCGTTTCTTTTAGTGCACACATAATGTCGGTTATCTGGAGCAGCTGAGTACAGACAGACGAAGACCATCAAATAACTGACAAATAAAGTTTTTTCTCTCTCGCGCTCTTTCTACCAAACGGCTTGTTCACGAAGTCCGACACTAATGGTCTTGTTGCCGATGCGCTGGCCGCAACCAGTACACTTGGATCGGGTGTTACGCGTTTTTTTTGGCGTCCTGCGAATCTTATTGCTTTTTTGACTGTTTTTATTTCTTCTACTCCCTCTTCTCTCGTACTGTCTTCTTTTTTTCTCTTCTTCAGTAGGCGAACGGAACTAGTCACCATGATTACGGCGTATGCGTTCTAGTGGCTAGCGACAATTACTCCAAATGAATCGCTGACTACGCTAGTGTAAATACCGCCGTAAAGAGAACTGGTCGCCAACCATGTAATAGGGGCTAGTAGTGAGCGCATTTGCTGTGTAAAGCTTACTAACCTGTGTTACGATCATGCGCCCATTATGAAACCCTGTCCGGCTGCTGCACCCTAGAGGCCCAAAAAGTCTTAACGCAGCGCGCCCGGGCTGCGGCAAACGCAAATTGAGTGCCTGTCAAGGCATCCCAACTAGTGTATATACCTCCATGTATTAGAATAAATGTTTTTACCACCACCACCACTCGGAACAGTCCTTTGGTAGTGTTGACAGTGAGCACTGCGGTCGTCTCGACGTCGACCTTGTGCTGCTCATAGGCCTGGTAAACATCCAGCGTTGAGAAAAAGGTTCCACCACGCAACTTTGCGAATACATCCGCAATTGTTGGTAGCGGGTAAGCCGTCATCTTGATCACTGCATTAACTGTGCTCCTGTAGTCGCCACAGATACGAAATGTTTCGTCCTTTGTACGCACCAACACTAAAGGATGCCAGAATGCCTTGTCGTTGAAGACGGTCGATCTGTTCTTCCATTGGCTCTTGATACGCGAGTGGCACTGGACGCGCCTTAAAAAACTTCAGCATTGCCCCTAACTCCAAATCCAAATTAACCGTGTCCGTGCAGTCGTCGATGTCTCGCTTAACCCGGGTGGTCGAAATTTCCGGAGTCCTCCACTACGGCGTCTCTCATAGCCTGAGTTGCTTTTGGACGTTAAACCCCACAAACCAACCAACCATCTTTTGATTTAAATCGCATATGAACTTTTTTATTTTTTTTTATTTCATTGGTTCACAAGAAGGGAAAGGCGCAGTATCTGTCACACTTGCTATGTGGACACCTGAATCGCGCCATAAGGGAAGGGATGAAGGTGGCAGTGAAAGTGGAAAGAGAGAAAGGGGAGCCGTATTGGAGGGCTGCGGAGTAATTTAGACCACCTGGGGATCTTTAACGCTGACATCGCACAGAACACGGACGCCGCTTCGTTTCGCCTCCATCGAAACGCAGCCGCCGTGGTCGGGTTCGAACCCGGAAACTCCGGACAGTAGTCGGGCGTGTTACCACTCCACCACCCCGGGGGGGCTTGTACCGACCCAAAAGTGCGAAGTTCCTCTTCGTTCGTTGGCAATGTTTGGCGGTAAGTAGCCTCGCTGAATAAAGAACATGCGGCGCCCGTATCGACGAGTTTTAGCGACCTTCCCTCGACTTTCACATCAGCAAAGAATTTGGGGCCGGGTTTTCGCTCAGTCACTGCGTGCAGCTCGTAGCACGAATCGCAGTGTGGAGTGTCGTTGCTCGTGGACTGAGCGTTCACACTGTGCGTTCCTGGCCTGGTGTAAGGCTTGCCATCCTTGGTCTTTTTCTTGCAGGAGATGCAAGCTTTCTCGATGCGGCCTTGCTTGAAGCAAAAATGGCATTGCGCAGTCCTGAGTGTGTGTGAGCCTCGTGCCAGCCATCACATCGATAACAGCGTTGTTACTGCGGTGAATTCTTGCGCTCCTTTTTGGGTTGCGAAGATCTGCATACCTATGCGGAATTCGTCACTCCTTTGAGTCCTCGCTGCTGCCTCGATGCACTTACTGCTGACATGGCCAGGTAAAAAGCATGCTGAAACGTCAAGGCTTTCTCCGCGAACAGTCACTGAGGTGGTCGTCACGGATGCCGCACATGAATCTATCGTGAAGCATGACGTCTTGGGGCAGCATGGTGGGATTCGTTAGAGCAGTTTTGCGTCCTACCGATGAAGTCGATGTTGCAGACGTCGTCAGCATTCAGAAGTTGCAGTCGGCTGTCAAACTTCTGAGGGCCTCGACGTAGTTGCTAATCGATTCTTCAGGAAGTTGGTCACGTCGTTGGAAGACGTACGGGCTGTACAGCTCAGATGGTTTAGGGTCGAAGTGCTTCTGGAGAAGTGTGACTAGGTCTTGATAGCTGATTTCTCCAGGCGTCTTCGGCGCTACCAGCGAGCAGGCAGTCCCGAAAGTCTCGGTTCCGCAAAGCGTCAGGAAGAATGCGCGCTTCTTCACATCGTCGGTGACGTCGTTTACAACTAAGTAGAACGCGAGACGCTGCATCCACGAAGACCAATGTTTCCCTTTGAACGGCTCGATGGCGCCGTGCATTGCTCCACTAACCATGGCCTGACTCTGCGTCTGTTATAAATCTGTCTTCTCGTCACCAGTGTTTTGTTTGGCGCGTCAGAAGCCCCGTGAGTGAGGAACCCTTCGATTCGGTTGCTGGGTAGAGGTTGCATTTATTACGCCTTTAGGAGAGAGGAGAAAAGAAGGAAAGAGAGAAGCGTGAGCGCTTGTAAAGAAGGTGTTGCTCCTCGTGCCCTAGTCGCGCGCATGGTCCGAGGACTGTCCAGTTCCGAGGAACGCACGGCTCGGCATGGCAACTGGAGCGGCCGTGCGGCCGTCAAATTGGAGACGGTGCACAATGTGTACATAGCACTATGAACGCTCGTTGTCTCTCCACCCTCCCGCTTGTGATGTGAAGAAGAACCAACAGATGTCGATGGCGGCGCCTGGACATGCGTAGGAAAAGCTAGCGAACGGTTCGCTCACGTAGTCTGACTCAATGTTCTTATCGCCGGCGCACTGGGTCCCGCACGTATAGTTGCGTGTTTTCTTGGCGTCTAATCTTCTTTCTCTATTGAACTGGCGCCTTCGTCTTCTCCCTCTTCTCTCTTTCTTTCTTCTGTTACCAGATGACCTAATTGCTCCAGTTATGGCGCATTCGTAGTGGTGATTAGCGGCGATTACGCGAAACGAGCCGCTGACTACCCTAGTACAGTCTTCGCTTCAAACGAGATAAGTACAGCCACAAAGGGTTGTTTTTATCAAGCGTGTTAGAAGGGTATGTAGTCGGCGCATTTTCTGTTTATAGCGCTAACCTGTATTGTAGATATGCACCGATGTTACAGCATTAAAAATTGTAGATAAGATTAGTTTAAATTAGAAAAATAAAAAAAAAATCCGCATTGAAAAGTGGAGTTTGTATATCCTCACATCTACCCTTTAGGCAAAAGATCAAGCGTAATTTCAATTTCTGTCATTGTTGTTTGAGAAATAAATGTCGTAAATTTTGTTAGGGTTTTATCCTTTCACAGATGCGTTGCGAGTCAGTAAAGCCACTGACTAATCGACCGAGGGCAACTTTTCATAGGTCTGTTGCATAGAGTGCATAAGTCGGGACCAAGAGGGTTTTATTTATATGCATAAGATGGGGTCCTTCTTCCAATGTGACATAATATGCCTTCATGCTACTGACAACTAATGCAATTTCAAATTGCCATAAGTTGTTCCCAATCCCTTACGGCAGGTATTGCATTTAATTTTTTTGCAAGCAATTCCTGTTGAATATTCCACAGTATTACTGAAGGCCTGCAGACAAATATCCTTGCTGATTTATTGCTATATAGAAATAAAATAAAAACAAAGAAAGATTATTGCGCACGCCATGTCCATGTCGTCTGCTACAGTAGATAAAAACAAACTCCTGAGATACGACAACAAGAAATGAAAGCAATAACGTTCAGGGAATAGAAAAAAAGCAAGAATAATAATTGCAAAAAGAAATTCCCGCTCTGCTTGTAAAACGACAACGTTTTTCTATATTCCGTATACCGCGCCTCCAGAACACTTTTCGAAAGCGGCAGTTCGAGCGGCAAAGAGAAGGTAGAAGTGCTTAGACGCGTGCCATCCTGCATGGCTGCTAGGTACGCCTGCCCTTGCGAGTCATGCCGTTACGTCGGCCTTACCGCTGACCGCTTTAACAGGCTGCCCCCCCCCCCCCCCTATCCCCGCCATCTCACTAAGGCTCTCGCCGAAAACGTCGTTGTTAACTCCTGAATCTCTCGCGAGTGATCTGCCCCTTAGGCGACAGTAGTCTCTGTCAGCAAGAGGTCTGCACGCGACGCATGTGAATTTCCTGGCCTACCTGAGCGCCTTCGTTTAAGCTGATCGCGGAAGTTATCTGGCTCCGAAGAATGGCTCATCCGACTCCGTCTCCATCTACATCGTGTAAGCACTAAACCATTTTGTGGGTGTTACGCTGTTCACAATGTCTGAATTTAACGCGAGTTTCGCAGTCAGAGATGTTTCGAACAAATGACATACCAAGTTTGTGTCGCCTTTCAAAACACAAAGACACATAGCTTTTGCGAAAGTGAGGTTATGCTGAAAATATCTGGCAACTTTTGAGAGCGAACGTTATGGATGGTAGTTTCCGGTGGAGTTATCTGGTGTTACTGCTCCCCTTTTCTCTCTCGCGATTTATCCTTTTCTTGGTGCCGTAACAGAATATAGCTGTGCCCTTCTTAAGCGTTCGTCGAGTTTCTTGTCTGTTTATTAGGTAGATGACCTTCAAATTGTTGTGAATACTTTATGGCTAGTTTGAGATGAAATCTATTGACAATAGTGTATTTTCGTGTTCTTGAAATATGTTTAGTGAGTGCGACGCTGATAATACAAATAGCAGATACTTTATACAATCTTGCTGGTCAAAATTCCAAGAGGGGTTTTAAGCAATGGCTATTAAATTCTAGAAGGTTTCCCAATAAATTGCTTGCGCCCCCTACAATTACCATGGTGATTTATAGCAACAATGTTCGGCTGGTGGAATAAATGTGCTCCGTTGCCTCATACAGCTCAAAATGTGTGTGTTTGTAAATAGCTCTGCGCATTTTCAGTGCTACAACATATTGTCTTCTATTTTCTTCTACACATGCCTAAAATAAAAAGGTACTATAATTCACTAATCTGCTTATGTTTCCATGAAACCCAGCCTGAAATGGTTTAATACCCAAGAAGTGAGCTGTTAGCTCCAATGGCAATCTTGAGGTGCTGGTGGCACTTATGTTCACAGAAGAATCAAACGCTTCCTAAGTGCTGTGACTATAGCGATATCTACACTGATGATATATTTCGTTTTATTATGCAGATCACAGTAACGATGAATCTCAGTGGAGGTGACAGTCATAAAGACATACACATTGTGTTAATCGAAGCAATAATTTGAATAAGTGGTTTGAGTGAGGAAAAGTGTTGAATCTTTCTCGGCAGTTTAGAGGCGGGTGCCCCTGCCAATGATTAACGATTTGTTGCAATTATTGCGGGAAGGCGTGCTGTTGATTTCATGTGCTGCGGATTATGCAAGAGCAGGCTAATGTAAAACCTGTTTATATGTCCTATCTGAGTAGATAGATGTCAGATTTTTTTGACTCCTTTTCTTATTGCTTTTAAGATGAAGGATACAAAGCAGTGGTTACGTATCTGCAGAATGGCGACTAACGATGGGACACTTTACAGGATAAGAGGAAATGTTGATTTAGCTTCGAGCGATGGCAGCAGTATGTGCGATCCGCAAGATGGTGGGTAGTCTCTGAAACAGCACAATATGTTTTTACCTATAATGTTTTGGGTTGTGTACATTCTCCTATAGAATACTCTCTCTTTTGTTATCTTCTGTATTGCAAAGCAAATCAATCCTTCCCGGCAGTTTTTTACTTATATGGCTTTTACGTAGCACACGACCCTCGGTGATGCCACTCTAAAAATGCGCACTTTTCTGTAGTTGACATTGAAAAGACTTGGCTATTAGTAATTATTAAACGTGATATGGTTCATTGAAAATTAGCTGTGCCCTGTCAAGGGCGAAAATTTGCACTGAATAAAAAATCATTTATTTATTTTTTGCTTTGGTAGGGTTTGTGCGGTTTGCGTCCCAAAGCGACTCAGGCTTTGAGACGTGCCGTAGTGGAGGGAACCTGAAAGTTCGACCAACTTGGGTTATTTAACGTGCAATGCATCGCAAAGCACACGGGCGCCTTGCTTTTCGCCTCCTTTGAAAATTATTATTCATATATAAGCATTGGTTAATAAATAAACAAACACATTGCACAAAAAGTTGAAAAAGATAGCTTGCTTGTTTTGTTTGCTTCTTTGTTTCTACAATCAAGATTGTTGAGCTAAAATCTACATTGAACAGCTTGACGACCGCCCTGCCCGGTAAGAAGGTTTGGTAATGCAGCTTGGTCGAAGTCCTCACCAGCCTTTCAATGAGCAACAGCTTCAGATCGCAAATCCCACTGGATTGCCGCCTGTACCGAAGCCGGTTACTCTGAAACAAGCCTTTAAGGCGGTCAAAAAGTCAGCATTGCTGCGGACACCAAGCAGCACTGAAATTGCTTGCACTAGTACTAGATGTAACTGTGCTGTCACAAAGACAACCTGGATTAAATTTCCCTCTTTATTTGGCTACTTAAAATGTGATAAATGTTGTAGAAATATTTCATACCCTGCACCTCCTGCTGCTCACTAGCCTCGAATTTGACTCCGACGGTGGAGCTGACTCTGGATGATTACGACCCGAAGCCCGATGACGACCTAATCTGCCCCATCTGCCTCTCGGTGCTGCGCGAGCCGGTGGAGTGCCACTGCCGGCACATCTTCTGCCGTCAGTGCATCGCCAGATGGGTTTCCACGGACAACACCTGTCCCGTGTGCCGCAGGCGAGACATCGGAGTCTTCAGTCACGTTCGTCCACGCTTCCTGAATAGGCTCAACAAACTGAAGGTAACAGAAGCTAATGCACCCAACCCTACTAATGTAAACGTTCCACATTGCAGATATGTCTCCTGGCTTAACATAGAATGGACGGAGCAAATGTCAGTATTGATGCTAACATTTATCAAGTATTTATTTTATTTACTTCTACTTATGTATTCTAGATTCTAGATGACCGTCATAACAATAATAAGCAATCAATAGCTACGTTTCTCTATGAGCCAGTACTTCAAAGGAGCGATATAAATTGCAACGTGAGGTTAAAAACATTCAGGTCGCTCTCATTGTCCTATGCAGAATTGGAACCTAATTTACCTAATAAAATGTCGATTGCTATTGATAGCATAAAAAATGAATTGAAGTCTGCAATGCCGACATACTACCAAAAGACCTCAAAGGCTGGTTGGCTTAATATGCATCAATGTGAAATAAGTGAATTCATAATGCCGACGAAAAGTACCCCATGTGAGATTTGCAAGTAAATTGCGAGCAAACATGAATAAAGATACACCATATGGTAGAAAAGCTTACTGTCTAAAACGTGCACAATTTGCTCGTAAATGACGAAATAGAGGCTATTTCCAATCGCTGCTTTTGGTCGTTTAACAACAAGCGGCATGCCTTTCTTTGTGACTTTTTCTTTGTTTCTATGGAGGACACGCTTATAGCCTTCTTGAACCATTTTTCTGCCTGGCCTCAATTGTACTACAATTGGAGGTTGTGTTTGGTGTATATTGGTTTACGATTCATCTTCGTCTTGTTCGCTCCGTCAAGGCATAGGATGCCTAAATATATGCTTCTACCAATTATACAGCATCCTATAATCTTGTAATGCTTTCTTCAGATGTAGCTCTGCAATAAAATGACTGATTTGAATATTGTAAGAAATAAGAAGGAACGAATTTCAGATGCAGACGCCTATAGGAGTCAGAATCCTATGCACTATTTGATGCCTGCTTAATGTTTCACTTGAGTGCTGAGGAGAGTTGCAAAAATGAGCGCATACACTGTTCTTGGCAGGCAGCTCTTATCTGCGCAATTGGTTTTGTGTGCAAGCTGCCAGAAAATTTATAGCAACAAGTATGCACTACTGTGGTAGCTTAATATAAATGTTACCTAGATTAGATCAAAACATTTTTGGTTATTGGTGCGAACTTTCATGGATGAAACGACAAATCAAGGAGTTTGTACTACGAAATTTTATTCGTGATCATATTTATATTATATATATATATATATATATATATATATATATATATATATATATATATATATATATATATATATATATATATATATATATATATATATATTATTTCATCCATGAAACGCTTCATCCATGAAAGTTCGCCCCGATGGGTCACGGAGATTGGCCAGCCAGCACAAAGAATGGTGGTCAGTAACGACTTTAAACGCACGGCCATAGAGGTAAGGCCTAAATTTCATAGTTGCCCACACAACCGCGAGGCATTCCTTTTCCGTAGTGGAATAATTTGTTTCAGCGCGGGAGAGTGTGCGGCTGGCATACGCAATGACCCTTTCCACGCCAGCTTGGTGTTGAACGAGTACAGCGCCAAGGCCGATGTTGCTGGCGTCGGTGTGGACTTCGGTGGCAGCGTCTTCATCAAAGTGCGCAAGAACAGGGGTAGTTTGCTGTCGTCTGCGCAGCTCCGGAAAAGCCTCTTGTTGCTCGGCGGCCCACACGAACTGTGTATCATCCCGCATGAGGCGGGTCAGGGGTGCGGCTATCTTGGAAAAGTCGGCGATGAAGCGGCGGTAGTACGCACACAAACCCAGGAAACGTTTTAAACTCCTCTTCGTGGCAGGAACGGGAAATGTGGCGACAGCGGCAGTTTTTTCGGGGTCCGGCCTGACGCCTGCGGCACTCACAAGATGACCGAGAAACTTCAACTCTTTGTAGCCAAAGCGACACTTCTCGGGCTTGAGCGTCAAGTCAGCTGACCGGAGGGCATCTAATACTGCGCGAAGGCGTTCGAGGTGTTCTCCAAAGGTTTCAGAGAACACGACAACGTCGTCGAGATAAACTAAACAGATTTGCCATTTGAGGCCGGCGCTGAACATAGGCCGAATGGCAGCACTTTAAACTCATACAGTCCATCTGGGGTGACAAAAGCTGCTTTTTCGCGGTCCCGCTCATCTACCTCAATCTGCCAGTACCCGCTCTTCAAGTCAATGGAGGAGAAGTACTGGGCGCGACGAAGCTTGTCGAGCGAATCGTCGATACGGGGCAGCGGGTAGACGTCTTTTTTAGTTATGTCGTTCAACTTTCGATAATCAACACAGAAGCGAAAGGTGCCATCCTTTTTTTTCACCAGCACGACAGGGGACGACCACGGACTGTTGGAGGGTTGGATGACACCATCACGAAGCATCTCCTGAACCTGTGTCTGAATAGCTTCACGTTCCGTCGTTGAGATGCGGTACGGCTGCTGGCGTATAGGGCGGGCATCGTTGGGAGTAATTATACGGTGCTTCACAAGAGGTGTTTGCCGAATTTTCGATGACTTCGCGAAACAAGCACTGTATTTTAGAAGGAGAGAACGAGGTTGTGCTGCTGTGTTTCCGAGAGATCTGTACTAATATCCAGACGATCAAGGGATGGGCGCACATTTTCAACTTCTCCGAACGTAAAACATTCAGAAACATCCGCTAAGGCGTCGGCGAATGCAATTGCGGTAGCGCGGAAAAGATGGCGGGGTTCGTTCGTGAAGTTAGTCACCAGGAGCTTAGGAGATGAGACTCCGCGCCGAGGTGATGCCGTGGGTGAGCAAAAGGGACTGGTTGCCCTCAGCGACCGCCGTTCCGTCACGTAGTTCATCGCACTTAACAGTCACAAAAACACTGGAACGTGGCGGAATATAAACGCTCTCGGCAGAAATTCGAAGAGGGGCACGGCTTTGGCGGTCTGCGGTGTCAGTATCATCAGCTTTCTCGGTCGAAAAGGTCACGGTACGCTTCCGGAGATCGATAATGGCCCCATACTCTCGGAGAAAATCGACACCAAGGATACAGTCGCGGGAGCAGTCAGGTATCACAAGGCAGCTGACAACAAACGTGGAGTTGCGAATTTGGACTCTCGCCGTGCACTCACCGCTCGGAGTTACGACATGTCCGCCAGCGGTTCGAATCTGCGTGCCAGACCATGGCGTCATCACTTTTTTTAGAAGCATCGCTAGCTTCCCGCTTAAAATCGAAAAATCAGCACCAGTGTCTACCAATGCGCTAACCTTATAGCCGTCGAGGAGCACGGGTATATCGAGCGAGAGTCTATCTTCACGTGTACGAATTGTCGTCGGGGCCGTCAAGTCGCGGTCGCTCACAGGTCGCGTTGTCGGGGGGTCTTCGTCGCGTCGATTTGAAGCGGCCTCGCCCCCTGAGGTCGCTGTCTTTAATTTTCCCGGCTCGGATTAGGCGACCGTCGCTGCGCCATCCCGGAGGAGCTGGGCTGCGAGGATGATCGGTGTGGAGACGGAGATCGTGACTGTCGTCTAAAAGTTGGCGCCATGCGCTGCTAGGCTACGTAGTCCACAATATTCCGGGGTCGTTGGCCTAAAGGAGGGCTACGCATGTCGATGGAGAAATCCTTCAGTCCCAGTTGACGATATGGGCATTGTCGATACAAGTGACCAGGTTCTCCGCAGTGGAAGCACAGGCGCTGCCGATTTGGGGCACGCCACAGGTCTGCCTTTCGCTGGGGTGGTCGGCGGTTGTCGATGTACGGCTCGGGGTGGGCTGAATATAGTGAGCCTTGGTCGGGTGGCAGTAATTGTGTGGAATCAGTTGGGGGACGTCGCAAAATGTCCGCGTACGTTGGTCGAGAGGACTCGCTGGAAAAGGATGGCGGGTTAGCAGATGATACCGAAGGCCGAAGTACTTGCTCGAGTTCTTCTCGTACAATGCTAGCGACAGAGGCGACCATAGGCTGGGGAGCACCGAAAAGCTTCTGGAGCTCTTCACGTAAAATGGAGCGGATGATGTCGCGAAGATCCGGACTAGCCCCGAAGGCCGAATGCGGCTCCGTGAGCGAAGCGGCGATTACCGGCCTGTCGTAGGTCGTAGACCACTGCTGGAGCATCAGTTCCATCGTGATTGCTTCTGAAAGAAACTCGGCAACTGTGCTCGGTGGATTGCGCACGAGCCCAGCGAACAGTTGTTCCTTAACGCCGTGCATGAGATGGCGTACCTTTTTCTCTTCGGGCATGGCCGGGTCAGATCGTCGGAACAGCCTAGTCATGTCCTCCACGTACATGGTTATGGTCTCGTTCGGCATCTGTATGCGAGAGCGTAAAGCTCTTTCCGCTCGTTCTCGGTGATCCGGGCTGGTGTAGGTGTCCAGGATGCAGCGGCAGAACTCGCGCCACGATGTTAGGGCGCCTTCGCGATTCTCGTACCAAGTACGAGCGCCATCTTCCAGGCTAAAGAAGACGTTCCTGAGCTTTGCGGCGTCGTCCCACTGATTAAATGCGGCGACTCGTTCAAACTGGGACAGCCAGTCTTCGACGTCTTCCGTCTGACAGCCGTGGAAAGCCTTAGGCAGTCGCGGGTTCTGCAGAGTGTAATACGTCGGAGTTTGCATGACAGGTCGAGGGGCGGCTGCGGTGGTGAATTCCAACGGCCCGTGCTCAGGTGGTAGGCCTAGGTTCCTCCGGCTAGCGCGGTGAACAGGAGTGTCGATTGGCACAGGACCTGAATCCTGGGTATGCGGAGGAGTTCGGGACATATACTGGGATCGATAGCCTGCGCCGACACCAAAATATGTCACGGACAACAGGGCTAGACTTGACTAAAACGACGGGACGAAGCTGTACCAGCAGGCAAACGTTCGGCGCACAGCACGTGAGTCAACTTCAGTGTCCTCTTCTTCCAGGCGCAGCTAGAACATGGGGACACCAGGTGGCAATATATATATATATATATATATATATATATATATATATATATCAATTTATTCACATTTCTATTTTTATATGCATTTGTGCATTTGTTAAGGTCATATTTTATCCCGTGAATTCTTGCTTTATTCTACGTAACTGTCATAGATTATGTTGTACTGGTGAATTCAGGAGCGTGTTTTCTCGCGCTTCGATGCTTGTGTATAAAGTCCAAAGTCTATTCCATGATGCTAAACGACTTGTGATAAGAGGCTTCTGTAAAATGTAAAGGCACCCGTGCAGCAATAACCAGCACATGTATAATGGGAGTGTGTTGACAATGCCGAGCCCTACGTGAGGTTAATAAACTACTAACGTACTGTATAATTGGCCGAAAGGCTGTGCGCCAGGGTAGACTGTTTCCAAGAGTTTCATAATATTCTATATATCGACCTGCTTTTCGAATAATGCGCATATATGTGCTTTATATGTGCTTTAGTTATAATGGAATATTTTGAAGATGTAAATATACGAGGGGTGTTCAGTGCTCAGAATTGTTAATAATAATCGTTCAGTCATACATTGGAATCCAAACATTATTACCTCAAATGAGCCTGGGTGATATCACGAAATCCACTAAGTGGGCGTCAGTGAGTCGTGACGATTCTAAAACTGACATATCGCGTTTGAACGTCAAGGGCACCATATAAATTAAGTGAGAGATATGTCTTAACAAGCGGAATAATATCTTGGTCTGCATTGAAATACCAGAGACATCTACATTCCCAAAAGTTGCATCATGTTTTTCGGGAATTCGGCGTGTTTGTATGAATGCCTAAATTTATACTTTATCTTCCGGGGAAGATTGTGTGCAGAAGTTTTTATTCAAAGCTGTTGTCAAATTGTTGGTACCTGCCACTTGAAGAACCGCATTCAATCCACAGTGAATTACGCTTTTAAGCAGGAACCAAATAGTGATCGTCGAATCACTAATTTGGGACTTCACATGAGGGCCACAATATGCAAATATGTGAAGGTATAATTTGTTCTACTCAGAGTTGCCACTTCTGACATTAAGAAGCTACTGCCTCCGTTCAAATTTTTTCAAGAGCAAATGTGTTTCGAATGTCCGACTTAATGCAGTCGAGCGGTTAAAAGGAAACAACAAGTGAACGTTTTATATACAAAACACTTGCTTATCTGATGATTGGCGTGTTGATGAGTTTTCACCATGTGTGCTCACGAAATGTCAATTAGGAATAAGAAATAAATTTAAATAAATATTTCCTGCACCAGGACTCAATCACCGTTCTTTCGTTCCCCGGCTAATCGCTTACACCAATTTTCTATGCTGCATTCCTGATATCTAGTAGATATTTCTCCTTGTCTAGCATATCGACGCCAAAGAGCGGTAAGGGGAAGGACATCAACGGCAATAATTGAACACGTAAGGTAAAGAGAAAATTGAAGCAAATAAATATCAAAGTAAACATGGAGTAACTAACATAATCGAAGGACCTATATAAAACTGTTAAAAGAAGTAAAATAACTAAAGTAAAAGGTAATTTGAAGACGTCGCAAAAGAAATGAAACGCAGAACGGGCGAGACAGGGACCTTTGAATCCAGTCACAATTGCGCGATTAAGGGGGCTTCATGCGCACCGTTGGGACTGCTTTGTTTTTATATCGAGGTAATAAATACGCCAGGATAAATTGGCACTGTTTAATGGCGTTGAGAGACTTGTAAATAAGAGAAATTAATCTTTTTGGTTCACTAAACCAAACTAGCTGAAGTGCGGTGTATGGTACAACAAATCTGGTGCCCCGCACTCAGGGGGTAAGAAGTTCGAAATCTTGTGCAACCGAATAGGCACCGGCTGCTCAAATGGCATATTATATCCTGCTACCTGATGTTTGCTTTAACTGTGGGTAAATGTTTGTGAAATAATTTGCTTCATTTGATTTATGGTGCTTAAAGTCCAAAAAAGACTCAGGCTCTAAGAGACGCTGTGCGTGAGGGCTGCAAAAATTTGGACTACTCTGGGTTCTCAACGCCCACTGCCATCGTAAAAAATACGAGTGCCTCTTTATTCGACTCCGTCTAAAAGCTGCTAGCATTTGATCACGCGTCATTCGATTGAGCACACCAGAGGCCCAAGCACTGAGGCACTGTGGAAGGGCCTTGGGAAAATTGTGCTGTTTGAAACCGTTGCGCTGATGGCTCAGTGAATCTTTGCATTACAATACACCCCTAAATGCAGCTCGTGCGGCAAGCTACACAGATGTCGCCCTCTTAAAACCCAATTGGTGGCCGTTTAGTGGAGCATCTGCTTCAAACTCGGGAGGCAGCAGCTTTCTTCCTAGGCGCCGCCGGTTACTCATCAGTTTTCTAATCAATACAATATCTTCATTCCTGAAAATCGGCTTCTTGGAATGTATGAAAAACGGTCCTCGACAAAATCGTTGTGATAAGGGATCAATGATGCGTTCCGTTATCAACTTCGAGCATGCAAACCTCACATGTAGCACCTCTTTTCAACTGAAGCGTTGCGTTTGTATAGGCTTTATGGAGTGAGTGAGTGAGTGAGTGAACTTTATTAACTGCTCGGGGATCTTTTTTTCGCCTCTTCAACCGAGGCTGACGAGCGGTTGGCGCCCCCAGTCCAGGGCACCACTGGCTTTCGCCAGTTTGCGAGCTCTTGTGACCAGGTAGAGCTGAGCCTCCGGGTCAGAGCTGGCCAGCAAAGCCTCCCACTGTCTTTCATTTGGGTTTTCAATTTTTTGTAGTTGATGTGAGCTGCATTCCCATGTTATGTGGTACAGGGTAGGGGTCTTCACGCACCACGGGCACTCGTCTCTGAATGTCGTGGGATGCATCATGTGTAATATGTGTAAATTAATGAAGGTGCCCGTCTGTAGCCGCCTCAGATCTATGGCCTCCTCGTTTCTGAGCTTTTTATGCGGCTCCGGATATACTTTCCGCAAGCCTCTATAGTTTTGTAGTATTGTGGTATAGTCAGGGTCAAGCGGAATCAGGTCCTCTGTCCCGAGACTGTTGGGCGCACGGTAGGTTGCATGTCCTCGTGCTACCCTGTCTGCGTACAAATTCCCCGTGACCCCTGCATGCCCCGGAATCCACACTAGTGTTTGAGTGCATTGTTTTGTTGGCTCGCTTGTGGAAGAAAGGATTTGGTGCGCTACCTTAGATAATTTACCCCGTTGAAAATTTCTGCATGCGGATTGAGAGTCGGACAGTATCGTCAGACTCTCTCCCGTTTCTCTTCCTTGCCTAATGGCCAGTGCGATAGCCACTTCTTCTGCCTCCGTGACTGTACAGTTTTGGATCGAGGCGCTAACTACCTCCCGGCCTTCGCAGTCTGTGACCGTGGCTATCGCCCTCTTTGCGTTGGTTTCGTATAAGGCTGCGTCGGTGAACCTTGACGTGTCTTGTTGGCCAAATGTTTTTTCATAATACTCTGCCCTTGCCTGCCTTCTTCCCGGGTGTAGGCGGGGGTCCATGTTTCTAGGTGTGGGCCGAACTCGGTACCAATTTCTGACTTCCCGCGATACCTCTCTTGTCTTGTTATAAACCTGTAGGTGTGTGCTATATCCCAGTCTTTCCAACACCCGTCTTCCCGTCCTCGTTTGTAGAAGTCTGTTTAGCTGTGACTTGATTTGGGCTTCTGCTAATTCTTGTATTGTATTGTGCAGACCTAGAGCTGCTAGTTTGTGGTTCGGTGTGTTCTTGGGGAGCTTGAGTGCGGTCTTGATAGCCATTTTGATGATGGCGTCCGCTCTGTCTTCCTCTCCTTTGGTCATATTGAAGTAGGGTAGAGCATACGCTACTCTGCTAATAACGAGGCTCCGGACAAGTTTGAGTGTGTCGGGCTCCTTCATCCCCATCTTTTTGCTGGTCACCCGTGCTATCATTCGGGCGACCTGCTGGGTCGAGGTCTTGAGCAGATTAAGCGTGTGTTGACACCTTTGATTCGATTGGAGCCACATCCCCAGGATCCTCACGGTTGTCTTTTCGGGCACTGTCTCCCCTTGTAGCCGGATCTCGAGCTTGTGGCCTTGATCTGTGGGAGCAGAGCGGTTGCCCTTCCCTCGCCAGAATCTGATCAGTTCTGATTTCCGTGATGAGCACTCCAAGCCCCCCTGCTTTAGATATTCTTCGATAACAGATGCTGCTTCTTGCAATTTCGCTTCCTTCTCCCCTAGTGATCCTGTGGTCGTCCAGATGGTGACGTCATCAGCATACATAGCGTGCTGTATGCCCTCCACCTTCTCGAGGCGCCTGGCCAGGCCAATCATTGCCACGTTGAACAGCGTGGGCGAAATGACTGCGCCTTGAGGTGTCCCTTTGTTGGGCGGGGAGAAGGTCTCTGTTTCTATATTGCCAATCTTGATTTCGGCCGTCCGGTTACTCAGAAAGCTCCTAACGTACTCGTAGACTCTGGTTCCACAATTCGTGTCTGCCAGGCCATCTAAGATCGCCTTGTGACTAACATTATCAAATGCACCTTTAATGTCCACTGCCAAAACAACGTGTTCTGCCGAGCGTGGGATACCTGTCAAGACCTCTTCTTTAATCTGCAGGAGAACGTCCTGAGATGATAGCTTTTCTCTGAAGCCAAACATGGTGTCCGGCATCTGAGCGCTATCCTCTAAGTAATTTTTCAGTCTATTATTGACAACCCTCTCGAAAATCTTTCCCAGGCACGAAGTTAAAGAAATGGGCCGCAAATTCTCTATTGCCAATTTTTTCCCGGGTTTCTGGATCATGATGACCACCGAGTGTTTCCACTGCGCTGGCACCGTTCCTGCTTCCCAATGCTTGTTCATGAAATGCGCCAGTGCCTTGATATTGCTGTTGCTCATGTTCCGAATTATGCCATTAGTGATCTTGTCGTCACCAGCCGCTGTGTTTCGAGTGGCACTTGCTATTGCCGTCCGGACTTCTTCCTCCGTGATTGGCTCGTCCATTTTCGGATTTGGGTTTCCTTTGTAATCTTCTGCGTATGGATATGGATCCACTAGGTCTACTCCGTAGCATTTGTCGTGGACGGCCTTGATCACATCTTCCTTCGTGCCTGGGAATGTGTGTAGCAACCGCTCCAGCGACTTCTGCCCCTCTCGCTTGTTTTTGGTGGGGTCCATGATGGCTTTTAGAATTCGCCACGTCTTGGAAGTGCTGAGCGTCCCCTGCAGAGAGTCGCAGAATTTGCCCCAGTTGGCTCTCGTCAGTTGCTCAGCGTACTCCGCCGCCTTCTTTGTGATCTCCACAATTTTCATCCTAAGCTTTCAATTGTGCTTCTGTTTCTTCCATCTTCTTAACAGTCCCCTCCTCGCTTCCCACAGGTGGAGTAGATGGGCGTCTATTTCTGGTGTCTCATTTGTGCGTGTCAGTTCTTGGGTAAATCTCTGCTTGTTTTTCCGCAGTGCCCCGCACCAGCTATCAAGATCCTCAATCTCGCCTTGGTCCTCCTCCTGCGCTTCTCTGAACTTGTGCCAGTTGGTAATCCTGGCTGCGCCAACCTGTCGCCTGATCTTGTAGGTGTGGATGGTCGTGCTCACTATATAGTGACCACTGCCGAGATCGTTAAGCGTGTTTATCCACTCAACATCGCCACAGTTCTTGACCATCGTAAGGTCCGGGGTAGTGTCCTTGCTCACACTGTTGCCCGTTCTCGTGGGCACTCCCGGGTCCGTTGCCAGTGTTAATTCATGTCTGTCTATTAGCTCTCTAATAATGCGGCCTCTCTTGTCCTGTTGCGTGTATCCCCAGGCCAGGTCTTTTGCATTAAAGTCGCCTAATATAATTAGCTTATTTCCTCTTACCAAGTTTAATGTTTCTCCGAGAAGTCTGTCGAAGTCGATCTTTCGTTGGGAGGGGGGGCTGTATACATTTAGGATAAAAGTGCCCTGTTTTTTGTCACTCTTTTGGACCACCTCCACAAGAATATGGGGTGTTTCAATCCCTTTAAATTGGTCATGCCGAATTGTTGTAATGGTCTTCTCCACCATTGTCGCCACCTTCCAGCTCTCGTCATCGGCAGCAAAGACCTCGTACCCGCTAATTGAAAGGGAACTGCCAACCTCCTGTAGGGCTATCACAGCCGGTGGTTCCGCTTGTGAGGCCAGCAGCTGTGACAACATCCCTTTCTTGCGTCGGATGCTTCTACAATTCCACTGCCAAATCTCTAGGCGGTCTTGCTTCGCCTGCTGGTGTCTAGGCTTTATGGAGGAGCATTTATCTGGTAGCCTGATGGTGGAGCATATGCCTCGTAATCGGGAAGTGCCAGTTTTGGGTCCTGGTTCTGCTCGAGATTGAACGGTATTGCAATGTCGACAAGATCCCCAGCAGCCTTTTGCGATTCTTATATGGGATGAAAAGCTTACGAACGTGCTGAGTACAAACCGCCAATTTCTAGATTACGCAAATTTTAAAATTTCAATACGTCTTCCAGATTTTCGGTGGTTGTGAACTAGGAGCAAAGTATAAAGACTATTATGCAAACTGTCAACTTTTATACCTAAAAAATAACGACGTAATGCAGTAGCTGGAATGATTCGAAAATGTGAAACGCCCAGTGCTACTTTCCGGCAACCAAAGAAGAGCCTGGACATAACGACGATTCCTAGATTTTCTATCTTGTTCTTCACTATGTCTTACTTACCCTCCTTCGCGCTTTGAAAACGAGAATTTTGCGCAGATGCACGCTGCGTACTCAGACGTAATGTTCTATCTCGATAATCACAGGTCAAATGTCGCAACACCGGTTGCCCTGCCCGCGTATCTGCGGACAGCTACGCCAGCCACGCCAGATTGTGCGAGTTCCGAGAGGTGGGCACTGGCGATGCGGAACGTCAACTGAGGACCCCTCGAGAGGCAGCCGACACCGAAGCTAAACCTCGGGGCTTGGTCGTGTGCGAAAAGGGCTGCGGGCTGATATTCAACGCAGAGCGACTTCAAAGCCACAGTTGTCTGGAGGAGCTGAGGCACAAGCTTAACGGTGAATCGAACTTTTCTCCTTGCATTCTTGACTTTTTTTGGTGATACAAGAAGCCATTTTTTAGCTAACATTCCGAAACGAAAAATATTATTAACAAAGCGGAGAGATATTTCTCCATAACTAGTCAATGTTTATGTTTTGGAGGATGAAAAGAAATATTCTGAAGGCCGTATGCATTTTTAGATTGTCGGAAACGAAATACCAATTGTGTGCTAATCAACTATCTGGATGAGTGAATGTATTTTTTTTCATTGCAATTTCTAACAAGAAAAAAGTGTCCTTCTATGTAACACCGGTAAACATCTGTAATATTCTGCACGTCAGTTCCTTAACTTGAACATAGAAGATACTTTTTATGTAAAATCAAAATTAAAATACCTAATTTGATGCCATTCTCGGCAAGGTTTAAGGGGTGAATGCAAGGGGTGAATGCAAAGTATTGACAACGATACGCAACGATACAATCAGCCCTCATTAGTTACATATGCTATAAGACTGTGGCAATGAGGACACGAACAAAATACATACACCAGTAATGAAGTCCTTCTGTTTAAAAGAATTCGCCTCTCAAAAGGATGATTTGCGCTCACCATTGCGATATATTTGTGCAGCTGACCGCCGCCAGCAACCGATTTTGCCTTGCGATAAATGCAGAGCATCAGCGCGTATGCTTAGACACAAAATGATCTGACATGATCTCAGCTTCAACCAAGAGTAAATGTCCTGTACGGTCAAAGGTAACCATTCGTTGACTTCTGGCGCACAAAAACTGCGTGGCCTTCTTTTGCACTAACGTCACGTTGCAATACACGGTGTCGCGGGGCATCTATACTGCATCCTTGACGCACGTATTACCTTCAGCTCACGGAATCGGTACTGCAGTGGTGAAGGAGTGCGTGGATAGAGCCCATATTAAGGCCTGATGAAACGGTGACATACATAGCTTCTGTTGTGAGATTTAAGGAGCCGCAAAAAAGGCAAAAACGAACATGGACTACTGACCTTTTCAACTAGGCGAACGTTTTTATGCTCCTCTGACCTTCCTTCATTCCTTCTTCTTTGTTTATAGGATATATCATGTGTCATCTGTCTCAAATTATTTATTTATTCTTTTCATGAACATTCAAAGGCAGACATTTCAACACCACATATTTTTAGAAAGACGGCAATACAAACTCCTGATTCGACTTTTCTCCATTCCGTCAATGTGTTCTGTATGCATTTTTCGCTATGTATATTTTATTTTTCGATTAACAGGGTATGCCACTATGTGTAACTGTCAAAAATGTTCCGAGCGAATGGTTTGTGGGAATTGCGCTCTGAGAATTAAAACAAAAGAAAAAGGATAAATACATGGTTGCAGACTCACTGATAGTTCTTTGTTTTATTCTGTAGCAGTAACAAATAAGCTTGGTTAAGTCGTGCTCTATCTTTCTAAAACAATTGCAAGTACATTGTTGCGATCCTTAGCGGCATACCGAGGAGTTGCTGATAAAGGAAGAATAAGAGGGAGGCGCGCACAACCCGATCTGGGCTCTGAGGCACCTGCAACCAGTATTCATTCGTAAAGCATTCACTAGTATGAAAACCATTTCATCCGTTATATTTAGTGCTAGGCGCTGGGTAAAACCTTCCTGTAATCGCCAGCACCTCTCCGCAGCTACCGTGTAGCAGGTTTGCCACCACTTGCGTCTCAAGAGATCTTTCAATGGCTACCACCCAAGAGTCGAAGACTATAATGGCGAGCTGAAGAAGAGAGGACCTTGCCCCATCAGCAAGAGCCATGTAGCTTCCATTCTCAACTCGAAGATGACTTGAAAGAATGGCTCTGACATTATGAAAGGGGCAGCATGTACAACCGTTGAACCTCTATTGCCCACTTGCACAACTTTGTTTACCTCCTCGCTGGCATTGCACTGACTAGGGTTAACAATCATGTGAAAATCCTCTCGACCGGGATCCGGTTTGTTGAAGAGATCAGTTTGTCTATTGGAGATACTCTTGCGAAGAAGGAACACGCTAACACGAACTTTTCCAGCAAGCATAGCTGGCCGGTGAGGCTTGCACGCTACACATCGCGGAAGTGTTGAAACTTTGTCACGTTGTCCACTGGCAGATAAAAGCTAAGGTAGGGCACCTTCTCAAGAGATTTCTGAGAATGTCTCTAACTTCCTTATTTCGCGAGACAGCCTTGCTACGTCTGCAGATGTCAGCTAAGAGTGCCGTGGTTTTGAGACGCTCAACGCACGCCGGATAGCGCCAAAATTCGGTCGCCTTCAGAAAATGAGAACCATTGCGGGCATCGATATCCTGGAGGCTGAAGACTTTGCTTCTGTGTTCAGGAGAATTGTACGCGGGGAGTTAGATACATAGCGGCAAGTTTTGGATTGCCTTACCTCCAGACAACGAGGTCCATGCCATCGTGGCAGCAGCGTACACCATGGAGAACACCAAGTACAGTGAACCGTCTCACACCTATGGTATTCAGCAGGCCCAGCAAGCGACGTCATGCCCTTATTTACAACAGCTTCCACTGTATTCGGATGAAGCGCCGCTTCGCGTGTCTGTCGCCTCCACTAGGCCACCAAGAGAACCTGCGCTCTAGCTACCAAAGCAAACAGCCACCAATGCTTTACAGCTGTTGGTACAACGGAAACATCTCCCACTTTTGCCCGCCTCGCCAAATTGATCGACCCCCTCTACGACGACCACCAAGCTTCAGAAATGACGTCCAGTGGGAGAAACCACCCGTTAACTTCTATCGGCCTTCTTATTCAAAACTCGGCACACACAATGACTGTCCTGTGTGCGATCGCAGCATTACTCCCCCGCCAAAGCGACAAGACCGTTCACAATCCCCACGTCGCCGCTATGTTTCTCCACCGTTGAAAAACTACGTGGTGCGACTGATAGAGGCAAGGTCGCCGGATGGTCAGTTCCACCAATACCGCCGCCTATCGTCATGCTAAAACCAAAATCTCAGTGTTGTGGACAATGTAAAATGCATTCTTTGGTTGGTGCCGCTGTGTCAGTTATGAATACTTCATTTAGAAGCCACCTTCCACAGAAAGATATGTTTTTCTGGGGCAAAAACAGTACATTTTGTGGAGATCGGGGTGAATCTTTAGTTCCGGTTTGCCTGTGATCAGTTTCTGTTGTGCTTGTCGACGAGTGCTGCAGTACAGAATTCATTGTGTACGTCATACGCCACGTATGACGTGATCTTGTGTCTTGACGTTTTGCTTGAGTGTGGTGCTACTGTAGACTTCATTGCCAGAATAATTTTATTGAAGCCGAAAATAATCCCTTAATTAGTGGAGAACATGTCTCAGAGTCATGAAGGAGTTTTCTCCGTGAAAGATGTGTTGCTGTCTTCGATGACGGCAGCATTTGTGCCCGTGAAAAATCCCCACGACATTTGAACAAACACGTAATATCGTCGAGCCAGATATTTCGACTGGAGTGAAAAAATATATTTTGGCGGCATGCGGCGAATGGTTGCCCTCACCTTTGGACTGTGATCGTGCAAGAAGAGTCTGTAGGTCTTCCTTCTGGTTTGACACTTTTGAGGGATGAGCCCCGTGTAACCCACACCATTTGATGTATTTCTAGTTACAGATCAGCCGCGAAATGGAAGTCGGAATAATCTTCTGAGCTAAGGCATATGGGTAACAAATCAGTTCTGCCTCCAGTGACAGCCTGAAGCTGCATGTGAGCTATTCTGCCTCTGATGAATCGGGCAACTATTTTTCAGGCCTTATACTACAGCATAAAACTACCTCAGGAAACGGACTATCTGCTCGCCAAAAAACCTTTTTGAGGTTCCCCGTCGGAACGCAAGGTAAGTTAAGAACAGCTGGACAAAATACTGCAGAAAGGAATCGTTAGAGACTATTCCAGTCCATGGGCCGCCCTGTGCACCTAGTGCGAAAGAAAGATTTACGATTCTGCGTGGACTACAGCCGTTTAAATGCGGTAGCAAAAATTATGCCCGTTACCCCGTATTGATGAAAAAGTCGATTTTTGGCAAGACCTTCCAAGAATAAAATGAGCGACCCGATAATGTTCTTGAATGCGTCTTCAAAGCGAGACATATTTTGAGTTCAAAGAAGTGCCATTTCGGAGAACGAAAAACTCTAGTTCTTGCCTTCCTCGTTTACAAGGATGGTATCAGGCCTGATCAGCGGAAGTTCGCTGCAGTAAGAGACTTCGAAACTCCACACACCTAGAACAGCATTGGGCTTTCTTCTTATTTTCGTCGCTTCATTCCTGGCTTTGCAACCCCAAATTGCCCACCCCCTCCCTTCTCTCTTGCATAATGATTCCCAATCTATGTGGAGCCCCGATTGCGAGTCTTCTTTCAACCTGCTCAAGTGTTCTCTAACCTCAGCACCACTCCTGCGCCACTTGGAGCCTATATCTGTGATGGAGATTTACACATACCCCCTTTGTGTCGATCTGGGGGCGGTGCTTTCTAGCTTCATAGTGGGGCTGATTACGTCTATTATTAGCATCGTTTGGGCGAGTCGGTGAGGCATCACAGAGCGGAGCAACACAAGATAACCAGTACACAAGAACACACTGAAAAACAGTAAGCGCTTGTCTTGTTTTTCAGTGCGTTTCTGTGTCCTTTTCATGCACTGCTGCTCTCCATCATGCTGAGTACGCCATTGCCTGTGCCAGCCGCACGTTAACAAAATGTTCATGCATCTACATTATCGCCGTATCGGAGTGCCTTGCAGACGTGTTTGCTGTGCACAAGTTCAGACTGCGCCTATATGGACACCGTTTAACTCTAATCACCGACCATCATTCTCGATGCTGGCTCATCGGACTTCACGATCCATCTGGTCGGCGGGCGCGATGGGCATTACGCTTGCAAGAATATAACTTTCATGTGGCCTACAAAAGTGGGTGACATGATAGTGATACAGACTGCATGCCACGCCCCCTTTTGCCATGATTTCGAAGAGTGTTTAGCCTCGTTCGCTCCGACGTTTCCTAGTACGCGACCTTTAGCCGACGTTTGGAACGTAGCCTCATTTATCAAAATAGAATACTGCTGGTATACAGGAGATTCTGGAAGCCCTCCTACCCATGGAGCAAGTTTTACGGCGATAGAGCTTTAGAGAAGTAGATTGACTTGGGAAATATACGTCTCTTAATATTGACCCCAATCGCCTTATCCGGCTCCATACTTAGCGGCAACTTCTTCAGGATTTCATCTCTGTCATCTGTGACATTCTTCACGGAGCCTTTGATACCGCCCCAAGCAGCACGCCATCAATGGACCGCCACTGGTCCAATATTGGGATATATTGGTCCCAATATTGGGCAATATTGGCGTCTGATTGGGGCGCACAAAGAGCCAAGATTTATGCCAACCAATTTGATTGGCTCTCCTATCAAAACCAGTATTGGCATACTACCTTGTTTACTGGCATTCAATGGCACTCAATGACTACTCAATATCTTCCACCGAAGCTCACTCACTGGTTGGTATATCACGGCTATCCCGCCAAGCTCACTGGGCATCTAATATCTTGTATCCATGCTTATTCACTGGATATCCACAACTGGCATCCAGCCAGATTATCTGCAACGCAATATTTCCAATCCAATCTTGCCCAGTGGTTTTGCATTATTGGCATCCAGCCAGAGCTATTGGCAATCCGGCAGATTATAGTGCTGAACGTTTCAATAATTAGTACTACGGCTAGTTGCTATTTTGTGCTATGGCTAATAGGCAACTACAAAGCCATCCCATACGTATGCAGTGCTGATATTTTTAATGTAGCTTTTTATTTAAATAAAGCATGCTGAGAATATCCATGCACAAAAAAATAGTACAGCTGAAAGGTACATTGCACGGTGATTTATTAGGTGTGCATGGGTTACAGGGCTTGGAAAATTTTAGGCAGAACTCTTAGACTTCAGTGCTCCTCCTGTTTTTGCGTCGTTTGCAAGGTGTTCTCAGGTCCCAGGTTCGAGGAAGGCGCTGGGTTCATCGCAGCTTCTTTTGTGGTCGATTGTAGGGGCAGCAGCTCCCAGCAGCCTTTATAAATATGGACTTGAGCAGCGTGCATAACAATGTATTTCCTTCCGCAGATGGCACCACGAAATAAGAGCAACATTCATAAATTCCATTAAGAGAGAAAACTTTTGGAAAGTGGAAGTACAGCTACACCGTGGAGTAAAAATGCAAAATAGAGCACCGCCTGTTGGCCCTCAGACAACTTTCTTGTCTGGTTTACTCAGGTTGAAATAAGCTGCATACTCGGTGAGGCCGGCCATATTAACTTGGTTACATTGGTTGCGACATCTGGCAGTGCACGGCTTCCCATGTGGATGTGTTGTTGACTCTGGAAGCATAAAACAAAATGTATTTGCTGTTATCTATTCGTTAAACGGTAGTCAGTGCTTGCCCCGTTCTACTTGTAGTGCCTTTGTGATCGAACACCTGTTGAAGAAAGACGTCGTCATAGCTGCATGCTTCAGATCATAGCTTTCCTTTGAATAGTTTTCGTTAGGATAGATTGCCGCAAGAACTAAAAGAAAGTATAAAAGAAAAAAGAGACGCAAAAAATGGCTGTCGCACTCCGATCGCGGCTGCTAAAATTAGTGTACATCGCATCATTACTGCAAACAGAACATTTTAAAATTTGTCAAAGCTGCTGCCAAAACAACGTACGACACAGATGCTTTGGGGTTTATATGATATACTCAAATTCAAAAATAAAGAAATCCGTAGCTTAGCATCACGTTTGTTGTGGAAACAAGTTTGTACGTGTGGTAAAGTATAAGAACTATGGTAGCAACTGTAAATAAGAATCCCCTTTTCAGAATTTTTTTTTCATAGAGTCCTTCGCGCGGACAGTAGAAGCTCTTGCACGTAGAAGAAAAAGTGCCATGTTTCAGGCAAGGCCCCTTCTTTTGCGCGATATAACAATCTATAATTGTGGATAAGAACATTTTTGAACGAAAACTTTTTTCCAATATTTCCGCAAATAATCAAATTTAGCAGTAAGAATAAATGCGTCGGCAGATATTTTTTCCGGACGCTTTCAGTTATCTACAAAGGATAGTAAAACTGCACCTGCTGTATATTTTATGACACTTCTATTACTCGGGATTAGCGCAGGAGAAAGATCAAACACGTGAATAAGCTACACGTCGTTTAGACCATTCCAAACGCGCATTCATAACGGCAAATTACAATAATAAATATTCGCTCATAACTAACAATCATGTTCCAGAGAGCTCAACTTAACCATGGGTTTTGAATAAAGTATGTAAAAGAAATTGATCACTTCAGACACACAACACGCGCGATGGAGTTGTAACCTGAAAATCACACAAAACACGCATCATGTTTTACAGGGCCACAGTTTTCTTTTGCAATACAAATTGGCCACCTCTGCGCTGTAAATTTTGTCTTTGTGACCAGAGTTTATGCATACAATATTTTGTATGCATAAACTCTGGTGCGCTGAAAATACAGTTCAGAATTGACTGGCGTGGTGCGGTCAAAATAAATGGCTTTCCGTTCTCGCAAGCATATCGGTTATTGACATGATGATCAAGGCTGACAACATACAGCACCAAATCATGCAAAAAAAAGGTATCTTACCGTACGGCTAGCGCAGATTCCCAGATCTCAGTTGCAACAATTCAAAATGAATATTGCCACGCGAAGTACATCCCAGTATCGATCTTACGGCGAGACAAAGCATGAAATAATCTCAGAAAGCTCAGTTATGAACAAACAACTTAAAATGCTGGTGGTACTCACAGATATCCTCTTTCAGGCATGGTCATTAAAGCGGATTGGAACTTTCACGACTCTTGGTTTTTCGGTTATGCTGTCCAAAGCTGCGGGAGCTCGAGCAGCTCGAGCGGATGCGGATTGTGTGGCCGGCCGGACGCCTCTGAATCAGCCGCTTGTGTCGAGTTTCGAGGCACGGTTGGAAGAGGGCAGAAGGGTCGTTGTGTTTTCACTCTCTCTCTCTCTCTCTCTCTCTTTTGCTTGAGATCTGTCGAAAAGAAGGCATAAAGCTCGAAAGGCGGTGAGAGAAATGAAAGAGGTCCCGTAGGACCGCGCGAGCCCAGAAGGCTACCGGCCAAGAAAGTTGACTCTCCCCCACCCTTCCCCACGTCCCATCTCCCCTTCCCCCACATGCCGAGAGTGCCTCCACGACATTAGGCCGGTATAACCCGCGTCCGGTATCCCCCCCCCCCCCCAAGAATATCCCACAGATCCTAGAAAAAGAAGTTGGCAAGAAGGAAAGGTAGAGTGCGGGGGAGTGGAGTGGGGGGCATTGTGAGCAACGCATGCCTAGCCGGGAAGAAAGAAAGGGCAGTGAAAGTCGCTGCCCTTCCGCGATGACTGCTTCACGGGGAGAAAAGGCTACAAGATGTGAAGTTGAAAGCGGTTGGGAAAATTGCTTTAGTCAAGGCCCTCGGGCGGAGAGGCGATGAAAGGACCAGAGAACGGAAACCATATGTTCTTTGCGCCAAGCTTGTGAGGAGGAATGCGCAGAGTTTTGCCCTCGGCTTCGCTAAAACAACGAGAAGTGCGTTCGTAGCTCATTGATCGCCTCGAATGTTGGCTCGGTGACGTTTTCAGTGGCACGATAATTTGGCTACAGTTTTTTTTTGTTAATGCAAAATGCGTTACCTCTGTGTTTCAGTAATAATCACATACGTAAAACAATCTTCAGGTTTCACGGAATCGTTCTCGGTTCTAACAAATGGACTTATGTTTTTACTAAAGATGGCACAGGTTCATGACGGAGTACTCTTGAAACGTCATGACGCGCACCTGAGCGATGCAGAAGCCCATATACTTGCTGTATTCCTATTAAGGAAAAGAAACGCGAAAACGACCTTAACTACGGGTACTTCAAGGTTAAAATTCCCATGTTATTAATTATTTTTTTAAATCAGGTCAACATTTATAGCAAGAAAAATCCGCATAGTACTAAGCGTGGGCATATAAAGCAGCAAGAAATACAAAATACTCGACGAGCTAAGATCTGAAGAACTGAATTGGCAGTAAAGAAATAATAGAAAGATAGCAAGGGTCAACACTGAAACTATATATCTACGAACTTGGGACAAGGTGTAGTCCTCAGAAACTTGCGCGGTAAAATCATCTTTCAGCCTGCGGAAGCTGCGCTTGTCAAAGCGGCTGAATATTACAGAGAGGAAACCTAATTCTCAATCATGTGCTAAATTCTTCGAGAATGGTGTTCTCTAAAAATGCCCCAAAACTGTCTAAATAACGCACTCGCATTACTTTTAATATATATGAATTGCCATTAGCTACCTGGTTGACACGATAGAATTGTTAACTTCTCTGGAGGGAAACGCCTTCGGTGCGGTGATTATATGGTTGGATAATAAGGCATAGAATGCCTGAAGAATAGTTTCTGATCAGGGCTTAGGAGAACGCTGTCAAAAGCTGTAGTTAAATGCATCATTATGAGCCACGTATTGCAGCTTTTAAACAAAAATAACTTCCATAGAGAGCATCGTTATTATGCAATTTCAATTTTGTTACCATATATGCTGGCGACACATGAGCGCGCATTCATTGCACTGTAGGTAATTGTTTTAAAGTTTGATTTTTTTCGTTTGCCTTGGCCCATGTTGTGCTGTTGATTTTTTTTTATTATCTTCCACATGCACACAAAGTATCGGCAGTGTGCGATTTACGTCGCATTAGAATACGAACCATTCCAGTACAGTTCAGATCTCTTTTCTTGTCAAGTGAATTAGCTAGACATAGCGTAGAAGATATGTTGCTTGTATTTTTTCTTTGAGCTGAAATATTTTATGCGCTGCTACACCGATGGCCATAGTCGTTCAGTCTTTATCTGTCTGTTGCTGAAGCCTACAGCAGAGCGCTAAAGAGTACAGGAATATGATGCAAATTTGTGTTTAGTAGATATTAGAACTCGAACGCCATGAAAGCAGCCCAACATATCTGTCTATAAGAACAGCTAGTACTGAGACGTGGTATAGTCGGTGCTGATGCTGAATGCCGGAAACAGCTAGCGTAATGACGAATCATGCAGTGAGTGTTCGATTGGCTACCACGATCGATCTCTCCTACCTCTGCTATCGCTTGAACATATGTAGGGTTTCTTT
The DNA here is from genome assembly GCF_055883805.1 of Amblyomma maculatum. Classification (NCBI taxonomy): domain Eukaryota; kingdom Metazoa; phylum Arthropoda; class Arachnida; order Ixodida; family Ixodidae; genus Amblyomma; species Amblyomma maculatum. The sequence goes on along the minus strand of NC_139348.1, from coordinate 66,819,769 downwards.
GTAACTCGTAAAAAAAGGCAGAAATAATGATGCTACGCGTGCGTGTTTCCAATCATAGACAAACGTTTACAGGATGTAGATTCACCGAATATTTAAATCGTTTCTGCGTTTACTATCCAAACGTAGCCACTGGTGTTTGTTCAAGCGACCCACACGTTCGTTTGCGTTCTTTGCATTTCAGTACCTTGCGTTTATTGACAGCGCAGGAGTTTTTTCGCCGACACGCATCTATTAAACGTTTGCTTGTCAGATGTGTGCTCGAGCGTGTGCGTATGCTCGTGCACTAGTCTGCGTATATATTGTCACGTAGCCGTTCAGGCCCGTAACCAGACGTTTGGTTTTAATAGGGGGTTGACCTAGTAAGCAAAGAAGAGCAGGTCCAGAGAGCACTGAGTGACAGCAGCAGACTTCAGCTTCTTTTCGAACGCCACGGGGCCACTTCTTCGAGTCCGCGCACGAGACTCTTGATGAGCAGCCGCCTAGCGGCTGCTGTTGCACACGCTACATTACCCCCTCTCTAAAAAAAAATAAATGTCAACTTGATGAATTCGAAAGCAGAGAAAAAAAAACGCAAGAAACATGCGTTAGGCGGTGCGCTAATTTTCTCGCGAAAAGTACGGCTTCATGCGCACGATATGGACAACCTCGGATTTCTGCTGGCGACGAGTAGAAGAAAAGCCGTCCGGAAGCACTTCGTACGTGACGTCGCTCAGCTGACGGAGCACTTTGCATGGCCCAAAGTACTGCTTCAAAAGTTTTTCAGATAGTCCCCGACGTCGAATCGGAGTCCAGAGCCACACTCTATCGCCCGGTGCGAAAGTCACTACACGGTGGCGGTGATCGTAACGCTGGGCGTCTCGGCCTTGCTGGTTCCGGATGCGTGCCCTCGCCAGCTGTCCCGCTTCTTCTGCGCGTTGAGTGAACTCCTCGGCGCCAACTTCGAGGTCACGGCCGTCGTGGGGCAACATGGCTTCGAGCATTGTCAAACCTCCGCGGCCATACAATAAGGAGAACGGCGTCATTTGCTTTGTTTCCTGCTGCGCCGTGTTGTACGCAAACGTGACGTACGGGAGGACGTCATCCCAAGACCGATGTTCAACATCCACGTACATGGACATCATGTCGGCGAGAGTTTTGTTCAGACGTTCTGTCAAGCCATTAGTTTGTGGATTGTAGACGGTTGACCTGCGATGGGTAGTGCCGCTTAGCTGCATGACAGATTCCAGGAGCTTGGCAGTGAAAGCAGTGCCTCGGTCCGTTATTATAAGTGTCGGGGCGCCGTGCCTCAGGACTATGCGTTCGATGAAAAATTTCGCTGCCTGGAGTGCCGTACCACGCTGGAGGGCCTTCGTTTCAGCGTAACGCGTGAGGTAATCTGTAGCGACAATTATCCACCTGTTGCCGGAATCAGAGATTGGAAATGGACCCAACAGATCCATGCCAACTTGTTCGAATGGGCATCGTTGCACTTGAACAGGATGCAGTAAACCGACCGGTTTCACAGGCGGTGTTTTCCGTCGCTGGCAATCATGGCATGTTCTCACGTAATATCGTACTGCGGCCGCAAGGTTTGGCCAGTAATAAGTCTTCTTAATTCGGGCCAGAGTTCGAGCATACCCCAGGTGACCCGCGGTGGGCTCGTCATGACATGCCTGTAAGATTTCTTCTTAAAGAGACTGTGGTACGACGAGGAGGTAATCTCTTCCCGTCGGAGCGAAGTTGATCTTGTATAAGACATTGTTTCGCATGCAGAACGATGAATGTGTTCTGGCGAAGAGACGGGGAACTTCTGTAGTGCGCGCTTCCAGAAAATCAATTAGTGGTGCGAGAGCCGGATCGTTACGTTGCTGCTGCGAAACAGTGAGCGCGTCGACGGCTGCGATAAGGGGAAAGTCTGGTCCTTCGTCTTCCCGCGCAGCCTCGACAGGTGAACGGGACAAGCAGTCAGCGTCGTTGTGCTGACGTCCAGACTTATACACGATGGTCATGTCGAACTCCTGTAGCCGTAAGCTCCATCGTGCAAGGCGTCCGGAGGGGTCTCGCAAGTTCGTTAACCAGCCCAGAGAGTGGTGGTCACTCACAACCCGAATGTGCCGGCCATAAAGATAGGGTCGAAATTTCATCACCGCCCATACAACAGCCAGACATTCTTTTTCGGTGGTGGAATAGTTCGATTCGGCACGGGACAAAGTCCGGCTGGCGTATGCGATAACTCGTTCGGCACCGTCTTGCCACTGGACGAGTGCAGCGCCTAGACCCACGTTGCTGGCATCTGTGTGGACCAGAGTCTCGGCATTCGCATCAAAATGGGCAAGCACAGGTGTTGTCTGCAAGCGGTGCCGTAACTCGTCGAATGCCTTTTGCTGTTCGTCCGTCCAGGTGAAGGTGACATCATCCCGGGTGAGACGTGTCAACGGAGCAGCAATGCGTGAAAAGTTTTCAATAAATCTGCGGTAATAGGCGCAGAGGCCCAAGAAACGGCGAACTGTCTTCTTGTTACATGGAGTAGAAAATTTGGTGACGGCTGTTGTTTTAGCTGGGTCGAGACGAACTCCTCGATGGCTGACGACGTGGCCCAAGAACAGGAGCTCTTCATAGCCAAAGTGACACTTTTGTGGTTTTAACGTGAAGCCGGCAGATCTGATAGCCCGTAGCACAGCGGAGAGACGTTGGAGGTGTTCCTCGAACGTTGGTGAAAACACGTCGTCCAGGTAGACTAGACACATCTGCCACTTAAGACCAGATAGAACTTCGTCCAACATTTGCTGAAATGTCGCTGGAGCGGAGCACAATCCGAAAGGTAGGACTTTGAATTCATAAAGTCTATCGGGCGTGACAAACGCTGTCTTCTCGCGATCACGTTCATCGACTTCGATCTGCCAGTAACCGCTCTTAAGATCAAGCGATGAAAAGTAGCGCGCGTGGCGCAGCCGGTCTAATGAGTCATCAATGCGTGGCAGCGGGTAGACGTCTTTTTTGTGACCTGATTGAGCTTACGGTAGTCCACACAGAACCTTAAACTTCCGTCTTTCTTCTTAACGAGGACAACAGGCGAAGCCCAGGGACTCCTCGATGGCTGGATGACACCGCCATTTAACATCTCGTCGACCTGTTGAGCAATGATTTCGCGTTCCCGCGGTGACACTCGGTAGGGGTTCTGTCGGACTGGTCGGGTGCGGTCGTCGGTTATTATGCGGTGCTTGGTCAAGGGCGTCTGTTTAACCGCGGAGGCGGATGAGAAGCAGTCTTGGAATTGAAAGAGTAGCCCGACGAGTTTTTCCTTCTCTGCCGGTGATAGAGCGGGATTCACATCAGGGTTGAAGTTGGGCGTTTGGCTGGCAGACGTGTTGGTCTCAAGAACAAAGCAGTCGTGGGCAGCTTCTGCGACACCTTCAAAGTAAGCTACAGTGGTGCCTTTAGCGATGCGTTGCCGTTCGTTTCCGAAGTTCGTAATCAGCACGTGAGCTAGGCCATTAGTCAGATGAACTATACCGCGTGCAACACAGACTCCATGATGTAACAGAAGCTCTGTGTTCTGTTCGGCAACGCCGGCAGCACAGGACTGGTCGTCGCACCTGACTGTGACGAGAGCAGACGAACGTGGCGGCATGGATACATCCGCGTCAACGATGCGTGAAGGTGCGTGGCGTCGTTCTGAGTCAGCGGTCATTGTTGCAGGCGTCGAAAACGTTACAGTACGGCAAGGAACAATAATAATGGTCCCATGCTCATGTAAAAAGTCCGTGCCGAGCATGAGGTCCTTGCAGCAGTGCGGCAGGATAACAAAAACGGCTACAAAGGCTGAATCGGCGATGATTACTCGCGCAGGGCATCGTCCGATCGGCGTCATAAGGTGACCGCCAGCAGTACGACTTTGCGGCCCCAGCCATTCAGTTTTCACCTTGGAGAGCCGATCTGCGAAATTCTTGCTTATTATTGAAAAGTCTGCTCCGGTGTCTACCAAAGCGGTTACTGGGTGTCCGTCGACGAGAACGGAAAGGTCGGCGCTAACAACGTGATCGGCTTGAGGTTGATTGGGAGTTTTGGGTTCTTGGGGCGGCGGAGGCATCGTAGTCACAGCATCGGGCTGAGTCGTCACGGGAGGGTCTCCGGGACATCGATTCCGTTCGTCAGCAACCTGCCCCCCTGATGTCGCCGCCTTCAGTTTCCCCGGTGTGGGCTTGGCGACCGGCGCCTTGGCACATGATTAAACTCACGGCGGCCGGGTGGCGAGTAGCGCAAGGTGGAAGACTGTGTACTGTCGCTCGAAGAGGTTACCCGGGTTGCCAGATATTCATCGATTTCTGGAGGGCGTTCGCCGACCCGGGGACGCGGGGAATCACGAGCAAAACCCCGAAGACCGAATTCACAGTATGCACAACGACGGTACAAGTGGCCGGGTTCTCCACAGTGGTAGCACAGCGGCCGTTGACGAGGAGTGTGCCAGACTTCTGCCTTCCTAACCGGTTGCTGCATGACGGTGCTCTGCTGGGATGGCGGCTGGTAGGGAGGCTGCTAGGATAGTGGCTGAGGAGCGGACGGCTGCATGACGAGGCTCTGCTGGGTTGGCGGCTGTTAGGAAGGTTGATAGAACGGTGACTGCAGAGTGGGTGGCGGCTCGAAACGAAGCTGTTGCGCAGGAGGCACTGCAGGCCGACGAAGAGCCGCTGCGTAAGTCATGGAACGTGGCTCCAACAGTGACTCAGGCGGTGAAAATGTCTGACGGATTTCTTCACGCACGGCTTCGGTGACAGCCGCGGCAGTAGGGTTAGGCGATCCAAGATTGAACTGTAGGAGTTCCTCGCGAACTACCTCGCGGATCAGCTCACGCAGAGAGTGATCTTCAGTGGACCCTTTCAATGTGGCCACACTGCTGAAGGGTTGACGACAGGCAGACTCCGTGCGCCGGTATCGTTGCTGCAGGGCTCGCTCAATGACGGTAGCTTCATTGATGAAGTCCGCGACGGTTTGGGGTGGACTGCGAACCAGACCAGCCAAGAGGGGTTCTTTTACGCCCTGCATCAGGTGGCGCAACTTCGTTGATTCTGTCATGTCGGAAGCAGCCCGTCGGCAGAGACGGGTCACGTCCTCAGCAAACATGGCCACGCTCTCGTTAGGTAATTCCACACGGGCGTCTAGGAGGCGGCGTGCGCGATCACGGTGGTCATGGATGCCAAAGTGTCCCGCAGCTGCTGGCGAAAGGAGTCCCAGCTTTGAAGACTGGCTTCCCTATTCTCATACCACGTTTTTGCGCAGTCTTCAAGGGCGAAATATACATTGCGCAGCTTCTGAGCAGGGCTCCACTGATTGAATTGCGCCACTCGCTCGAACTGGTCGATCCAGTCGTCGACATCTTCCGCAGTAGCGCCATGGAAACTGGGGGGCGTACGAGGCTGCTGAAGCAGCAGCTGATGCTGATTTGCCTGTGCCATTTCAGAAGTCTCGAACTGCTGGTCAGCTGGCGTCGGTTCAGGTAGAGGAGCGAATTCCGGCGCCAGAATTCGGAGGCGACGGCTGCAACGATGAAAGGGTGTCGACACGAGCGGAAGCCGGTTGGGACACGATGAGCGGCTGCGAGAGGCCCGAGACATGTAATTCAAGGCCTCACCTCCACCAGTGTCACGTAGCCTTTCAGGCCCGTAACCAGAAGGTTGGTTTTAATAGAGGGTTGACCTAGTAAGCACAGAAGAGCAGGTCCAGAGAGCACTGAGTGACAGCAGCAGACTTCAGCTTCTTCTCGAACGCCACGGGGCCACTTCTTCGAGTCCGCGCACGAGACTCTCGATGAGCAGCCGCCTAGCGGCTGCTGTTGCACACGCTACAATATAGCCCCATGGAACGAAATTCCATGCGCGAGAGTTGTTGCCGAGATGTGTTCAGGATCTGCGCACTGATGTGTCTATCACTTTCAATCATCCTGGTTTTACGAGGTCAGAAAAACAAATCGTCTCCACCGGGAATCGGACTCCTAGCCTAGCTAGCGCTTTAACCAACTGCGCTAAACCCTGGATCGAGAAACAAGCAGCATAAATAATTCTCCTTGTCTACCGTGATGATAGCGACGAGAATGACGCCGCAATTAGTGGTAATGAAAGTGATGACAGTATCAATGGTAATGACGCTGCGTTTAGTTCGTAACGGTAATGGTACGTGATGCACCATGCGCAGCATCTTTAATCTCGCCTTCGCAAATTTCTGCAGTGTAGATTCCACGTTCTGTCAGAATTTTTTCTACACTTGGCTAAAGTTTGGAACACCATCTGTGTTAGCTACGTCCACGCGTGATCGACATCCGGCCCTCTTGTCTGCAGGAATTGCGTCGAAGATATTATATGCAGAATTTTACATAACAATTATTCGTGCCTAAAATCTAAATAAAAGAGTACTCTACCAAAATCGTCAAATATAATCGCAGGTCATCCGCAACAATTAGTAAATCACGGAAAATATACTGAGAAAAATATATCCTACATTTTCCGTGATGGGTGCTTCTGTGCATTTTGTGTGGTCAGCTCAGTCAAACAATTTTAAGACAATCTGTACATAATCCCCAAAAAACAATATATATATATATATATATATATATATATATATATATATATATATGTGGTAGCCCAAATTATGTATGGCGTATAAATATCTTCTACAGTTGAACGTAAACTGATGTCCAGGCAAGGGAAAAAATTAGTTGGGACGAAATTAGCCCAAAAACACTGTCATATTGGGATACATGCACATTGAAAAATGTCGGTCAGAGCTGCTTCTACTGTTTTTTTAGCGCCGCCGCAGCCTGAAATGTGCAATGGTGACCAGCCATCAAAACTCGTTGGACAATAGTGACTACTAGAAGCCACGATATATACAATATTGGGATGGCAGCAAATCTGATGGGACAATATTGACCAATCTATGTCAAGATATATTCCATGTTGACAAGCCATCCATATGGCACAACATTATTGCCCAACCTATGCCATTAGGGCGCAATGCTGGCTAGCCATCCTAGTCCATCGAACAATATTGAACAATAAAATGCAATACGTATACATTGCTGGCATTCCGCCATGACAGGCGGGTCACTATTGACCAATATATGCCAAGATTTATTTCTAGCTGACAAGACAGCCATAATGGCCGGACAATATTAACCAATTTATGCCATTACATGTGCAATGCTGGCCAGCCATCAAAGCTCAGTAGACATTATTGACCAATATAAACCAAGATATATTCAATGTTATCAAGACAACCATAATGGCCGGGCAATCGATAGCCATGACGGACACTGTACAGAAGACTCGAAATAGCCCCATCTGGCCAGTTTGGGAAGCCAAGTGCACAGTGTCGTGGATTGCACTACTAGCTAGTGTCAAAATGGCCCTGGTTTGGGTTTTCGGAGGTTTCTCGAGAAGTTCTTTGCACATGTATGGCAGAACGTCTTGCGTTGGCAGATGCGGCCGGAATCCGAACTGTGTTGGCGGCCGCACTTGATTATGACAACATCTTCCAATCCAGAATTGTACGCGTCCTAGTAGATGCCAACTGCGGACCCAAGATCTACAACTACATCAAAGATTTCCTTACATCAAGTCAGGCCATCCTCAATCTGGGATCCTTCCTATCTGAGCCCATCACACTTGGCCCGTGAGAAACCCCGCAGGTGGCAGTCCTTTCACTCCTGCTATTCAACCTGGCAATGACGGACATACCATCCGAGCTTCAGAAAATCGAAGGCATACAACACGCCATCTACGCAGGCGACATTACGATCTGGTGCCGCACTGCGAACGATGCAGAGGTGGAACAACCTCTCCAGGCTGCAGCCGACGTGGTCCACCAGTAAGCGAAAACTCTGTCTACAAGGCGACCCAGAAAGGTCGGAACTGCTCATACTCAAGAACCCAAGACAACCTCTAACCCAAAACATCTCAGTCAGCATCACTCGACACAAAATCCCCAAGCCATCCGAAATTAACATCCTTGGATAGTACACTCCACAAGGCCGCCAAAAGTCCACGACCGTCAAAAAACTCCTAACAACGCAGCAGAGTACCAGGATGTTCAGCCGCATTTGCAACAAGCACCGCGACCTAAAAGAAGGGGACGTAATTTGCCGTGTACAAGCTTTTGTTGTCTCACGAATAATGTACGGGACTGCCTACCTCCATGGCACCACGTCAGAAATCGCAAAGCTGGAGTCGCTAATACGCGCGAATTATAAAGTGGCACTGCGTCTGCCGAAGACCACATCAACATCGCAGCTCATGTCTCTTGGCATCCACAACACACTCCAAGAAAACTTGGAGGCGCAGAGACTGGCACAGCTCAACCACCTAGCCGTCACTTGAACAGGTCGAACCCTTCGGAACAAGATAAACATCAAAGTACACCTACACAGCGGACCAAAGAACGGAACTTTCTCTATTCATCCGCAAGAATATCTATGTCCATAAAATACCCATAAACATAATCCGATATTTAACGCGGAGCGAAGAAACGCCAGAGCCGAAAGCCTTCGTAAGAAATGGGATGGCCACCCGGAGATGCTCTATGGGGATGCAGCCGGTCCAATCCTAGGGGGAATGACCATTGGCATAACGAATCCCGAGGCCAAATTAATCAACTGCACATCAGTCTGCACGTCCAACCCCAGTGACGCTGAGGAGGCAGCCACTGCGCTAGCGTTAGCTACTAACCCAAACGCTATTGTACTCACAGACTCCCAAATTTTGTCTAGGAACATTACGAGAGGACTAATCGATCAATCATGTCGGACACTATTAGCAAAACACACCCCTCATTAGGCCAAAATCATATAGTTTCCGGGACATACGAAACACACGGGATGGAATGATGCCGCCCACAGGCATGCCCGAGCTCTCTTACACTGGGATTTCTCTTTAGCCGACTAGGAAAAAGAGCATATTACTCAGCCCATAATCATCTTTACTGTACACTTGCAGGCCTGCAAACAGGCCAGACAGACATACCCCACACCTCACAAAACTCTAGATAAGTCGGAAGAACACACCCTCCGCCGGCAACAAACAGACACTCTCGTTACACCATTTGAACTCCACCAATAATACCCTTCACTCTATACTCGAGAGTGTCCACACTGTGGAGAAATAGCTACGGCTTTTCACATGGTGTGGGCATGCCAATTAAATCCCTTTACCGACAAACTTCCTAATCCCGCTTTGGAGTGCTGAGAGGCCAGCGAGAACACCTACCAACCCCGAGGACTGGTTCGCACCCAGGCAGCACATTTCATCGGCCCAATAATGGGGATTGATTGGGGATTACTGGCCCACAAGTGGCCCAATGGTGCCATTGAGCTACCAATAATGTGCAGCCACGCTATACCATAATCATTATTGGCCCAGTGAACTTCGCCCATATCCGTTATTGGCATTCAACCGGCTAAACGCGGTCAATAATGCCCATTCATATTGAACAGTTTGCCATTATTGTATACACAATGAGGCAGCCTGGTCATTATTGGCCAACCAGCTGCAATTGTTTGCCAATATCTTCCACACCGTGGTATAACCTGGTAAATATTGTCCGGTCAATAACAACGGCTTCTCAATATTGAATATATCTAGGCATACAGTGGTCAATAATGTCCAGCCAACTTTGGCGGCTTTCTAACATTGTAATATCTTGGTTTATAGTGGTCGATATTGTCTAATGAGCATTGATGGCTGACCAGCATTGCACATATCATGGCATAGCTTGGCTAATATTGTCCGGCCGTTATGGTTGCCTCGTCAACATTGAATATATCTTGGCATACATTGGTCAACATTGCCCCACCAGCTTTGGTGGCATCCTAACATTGTATATATCTTGTATTATAGCGGTCAATATTGCCTAATGAGGTCTGATGGCTGGCCAGCATTGCACATATAATGGCATAAATAGGTTAATATTGTCCGGCTATTGTGGTTGCCTTGTCAGCAATAAATAAATCATGGCATATATTGGTCAATAGTGATCCGCCTGTCATGGCGGCCTGCCAACAATGTATACATATGCATATATTGTTCAATATTGTTCGATGGACTGTGATGGCTAGCCAGCATTGCACCCTAATGGCATAGGTTGGGCAATAATGTTCTGCAAATATGGATGGCTTGTCAACATTGCATATATCTTGACATAGATTGGTCAATATTGTCCCATCAGCTTTGATGGCATCCCAACATTGTATATATCATGGTTTCTAGTGGTCGATATTGTCTAACGAGCTTTGATGACTGGCCACCTTTGCACATTTCAGGCTGCGGCGGCGCTAAAAAAACAGTAGAAGCAGCTCTGACCGACAGAGACATTTCTAATACTTGCATCTCAATATGACAGTGTGTTGGGGCTAATTTCGTCGCAACTAAATTTTTCGCTGTCCCGGACGTCAGTTTACGTTCAACTGTAGAAGATATTCATATGCCATACGTAATTTGGGCCACCATATATATAATGTTTATTGGGATTAATGTATAGATTGTCCTAAAATTGTTTGACTGAGTTGACCAGACAAAATGAACAGAAGTGCCCATCACGGAAAATGTAGAATATATTTTTCTGAGTACATTTTTCGTGATTCGCTAATTGTTGTGGATGATCTGCGATTATACTTGACAATTTTGGTAGAGAACTCTTTTATTTACGACTTTAGGCACGATTAATTGTTATGTAAAATTCTGCATATAATATCTTCGAGACAATTCCTGCAGACTAGAGGCCCGGATGTCGATCACGCGTGGACGTAGCTAACACAGATAGCGTTCCAAACTTTAGCCAAGTGTTGAAAAAATTCTGACAGCACGTGGAATCTACACTGCAGAAATTAGCGAAGGCGAGATTAATGCTACTGCATACGGTGCATTACGTATCATTATCGTTATCAACTAAACGCAGCGTCATTACCATTGATTCTGTCATCATTGTCATTTTCACTAATTGCAGCGTCATTCTCGTCGCTATCCTCACGGTAGACAATGAGAATTACGTATGGTGCTAGTTTCGCGATCCAGGGTTTAGCGCAGTTGGTTAAAGCGTTAACTAGGCTAGGAATTCGATTCCCGGTGGAGACGATTTGTTTTTCTGATATCGCCAAATCAGGATGATTGAAAGTGATTGACACATCAATGCACAGATCCGATGCACAGATATATCCATGCACAGATCTCGAACACATCTCGTGCACAACTCTCGCGCACGGGATTTCGTTCCATGGGCCTATTTAAACGCATACGAGTACAAGCATATGCGCGCGCTCGAGCACACATCTGATCTGACAAGCAAATGTTTAATAGATGCGTGTCCGCGAAAAAAATCCTGCGCAGTCAAGAGACGCAAGGTACTCAAATGCAAAGAACGCAACAGAACGTGTGTGTCGCTTGAACAAACACCAGGGGTTACGTTTGGATAGTAAACGCAGAAACGATCGAATATATCCGGTGAATCCAGATCTTATAAACGTTTGTCCATGATTGGAAACACGCACGCGTAGCATCATTATTTCCGCCTTTTTTTTTACGTGATGGAAAGAAACCCGACATGTTCAAGCTAAGCAGAGGTGGGAGAGATCGATCGCGCTAGCCAATCAAACACGCACTGCATGATTCGCCATTACCCTAGCTGTTTCCGGCATTCAGCATAAGCACCGACTATACCACGCCTCAGTACTAGCTGTTCTTATAGACAGATATGTTAGGCTGCTTTCAGGGCCTTCGAGTTCTAATATCTACTAAACACAAATTTGTACTGTACTCTTTTGCGCTCTGCTGCGGGCTTCAGCAACAAAGACTGAACGACTTTGGCCATCGGTGCAGCAGCGCATAAAATATTTCAGCTCAAAGAAAAAATACAAGCAACATATATTCTACGTTATGTCTAGCTAATTCACTTGACAAGAAAACAAATCTGAACTGTCCTGGAATGGTTCGTATTCTAATGCGACGTAAATCGCACACTGCCAAAAAGTAGTGTACATGTAAAAGATAATAAAAAAAATCGACAGCACTGCATGGGGCAAGGCAAAGGAAAAAAAATAAAAATTTAAAACAATTACCTACAGTGTAATGAATGCGCGCACATGTGTCGCCAGCATATATGGTAACAAAATTGAAATTGCATAATAACGATGTTCTTTACGGAAGTTATTTTTGTTCGAAAGCTGTAATATATGGCTCATAATGATGCATTTGACCACAGCGTTTGACAGCGCTCTCCTAAGCATTGTTCAGAAACTATTCTTCAAACATTCATTGCCTTGTTATCCAACAATGTAATCACCGCACCGAAGGCGTTTCCCTTCAGAGAACTAAATAATTCTATCCCATCGTGTCAACCAGGCAGCTAATAGCAATTCATATATATTGAAAGTAATGCGAGTGCGTTACTTTAGCAGTTTTGGGGCATTTTTAGAGAACACCACTCTCGAAGAATTTAACACATGATTGAGAATTAGGGTTCCTTTGTGAAATATTCTGCCGCTTTCACAAGTGCTGCTTCCGCGTGCTGAAAGATGATTATACCGCGCTTCTGTCTGAGGACAACCTTGTCCCAAGTTAGTAGATATAGTTTCAATGTTGACCCTTGCTTTCTTTCTATTTTTTCTTTACTGCAAATTTAGTTCTTCAGATCTTAGCTCGTCGAGTATTTTGTATTTCTTGACATGCCCATGCTTACTTCTACGCGGATTTTTTCTTGCTCTAAATGTCCACCTGATTTGAAAAAAAAAAGAATAACATGGGAATTTTTAACCTTGAAGTGCTCGTAGTTATGGTCGTTTTCGCTTTTCTTTTCCTTAATAGGAATACAGCAAGTATACGGGCTGTTGAATCGCTCAGTTGCGCGTGATGACGTTTCAAGAGCACTCAGTCATGAACAGCGACCTGTGTGCCATCTTTAATAAAAAAAGATATGTCCATTTGTTCGAACCGAGGACGATTCCGTGAAAACTGAAGATTGTTTAACGTATGTGATTATTATTTGAAACTATGAGGTAAAAACGTATTTTGCATTAACAAAAAAAATATAGCGAAATTATCATTCCACTGAAAATGTTACCGAGCCAACAGTCGAGGCGACCAAAGAGTTCCGAACGCACTCCTCGTTGTTTTAGCGAAGCCAAGGGTAAAACTGCGCATTCCTCCTCACACGCTTGGCGCAAAGAACATATGGTTTTCATTCTCTCGTCCTTTTGTCGCCTCTCCGCCCGAGGGCCTTGACTAAAGCAATTCTCAAACCGTTTTCAACTTCCCGTCTTGTAGCCTTTTCTCCCCGTAAAGCAGTCATCGCGGAAGGCCAGCGACCTTCACTGCCCTCTCTTTCCTCCCGGCTAGGCAGGCGTTGCTCACAATGCCCCCCACTCTACTCCTCCTCACTCTTCCCTTCCTTCCCGCCAACTTTCCTGGCCGGCAGCCTTCTGGGCTCACGTGGTCCTGCGGGACCTGTTTCATTTCTCTCACCCCCTTTCGAGCTTTATGCCTACTCTTTCGACAGATCTCAAGCAAAAAAAAAAAAAAAAAGAGGGAGAGAAAACACAACCATCTTCTGCCCTCTTCCAACCGTGCCTCAAAACTCGACACAAGCCGCTGATTCAGAGGCGTCTGGTCGGCCACACAATCCCCACCCGCTCGAGCCGCTCGAGCTCCCGCAGCTTTGGACAGCAGAACCGAAAAACCAAGCCTTGTGAAAGTTCCGATTCGTCTTAATGGCCATGCCTGAAAGAGGATATTTGTGAGTACCACCAGCATTTTAAGTTGTTTGTTCACAACTCAGCTCTCTGAGATTATTTCTTGCTTTGTCTCCTTGTAAGATCGCTACTTTTTCTTACCAGGTGTATAAAGCATCAGATCCCTAGGATGTACTTTGCGTGGCAGCATTCATTTTGGATTGTTGCAACTGAGGTCTGCAAATCTGCGCTAGCCGTATAGTAAGATACTTTTTTTTTGCATTATTTGGTGCAGTATGTTGTCAGCCTTGATCATCATGTCAATAACCGATATGCTTGCGAGAACGGAAAGTCATTTATTTCGACCGCACCACGCCAGTCAGTTCTGAACTGTATTTTCAGCGCACTATTTTGTATGCATAAACTCTGGTCATAATGACAAAATTTACGGCGCAGAGGTGGCCAATTTGTATTGCAGAAGAAAAACGTGGTCCTGTAAAACATGACGCGTGTTTTGTGTGATTTTCAGGTTACAACTTCATCGCTCGTGTGTTGTGTGTCTGAAGTGGTCAGTTTCTTTTACAAACTGTATACAAAACTGAGAGTTAAGTCTAGCTTTCTGGGACATGATTTTTAGTTGCGAGCGAATATTTAATATTGTAGTTTGCCGTTATGAATGCGCTATTGGAATGGTCTAAACGACGCGTAGCTTATTCACGTGTTTGATCTTTCTCTTGCGCTAATTCCGAGTAGTAGAAGTGTCATAAAATAGCCGCTTAAAATAGGTTATTTACAGTTGCTACCATAGTTCTTATACTTTACCAGATGTACAAACTTGTTCCCACAACAAACGTGATGCTAAGCTACGGATTTCATTATTTTTTTCAATTTCAGTATATCGTACAAACCCCAAAGCATCTGTGTCGTACGTTGTTTTGGCTGCAGTTTTGACAACTTTTAAAACGATCTGTTTGCAGTAATGATGCGGTGCACACTAAATTTAGCAGCCGCGGTCGGAGTGCGACTGCCATTTTTTGTCTGTTTTTTCCTTTGTAGATTCTTTTTAGTTCTTGCGGCAATCTATTCAAAGGAAAGCTATTGATTTGAAGCTTCCAGTTATGACGACGTCCTTCTTCTACAGGTGTTCGATCACAAAGGCACTACAAGTATAAGGGGGCAAGCACTGACTACCGTTTAACGAATAGATAACGGCAAATGTCATTTTGTTTTATGTTTCCAGCGTCAACAACACATCCACGTGGGAAGCCGTGCACTGCCAGATGTCGCAACCAATGTAACCAAGTTAATATGGCCGCCCTCACTGAGCATGCAGCTTATTTCAACCTGAGTAAATCAGACAAGAAAGTTGCCTGAGGGCCAACAGGTAGTGCTTTATTTTGCATTTTTACTCCACGGTCTAGCTGCACTTCCACTTTCCAAAAGTTTTCTGTCTTAATGGGATTTATGAATGTTGCTTTTATTTCCAGGTGCCATCTGCGAAAGGAAATACATTGTTATGCACGCTGCTCAAGTCCATATCTTTCAAGGCTGCATGGAGCTGCTTCCCCTACAACCGACCACAAAGGAAGCTGCGATGAACGCAGCGCCTTCCTCCAACCTGGGACCTGAGAACACCTTGCCAAGGGACGCAAAGACAGGAGGAGCACTGAAGTCTAAGAGTTCTGCCTAAATGTTTCCATGCCCTGTAACACGTGCACACCTAATAAATCACCATGCAGTGAACCTTTCAGCTGTATTATTTTCTGTGCATGGATATTCTCAGCATCTTTTATTGAAATGAAAAGCTGCATGAAAAATATCGTCACTGCATAAGTAGGGGATGGCTTTGCAGGTGCCTATTAGTCATAGCACGAAAAGGCAACTAGCCGGATTGCCAATTGCTCTGGCTGGATGCCAATAATGCAAAACCACTGGGCAAGATTGGATTGGAAATATTGGGTAGCCGATAAATCTGGCTGGATGCCAGTTGTGAATATCCAGTGAATAAGCATGGATACAAGATATTGGATGGCCAGTGAGCTTGGCGGGATGGCCGTGATATAACAACCAGTGAGTGAGCTTGGGTGGAAGGTATTGAGTAGCCATTGAGTGCCGTTGAATGCCAGTAAACAAGGTAGTATGCCAATACTGGTTTTGATAGGAGAGCCGATCAAATTGGTTGGCATATATCTTGGCTCTTTGTGCGCCCCAATCAGACGCCAATATTGACCAATATTGGGACCAATATATCCCGATATTGGACCATTGGCGGTCCATTGACGGCGTGCTGCTTGGGCAGGGCCCACGCTGCGGCGTAGGCCACTGGGTTGCCGGAATAGGTGGACCACTCACAACTCCGAGAATCACCACGCACTCAAAAAAGTTTTCAATAAATCAATCAATCTATCTATCTATCAATCAATAGCTAGTGTTATATCGTTCCTTTTCCACAGCCTTTCACACACACTGCAAACACGTCCAAACGTATTGTTCACGAAGTCAGTTTCAAATTCAAATGCTGAGGTCGCCAATGAACGTTCTCACAGTCAACCGTTAAGATCAGTTACACGACGGACCTTTATATCCTCTTCTGTCGCCGATGCCAGTTCCCCTTGATCTTACGAAGATTCCATCTGAACTGCTATGCGCCGCCTTTTACACCCTGCATCCTGGTATTTCCGATTGGCGGGGCGTTCCTCTGTCGGTCTAGACGACTCTGTTGCTCGCTTCGCCTTTGGGTATTTACTATACATAGGCTAAATGGCCAATGTCCAGGGGCCAACAACAGGATCCGAGAAATTAGGTCTCTTCTGTCGATACCGCCGCTGAGCAGTGGCCCAAATATCTTTTGTCATGTGAAACGACTTTTATGCGGCCGCCGTGCCACGGCTGTGGTTATACAAGCAGCTATGAATGCACAGTTATGAGTATTGCTAGCACGTGGCATCCTCACGCGACATCGCATCTACAGAAAGCAGCGAGGATCTGATGTTACCCCTCTCGCACGTCATCCTCGTCTCCACGGCGCATTCTACACATTCCGGTGGTCCACAGTGAAATGCTCGACTGGTAGCCCAATGTGGGGGTGATGGTGGTAACAACTCTTATTGCCACGAAATGAAAGGAATTATTTCGGGCTGGGGCGAGTCTATGGTGGCCTCCAGTCGGGAGCGACGTCTTGATCTCGCGTGACGAGGGCCAGTTGCGTAGTTTTTCTTGGGCTGGCCAACAGCTTGTCCCATTCCTCCTCTGAGGGAGCTGGCAAGAGTGTCTTTGGAGGGGGATTGCTGGCGCATTCCCACAGTATATGGTCTTGAGTGGCCTGCGTCCCGTCACCGCAGTGGCGGCATGCAGGGTTGAATTCTCCATTTGTAATTAACGATAGTCGGCAAGGGCTAAGAATGGCCTTTGTTTGTAGGCGTCTGAGTGTCGTGGCTTGCGCCCGGTCGAGGTCGGGGTGAGGGGCGGGGTACGTGCATCTTAGCTCGCGATAAAAGTTTGTTACCTCCGCGTATGTGCGCGGTGCCTCGACAGGCGCGTCCGTTCCCGATAGATCTCCCATCTCCCGGTTGGTTAAGCCTCGGGCTAGACGGTCGACCCCTTCGTTTCCGGAGTTACCCGCGTGAGCCGGAACCCATACGAGATTGATGTCATTGAGAGATCGGTTGCGCAGAATTCGCGCCCCGAGTGCGCTTACAGAATTTTTGGCGAAATTTTGAACGGCGCTTTTTGATTCGCTTAGAATAGTTTTGGTGTGGGTATCCGCGATGGCCAGTGCGATGGCTACTTCCTCTGCCTCGCATATGGAGGTAGCATGAAATGTTATGGCGTTAATGAAGGTTGACTTTGGAGTGGCCATACATGCCACGTATGCTCCGTTTTTGATGTGCTGAGCTGCATCCACATACACTGCTTGTGGATCGTCCTCGTACTGTTTCTCAAGGGTCTGTGCCCTTGTCTTCCTGCGGGCATCATGTCTACCTGGTAGCATGTTTTTGGCTATTGGTTTAACAACTAGTCTACTAGTTATGTCAGCCGATAAATGGGATGTTGCGCACACCTCCTATGTGGGGTGTATGTGGAGCTTGTCGAGAATTACGCGTCCCGCAAGGCTGCGTGACAAGCGGGTCACTTGTGCTGTCTTATGGGCTTCAATTAGTTCAGATAGTGTGTTGAAAATTCCTAACTGCAGTAATCGATCTGAGTTAGCGTATACTGGTAAGCTAAGGGCCGCTTTGTATGCTGTTCTAATTATGCTATTAAGTGCATGTTCGTCCCTACGGCGCAGATGATAGTACGGGCAAGCGTACATGATTCTGCTTATCATAAAGGCTTGGATGATCCTGCACAGGTCGGCTTCTCTCATACCCCTGCGACGTGTGGCAATGCGTCTCACCAGCCCACCTATCTGGTGCGCCGTGACGCGTAGCTGGCGTATAGCTTCTGTGTTCTGCGTATTATTCTGAATTCCGAGAACTCTGATCGTGGCTACCGGGGGTATCGGATGGTTGTCAATGTGTAACTGGATAGGTTCTCGAGAATCTGGTTTTACCTGTGAAGCTTGTTTGTTTCTTATAACTAATTGTTCTGATTTAGCCGGTGAACAGGTAAGGCCGTTTTCCTGCACATAAGACTGTACCGTGTCGATAGCTCGTTGTAATGAATCTGTAATATCTCCATCGGAGCCAGAATTGGTCCATATGGTGATGTCGTCGGCGTATATGGAATGATGTATGTGTGGGATATCATCTAACAGACGCGGGAGGCCGCTCATAACGATGTTGAAGAGAAAAGGTGAATGTACGGCGCCTTGCGGTGTTCCTCTCGTCCCTAGTGTAATTTTGTCGCTAACTTTGTCAACGAAATGGAGCGTAGCCGTACGCGCATTCAGAAAGGCAGCGATGTAGTCGTATGTCCGTTTGCCTACGTGTAACTGTGAGAGGTGATTGAGGATGGAAGCGTGTGACACATTGTCGAAGGCCTTACTCACATCGAGTCCCAGGATGGTTCGCGTGGCTCTTATGCGAATTGTATCTAGAATGTCTTGTTGAATTTGCCACATAATGTCCTGAGTCGAAAGACCTGCTCGAAACCCAGTCATGGACGGGGGAAACGTGCCTTCCGCATCGGTGTGCATAAGGAGCCTGTTTGAGACAACGTGTTCCATTACCTTCCCAAGACATGACGTTAGCGAGATTGGGCGGAGGTTCCCCATCTCGAGTCTTTTGCCCGGTTTAGGTATGAAAATAATTTTAGCGTACTTCCATTCCGCAGGGACGCTGCCCTCTGTCCAGTACCTGTTGAAGAGGTCCGTAAGAGCCTCTACTGACTGGTCTTGTAAATTGCGCAACATCTTATTGGTGATGTTGCGCAATTCCAACAGATACAGGATAGGCGTCACCTATCCGCCTGCAGGTGGCCTAGGGTCCTTGGGCCCGGGCGGCATGTTCGGTCTGTCGGACTACTTTTTGCTGCGTGTCATAGATTGAGCTCAAGTGTAGTCTCCACAATATTTTGGTTTTGTCTTTTGATTTATATGTTAGATTTTTGGATTTGTCGGTATCATATGTAGTAGATCTGCCTTATCCAGACATAACTTGAATCTATGTGAGATTTTCTCCGAATACCAGTTGCTATGGGTAGCTGGGTATGTTGGTTGGTTGGTTGGTTCACAGAAAGGGAAAGGCGCAGTATCTGTCACACTTGCTCTGTGGACACCTGAACCGCGTCGTAAGGGAAGGGAGGAAGGTGGGAGTGAAAGTGGAAAGAGAGAAAGGGGAGCCGTAGTGGAGGGCTACGGAGTAATGTCGACCACCTGGGGATCTTTAACGTGCGCTGACATCGCACAGCACACGGACGCCACTTCGTTTCGCCTCCATCGAAACGCAGCCGCCGAGGTCGGGTTCGAGCCCGGGAACTCCGGCACAGTAGTCGGGCGTCTTACCACTGCGCCACCCGGGCGGGGCTAGCTGGATTCGGAAAAGTACTTATTTGTAGCGCCTCCAGGTGCTTTCTTGTCTGCTGTTTAGTGTACTAACGGCCGGTTTAGCTGATAGCGCTTTGTAATCTCTTCATAGGTCACTAGCCTGTATCTGGTCACAGTGTAATGAGGGTCAGAGCCTACGCGGAAGTTAAGACCGCGGGCAAGCTCATGAGCGTCCTCATTTTTCTGAAGTTAAGATTTGGCTTGTGCCGATATAAACCGGATTATTCGGTCATTCTGAAAAGTTGCCATGGTACTATTTGCCTGTGGAGAGGCCCTTCCCTTATGTAAATTTCATATCTGCTTTGGAATAACCTGTAATTGTAGTACCATTTTTCCTGCTAACGCAAGGGTAATGGCCACCTATTTAGTGGTGTCAGCTATGTTCATCCTGACCGAGCCACTTATTCATTGGTTTTGTTGAGCATCTGCCAGTACCCTTAGCATAACCTGTCTGTCCTAATAATCGGCGATGTCGACATAAACCATGCCCCGTTATCCTTCATCTAAATTCTGCGGTCTTTCCGCTCTTTTCTTCCTTTGATGTTCAGTGGCAGCGGTGGGATATTTAGTTACTTCCTGACTTCTACCGGGACATCCGTCTTCTGGTCCCCTTGGCTTTCATATCGAATGGCTCGTCATAGCAGTATTCTTTTTCTTGTCCAGGTCTTTCCCAATCTTTCGTGTTGGCATATTTTGTTGGCCTCTATGATTTTCTGCCAGCGTATTGTGCGCCATCAGCTTCATTAGCCGGTTCGTAGACGTAATGATCGGGTGACTAAGGGCTGTTTATATGCTTTTTTGATGACGGCTTATATCTTAGTCATCTCGCTGTTGTCCAGGTGTAAGTATGTGGAAGCATAGGCGATCTTAATGATGACAAAAGCCTGTACAAATCTTAAGGGATTAGCTTCTTCCATACAGACGAATCGTTGGTTGAGCTCAGCCTTCGAGTTTTGTTAAAATTGCTCCGTGACGATAATTCTCCGTTATCCACATTCCTAGAATAATAATATTTTCAATATTTTCCATTTTGGGGATGGGTAATCCATCTGCCTTTAGTTTACTTTTTGATTGTTCTTTTTTCTAATGTGGTGCGAGGTGGCTAGTGCACGAGCATCTCTGACTTTTCAGGAGAGTAATTCAGGCCTATAGGTAAAACGTATTCTTCAACTGTTTTCACAGCAGTCTAAAGGGTGGCTTCAATTTGTCCATTACTGCTTCCCGCGGTCCCGAGTGTGATGTCGTGAGCGTAAAAGCGCTGATTTAGACCTTCAATTTCGTCTAGGTTTGATGGAAGCTTGCACAGTGCAACATAACTGAGCCCTGGAAAGTTCCTCTGCTGCCTAGCGTAAATTTTCTGACTAGCGTTCTGCAATTTGTATGGTTCCTTCTACTTGTGAAAAAGTCTCGTATGTAGTTGTAAGCTTTTTCACCTGCGCCGGAATTTTATAGGTTGTCTAGAATTGCTTTGTGCTTGACGTTATCGAAGGCCTTTGCTAAGTCCAGACCCAGAATAGCTCGCGTGTGCTTAGCATGCGCTTCGACGATCTGGTGTTCGATTGACAGCATAGTGTCCTAGGTCAAAAGACCAGGTCTAAAGCCAATCATAGAGTTGTGGTAGAGTCCGCTGTCTTCCATGTATCTGTTTAGTCTTGTCTGAACAACATGTGCCATGAGTTTCGCCACGCACGATATCAAAAAAATTGGTCTTAAAATTTTGATTTTTTACTTTTTGCCTTTTGGGATCATGGCAATATGGGCTGTCGTCCAGAAGGCCGGAAGTCGTCTTACTTGCCAGCAGTTTTACATTTACATTGCGATTGCTGCGATTGAGTCATCGTCGAGATTTTGGAATATCATATTTCTAACTCAAACTCGCAAAGCTGCTGACTTTGTCTTAAGGCGGGCAATTTCAGTCTTGACGTCTATTTCTTTTGCAGGTCTGTCCAGGTCCTGTTTGGCGGTTCGTGGTAGTCTGGGGACCACATCAGGGACAGGAGTTTCCACAGAGCATGCCTCCATTTCTTTAAGGAGCTCCTTTTCCAGCCGATCGTAGGAACAGAAAATTCCTTGAATATTTTTTTATGCTGACTTGTAATATTCTCGCTACAAGAAGTAGCACATTAACTGCCAGGGTTTCGCTAGTCGTAATAATATTTCCATGTTAATGCAAGTTGAGCCTCAATTATGTCCACATAGCTTTAGTGCATATCCTATTTCCTTGATGATTCGAGCCAGTCTGTGGCGAACGGTTCTGTTCCATTTTTGTTGCTTCAGCTTCTTCTCGAATCTCTTCTTTGTCTGCCATAAGTGATGAGAGGGCTTTCTACCTTCTCCAGACCTGCTTCATCGGCTACCTCTGTGGTTGCTTCTTAGATTTGTCTGAAGGTTTCCCCTCCACTAGTGTAGCCTTCTTGCGTTTGACTCCTTGCGGTCCTCTTCCCATCGCCATTTTTATGATATAGTTGTCACTGCCTAATGCTTCGTGAGTGTTGCACCATGTAGGGTCTTTTACATGGCTGAAAAAAATCAAATCCGGACTACTGTCTTCACGTTGTTTCCGCTAATTTGCCCGTTGGAAGCGTTATACCTGCCTATTGCGTGTCTTGCCAGAAAAACCAGTCCTTTATATCTTCTGGCCTGTAGTCCCACACTGGGTGGGGAGCGTTCTAGGCACCTACTAGGGTAAGCTCTCGCTTTTGAGATTTTCAGTATTTTGGAACTTGCGCCGAATATTCCCTTTCTTTTCCGCTGATTGCTGTATAAATTTGGGATAAAAAGGCTTCCTTCTACATTCTTGTTTGGTATGAGTTCGACGAGGACGAGAGAGAGAGAGAGAGAAATAACATTTATTGCACCCGTCAAAAGTTTGGTGAGGATCCGAGGCGAAGCTCTGTCCCAACCATGTCCTCCCCCTCAGCCGTCGGCCTGGATCCCTTGGATCTTAGCAGCGGCCAGGGCAAGACGGATGACTTCTCGTTGCCCTTTTTCGTCCTGCTTGAGAAGTAGTGCCTCCCAGGACTCATCTGTTCTGTCAGGTTCTCCAAATCTAGGACACGTCCATATCATATGGATCATGTCCGCTATGCCATCGCAACGTTTGCACCTGGGACTAAAAATTTCCGGGTGCCACTTGCTGTAAAGCTGCGGGTTCGGGAATACTTCAGCCTGTAGCTTACGCCACATAACCTCCTCGCTTTTGGTGAGTTACTTACACGCTTTTGGTAGTACTGATCTGCCTAATTTGTAATGATTTAGGATATCTTGGTAGGTGTTAAGGTCGTCGTCAAACTGTAGGGGCTACTCATCGCGCAAGGGGTACGGGGTTGCGCATAAGTCGTCACTGGGATTCCGGAATGTAGCTACTCCTCGGGCCAGTACGTGCGCTTTCTCGTTCCCCCTCAACCCCTGGTGCGCCGGTGTCCAAATGAGCGCGACCTGCTCTGCCGGTGGTGGACCACTGGCCAACACTTTTGCTGCTATGGCCGAAATGCGGCCCGCGTCAAAGTTTCTAATCGCTGATTTCGAGTCTGTAACTATAATTTTGACCTGTTGTTGTGTTAGAGCTAGCGCGATGGCCACCTCTTCCGCCTCCGTTGTGTCGAATTTCGGGTGCTGCAGCAAACTACCGAGCCCCCGTCTTCTCTAGTTGCTACTGAAACACGTCCCCTACCGTTCGCTCATTGTGCGGTATCTGTATATCACTCCTCCGGCTCTCATGGTAAACGGGGTGCATGATTTTGGGGAGCGGCGGTATTTTTGATTTGTCCCTAACCTGTCTAGGTACTTTTTCTGTACGTCTGGAGCATGCTTGCGGCTCATACCCCAGTTTTTCCAAAATGCTCCGACCAGTACGACTGCGCAACAGTCTCTGGTATTGTGAAGTCCTTGCAGCTTCAATGAGCTCTTCGAGGGTATTGGAAACCCCTAGTCTCATAATCTTGTTTGTCGATGTATTGGGTGGTAAACCTAGTGCCGTGTTTATCACTTTACGAATGAGAACGTCAAGGTTCTCCTTTTCTGCCTTGTGAAGCCGTAAATACGGCGCCACGTAGACAACGCTACTGATTATAAAAGACTGGACTAGCCTAAGGAGGTTAGCTTCTTTTATGCCCGCATGTTTGTTTGCGATCCGCTTCAGGAGTCCACAGCTTTGACTGGTGCTAGCGTCTAGCCTCTGTATCGTTTCCGAGTTCCTGCCGTTGGCCTGAATTCGTAATCCCAGAACTCTAATGCTTGCCAACGTTGGTATAACGTTACCGTTGACCCTGAGTATTATTTCCGGGTTATCCTGCTTTATACGCCGACGATGGGGCGATCGCATTGACGTGAGAACGAGCGCTTCCGATTTCTCGGCCGAACTTCTGAGCCCGATCGGTTCTAAGTATCTTTTTATAACTTCGATTGCCCGCTGGAGTGTCTGTTCAATTTCACCGTCACTGCCCCTGCACATCCACAGAGTCAGGTCATCTGCATATAATGTATGGTGCAGCCCTTGGATTTCCTCTAGTTTTGCGGGGAGACCATTCATGGCGATATTAAACAGCGTCGGGGACAACACCGATCCCTGTGGTGTGGCTTTGTTTCCCAGTCTACTGTGTGTCCCCCCATACTGATAGTTGCCGTTCTATCGCTGAGGAAGTCGCGTATGTTGTTGTACGTGCGAACTCCAACATCTAATGCACTGAAATTCTGCAGAATAGCCGAGTGGTTCACGTTGTCAAAAGCTTTTGACTCGTCTAGACAAACGATCACCCTGGTGTCTACTGTATAATTGTATAGGATCTGTTATTTTAGCTGCAACATGACACCGCATACGGCCAAATGCGGTCTGAATCCTATCATGGTGTTCAGATAGATATCGTTGTCCTCCAAAATCCGGTTCAGCCGGGCCTGAGCAACATGCTCCATTAGTTTCCCCACGCATGACGTGAGCGAGATCGGACGCAAGTGTTCGAAACCCAGCCCCTTCCCCGACTACGGGAGGAATACGAGGTTTGCGGCCTTCCATGTCGCCGGCAGCCCAGCGGCCTCCCAACACTCCTGCATGAATGCTGCGAGGTGTCGGATCGACGCGTCGTCCAAGTTTCTTAGCATTCCATTGTTGAATCTGTCCGGACCTGCAGTAGTCTTTGTTATCAGTCTATTTATTTCTGCCCGGACTTCGGCAACCGTTATCGGGCTATTTAGCTCCGGGTTTTCCTGGCCCTTGTAATCAGGTATTTGTTGGCCTATACCCTCTGCAGAGTTCAAATACCGGTCTCGGACTTGGGCTATGAGAGTAGCTGCGGTCCCTTCAAAGGTATGTATTAGCCTGTGAATTTGCTGCCTGGCCTCCAGTTTAGATTTGTCGGGATCTAGAAGATGCCGAAGTAAGTGCCACGTACTTGCCTTCCCGATATTCCTGTCCAGTTTTTCACAAATGCTGCCCCAGTTTTGCCTCGTTAAAACGAGCGCATATTCTTCAATTTCTTTCTTAAGCACTGCCAATTCTCTGCGCAAGTTCCTATTCCCTCTTTTCTGTGTGTCTCGTTTCTAGATCCTTCTTAAGTCAGAGACTGACCATGTGACGGTCTACTCCTTCAATGTTTTCGTCAACCTCCACCTCCGCCGTTGCTTCGCTGACCGACTGAATGACCTTTTAATTCCAATCGTCAATGTTACTTATGCCTTTCTCGTCACATGTGTGGCCATTTCGGAAAGCCTCCCAGTTCACCAACGCTGCCTTTTTGGTGCGGACGACCGGTGGGCCGTTATCTACTACGATTTCTATAATTATGGTCGCTGCCTAACTTTTCACCTGTGTTGCACCACGTGGCGTAAATGCAGCCTCAGGTTAGAGTTAAGTCCAGAGATGTGTCTATCGAAACGCTATTACCGTGGAGGGTTGGTTTCAGGGGATCCGTCAGAAGCAATAAGCCATTCTGCTGAATGCTGTTCCATAGTTCGCGTCCTTTTACCTGCGTGTATCTATACCCCCATGCCGTGTGATGTGCGTTAAAGTCCCCTACTATCAACAGGCGTCCTACACTCGCGATCACTCGCGCTTTGGCGAATAGCTCATTGAAGTTGCATTGACGTTTTTGTCGAGGCGGGCTATATACAATGAGAATGAATAGATTTTTGAATTATCTTTTTTGTGGGATTATATCGATTAGTATATGGTCAACATTTGTTGTCCCGGTATTATGCTGCAGCACCGTTATATTCCTTTTGACAAGGGTGACCACTCGCGTGTTGTCATCTCGTCCCGCGTATGATTTGTAACTCGCTAGCTTAGCGTGCTTACTGCACTCCTGCAATGCGATTACTTCGGGTTTGTCAATGCTGGTCAAAAACGTTTCCAGAAGCGGGTGTTTGCTCCTGAAGCCCCTACAGTTCCACTGCCAAATGGTATTTCTACGGTGATGCAGAGCCATTTTTAAGGTTATGAATCTCTTAGTAAACCAACTGAATTCTCTCGTCTCGCCTAGCCATTTCGACCCGCATCTCTGCCATAGCACTGTTCAGGCGTTCTGACGCGGTCATAACTTGTTGTTGGAAAATTTTGTCGTCGTCTTCTTTTTTAGCGAATCGTTTTTCCAATCCTTGGACGCGGGTTTCGAGATCCGGCTCGGGACCTCTTTTCTTTTTTGCTGCAGGAGGATTGTCCCTAGGGGTCTTTTCCTGTTGCTTCTGCGGTGCCTCCGCGACCGGCATTTCGGTCTCCATTGGCTGTGAAATTTTGCCTATCGCAATGATTTGTTCCTGCAGTGCCTTAACGAGCGCCTGTAACAACTGATTCTGTTTTTTTAGAGCCTGAACCTTAGCTGAGTCCTGAGAGTCACTACTCACTCCTTTTTATGGTGTCTGCGGCGGTTTCTGCTGCTGCGGCTGTTGCTTTGGTCGTCAATATTTTTAACCACCGTATCATGCTGATCGCTGTTACGTTTCTCTTAATTAGAATACCACCAGCAGTTTCTTCGCGTCCGTACAGAAATCTTTTGCCGCGGATAATTGAGAAAGGTATTGCGCCTTATCTTCCTGTACACCATTTCGAAACGCCCCTGATCCCTGCTCTGCAGCGTCTGCTTCTGTATGCTGTGTGGAGCGTCATTTGAAGAAGCGCCAAAAAAGGCGCCACACGGACCCCTGGATCGGATATCCGGTGGGGTCAGCTTCGTATATGCTCGAATAGCCTGGAGATGTCATTAGCAGTGCTGACGTGATCGCAGATTGTGACGTCATTGTAACGCAGAGCATGGCCCGATCTTACGTCACAACCAGTGATGACGTCAACAGGTTAATACGTCCTAGTCACAATCATCTCTGTCATTATCATTTCTGTTAAGAACTACCGCTGTTATTATAGGTCTCTATAACAGCAGCGGTCTCCATGGTAACCTCACTAGCATGACACTAGACAATTAGAAGATGCACTTCTCGCGTTCCAGGCGTGGCGTAGTCAGGATGATTAACAGAGATTGTGTGACCGAACGAACGACAGGCTATCGCCTGATGACTGTATACTGAGCAAACGGGATGGATGTGCCATCTGTCGGGAATATCCTAAAAAAGTACAACTGCTACGGCTTCTATGTCTACGCGCTGGTTTCTGTACACTTTCGCAATGCACTTGTTTTGGACATACACAGGGCGGTATATTCATTTTACGCGATTTTATGTTCACGTAAGCCTTAAGGGTTCTCAAAAAAGTAATGGTTGCTTTGTTGGCGGCTTGAAAACTATAATTTCGAACAAACGTTTAACAGAACCGAAATAGTAACTGAGCCCAGATATGCATGAACTAAATAGTGTAGTAACACCATGACGGAAGCTCCGCCCCCGCAGCCTTGGCTACATAGCTAGAAATATTGTTCCCTTATCAAATGCCCCCTCATTAGACGCTGCAGCCGGGGGCTGTTATCTTGGTGATCAATTTACTTGTCAATAAAACTTCATGCGTCCAATCTTAAAATATTGTCACTGCGTTGGTGGTAGGCGTCGTCGCATGCTGGTGACAACAGCGAAATGTCTGAGTTATTGTCGAGATGCTCAGTTAGCGGGGCAACAGAGCAAAGTTCTGTATAAAACACTGAAAGTGTGAGCAGAGGCCCAAAAAACTCCTTAGTTGCTTAATGTAGTAGGTTTCGGAAATGCAGTCACAGCTCGAAGTTTGGCGGGATCAGGACGTATGCCCTGCTTGGAGACAACGTGGCCCAAAATGGTCAGCTCACGAGCAGCGAAACAACACTTATTCAAGTTTGAGCTGCAGACCGGCTTTCGCAAGACATGTTAAGACCTGCTTCAGGCGGGAGAGGTGGGTCGCAAAATCCGACAAGAACACCACGATGTCTTTAAGGTAACAGAGGCACGTCTTCCGCTTCAGGCCACGCAGAATTGTATCCATCATACGCTCGAATGTTGCAGGAGCATAACAGAGACAGAAGGGCATGACGGTAAATGCAGAGGTCATCAGGGGTGACAAATGTGGCTTCGGGGCGATCTTCAGCAGCCATGGACACCTGTAGTAACCGGATTGTACATCAAGTGAAGAAAACAGTTCAGCAACCTCTAAACAGTCCAATACATCATCTATAGGGTAGACGTATTTCCTTGTGATTTTCTTTAGGCGACGCTAATCAAAGCAGAAGCGAATAGAACCTTCTTTCTTCCGCATTAGGACAAGCGGGGAGGACCAGGGACTGTTAAAAGGCTCAATCACTCCATTTTGAAGCATAGTTAGGTTAGCGGGTCGAAGGGCTTCGAGTACTTATCACAGGCGCTGAAGATGTTCTGCAAACGATTCAGCAAAGACCACCACGTCATATAGGTAGACTAGGCAACACTGCCATTTAAGGCTAGCAACGACAGTGTCCATCATCCACTGAAATTTGGCCGGCGTGGAACAAAGTAAAAAAAGTAGAACTTAAAATTCGTAAAGGCTGTTGGGTGAGACAAAGGCTGTCTTTTCACGGTGTTGCTCATCTACGTTTATTTGCCAGTAGCCACGTTTTAAATCGACAGACGAAAAATATTTTGCACGCCGAAGGAGGTCGAGAGTATTTTGGTTACGGCGTTTAGCTTGCGGTAATCGACACAAAAACATAACGTGGCGTCTTTCCTTCTAACTAGAACGACCGGCCAGGACCACGGGCTATTTGAAGGCTGCATAACGCCATCTTCGAGCATCTCCTTAACTTGTGACTTAATAGCTTCACGCTCGGCCGAAGAGACGCGGTAGGGATGGTGGCGGATTGGACGCACATTCTCGATCGTCGCGATTTGGTGCTTGGCGAAAGTAGTTTGATGCACTTTTGACAACGACGCAAAATACTCTCTGGATTCGAGTAACAACAAAAGCAGCTGTTCTCGCCGGCTAAGTGATAGCTCTGAGCTAACATCGATATTGTCGAGGGATGTGGGAGGTGGCTCGATTTCTGAGGACAAGCACTCGGAGACATCAGAGATGCATTCTGTGAAAGCTACAGAAGTGTCACGAAAAGGTGCCGATACTCGTTCATAATATTGGTAAAAAGTACCTGTGACTGACCACAGTGAAGATGGATCAAACTGCGGGCCACATGACTCCTTGTGTCAATAGTAACAAGATAATAGTTTCGGCTATTGCGTCACAACCGAGAAGAGCATTGCATTTGACATTGACGAAGGTGCTGGTTCGGGGCGATAGCGTGAAAATATCTCAGTTTTATGAAAGAGCTAAATACAAACCATGCTGTCCTGCTGGCCTCATGTACGAACAAATTAGGACGCTACATCATTCCCACCGAGTTCCTCACTGATGAATATATAAAAATTCACTATGGTAAGGGTAGACCGAATTCACTACAGCCTACTACATTGCGATATTTGACCAACTTCAAGTGCGCGTGACCATCAAACTAAGCAAAAGACAGGATAGCACAGAACATATTTTGAGAGAAAATTGGGGCAGCAAAAACAGCCCCTGTAAAGGTGCCAGCAACCTTAACATGAATCACGTTCCATGGCGACACTTATGCCGAGTTGCACTTTCCTGGCCAGAGCTCATTTGAGAGATAGCGT
Source organism: Amblyomma maculatum (assembly GCF_055883805.1). Lineage (NCBI taxonomy): Eukaryota > Metazoa > Arthropoda > Arachnida > Ixodida > Ixodidae > Amblyomma > Amblyomma maculatum. The sequence continues at coordinate 66,790,055 of NC_139348.1, read as the reverse complement.
CACCTAAGGGGTCTCTGGCTCCAAGCCTGTGGTACCTGGGTCATGCCCGTCCCTCAGAATGCGGATAATGGATCGCCTTGTTCAGTGGTAATCTGCACTCCCTACTGAAGTGTACTTTATTCTTACGTCAATTGGTTAGAGAATGTGACCTTGTAATTACAAGATTGAAGTAAATGCCGACGCAGTGAAATGTGTAAACAGGACCAGGAAGTTAGAATATTGCAACAAGCTTTGAGCAATGACATGGGGAAAGGGGCAACACTCTCGAATGCGTATTTACCCGCGAAGATCAGGTTAGGTACGTTGAGCCTGATATGTGCAGTTGTAAACATATTGCAGCTCTTTATTTACGAACGAGGGGTTACTACTTATGTGCTACACTTGAGAGATCTTGCCATTATCAAATTTGTGCGCCACGTCGAGGTGGCTCAGTGATTCGGGGGCGTGGCAGCCGCTCCTACGGATGCGTGTTTCTCCTAGGGCCCACAGCCGCTTCCTGATAGAGGCCAAAATCACAAAACCTGAGCGGTTTTCTACGACAGTGCCCCCTATAGATCTGAAAGTGACCAAAGCTTTATGAACGCCCTACTACGGCTTCTTTCATAGCGGAGGTTACTTTGTGATGGCCAACACTTAGCACAATGTGCTGGTAGTCGTTAAAAATTATTTCTTGGGAACATAAATGTTTAGTAAAATCCAGTGTTTACTCCTGCCAACTATTTATCTGTATTTATCTGTTTGGCGCTATTGCGTTCGCAGAGACCGTGATGGAACGGGAAGAACTTATTCGACAACTCGAAGCTTCCACGGAGGTCTTGGAAAAAAACTGCAAACTACTCCGCAGGCTACAAGTGTTTCTCAGGCGGTCTACGTCCACTATTCTTTGATCGCTTCTCAGCGCCACAAACTTGGCAGCGTTGGGACAATAAACAAACCTGTCTTCAAAAAATGTTTGCCTCGTCTCATCTGCGACTAATAGACGATGTTTGTTCTAAAAACAAATTCAGCCCACTTGGAGTCCACAATCAGGCGATTTCTGTCAGCTCCTCGTGGGTTCTGCGGTCGATTTATGTTAATGGTAGCGTATGAGACTGCAGTACTTGCGGGGTCTTCCGTAATCTTTCGCTTAAGTCTCTCGAAGTGAGGCCAGAGTTCACTGTTTCATACAAAACTAGATTTCTAGCTGCAGCGGTGTAACTAAAGAAGAATAATATAAAACAAGCAGGAAGAAGTGATAATGTCCTTTTTTTCTATCTATTAAATACCGATTTGCCCTGTTGGAGAGGGTATTACGAGGAGGCACGCGAAACGCAATAAGAAAAAGTTGCGAGCTTTCAAACTGCAGCATAAATGTAGGAAAAACATCCTCAAACAAGTAACAATAATAAAGCGAGGTGACAAAATTTGACCAAAACGAAAGAAAATTTGAAAAAAAAAATGATATCGGAAGATGCTTGAAAAATTGATCGCTTCTCAGCGCCACAAACTTGGCAGCGTGGGGACAATAAACAAACCTGTCTTCAAAAAATGTTTGCCTCGTCTCATCTGCGACTAATAGACGATGTTTGTTCTAAACACAAATTCAGCCCACTTGGAGTCCACAATCAGGCGATTTCTGTCAGCTCCTCGTGGGTTCTGCGGTCGATTTATGTTAATGGTAGCGTATGAGACTGCAGTACTTGCGGGGTCTTCCGTAATCTTTCGCTTAAGTCTCTCGAAGTGAGGCCAGAGTTCACTGTTTCATACAAAAATAGATTTCTAGCTGCAGCGGTGTAACTAAAGAAGAATAATATAAAACAAGCAGGAAGAAGTGATAATGTCCTTTTTTTCTATCTATTAAATACCGATTTGCCCTGTTGGAGAGGGTATTACGAGGAGGCACGCGAAACGCAATAAGAAAAAGTTGCGAGCTTTCAAACTGCAGCATAAATGTAGGAAAAACATCCTCAAACAAGTAACAATAATAAAGCGAGGTGACAAAATTTGACCAAAACGAAAGAAAATTTGAAAAAAAAAATTGATATCGGAAGATGCTTGAAAAATTGATCGCTTCTCAGCGCCACAAACTTGGCAGCGTGGGGACAATAAACAAACCTGTCTTCAAAAAATGTTTGCCTCGTCTCATCTGCGACTAATAGACGATGTTTGTTCTAAAAACAAATTCAGCCCACTTGGAGTCCACAATCAGGCGATTTCTGTCAGCTCCTCGTGGGTTCTGCGGTCGATTTATGTTAATGGTAGCGTATGAGACTGCAGTACTTGCGGGGTCTTCCGTAATCTTTCGCTTAAGTCTCTCGAAGTGAGGCCAGAGTTCACTGTTTCATACAAAAATAGATTTCTAGCTGCAGCGGTGTAACTAAAGAAGAATAATATAAAACAAGCAGGAAGAAGTGATAATGTCCTTTTTTTCTATCTATTAAATACCGATTTGCCCTGTTGGAGAGGGTATTACGAGGAGGCACGCGAAACGCAATAAGAAAAAGTTGCGAGCTTTCAAACTGCAGCATAAATGTAGGAAAAACATCCTCAAACAAGTAACAATAATAAAGCGAGGTGACAAAATTTGACCAAAAAGAAAGAAAATTTGAAAAAAAAAAATTGATATCGGAAGATGCTTGAAAAATTCCAGCATCTAAAAGTCATAATGACAAAAGCAACAGACACTAAGAAAAACAGCGAAAAAAAATTATTGGAGGCACTTGTACGAACTCTGGCAAGTATGGTAAGGCAAAAGCATATATTGGACTGTTTGCATCTTCCTCGCATTCACTAATCTTTACCCTTCTCCTTTTTTGCTCTTCTTCTATTTTTTCTTTTCCACTGTTCTCTCTTTATTCTCTTTATGTTTTTTTTTCATATTTGCTCTTTTTAATTTTCTCTTTAGCTACTATTCCCTTTACTACTATGAGAGTAACTACAAACATCAGGCCTTCACGTCGTGTCACAACAATTGAATTTGAGGAGCGTAATGTGCTTCGCCGGTCTGGTCGCCAAGTCGTGCAACATCGCTTGGCAGCAGCAGTTCATGACCAGCCATGGCCAACTCGGTACATGAAAAAAAAAAAAAAAAAACTCCCTGTCCCATTAAGCTCCACTGAGCTGCATTTCTGTCAGACGGGGCTAGACTTATCTAAAAGAGAAGCCAGATGTGATTGATAGACTTGCCGCTAGGGACACCTAGCGATCACGGATACCCCTCCAAAGCCAAAGTGCAAAGCTTAGCCTAAGTGCGCGACTCTAGTATGTGCACTGATTCGGTGAAGACGTTTGGTCGTGTGCGGCGAATCATGCTCCAATTAATAGCTAAATCTCCGAATCTAGTATTTCTCCATTTTATACCCTATCCTATACGCTCACATCTGTAAAAATAAAGAACTCGCTAGTTACATGACATATCATTGAAGCAATCATCAAAGACAGCGTAATGCAGTTTGAAATATCTTATGCAATTGATATTTCTGCTTTCGAAAATGACGGACACAATACTGCAATCCCAAGGTGATGTGTAACACCCTTCTATTTTGTAACCTTCGGGTACCTGATGACGTGAGGGTCAAGCAAAAAACCATTTTTTGAGAATGCTTTCAAGAATGTCGTAGAATAGAACTGTGTTCCAGCGGTTCAAGGAAACATGCTAAATGTGTTCATCTCTTGTGGATAGAAAACAGTAAACTCCCAAAGCCAGTAAAATACCGTCTCCTGCTTTAAATTTAAATGCAACGTGCCGCTAAGTTGACGAAAAAGTGTGTTCTGGCTGCAAGAGTAATATCTATTGTTAACACTTTATAACATGTTTACACTGCCTGCACTGTATTGGCCATATATATAATTGGGGAAACACTTAGTCACACATATCTGTTAAATGCTTTTTTAGTTTCACATGACTAAGATTATGTTATGAAAAATGTGTAAAAAGAAAAGGCCACCACAACTTCTACAAGCACCGATGAATAGCACGTTGAATACAGTGGGATATAACGACGAATTCTTCCAAACACTACCCAGTATCTTCATAATGAAATCAATAGCGCAAAAAGAAACACGGAGGACGGAAGAGACAACGCAGCGGGGCGCTATCTAATTACGCTAATCTAAGTTACGCTAATTGGTAACTAGCCCAACCTTGCGATCTCAATAGCACCACATTAAATGTGTCCATCGACCCTAAATTTATAACGCAGACATAAATGCCATCCATATGGTTTAAGCTCAGATATATAGCACCTACTCTTTGTAACAGGTTAGGTAGATTGCCCTTTCCTAAGAGGAATCCCAATAAAACACCTTATGCAAATCCGAAAATTTTGACGGAAACATTGCGGAACTTACGTCATCTACCACAACTTGCTGATCGAGAAAAAACCTCAACCTGTGACATGTGCAAATATTGAGATTTTCAGTTCACAAAAACCTGCTTTTTTCTCTTAATCCTTAGCCTTGATTCGCCAAGAAACATAACTACAGTCGTAAAATTCTAGATCAATTGTTAAGTACTTGTAGGCAGTGGTCCAGAACACATAGGCCATTGGAAAGTGGTAAGAAATATTTTTGTTATTAATGACAACCGACTTAGAGCGGTTAGTTAAAGATTCTGCCTAAGCTATAATGTTTCGATACAAATTTAAGCCAGAAAGGTTCGGAAATAGGCAATTATAAGGCAGCTTATCAAATATTTTAGTGAAGTAAAAAACCGCATCTGTTTGCAGGTTGGTATATGGGTTTGTATGTATACCATGAATGAAAATAGTCTCGTTGATATTGACAGGTGCACTCTTGACGACAGCCATGTCGCGATGGATGAAGCAAATTATTTCAGTCTAGAAGCTATGCCTTTGTTTTGTTTTTCAGCGAGGAGGAGGTAAGAAAGTGACGCTTGTTTCTATTCACTTTACGGCATGAAGGGCTGTGAGAGACTAGTAAAAGAAGTGTCTCGGTGATCTTCCTTCTTTATTACAGTTTAAATCTAGGAGGTGTCCGCCGAGTCGGGGGGGCAACGTGCAATTGACATGTAAACACGCAGGAGGACGACGAAGCAATAGTTACAAAGAAAATTTAAGTTTATAAACAGAACCATAAATAACACAAAAAAGCGCATTTACTCAATACAGTTGCGACTGCGCTATTAAAACAGCGACATGCTTAAATAGAACTTCACCTACGCGAGTTGACAAGCTAGTGAGACTTGAGCTCACAGCCTTCTTATGATGACCTCTTTGAAGCCATGGCCTGCCTACTTGCGCAGCCTAAGTTTAAGGCAGTTCCAGAAATCGAGGCGTGACGACCTGCCACATAACCACGACGGAAGTGTATAGACTGGAGAGGAGATCAGAAATAAAGCTTAGATGCCGCGAAAAAAGGGGCGACCTTGGGCATGCGGTGGCGCAATATGCGGGCGACCATGCCTCTTAGACAGGGCAGGAATGTTCTCGGAGCTTCTGCTGTAGGTTTCCGCGAGACATTCCAGCGCACGTCCGAATGGAGAGAGGAGGCCCCGTTTCACAGGCCAGAGCGCGAATTCGGCCGTGTTTGCTTGGAGAAGCTTCCAAATGTTTCCATTTGCTCACACCGACTCTCGCTTTCCATCGACATCGGGCCATCTCCTGCGCCTCCGTACTCAAAGCGCATGGGCGTCATGCTGAAATTGTCTTCTCCCCTGCTGGCACCCCGTCTGGTGACAAGGGAACTCTGGGTAACTTTCGGCTGGCATGATCAGTGCATGACCTCAACTATCAATGGTTCGATTATGTTTATTGAGCTCTTTGTCTTCTCGCTGTCATAGATGAGAATCGGTTTCCACCGGCCGCAAGGACCTACCTTTATCCCCCCGGATCCTCCTGGTCTCCTCAGACGAAGTCGTTTTGCCCGCCTTGTCCTTGTTGGACATGGTTCTGTTTCCGTCGAAAGGAGCGACACCAAAATGTCTCCCTCATTCCTCTTATCCCCATACTCTGAACAGCAAGAAAACATAGAAATCCCCACCAAAAAAAAAACGCCATAGACACACAACAATTTGCCTGTTTTCGGAGACGGGCACGCCTAAGGTATTGTAAGAAGACCCTTGTGGCCTTACAAGATTCCCTCTGTAGCTTTTAACTATATAGGAAAGCGTGCAGGGATAATCTACTCTTAGTGGTAATGGGTATTGTCAGCCAGTAATCACTTATTAATGTACTCATTAGTACTCATCTTAGTAATAATTATAAAATTTGAACATCAACAGCCTAAAGAATGGCTTTTTCATTGAAAAATGTTGGTTTAAATATTTACGCTATTTTCACATAAAAGTAGCTTGACGCCCGTTATACATTTCATGCTAGAAGGTGTGCAAGAGATTTCTATATTTAGTTTCGCATTTGTCATCTTACTTTCGAGAGGGAACCTGCTTTGAAAGGATGCCGTGTAACTAGATAAAAAGCGCTTAATAGCGACAGATGATATAGCTGAAATTGTTTTGATTAAAACGTGCCATTGCTGCAATCATTGTGTCCTGTGTTTCAGATTCAGCACCTAAGGAAAGCACTGGTCAAGGCACTCAACTTATTTATTAGAGGGGCCCTTCAGTTCTCTGCAATTGGCAGAATCTAGCTGCCCACGACTTGATTTGTTATTTTTGAAGTATATTATATTCATTCAAATGAGTTATTCTTTATATTAGCGATGCGTTCCCCGTGGCGAATTTTCTGTTCTGCACTTCAGATGCGGTTTATCATAAGAAGTTTAGGTTGTTGATGCTGACAAGCTCGCGCAATTCTCTCCCTCCGGCGACGACGCGCCTGCAGCCGGGCGCAAGCGTTCTTTGCTCCGCACAAACTTCGCAGTGGAAGTCCGCTGTTTGAGACCCGCAGCGTGAAGCAGGCTGCACATTTATTGTTCTAATGCAGACACAGTTGGTACGCAAAGGCCATTTATCTTATTTAACATTTCTAGCTCTATGATAGTATTCCAGACCGCAATTGCAAAGTGTTCCTGCCATCGGTATATACGAGCAGAAGACAGTGATTACGTCAAGGTAAAAGGTGAGATTCGATTTCAAAAATGAGACTTCTAAAATAGAGTTCGAGAAAATTTTGTAAGGTGCTGAAAAAGGTTGAAAGAGTCCGGCAATCGTCCATTCCAAAGTGTATGGAGAGACGAGCGTATCAAATCACAGCGACCCTCCAGCTTCATTCGGGTCAGATTTAAGCAGTTAACTAAGAAGGCACTGAAAGTAAGGTAACACAGATTTGCTGTTCACTGTATAGGGACACACGGCTGGCATGTAATGCGCTTTTTCATAACACAAGGAAACTCTAGCACCATATTAATGGAATAAAATAAAAAGGGACTGATAGTCGTTCACAGTACAATGAAACCCATTTGGAGTCACGTCAACGCAAAAATAATATAGCCGTAAATTTAATGAATCCAGTAAAAGGAAAAAATATATCGAAAGATTATTTGTGGTTCTGATTTCTCAAAACCGGCGACGTGACTAGTTTCAGCATATGATATAATTCACTCCTATTTTGAGATAGGCTCTGATTTTTAAATCGCTCTGCGGATAACATTATTCTGTGTTGTTAATTGTGTCAAAAATAACTGATAATGTTGATAAAATACACGCACGTCCGGAATTTTTTTTTGGCGGTTCCTACTATGTGACAATAGCATTGTATGCGTTTTTCAGTACTTCATTCGCAACGATATATATATATACATATATATATATAGTCACGTACACGGTGACTAAGGATACCAATGATTGCAGGGGGTAGCCCAGACACAAAAACACAGCAGCACAGACGCAAACGTGCAAGCGACACTTTGTCGTACTTTTCAACTTCGTCCTCCTTTCACACCTCAGTCATGCGCCACCTGGCAACGCTTGGTGGCATTACCCCCTCCTTCCGAAAAAAAATGAGAAGGGTCGGTAAAAACGGTGTGAAAAGCAAGAAAGTGGTCACAGCGGGTGGCCATACGCTATCGGTGGTAGTACGGCTTCAGTCGCACAATATGCACAATGTCCGAGCTGTGCTTTCGACGTTTTAGTTGTGTGGCACCGTCTGGGATAACTTCATAACTGAGGTCACTCACACGGCGCAACACTTTGTACGGCCCGAAGTAGCGGGAAAGGAGTTTCTCTGACAAGCCTGGACGGCGAACTGGTGTCCATACCCAGACTTGGTCTCCAGGCTTGTAGTCAACCTGGCGGTGCCGGAGGTTGTAACGGTGCGCGTCGGTGGTCTGCTGCTGCCCACTGTGTAGACGGGCGAGCTGGCGGGCTTCCTCAGCGCGGATGGCATATTGCTGGGCATCTGAGGGTAGCTGGTCATCATCTGGGCACGGGAGCATGGAATCGAGCATGCTCTGAACTTCGCGTCCGTAAACAAGTCGAAATGTTGTGAAGCGCGTTGTCTATTGTAGGCTGTATTATACGCAAATGTGACGTACGGTAGCACCTAATCCCAGGTCTTGTGCTGCACATCGACGTACATTGCCAACATATCCGCAATCGTCTTATTCAATCTTTCTGTAAGGCCATTTCTTTGTGGATGGTACGGTGTGAGTTGCGATGTGGCCGTGCAACTCATCTCAAATATGCGGTCGATCAGCTGTGAAGTGAAAGCTGTCCCTCTGTCGGTAATGACGTAGGAAGGGGGCCATGCCGCAAGACAATGTTGTGCATGAAAAACTCTGCTACTTCGGAAGCTGTGGCATGAGGGATTGCCTTTGTCTCAGCGTGTCGAGTCAGGTAGTCAGTATGCGACTACTATCCATTTGTTTTCAGCCTGCGACAAAGGGAAAGGGCCAAGAAGATTTATTCCAATTTGGTCGAACGGAATGCGGGGTTCTTTAACGGGCTTGAGAAATCCGGCAGGCTTCTGGGGCGGTGTTTTACGGCGCTGGCATTCGCGACAGCTTCGTACATAGCGTTTCACAGCTGCGGCCAGTAAAACATGTTGCGCACTCGAGCAAGAGTCCGTGAGCAACCCAAATGACCAGACGTCGGTTCATCATGGCAAGCAAGGAGAATATCCTTACGGAGCTCGCATGGCACTACAAGAAGGTAAGTTCTGTCTTGGCCCTGGGAGTTTCTTTTATACAAGACGCCTTTCCGTATGCAGAAGGAACCAAGGTGCCGAGATAGGTGTCGAGGCAGGGTCGTATCACGCCCTTCCAGATAATCGATGAGTGGAATGATATCTGGATCAGCTCTTTGTCGATCCCTGAGCTCAGATGCGCTGAGGGCTCCTAGAAAACCGCTATCGTCATCGGCTGTAGTATCTCCAGTCTCAACGGGTGCTCGTGACAGCGTGTCGGCATCTTCGTGTTTTCGGCCGGACTTGTAAACAATAGTTATGTCAAACTCCTGAAGCCGTAAACTCCAGCGTGCAAGTCGTCCAGATGGGTCTCGCAGATTTGCCAGTCAGCACAAACAATGATGGTCCGTGACGACTTTAAATGGCCGGCCGTAAAGATAAGGGCGAAACTTCATAGTAGCCCATAGGACCGCCAGGCATTCCTTTTCTGAGGTGGAGTAGCTCATTTCGGCACGAGAGAGAGTGTGGCTAGCATAGGCTATTACTCGCTTAAACCCGACTTGATGCTGAACAAGGACCGCGCCAAGACCGATACTACTGGCGTCAGTGTGCACCTCAGTGTCAGCCGCTTCATCGAAGTGCGCCAGAACAGGGGATGTTTGAAGGCGCTCACGAAGCAAAGAGAAGGCCATCTGCTGCTCAGAGTTCCACACAAAGGAGGTGTCCTTCCTTGTAAGGCGCGTCAGAGGTTCTGCGATCTGAGAAAAGTCCGCAATGAAACGCCGATAATATGCGCACAAGCCGAGGAAGCGCTGAACAGCCCTCTTATTAGCTGAAACGGGAAATCGTGCGACGGCAGCAGTCTTAACGGGATCCGGGCGCACCCCATCAGAGCTTACAACATGGCCGAGGAACTTGAGTTTTGTATACCCGAAGTGGCATTTCTGGGGCTTCAGCGTGAGATCAACAGAACGGAGGGCTCCCAGGACAGCTCGAAGGCGCTCGAGGTGTTGGTCAAATGTTTCGGAAAAAACAACTACGTCGTCCAAGTACACAAGACAGATCTGCCACTTGAGGCCAGTGAGGACGGTGTCCATCATCCTTTGGAATGTAGCTGGGGCAGAGCACAATCCAAATGGAAGTACTTTGAATTCATATAGGCCATCTGGAGTGACAAATGCGGTTTTTTCTCGGTCTCCTTCGTCTACTTCGATTTGCCAATAGCCGCTTTATAAATCAATAGATGAAAAATACTTCGCACGTCGCAATCTGTCCAGTGAGTCATCGATGCGCGGCAACGGGTATACATCTTTCTTTGTCACATTATTCAATTTCCGATAGTCGACGCAAAATCGAAGAGTGCCGTCTTTCTTTTTGACCAGGACTACTGGTGAAGACCACGGACTTTGTGAAGGCTGCCCAACACCATCATCCAGCATCACATGAACCTGCGTCTGGATCACTTCTCGTTCTTTGGCAGACACACGATAAGGCTGCAGTCGTATTGGGCGAGCTTCGTCATAAGTAATGATGCGATGTTGTGTGATGGGCGTTTGACGAACCTTCGAGGAGGAAGCAAAGCAGTGTTGAAGTCTAGTAGCAGTTGCTCTATGGCCCGCCGTTTCACTTTTAACAAGTGACAGTTAATGTCGATGTTGTCAAGAGATGGCTCGTTAGTTTCTACTGCCGTGAATGCAAAACAGACAGGATCGTGCGCAACATGGTTAGCAAAAGCGATTACAGTCCCAGGGAACAAGTGTCGGTGCTCATTAGAAAAATTTGTGACAAGGAGTGCAGCCCGGCCATTGTGAAACTACAGTAAATTTCGGGGAGCGCAAATGCCTTGAGCAAGCAGGAGTGAATGGTTCGCCTCCGCTACAGCATCACCGGTACGCAAATCGTCACAGGTAACTTCCACAAGAGCACTGCTTCGCGGCGGCAGCGAGACGCTCTCAGCGGAAACACGAAGTGCGGCATTGCAAGGACTGCTACTATCTTGTTCGGTAGATTGTCCCATCGAAAACGTGACGAGTCTATTTCGCAGGTCGATAACTGCTCCGTACTCCCGCAGAAAGTCAATGTCGAGGATAAGGTCACGGGAGCAGTCACTTAAAACAACGCAGCTAACGACGAACGTACGTCCGTTAATCTGAATGCGAGCCGTGCACATCTCCTTTGGAGTAACTATATGACCGCCGGCGGTTCGAAGGTACACACCTGGCCAAGCAGTGAGCACCTTCCTCAAAACAGTCGCCATGCGACCACTCAAAATTGAATAATCGGCACCGGTGTCCACTAATGCATTGACCGTAGTGCGACCGTTTAAAATAACCGGAATGTCCAGTGAAACGCTTTTTGCTTCCCTAGGTGACAGTACCAGCAGCTCGCGGTCGGATCGAAGCGGCAACGACGGGAGGTCTTCAACGCAGCGACTACCAGCGGCCTCGCCCCCGAAGGTCGCTGTTTTCAGTTTTCCCGATGAGGGCTAGACGAGCGGCCTTGGTCCTCTCGCGAGGAACCGTGGGTGAACGAGGAGGAGCGCCTTGGCGAAGGGGAGCGGGGCTGACGCTGCGAACTAGATGAAGAACGCTGCTCCACCAGGTACTCCTCAATAACTCGGGGTCGTTGACCAAACCGGGAAGGAGGCGAGTCGATGCGGAAGCCGTGAAGACCGATGCGTCGATACGGACAATCCCGGTAGAGATGTCCTGGTTCACCGCAGTGGAAGCAAAGCGGACGGCAGTCAGGCGTGCGCCGAATTTCGGCTTTGCGTCGGGGCAGCGGACGATTGTCGAAGTTCTGCACTGGCTGCACCGAGGGCAGCGGAACTGTAGGTGACGCGAGCACAGGCGGTGGTGAAGGGGGAGCCCGACTCTGCAGAACTTCAGCATATGTGGGACGAATGTCGGTCCCCGACAGCAATGGCGGGCTCAGAACTACAGGCGAAAGAGGGCTCTTGAGTGCCTGCCGCACCTCCTCCCGCACTATAGCAGAAACGGAAGTTGGCGATCGCTGCAGAGGGCTCCAGAACTTGCTTAGTTCTTCCCGCACGACGCTGCGAATCAGTTCGCGCAATGCATCAGGATGCCGTTCTGAAGATGCAAATGATTCCGCTATTGTGCTTGTATGAAAAGGTCGGTCATAAGCCACGGCACGTTGTTGTAGCACCTTTTCCATTGTGGTGGCCTCCGCAAGGAATCCATTTACAGTAGACGGTGGGTTTCGCACAAGGCCTGCGAACAGCTGCTCTTTCAAACCCTGCATCAAGTGCCTGACCTTTTTGTCCTCGGACATGGCGGGATCGGCTCGCCTGAAGAGTCGCGTCATGTCCTCGACGTACGCTTGGACACTCTCATTCGGCCTTTGGATGCGAGAGTGAATGGCACGTTCTGCATGCTCGCGACGATCCGCGATAGTGTAAGCCTCGAGCAGTTGACGATGGAATTCCCGCCACGAAGTTAATACCTGCTCTCGGTTCTCGAACCAGACACGGGCGCCATCCTCAAGGCTGAAGTAGACGTTCCTTAGTTTGGCAGCATCATCCCACTGGTTGAAAGCAGCGACACGTTCAAACTGAAGGAACCAGTCCTCCACATCCTCAAAGAGGTCCCCATGGAAAGACTTCGGTATCCGAGGGGCCTGCAAGGTGTAGTTACAGGCCGGTGCGACGCCCGTTGCCTGCAGAGCAGAAGCACTAGATGTCATGGCGGCGGGTGATGGCTGAAACTCCGGAGAAAGTCCCTGGAGCCGTCGACTAGAGCGATGCACGGGGGTGTCCAATGGTACAGGGCTGGCGCGACGTCTTGTACATGGAGACTCTTGCATAGGCGATCGTTTTACCCAGCAACTCCACCAGAGTGTCACGTACACGGTGACTAAGGATACCAATGATAGCAGGGGGTAGCCCAGAAACAACAACACAGCAGCACAGACGCAAACGTGCAAGCGACACTTTGTCGTCCTTTTCAACTTCGTCCTCCTTTCACACCTCAGTCATACGCCAGCTGGCAACGCTAGGTGGCAATATATATATATATATATATATATATATTTGTTAACATTTATATTGGAGCAAGATCAAGAATGTCGTGCGCAGTTTATACACATACCGTATTTTCCGCTCTATGTCACGTTATTCTTGAATTTGGTAATACATTCTATCAACTGGTGCTGGTGGTATATATGTATGAAAGATTCTGGGCCGTGGCGGCCACTCCTGGTCCGCGCCCGAAAAGGTGTCTGTACACTGCAGGATGTCACTTCATGTTAAGTGACCCTGGTCCTCAAAATTGGCCCGCAGGTAACAACCACTGCGTCGCTCATAGCCCATAGTTCACTTCGAGACGTTAAAACGAACAATTTACATTTTTTACATGGCAAAATATCGAGTGGGTGGCGTAGGCATGCGCCCCAGCCGAAAAATCACGCACCGCAACTGCGCGCTATCTTCTGCCAAGCACAGCAAATGCATTTTAAAAGAACGCATAATTAACACAAATCTGTCTCGCAAAACAAAATGCCGCTCATACGGTTTTGTAGCCAGGTTTAATGTGAGGAAGAAAAATGGTATACAATTAAAAAATGATACATTGCCAGAAACATGATTAAATTTTCGAGGCGCTTCCCTTCGCGTATTTCCGTTAGCCATGGAATATTCATTGCATTGACCGCTGTAACGGCTTCACGGCCTAGATGGTGTAACCAGCAGCCCAAAGACCGCATCAAACACGGGTGTATAGTTTACTTTTTTGATCCCTTTCATCAAAAAATATTTTTTCAACTCCCAGCCCCTTCCACCTTGCGTGCTTCACACCTGTCGCATCGTATCTTGGTTCTCACTAACGCGGGACGTCGCGTTCTTGCCAAGTTGGGCTGGCAAGAGGCAGACCGGAAGGAAACGGGACCGCTACCCAGGTTGTGGGCGCATAAAAGAGTGAGTAAGCCGCTGCCTCGAAGCATGAGGCCGGGTCGTAACGACGGCCGCAGAACAGCTCGCATAGCGGCCTTGACGGATACATTAGAGAAAATAGAAGAAGAGGAACATGGTGCCACTCTCTTCAGAGACGCTTCGTATGTTTTCATCGAAAGCCACGCTGGCAGTTAAATATATATATATATATATATATATATATATATATATATATATATATATATATATATATATATATATATATATATATATATATATGCTCGTAGACTGCGCCTCTATTGAGACGTCTTTTCCAGAGGTGGCAGAAGAGGCCGCGATAGCGCTTGCACTCGCGCAGCCCAAAGTGGGAAGAATTGTCACCGATTCGCAAAAGCGTATAACAATTACAGAAAGGGATAGGTGTCTCTTGCGGCACTAAGAATTCTCAAAAGTAAACGCGACTTTCCTGAAAGGAAAGTTGAGTTGATATGGACACCGGCTCACTGTGGGCTGGAGGGCAATGAGCTTGACCACCAGTTCGCCAGAGAGATGGAACACCGGGCAGAGGAAGGTGAGTCACAGTCCATTACTAGTTAGAAGGAAATTACGAAATATTACAAGACGGAGAGGCGACGTTACCCCGACCCTCACAAATAGCTTACCAGAGAACAGCATGCGATCTACAGGCAGATACAGGCAGGATCCTTCCGGCACCCTTACCTTCAACACAAGATGTAACCGGAAAGGTACCAGAAGGAATGTGATTTCTGCAAGACTAAGATAGGCACGCTCCAACTATGCAACTTCATCAAGGGAATCCTCCCCCCCTCTTACCTGCCCCACTACCCCACCACCCCATCCCTCATCCTCCCTTACCGAGCGATTAGAGACCTTGCTAACCAGCGCCGCCGTAGAAGACCAGCTCGTCCTGATCTCCAGGGGCCAGGCGGCCAGCGATGCATATGGGTCCCGTGAAGAGGGAACAACTCCCATCGACGGCGTCTAAGCAGACGTCGTATTTAGCTCGAGCAAATAAAGTTGTTTCTCTCTCTCTCTCTCTCTCTCTCTCTCACTAACCATGGCTTCGTCAGCGAGGAGAAAAAGTTACGACGCGAAATTGAAGCTGCGTGCAGTTCAATTTGCCGATAGGCATGGATACCGGGTGTGAGGAAGCCAGGTTACAGTTAGCGAAATGGTTATCGCGACTGCTTAAAAAAATACTCTATGAGCACCGGATTCGGAGCGTTCTGATGTCTTTCTACACAAAGATCAGGTGCGCCGGGAGATAGTGGAGGCATATATGACAGCCACATCGAGCACCGCCCGTGTCGCACAACTTTCGGTGTCATTACACCAGATAAAAGTGTACTATCTTCCTAGTTATCTACCAGTACAATGACAGAGGCTGATAAAGCTTTACTCAGAATATGTGGCAGGAATAGGGGAAGTCAGCTAGCGTGCCGCTGGCCGTGGAGACGTTTGGCGACGCCGGCCGATTCGACGGCCTCGAACTGAATAGCAGGGCCATCGCTGGACCTTAGCTTGTCCCAAGCTTCTTTATAGAGATCAGGCAAGATTTCTGAGGGACGCTTATGGGCTTTGCACGCCCATATCTTATGCTCGAAGCTGTCTTTCTTCCCGAAAAAACAGCAGAAGGGATTCATATCCTTGTTTATGAGTTTGTACGCACGAGGGGTTTCGCGTGTGCAGGATTTTGTGTTTTTTGCGTTTGTCATGCTTTGTACGCCTACCTAAAGCAACACTTGAATCCTTTTAAAGCACGTGTTCTAATAAAGAATTGAGTTGTTAAGGAGCGCTTGGTTTGTATGTGTGTGTCCTTGTTTCCCGGTCATCGTTTTTCGCGTTGTGCAAGGTGCTTACTTCTGTTGAGCTGTTTGAGACATATTTTATTTTTCCTTAGATGAAACATGTGCCTAAATGTACAGGCTACATTTTAGTACATTCCTCTTATGTTTTTCTTACGTTTAATGTTGTTTTTTTTTTTTCGTGCGAAGTTTATATATAGGTTAACGGTTTTTACATTTACTTCCATTAAACCAGGCGGCAATAAGTACTGTCCTTAA
This sequence comes from Amblyomma maculatum, assembly GCF_055883805.1. NCBI lineage: Eukaryota > Metazoa > Arthropoda > Arachnida > Ixodida > Ixodidae > Amblyomma > Amblyomma maculatum. The sequence continues at coordinate 66,774,042 of NC_139348.1, read as the reverse complement.
TTTTGCCTTATTTAAAAATATGGTGTAAATCTTTGATCGCCACTGCTCTTTGTTTTGTGAACAATCTTAATTTTATCACCTCCTTTTGTGGTAAGCTATGTGCCGAAAAAAAAAATGTTGGCAATTTTTCTTATCTTCTCCACCTTAGTTTGCTTTATTGAATGCACAGAAGAAGCTGGATTTAATATTCTTCTGAACTGTCTTACCTAAATATTCATTGCATTTTTGTTCAATAATTTTATGGTAAGAAATATTAGCGAAAGTTTTTGTGGTTGCTTTTTCTTCTATATTTCTAAACTGTTTATGTATATAGTTTCACTTCTTTTTCTTCTATTTTGTTACGACTTCCAACTAAGAACTAAGACCTTGCTTTTGATATTGGTTTAACGTATACTTCTTTATAAGTGGGTGCCATCAAAGATTATCGTTGTGCAGCAGGGAAATATAAGTTATACTACACGGACAAGTTCCAAATTTTTACTGCCAAGCGCAGGTTATGACTTTAATATAAATATGTCCTGCGTACATTATGTGACCATAAGCATATTCTATGCGGAAAAACAATATATCTGTTCTTTCGAAATGATAAAAAATTCTATCGCAGGTATTCGTTGTTTTTAAAAGCCTATTTCATATGCAACTGACATTGTTTTATGCGTGGTTGATCAGGTTAAAAGGGGATAACATAAAAGCTTTTTATTGAAAAACGTGCATTACGTACATTCTTTTACAGAAAAGGAAATTGTGAAAAATAACATGCCAAAGGTCTTCATACCTCGGAAGTTGCATGGGTAAAACTGCCAGGAGCGAAAAAGAAAGTGCATCAATTCAGCTTGCGGTATTTTCGCAACTAAGCCTAATTTGTGGAACCAATACCCAGTGACAGCAAATAGAAAATAGTGCTTTGTAACCTCGTCAGTGCTCTTTTCTACTTGAAAGCAGCTATCTACTAATTTTAAGGACTAGCTGAAATTTTTCATTTGTAGAGCCTGAGACTGCTTATTTTCTCCTTGTATGCGTCAGCCCACTAATCCGTAATAACGACCAGAGAATGTTCGATGGCTTGAATACGTCGTCATTCTTCATCTCCTTCATATATTGACGGATGGCATCACGCTCTCTGGGAGAAACACAATGAGGCTATTGATGTACTGGGCGTTTGCCATCATGTGTGTTTATCGGGGTTTAGTGACGGTTGTTTGGAAAACTTTAGGCGACTAGACAAAGAAGTCTCCAAACTGCGGTGTCAATTCTCGAAATTGCTGCTGTTCTAAAGTCGGGGGTACTGCGCTTATGTAGACAATGCTAACCGTCAACCAAGAGTGCTCTCTAGGCATGTGAAACAGTCGTGCACCTTCAGGGCTATGTCGATGTAAACTATGTCTATGCCATGAAATAAACGGCGATACTCGCAACTGAAGTTGGTTTCCAGGGCCAAAATACAGCTGTCATAGATTATGGCCAGCCCTTTTACCACGCAAATACCCAAGCCGAGCAAGGAAGAGACATTTCTGGAAATTTCGACCACCGGGAGTTCTTTAACGTGCACTGACATCGCACAGCGCACGGACACCCTGCTTTTCACCTCCATCGAAAAGCAGCCACTAAGGCCGGGATTCGATCCCGCCTCGACAGCCTTTTTTTGATGGAGGCGAAAAGCAAGGCGCCCGTGCGCTGTGCGATATCAGTGCACTTTAATGAACCCCTGGTGGTCGAAATTTCTGGAGTCCTCCACTAGGGCGTCTCTCATAGCCTGAGTCGCCTTGGGACGTTAAGAACCACAAACCAACCAAACCAACCAACCAACACTTCTCTCGACACCACCTAGTCCCAGACGCGGCTTGTCGCATCTGACCACAATCCGCGAAGGCACTATCACCTTATCATGGAAAAATGCAGTGCTGCTCTATAAGTGTGAAAAAGCAGTTGATCGCAGGCCTTGTGCGCATCTGACCGTCGACTGTCAACGGATTCCTTGCTGAGGCTACAACAATGGGAAGGGTGCTACAACAACATGCCGTGACTTATGACCGACATGAATAGGCTTGCTAGTGCGGCATTGCAAAATAAGTTTCTATGTATGCTGTGCCGTTTAAATGTACATGTTTATTATGACCCTTCCTAACGCCGCATCAAACATTATTCACCCTTTAATTACCCCCTGAAACTGTCTTAGTGGGACCTCCACGACAATTTTTCTCATCCATTTTAGAGTTTTATCGGCTGGTATGACAAGTTATAGCAGCTTGACAGCGTCGTCGCTTTTTAGTATCAAAACCGCGTGTATCCTTCGAAAAAACGATGGTGTCTTTTTCCTAACATATAGCTTGCTCAAAACTCAATCCAACTACGCAACTTCTCATTTGGAAGCTTTATAAAAGCTGCGCCCAATCTGTGAAAACTTGGAGATTTTCCAGTACTCACGTCGCCTATGCCAATATCAATCTCTCACGTAGTGATGATTGTATTCAAGCAGCGTTTCATCTACTTTTAGAATCCCATCCAAATTACCAGCTTCGCAATGGCCTCTGAATCACATCCACGTGTGCGTCCACATGTTTCTGCCTCTTGGCGAAGAGGTCGATTCCGTTTAATCCTAATGCCGCTGTTGTCTTGCCCGCTCTTCCCGTCATAACACGCGATGATACTCGTCGTCACACAATCAGGTCGGCCGTAACTCATGCTAAACTGAAAACAGAGACTTGACACAAATTTGTCGAGAGCGCCAAGCAGTGCATGCAAAGCTGGTCGAGCTCTCCTCCGCCCAAGCACCGCAGCTTTGGAACAGAAGCCCTTTCGCTTCGCTTCCGAACCGATTTCCCACATGTCGAACGTTATCGCAACGCCTTTCTTCTCCCTCAGTACGCGTCGCAGCCCTTCTGGCTTTCTGCACCAGACCGCAAGTACCTGCTATCCTCTGAGCAGTAAAAATTGGTTCATAGGAAGGGAAAGGAGCAGTGTCTGTCACAATTGTTTCTGTGGATATCTGAACGGTGCCAGTGAAGTTCCGTTGTTCGTTCTTTTCCTTTGTGCACCAGGGGTGCGACGCCAGGGACGGTAACGTGGTTCAGCGGAGGTTCCTGACGCTAGAGGCGCCCCGCCGGAGATGGTATGAACGAAGACTTGAAGACAGGAGTTGACGAGAAGAATAACTGAATATTTATACACACAGCAAAACTTTATAACAATAACATTTACAACAGAGATGCAAGGTGGAACTGGCCAACTGGGCAATATTCCCGCCTCGGCATAGCCGAAGAAGCTGAGCATCTAAACCTAGCCCAGAACGCCGGACTGGTCCCTCGGGCTCGCTTTTACCCCCCGAAGTCCCGCCCAAATTTCCACAACGTCCAATCACCACAAATATCAACCTGATTAGTTGGTTCCGACGTCCAGCTCCCCGTTCAACTTTAAAAGAACTAAACCCTCTCTTTCATTAAAAAAAAGGAACAGCAAAACTCACAGTGTCACGTCCTTCCTACATGCTGCGGTATAAGTGGCCATTCACCTGGCCGTTCAACGTTCAAGTCAATGGGTACCGTTGCTACAAAAAAAAACAACAATAAAAACGAAAAAAGTGGTCCGTGGTTTTGTCACAGCTCGGATATATCCTCACGAGTGAACCGCTTTTGTTAGTGCTCGCCACCACATTCCATCGGGCGCTTGCGTGAAAGGGCGTCTCACCCGCCACCGCGAGATCTAGACAGCGCGCTCAACCCGGTGTACAAAAAAAAGGTAAAAAGAAAAGAGTGGTCAGTGGTCCTGCCACGGCTCAGCTGTCGACACGAGTTCATTGCTGTGGTTAGGCGCCCGTCACAGTATTCCATCGGGAGCGCGCGTGAATGTCTAAATCGCCTGCGACTGCGGGGTTAACCCTTACAAAAAAGCTTAATGAGTTTCTGATTAAATGTTAATTACGTTTCTCATCATGCACATTAACATTTCTATACATTTTCTTGATGCATTTTTGATGAGTTTCACAAGAAAGTTGGCCACCGTGTTTCTGGTTGGTACCTAATGTGTGCATTTCTTGTGTGTTGTTCATGAGTGTTGACCAATGAGCGCCTGATGGCTGTCACTTTTGGATAAAAAGTAAAAGCTAAAGCGTAGCTAAGCACCTCAACTACATTAAAAAAAAGCTAAAAAATAAAAAAATAAAACTAAGCGAAAATAAAAATCCTGCACCACTGGCGCGATTCGAACTCGGTACCTCTTACTCCGTAGCATTCTACGCTAACCACTCGGCCACTCGGGGAACTGGTAACACTGGTAATGTATTTGCTTCTTATGTCTGGACTGCATTCATAAGATTGGGACTTAATGTTTCGAAGTATGTTTCGGAGTGTACAGGCCATTGCGGCTGCTCTAACAATTACAACTTCTTGACCATTAGAACTTGCATATAATGTTCTGGATACCTATGCGCACTATTTTGTCCACTGGAGTCATTTTAACATGTCGAGTTTGGCATCGCTGGCAAATTTATCAGCTCTGGCTCTTCGGTGGTTGCTACCCTGGGCGTAATTTTCGCTGAGCACGGGGCTGTAGCACGAACCTTTAAGAAAAAAAAGTGCAACCAAGCTTGAATACCGGCAGGCGCAGCAGCGCCAACACTGTTTTACTGGTAGCTAAATCTTATTTGTATCTAAACATTTCGGGAAGCGATGCGATGACTGAGGGCTCAGCTAATCTATACGCAGAGCAAGGAGGAGCTCGAAAGCTTAAGAAACACGCAAAATGTCATGCATTATAAAGAAGGCATTGCTTCTCGTGCCCTGGTCGCGCACATGCTCCCAGGTCGGTCCAGTTCCGAGGCAACGCACGGCTCGGGTTACGTCCGCGCGTTGTCGTCGGCGCAGGCAGGGTACCCCTGCTCGTCTTTCCGAAGCGGCCTGCTCGCAGGTGCAAGGAGGCATTGGAAATGGAGCGGCCGTGCGTCCGTTTGCTTAGAGGCGGTGTGGCAGTGCGTCGGTTCGCGTACACAACAATATCCTTGCCCGTAACACCCTAAAGCATATTGTCCAAACATAGCACCCCTTCGCTTCGCAAGAAGTGATTTGCAATGGCACAAACACCCAAGACTCAGGGTGTAAGCGTGTTTTGAATGAAACAAATGTCCGAAAAGTTGTTTTTGTTTTTACAGTGCACGCTAAAAAGAAATGAAAACATTCGCTTAGTGATGTATACTTTCTCTCATTTGAGAAAGTCAATGTATTTCCACATGGGCTCCTATACAAAAATATTGTGTTTTCCAAGCACAAAACTTCTTGCGTAATCTCAAATGAAAGTCTGCTGCGGATCTCATGTTAAAACACATAAAAGTTGTTTCTTAGGCAACATCCTACATATGCTAAACAGAAATGCAAACATAGGGCTCTGAAAGTGTGCAGTTAACAAGGAAAGAATATATATTCACTTAGTGACGTATACTTTTCCTCAATTGAGAAAGTCAATGTATTTCCACACTAGCTCCTACCCAAAAATACTGTTGCGTTTTCCAAGCACAAAACTTCTTGTGTGATCTGAAAGGAAAGTCTGTTGCGGATCTGATGTTAAAACACATATAATCTTGAATCTCCTTTGAGTGGTTAATGACTCATCAAAAACACATTACGTGCGTAACAGAAATTTAATATCTATTTTTGTAAGGGAAGGCGGCGCGTGCAAGCTGGTGTTCACCACGTCAGAGACTGTCACTCACCTCGTAACGCTCGTCACCCTAAATGGCTTTGTGTCCTTTGCCAGGTGCCTCGCGGCGCCCTCCTGTCTGCACGCCACCTTCGATTTACGCGTTAGGGCTACCCTCATGAGCATTCGACCAATGCGCGACACTTTCTGAGTTCGGCGCGACTAGTCCGACGCCATTCCTTGCCTTTAATGACGAGCTCTTGCCATCAGGAATACTACCTAGTCTTTCGGGAAGTGTCCTGCTCTGGGAGCCATCGCAATCATCAGTTTCACGTGCACCGCAACACGCGTTTTTGCGTCCCGGCCGAGGTAGCCTTTGCGGTCTCACGCCGTTCACGTCCGTCCGAATACACCGGAAGAGCGCCCCGATACAGCTGACCTGAAGAGTTGCTTCATTGAAATAGACAATCATTGGCCCAGATGAAGGAACATCGGACACAATTTGGAGGTTTTCTTCCGGCGAGCTGTCGATTTCGTAGAAAGATGTACTTTCTTCTACCTGCTCTTTTTCCTCACGCCTCCCTGACGGGTCCGCGATCACGACCACGTCCTTGCTCGTAAAGCATACAGGCACTTGAATGCCTTCCGGACTGTTGTGACCGGGTAGCTCATTTTCGTTGCTGGCATCCCGGGGCGGCGGTAAAGCTGCACTGTTTCCGCACACGTGCGGAGGTCCAACCTCGTTTCCTGCCATTTCTGTAACTTTTTCGATCGAAAAGATCCTACTGCTAACTGACTGGATGTTCAAGGTAACCTCGCTGCTCTTTTCTTGGTAGTTACTTGCCCTGCTTAATAAGCAATTGTTTTCCGGGTCCAGTGGTGTAGTGGCTCTATGCTGGGCATTTCTTCGCCCACTGCTCTTATCCACCGTGTTGCCACAGCTATCTTCAGATCAGCTTCATTTTCTCTCTTTAGGCTCTGCAATCCGCCTTTTGCGCGAGGATGTGGCGCCATCATGCGGGAGCTGGCGGGAAACACACTGAGCGGCAGTGTAGCAGACGACGCGAAAGCGCACCGTACGAAATGGCCACGCCAACGCTGGTAGAAAGCGAAAGCTTCCCCCTTTTTTTGGCCTCGGAGCGGAAAGTAGTGACAGTGATTGCAGCATATCATGTTCACGCAGTATGGGGGAAGGTAGAGCGTTTTCACAATCCACTCATAACGCACGTACGCATATACTATCTTCCTATTGTAAGAGCGTGTAGCGCAGGCCGTGTTCGACGTGACAGAATGAGACGCTCTCAGCGTGCAGGTTTTCGGCAGACAGGAGAGCGTTGGGGCAGAGAGAGAGAGAGAGAGAGGGATTTCAAAGGGCAAAGCAGCCAGGGGTTTGTTGATGCTGCAGAGCTAGGTGGAATCGTCTCCTGTTACTTTGAGCGGCGCATATGCGCGGGGTGTCTTGAGTTACCGAGCAGAATGCGGTCCCCGCGGCGCCGGCATGGTGCAATGGGCGTCGCTTCCTCCTCGCGTCATCTACAACCGTGCAGCTATAGGATTTCGTCTACGAAGATCGGCAGAGAGGCAAATATACACACCCCGTGAAAAGGGCATTGTCCCGGCCGGAATGCACACCTGCAGGAAACGCGCTGAATTTTTCTGGCAATGGATGATTCAGAGCTGTAGCCGGTTTCTGGCCTCAGGAGTCAGAATGGATGTGGTCGCAGTGGTGAAAAGGTTCTCGGTGCGCAGAGAATGATCATTCTGTTGTGAAAGGATCTCCAACGTTCATTTCTGCCTCCGCCGCGATTTCTGCGGAATCAACAACTTGGTGACACATGTGAGTCTCCTACATATCGGATGCGCATCTCTGTCAGGAACCAACCCTGTTCTACGTCCAGAGCGATCCACTCTGCAAGTGAACGAGCATGAACCCTCCAGGAGACTCATTGTGCCGGTCGGTTTCCTTGCCGTTGCAAACGGTTGAACGTAGACGATGATTATCAAGCTCCCTAACGAAGTGCATCTGATTGCGTACACCAAAGGAATAAAATCCGGATGCTTTGGCGTGCACGAAGGCGAGAGCCTTTAATTTAAAAAAAATACTGTGCGTTGTGCAAGAGTGTCAAGTGCGTCATATGCTCCGAGCGGCAAAAACACAGATACGACAGGTATGTATGCATCTAAACGAAATACACATGATGAAAAGTACCTACTGGCTGTAGCGCACCAGGGATAGCTGCAATGAGGATTTTTTCGGTGCGTGATTGTTTTAGTTGCGCCGGGGCCTGAAGGCGATGTATCTTGTCCTTTACTTTTCATTATGCACATTTCCTTTAGATGCATACATACCTGTAACGAAGTGTTTTTCGCACAGTCGAGAGTACGCAGTAGGTACCTAAGGTCGGCCATTCACATCTTGACGCTTGGTGGCCCTAATTGTAGCTTCACGTCGTTGTTGGCCGCGGCTCGGCGAAGGAAACCTGAAAAACCACGTCTTGCATCTTGGCGCGCTTAGAGAGTGGCAACTGTACGCGGCAGATGTGGTTGGCATCGCTTTGCCAAGCCTGTGACGGCCACCGTGCCGCCCGGTGCCGCCAGCCCCCGTGCACTGGTGGCGCCGAGAAACGCCGTCGACGCCGCTCAATGTGTTTCCATCGGTCGCCGCTACGACTTCGCGCATGCGCAAAAAACTCACGCAAAAGGCCTTTCCTCTCTTTCAATCCTGCCTGCCGCTCTTTCAATCGTACCTGTCCCGCTTCCAAAATGAGTACTTTATCCATTTCTAGTTCGTTTCGTCTACCGAGCGTTCAATGAGAATTTATCCACGCGGACCCTGCACCCTTATAACTGCCCTACCGGCTCGAACGTAGACAGACACGAAACATGGACTGGGAGAACTGACGGTTTCGATGTGTTCCTCCCCTTTGAATGCACTCCAGTGTCGATATCCGCCGCCACCTTCAGTAGAGCATTCCTTCGGGTACGCGCGTAAATGTGTGATCGCGTGCAACTGCGGGTTTAAAATGGCGCATCCGAGTTGGTGTTCACCACATGACAGACTGTCACTCATCTCGTAACGCTCGTCGCCCTCATATGGGTCTCGAGGGGAATGAGGCAGCCGATGCCGCCGCCCGCGCGCTCTCTTGCCGGGCTTCCCATCTCGACCCCCTAGATCAGGATCTCGAATTCGAACCCGCGTATCCTTTTAACGACATTGTTCTTTATTATCGATCTTGTCATATCCTTTACCCTCGCCCGAGTAAAGGTCTATCTAAGACGGAGGAGCGGCTTCTACTCCGTCTTTATACCAACACTCTGCTGTGCCCGGCAGCACTAAAATATTTGAATCCCTCCTTCACGGGCCGTTGTCCGCACTGTGCGGAGGTCTTCGGACATCTACCACATGGTGTGGGCTTGCCCATCCAACCCAGCTGTTCCTCCTCACCCCAACCCCACTCGGGAGGACTGGGAGGCGACCCTGCTCGGCTGCTATGACCTGCAGGCCCAAAAGGCCTTGGTCGAGCGCGCCCGGGCAGCGGCCCATGCCACTGGAGTCCCGTACTAGGGACCCCACCCAGTATCTGTAAGGGCTGGATGTTCATAGATCCGGCGGATGCATACATCCACCCCTTTTGGATCAATAAACGTTTGTCACCACCACCACCACCCTAAATGGCTTTCCATGCTTCGCCAGGTGCCTTGAGGCACCCTCCTTGTCTGCACCCCACCTGCGTCCACTCATGCTACAACAAAGAGCTGGGCTGGTAGCCACATACTTTTGCCGACTTCCCACGCTAATCTGTTGTGCCCGTCGGTCCGTTACAGCGCCGTTGGAAAAGGTAGCATACTTTCCTTTCCTCTGGGATGCCACATCGTTTCTTTGTGGTTGTTGCGAGTGAAGGAAGAAGGAAAATAAAATGAACGGGCCTGCTACTGGCTCTGTAGCTGAGCCACACCTCCGCTGGATAGAATTTTTATCTGTTGTAAGCAGTCATTGCACCAGCCACCGCTTCGGTCGTGGACGACGGCTGTTGTTGCGGCGCGCATCTTTCCTTCCCTCTTCCTTTTCTTTCTTTTCCCTTTTCACTTCTGTCTGCGTCAGTGTGCTGTGCGATGGCAGCGCACGTTAAAGATCCCCAAGTGTTCGAAATTAGACCGTAGCCCTCCACTACGGCTCCTCTTTCTATCTTTCCACTTTCACTCCCACCTTGATCCCTTCCCTTACGGCGCAGTTGAGGTGTCCACAAAAAATGTGAGACAGTTACCGCGCCTTAACCTTCTTATAAATCGGTCAAAATCAAGCCAAATCTCTTCTGTGATCACTACCCCAAGAATTAGAAATCACAGAAGAGATTTGGCTTGATTTTGACCGATTTATAAGAAGGTTAAGGCGCGGTAACTGTCTCACTTGCCCATCTTGCCCATCTTGCTCACTTGCCCATCTTGCTCACTCTCAATCGTAAATGTCTTCGCGTTCGGACAACACGTTCGTTTTTCAACTGGGACAAGTTTCGTGCTAATACTACGACCCCCTTCTCGGATATTGACTCCTTTCTGTCTGTACTCCGAGATGCCCGCACTCAAGCTCTCGAATATATCCCCTGTGACGATTCCACAGTTGGCATGGATGCTCACCTGGCTAACCTTTGGCGTCGCGCAGATCACCTCACGCAACGTTTTCGGACACGCGGAAAACGTCACAAAGATCTCGTGCTTCTTCGACGACAATTCAAGCTTATCCGGGCATACCAGCTTCACCTGCAAAGTGAGGCTTGGCACTCTACATGCGACCGTCTTGGACAAGTACCGGGCCTATCACAACTTTGGCGCATCTTTCATGGCCTAAATGGCAAGGCACGCGGGGCACCACCTCTCGCCGATCTCCTTCTCAATGGCAACCCGGCTGATGTTGAAGATGAAGTTATACGCACCTTTTTCCCACACGCCAGCCTAATGCCTCCACCAGCAGTTTCCATTTTCCCAGTCGGAAACCCTGATCCAGACCTGGATCGCCCATTCTCAAAGGGAGAACTGCAAGCAGCCCTCGGAAGAGGCCGAGCTCGCGCCACACCCGGGCACGACCGAGTTAGTTGGCAGGAGCTTAGCAATCTCGACTCAGCAGCCCAGGATGCCCTTCTCGACATCATTAATTCTTACTGGGAGACCGGAACGGTACCGGATAACCTCAAGCTTTCTCTTATTCTTCCTATCCCTAAACCTGGCAAAAACCCTCGACTTCCTAGTAATTTGCGTCCAATTGGACTGACTTCACATCTCTGTAAACTCATCGAGCGCCTGCTGCATACCCGGATTAGTCACTACATTGAATACGTCAGTCCTGGATTTCATCCAGCTCAAGCCGGCTTCCGCCCTAACCTTGGAACGCATGACTGCCTTTGGCTTTTGCGAAGAGTTCTGAATAGAGCTCATCGTAAAACGCTACCTGACTATCTCCTGGCTGTCGATATACACAAAGCTTTTGACAATGTTCGCCATGAGGTTATCCTGGAGGAACTCGCCAAACGCTTTCCTAGTAATCGTGCCCAAATCTGGATCCGCATTTTTTTGACATCTTGACCCATTCAGCTACATGGCAAAGCTCCGGGATGGGTGCCCAAAACCTATTACTTGGATAGGGGTGTACCTCAGGGCTCTATTCTCGGACCCATATTGTTCAACTTGGCCATGACACGCGTCGCCGAGAATCTGGAAATCAGCACAAGCGCAAGATTCGCTATATATGCCGATGATATTACCGTCTGGACTGAGGCAGCGGATTACGCAGACAAATATTCTATGGAGACTGAACTTCAGGCGGCCCTTCTTTGTCTTGAAGATACACTAACAAAAATTGGCCTCGAACTCGCACCACATAAAACAGAATTGATTAGTATCGACGGAAAACATAAAACCAACCCCAGTATGCAGATCCATCTTCACATCGGAGGCAACACCATCACCTCCTCAAATGGGCAAATCCGCATTCTTGGCCTGCCCATATCAAGCTGCAACAGCCCCCAGAAATGGGTTCGTCAGTTACAACGCCTTTGGCCAGCACTGCTACATACTATTCGTCGCCTGTCCAACCGGCACGGCGGTGCGCGGCAGCATGCCTGCCGTGCGATGGCCAGAGCAGCGGCGGTCGGAAAAATCCTCTATAGTACACCGGTCCTCCAACTGTCGAAGACTGACTTCGCTAAGGTCGAACGCCTTCATCGCGCTACACTACGCACTATTACCGGTCTACCTAAGCACACTCCTATAGCCGAACTTGAGCGTTTGGCCGCTCTTCCACCGCTCACTACCATCGTTACCGAGTCACAGACGCGTCATCGAATACGTCTAGAGAACACTGTCCAGGGGCGTCGCCTGCGACAAAACACCAGCCCTATATAAACCGCGATTTTGTCATTCCCCGGGAGCTCCTAGCTGCCCATCACCGACAAGAGCGAATCCCCGATACGACTGACATATACACCGACGCATCCATTACAAGCGAATTCGCATCTATGGCCTGGGTATGCGATGACAACCCTTCCCTTTCAGGCGCTTATGCCTGCCATCTACCTCAGGGTACCCCTCTTCACGCTGAACTCCTCGCGATTTGGGGAGCCTTGTCAGGAGTGCCTTGCACCGGAACTGGGTCACTACGTATTCTTACTGATTCCTTTGAAGCTTACAAAGAAATCGCTACTCCGGGTTCACAAGATGCAACAGCTACGGCTATACAGCGCCTCCTTAAACGCCACCAACTCGCGACCAGAACTGTCGCTATTCACTGGACCCCAGGTCACTCGGACGAATCAGGGGGCAATGCGGCGGCACACGCCGCGGCTGCCTTGGCAGGTGGGATGTCCACATTTACTTCCCCACCCCCCTTGCTTCATCCTTATTCGACCTTGGGCGGGCAACTCACCCCTTCTCTTGCCCTTATGCACTATACTCGGACCAGTCTTCGTAGCCTCAGTCAGCATCGCATGCAGGTGGCCACACCAGACCCACCTTTTACGAGAAGAACCCACCTCACCCGAAGTCAAGAAGTCTTTTTGAATAAGCTCATCGCCCATGCGGCTTACACGCCACGTATTATGGCCCGCTGGCGTCAGTATAAAGAGAAAATGATTACGTGCCCCCACTGTACGACTCTAACCTGCGGCGGCATATCTCATTTACTTTGGGAATGCCCTGCTTTTTCTACTGGACGCCCCGAGATCGAACCCTACCGCCTGAACTACCGTTTCCTTCTAGAAACTGATGCAAACACACAGATGATATTTGCCAAGTATGGCTCGCTTAGTGGCCTGGTTAGAGCAATGTGATTCGAGTGACGACCTAAATAAACAATGAAGATTATGTCTACTCCCCTTTATCCCCATCCATGGCCATGAGCCTTCCCATTCAATAAAGGACATTCAATCAATCAATCTCTTCTGTCTGCACGAGGCAGTGGAGGTGGCTCAGCTAGAGAGCAAGCAGCAGGTCCGTGGATTTTCTTTTCCTTCTTCCTACAGTAACAACAACCGAAACAGTAGCGGGTGCACTGACGGCTTACAACAGATAAAAATCCGGTGGCAGGCTAGCCCCGCCGCAAGCGGCTTTGACCTACCTGTCCCAGCCCCATAGGGCCAGGAGTAGCCATCCTCCTACACCTCTTTTGCAGGTGCCGGAGAAACCGGTTTCTATCCCGACTGACTGCGGTCGCGTTTCGATGGAGGCGAAGCGAAGAGATGTCCGTGTGCTGAGCGATGTTAATAATATTAATAATAAGGGTTGGTTGGTTTCTGGGGTTTAACGTCCCAAGGCGACTAAGGCTATGAGAGACAACATAGTGGAGCACTCCGGAGATTTTGACCACCTGGGGTTCTTTAACATGCACTGGCATCGCACAGCACACGGGCACCTTGCTTTTCGCCTCCACCGAAAAGCGGCTGCCGAGGCCGGGATTCGATCCCGCGTCCTTGGGAGCAGTAGTCAAGCGCCGTAACCATCACGCCACACCGGCGGGGAATAAATATAATATTAATTATAATAATTGGTTAACAGGAAAGGAAAGACGCAGTATGTCACACTTATTTCTGTGGGCCGCCGAATCGAGCCGTAAGGAAAGGGAGGAAGGTGGGAGGTGAAGTGTAGAGAGAGAGAGAAAGAGAAGAGCTGTAGTGGAGGGCTACGTAGTGTTTTCAAACACCTGCGGATTCTCTCCGTGCACTGACATCGTACAGCACACGGACGCCTCTTCGTTTCCCCTCGATCGAAACGCAGCCGCCGCAGTCTGGTTCGATCCCGGGAATTCCGGCACAGTATTGGAACGTCTTACCACTGCAGCACCCCGGCGGGGCGTGCGATCTATGCGCATGATGTTTTGATGGGGCTGGGACAGGTAGGTTCACCGCCGCTTGCGGCGGGGGCTTGCCTGCCTACGAATTTTTATCTGTTGTAGGCCGTCATTGCACCCGCCACCGCTCCTTCGGTGGTGGACGACGGCTGTTGTTGCGGCGCGTCTCTTTCTCTCCCTCTTGCCTTTCTTTCTTCTCTGCTTTCTCTTCTGTCTGCACGAGGCAGCGGAGGTGGCTCAGCTACAGAGGCATAAGCAGGCCCGTGAATTTCAACTCGGTAGCGTTAAGGAGCTCGTGTCGCAGAAAAGCCGGTGTCGTCAGCGTCAGTGGCGTTGGCCGTGAGCGATAAATCCCGGCATGCACTTCATAAATAAAAAGCAACTTTCAAGATGGGCTGGGTGGGAATCGAACCAGGGTCTCCAGAGTGTGAGACGGAGAAGCTACCACTCAGCCACGAGTTCGATGCTTGAAAGCGGTACAAAAGCGCTTCTAGTGAACACGTTGTTGCCTTAGAAACGTGCCGTACAACGTTATACTGCGATGTATATCGGTAATTATGAGCACGTTACTTGCAGAAGTCGCAGTTACACGAGTAGCGAAGTACGTTTCCGCTACATTTCTTCTGCGCTCTGCACACATACACAGCCATCTTGCGGCAAACACAGAAGAACGCCTCCTCGCAATATGCGACGCTGCCCCGACACGTGGCGCGCCGATCGCCCCTTACGCTATCGCGTTCCACTCTTGAAGGCGAAGCTTAAGCGTCCTCCAAATTTTTCTTTTCCTTCTTCCTAAGGTTTCCTTAAGCGAGTCGCTGAATTGTTCCCAATTTCGTCTCGCGAGTTGCGCTGCGTATTCTTCAGCTTTTGCCGTAACTTCTGCTATCTTTAGTTTTAGTTTCCTGTTGTGTTTTTGCTTCCGCCATCTTTTGGTGAGACAGCGTCTGGCTTCCCATAGTCGCAGAAGGTGCCCATCTACTTTTATGGCGCGGTTCGGGTGTCCACAGAGCAAGTGTGACAGTTACTGCGCCTTTCCCTTCCTGTGAACCAATTTATTATCTACTTTGGGCGTTGTTGTTGTTCGTCTTACACATTTGTGCATTTGTCTCGCGTTTCTCTCAACATGCCGCTCCAGTCTTCTAGTGATAGAATGCCGCCTTCAGATTCTTTGCAAGCCCCGCTGAACGCGTTCCAGTCCGTGAGTTTTGCTTGTCCGATCCGGCATCTTACCCTTTCCGATGCTATTCGCGTCCGGAGGATAAAGTGATCGCTACCTAGGTTTTCCATCATGTTTTCCCACTGTGACTCCTTGCTCTTCCTTACGAACGTGAGGTCCGGGCAAGTGTCCGTGCTCACACTATTACCGATTCTCGTGGGGGTCGCGGGATCTGTGATTAGCTTACAGCCAAAATATTCGGCTACGTCCGCTAATGTTCTTCCCTTGATATCTTGTTTCCGGTATCCCCAACTCGTGTCCATGGCGTTGAAATCTCCCACGATAATGAGCGCATTTTCTTTGGCCAGCTTGTGCGCTCCGTGGAAGAGTTCGAAGAATTTGGCTTTTCTTTGTCTTGGCGGGCTGTACACGTTTAGCACGAATGTGCTCCTTCCCTTTCGCTTTTTCGGAATGATTTCGACAAGCGCGTGCTCGATGTCTGTGTCGGTGATGGTATCGTGCCTGATTGCGGTGATGGCTTTGATGACTAGAACGGCTGCTTTACCTCCATTTTGGCTCTCGTAAACATCGTACCCCTGTAAAGAGGGCGTGGTTCCAGTCTCTTGGAGCGCAATCACATCGGAGGGTGTAAGCTGTGTGTTTATGTATTGTTTAGTAGGGCCTGTTTTTTGCGGTAGCCTCTGCAGTTCCATTGCCAAACCTGGAATCTCCTAAGAGCACAAATCGATCCGACCAAAACAAAATCAGAAAACAATAAAAGCATCCACAGATTCATCCACTTCTTCGAGGGTTCGGACACCGACCTTTTAGAGAAGGCACGAAAAAAATGTTTCGGTGGTCGCAACCCCTCACGATACCAAGGAAACTATCGCGGAGCCGAAAACGAGAGACTCGACCGCCCAATAACTGTGGAAGAAGTTTATGCGGCCATAAGGAATACGACCAGAAACACGGCAGCAGGAGCCGACAGAATCGACAATGCCCTGATCCGAAACCTCAGTGACGACTGCATACAAGAGCTCGTAAGTTTTCTGAAGAAACACTGGGAGGCGGAGGCGGTTCCCGAAGACTGGAAACACGCCGAAGTAAGTATGATACCTAAACTTGGCAAACAGCTCCAAATTGAAAATCTCAGGCCCATATCGCTCACGTCGTGCCTCGGCAAGCTTTACGAGCGGGTGGTGATGCTCAGACTGCAAAATTTCATGGAAGATAATGAACATGCACCCCATACCATGTTTGGCTTCAGAGCAAAACTTTCGACGCAGGACGTGCTGCTTCAAATACAAGAAGATGTGCTCCGCAACGTACCCCGAACAGGTGAAAATGTCATAATGACCCTTGACATCAAGGGAGCATTTGATAACGTCACTCACGAAGCGATCCTTAGAGGCCTAGACGACCTGGACTGCGGACGCAGAATCCACGGGTACGTCAAAGCCTTCCTGTCAGATAGAACTGCCACCATCGGCATGGGAGACCTTCGATCGAACAAAATTCGCGCGCCAAACAAAGGAACACCACAAGGATCAGTCATCTCACCTATCCTCTTCAATATAGCTATGATAGGTCTAGCACGAAAACTAGAGAAGATCGAAGGCATCAGGCACGCCATGTATGCAGACGACACAACAGTCTGGACGAACACCGGTTCCCTCGGGGAGAAGGAAGAAAAACTACAGGAAGCGGCCTCCTGTGTACAGAAATATCTCGGAGAAAGAGGACTCGCATGCTCGACCGAGAAATCGGCACTGCTTCGAGTGTGGAGAGGCAAACAAAACCGGACCGTCCCAACCAGTGAGAACCTGAAACTCAACATCTATCTGGAAGGAATGCCCATCCCTGAAAAGACAAAAATAAGAATATTAGGTATGTGGGTTCAATCGAACCAACGCAGTAGTCACACTTTTACCATGCTCAAAACAACAACACTACAAGTGACACGCATGATCACCCGCATCACCAACAGGCGGCATGGCATGCGCGAAGAGGACACACTAAAACTAGTTAGAAACCTAATAGTGAGCCGAATTATGTGCAGCCTGCTCTACCAGTGCCTCAACAAGAGTGAAATACAACAAGCGGATGCCCTGCTACGCAAAGCCTATAAGACGGCGCTCCGATTACCGCGGAACACGTCTACAGAAAAGCTCATGGCGCTTGGATTGCAAAACACATTCGAAGAACTACGCGAGGCGCAGCTTGAGTCGCAAAAACTCAGGCTGCTGCAGACAACGACTGGAAGAGCGCTCTTACAGAGACTCGGATACTGTGAGCAGATGCGAGAAATAGCGAGGACGGTAACGATCCCCGACGAACTTCGCAAGTCCCTCAAGGTAGCTCCAATTCCAAGGAACATGGACCCTAACCTCCACCAAGGTAGAAGAGAAGCAAGAGCCAATTTTATTCAAAAAACATACGCTCCTCAAGACACGACTGTGTATGCAGACGCGTCCTCGAGAGGAGGACAGAACAAAATTGCAGTGGCCACAGTGATCAATTCGTCTCTACGCGATGTGACCAGCGCCTCTATCCGACACTGCACAGCAGCAGAGGCCGAGGAAGTAGCCATTTCTCTAGCGGTGGTGGAGGGCTATAGAGCTGGGCGGTCGCTAACGATACTCACGGACTCTCAAACAGCCTGTCGAAATTTCATGAATGGTAGGATTGGTCGTCACGCGCTTCGTATACTCCTCGAAGCGAGTGACAGATTTAAAAACCACGAAGAAAACAAGACCAGACACAAAATTATATGGGTACCGGGGCACATGGGGGTAACAGGGAACCAAAAGGCTGACAGGATAGCTCGAGCATACACTACTTTCCGAGCATCCGACAGGTCCGCGGAACTTTTGCCAGCACCCAAGGCATACTTCGCCATTCTAGAAAACTATAGAGGAAGAAGAATGCGATATCCCCCACCGCACAGTTCTCTCACCAGAGAGGAAACTGTCATATGGAGACAATTACAGACGGGTTCATACCGAAACCTACACATACTAAATAAAATCCACCCTACCATATACGCTGACAGATGTCCGTGGTGCTATGAAAAACCAACACTATATCACATCACATGGGCATGTCAAAACATAGATCTGGTCCCCAAAATTCGAAACCCGAGTGCGGAGCAATGGGAGACTCTGCTGTCCAGCGACCGCTGCGAAGACCAGCAAGGTCTGGTACAGCGAGCCCAACGGACGGCAGCAGCCAGCGGAGCCCTGGACTGAGGGCAACCGACCATTGTAAAAAAATGGACGAAGTCGACGGAGAAGACTCTTGTGGATACAACAAGCAGACATCTCTGAAGACGTCCAAAAACCGCCAAGTAATATAGGGCTAAATAAAGTTTTTTCTCCTCCTCCTCCTCCCCTTCGGTCCGCGCGGGTACCGGTGCGAGGATGCCCCAATACCCTTGCGCTTAATAAGTTTTCTCGCTCTCTTCCCTTCCAACACGCAGCGTGCGTCACTCGAACAGTGGTGTTTAGGCGACGCAGCTCCTCTTTCGGCTCACAGCGCGATTGCTGGGTGCAGCGTCTGATGCCGGACGCCTCTGACGTGATCGCTGCGTCGTAGCGCTTCTGCTGGGAAAGCGTCCCCTGCGACGTGTGCGGAGCTGCTTCCGAGGAATCATGCTTCTGCGTGGTGCTCCCAAGCGAGATTGAGGACGATCCCATCAAGGCGTCAGCCCCATGATCGCGTCCGCGTTCATGGCGCGTCGCTGCCAGGCTTTCTCCCTCCGAGACACCGAGTTCTTTGGTTCGTTCCGCTTGCTCAGGCGCACGTTTCGTTGCCGCGCCGAACGCTGCGTTGCTCGGCGCTCTCCGCGTGATTCGTGAGTGCAAAGTCTGACGCGGGGCGCCTCATCAGTGATTTTCTGCGCCGTAGCGCATTGTCTTACACTCCTTGGCAGGTCGACGGGTGTTGTATTGCAGGGCCTTGCGCGCTCGCTCTTGAGACGCGTGTGATGGAAGCGGCGCCGTCTACCAGTGCCGGTAGCGCTGGGCGGTGCGAACGAGGTGCAATAACGCTATCGCGTTCCACTCTTCAAGGCAAAGCTTAAGCGTCCTCCAACTTTTCTCCTCCAATTTCTGGGCGCGTTCGTAGCGCGTTCGTAACGCGCGTCTGTTTTTGACAGCGTACGTCCTGCGCGGTCTTGATTGGTCGCGACTTCATAAGTCGTCCGCTACGTAAAGGAACATGTTGCTGCTGAGTGGGAGCTAACAAAACTGTTAAAGCTGAACACGCACTGGCTCCAGGTACTGGGAACTACATGGCGCAGTAACACAGTTAGGAAAGCCCCGCCTCCGTAACTTCGGCGCCAGTCCACAGAAAGTTGTCCCCGAGTGTATACATATTTTATTAAGTTCAAGTTCTACGTTTTAAATAAATGGTATAGGTGACTATGTCTAAAACGCCAGATCGCGTGTTTTGTTTTGGTTGTGTTTTCATTTGGTGTTGGGCGGCTTTTTTTTGTAGGTACCGCCGAACATAACCTGGACGCTCCCGCTAGCGCAGCGTCAACACCTGAGTATATTCTTGCACCGTGCGACGCAGTCTAGGCGCTGTTGGCTATCGCACAGCACACGGAGGCCACTTCGTTTCGCCTCAATCGAAACATAGCCGCCGTGGCCGGGTTCGAACCCGGGAACACCGCCACAGTAGTCGGGCGTCTTACCATTGTCACGTTGCTTTGTTTTGGCAACAAAAGCGTTTTGCTTGCGAATTTTATTGCGAAAGCAATACTACTTTCACTTTCAAGCTTTTGCGCTGCGACGGAGGTGCACATGAAATGACCTTTCGCATGATTTCTGCGTGACGTCACGCCTCAAAGCTCGGCGACCAACTCGCGCCGTCCGTGAGTGACGGCGGTGCGCATGAACGGCGGCCTAACTCCCGCTCTCTCCGCCAGCAGCGCCACAGGTGTTATGACCCAACTCGCTCCGTCGGCTCGCGAGGCAGTAGCTACCAGCCGCGGGCTAACTCCCGCTCCCTCCGTGAGGGAGCACTACAGCCGCATTGACGTCATCCCTGAAACTGTTGTGAGACCGTTTAGAACGGCGTTTGGGGCGCTGGTTCGGTTACACCCTTACGCTAAGCCTAACGTTGATCTACGGCCGGGCGGAGCTGTATTTGCGCCACATGCTCCTAAAGCTAAGAATAATTATGGGGCTGCAGACGCAGCTACCGGCGGGGGTTCAACGTTGGATACTGTAGGAGATGCCCAAGCGGCAGGTGGAATTTGAACCAATAGAGGGCATAGGAACGGATGGGTGTGCAATTTGAAAGTACCAAAGGCTAAAATGAGCCAACAAGAAGGAAATCAAGCTACTAGAAGCAACCAGAAGCAACCAACAGCAGCATCCGTGCTTTCGCATTACTCCAATGTAAATTCTGCATTTCTCTTTATTTTTTCATTGTGTCCGTTATAAGAAAACCAGGTCTACCTAATCCGAGACGAATTTTTATAGCGCACACAGTTAAAACGAAATGCAAAGCCGATAACTTAAATTGCAGCCAGAGCATCATCAGCTGCAGCGCCATGCTTTTAAGACTAGCGTTCAATTTCCTCTTAAAACGGCCGTAGCCCTAGCTTACCACGACAGGGGCACAATATCTGTTTCCGTAAAGATAACAGCTAATCGACGGAGGAGTAGACTTGCAGTTTGGAAGGTATGGTACCTTATAGTTTCAAAAATGCCTTCTCGGAAAGATTTACCATGCCTGTTCTCATTTCCTTTTCAACGAATTCCGATATTGCTAAACCTATTTTATATTTCTGCAAAGCCGTTTCAGTGCAACTGCCGAAATGTTCCAATTTTTTAACTAGAAGACATACATAATCCCTACAAACCACTGCAGTTTCGTATAGATTAACCAACGCCGCTCCGCACCAGCCACTCCACGATGAGCAGCTTCACGAATGGCGCTCTGTATGACGTCTTAATACGTTGCTGGCAACTTGATGACAATTAGGAATGCAAATCACCGCCCTACGAAGAGAGACCTTAAAGAAAATTTGTTTTTGTCGCTTTCTACCGCTTTTCGCCGTGTGGAACCACTCAGCTGGTATCGGCATATGCGAAAGTTAGCCAATTGGTGAAAGTAGGAAAGGGAGCAGGAGACACGTATTGCAAAATTCGTGGAGGCGCTGCTACCAAGATTACCTTCACACTGTCAACGATCGTTGGCATCAGCGGCAAAAACTCCTTTTCACATCCTCCCTCCACTCGCCTTGCGTAACCTAGCAAGCAGTCGAAATATTCTACAAAAGCCCGTCGTATGTCCACCCTATCGCTTGTGACGGGATGAAGAACCAACAAATACCGATGGAGGTTCCTGGATATGCGTAGCGAAAGCTACCGAAGAGGTTGTTCACGAAGTGTCATTCAATGTAATTGTCGCCGATGTGCTAGCTGCAGCACGTATAGTGCTCTCGGAGATTTTTCTTGGCATTTTCCGACTTTTCTTTCTCTTTGACTGGCGCCTTCTTCTTCTTCTCCCTCTTTTCTCTTCTCTTCTTCTGCGACCAGGAAAAACTAGTTGCTGTGGTTGCGACGCATCCGTTGTAGTGACTAGCGGCGAATACGCGAAATGCGCCGCTGACTACCACATTGTAGTTCTCGCTTCAAGTGAGATAAGTACCGCCACAAAAGGTCGCTGTTGCCAAGCGTGTAAGAAGGGCATGTAGTCAGCGCATTTGCTCTGTACGGCTTACTAACCTGTATTATAGATATGCACCGGTGTTACAGCAATAAATAATTTCAAATAATATTCGTTTAAACCAGGAAAATGAAAAAATGCGCAATTAAAATTAGTGTTAAAGTCTCCTCACGTCACTCCCAAGGCAAAGGTTAAGCGTTTTCCTAATTTCATTTTATGAAACAATTTATTACTAATAAACTATTCTCGGAAACTTTTGTTAGGATTTTAATCTTTCACAGATATTTTGTGAGTCAGAGAAGCCACTGACTTATCCACGTTGGGCGGCCTCTCATGGGTCTGTTGCTTTTAGAGGTAGGGAACAAAAAGGGGTTTTTGTATATGCTTGTGATGTTGTCCTTCATGCAATGTGACTTTATATGCATGCATGCTACTGACAACTCTTGTAATTTGAAACTTCCGTATGTTGTTACCAAAGCCTTACGGCATACATTAGGTTTAAATTTTTTCAAGCAATTTCATTTGAATATCCTACAGTATTAGTGAAGGCCTGCAGACTAACATCCTTGTTGATTTATTGCTATTAATAAATACAATTATTATTGCGCAAAGAATGCAGTCTGCTACTGTAGCTTTATACTTAAAAAAAAGGTCTAATTGTAAGAAGAAATGCCCACTTTTCTTGTAAAATGGCACTGTTTCTCTATATTCCATATACCGCGCCTCCGAACACGGCTTTTCGAAAACGGCAGTTCGAGCGGCGAAGAGAAGGGAAAAGAGCTCTGACGCGTGCCATCCTGCGTAGTGGCTTGGTAGGCCTGCCCTTGCTAGATGGTGGCGCTCCTTCGGTTATGCCGTTGACAGCTTTAGAAGGCGGCCCCCTCACCCCTACCCCCACCCCCACCCCCCTATAGGACTTCTCCCCGAAAACATGGCTGTTAGCTTCTAGATATTTTGCCAGCGTTCTGCCACTAGGCTACAGTAGTTTGCACTGCGTTACAGGCTCTGTCAGCAAGAGGTCTGCACGCGACGCATGTGACGGTCTCAGCCTAGCTGAGCGCCTTCGTTTCGGCTGATTGTGCAGGCTGCCTGGATCCGAAGAATGGCCTATTCAACTCCGTCTGCCTCTGCATCATGTGAGCAGTGAACCATTTTGTGGGTGTTATACTCTTCATAATGTATGCATTTAGTTCTAGATTTTTGTAGTCAGAGATGTTTTCAACATGAGATACCAAGTTTATAGCGCCTTTCAAAACACGAAGACGAATTGCTTTTGCGAAAGCGAGGTTATGTTGAAAATATTTGACAACTTGGGAGAGCGAACATCGTGATAGGTGTTTTTCGCAAGAATCATCTGGTGTTACTGATCCCCTTTTCTGTCGAGCAATTCGTCCTTTCTTTTTTCTTGTCTGATTAAGAAGGAAGTGCCATGAAATTGTGGCGAATGCTTGATCGCTAGTGTAAGATAAAATCTATTAACATTAGTATATTTTCGTATTCTTTAAATGTGCTTGTTGAGTGCGACGCTGATAATCCAAATGGTTCGCACTTTACAGTCAGTCTTGATGGCCAACATTCCAAGAGTGCTTTTAGTCAATAGGTGTTCCAATCGAAACGCTTTGCCAAAATATTTCCGCACCCCCTACAATCACCATCGTAAATCATACCAGCCAGGTTTGGCTGGTGAAATAAATGTACTCTGTAGCCTCATAGAGCTCAAAGTCTGTCTGAATGTAAATAGCTCTGTGTATTTTCTTTGTTACAACATACTGTGTCTTCTATTTCCTTCTACGCATGCCTTATATGAAAATTACTATATTTCAATTATCTGCTTATGATTCCACTAAACCAAGCCTGAAATGGTTTAACACCTAAGAGGTAAGCTGCTTGATCCAACGGCAATTTTAAGGTGCTGACAATTGTGCAAATGAGGCTGTGGCTCTTCTTAAGGGCTGTGGCTCTAGTGATATCTTCACTCATGCTATTTTCCGTTTTATTATTCAGAGCACTGTGCTGATGAAAATAAGCGGAGGTGACAGTCACGAAGAATGTATATATATCAGTTGATCAATTAGCACGCAATGTATTACAGCATTATAAGAAATCTTAATATTGCCAGGATTGAATCCTAAGGGCAGATATATGTTTTAAATATATGAATGACAGCCCTATATTTGAACTTCTTATTAAATGCAATCAGTTTTTCAGATTATGCGAAATGTTTTGGCGCTAAAAATGGCTGCCTTTCCTACCGTACACTCTAAACACTGGCCATAGAAATGTGATAATGTAAAGGCACGGTATATTTTGGAATTTATTATATTGAACTTTACAGTTAATCTATCCAATTTTGATAAAAGCGTCATCAATGAAAAACGCCAGCCTATGATGCTGCAATCAGCTATACAAGTTAGCAAAGATACTCGTGAAGGATCACAACGTTTTTAATGGACCTCCAGCTACCTATACCATTGAACATGACAGCTTCCTCAGAAACGCGCATCAAAGGTCAACATAGACGTCAGTTCAAGATTACTATTCTTATTTACAAAATATGAAACCAATAATAAATAGCTGCAAAAGCGCAAAACACCTGCGCTACAATTATCCATTGCAGTCTATCTTAACCATGATGTAAATTTTCTTTTTCCTGTCATATTCTGATAACCAATGCTGTGAAATATGTGTCTCGCACACCCATAGTCGGGAATTGCACCAAACTGTCATGGGGCAGAAGAGACAAGCCAACGCTCATCACTATAGCAGGTCCGATAGCGCGTGGGTCCCTTTCTTCTATCTAAAACATGGTCGTCTTCGGGTGCCACCTAATGACACCTGGTAGCAATATTCCCCCTCCGAAAAAAAAAAGGAAGCACTAGTAAGGGTCAAGCTATCTGGTGCGGGTAGGAGAGAGAACAATTCCCGAAAATAAATCGCAGGTACAACGCTCCAAAAAAAATCAGAAAATTCAAACACCGGCCGTCACTGTGTCACATAGGGCTTCAAGCGGAGTATGTGTACTACCTCACGCTGGGTCTGACGGCTTTAAATGTGGCCAGTGCCGTCGGGGAGAAGTTCATAAGTCACATCAGAGAGACGGTGAAGCGCTTTGTATATCCTAAAATTGCGACTTAACAACCTCTTCGGCGTTCCTGGGCGACAGACAGGTCCACACTCAGACTTGATCATTGAGGTGGTACTCGTGATGTCCGTGGCGTTGGTTATAGCGACGTGCATCGGTCACCTGTTGTAGCTTGATGCGCATGCGGGCAATTTGGCGGGCATTCTCTGCGTACTGACATACTTCCACTGCGTGCGGCATGAGTGGCCGTTCGTTGGTAGCACATGGGAGCCCGCATCCAACAGGGTTTGTACGTAAAGGCCATATACGAGGCGAAAAAACACAATACAAGTGGTTTCCTGTACGGCGGTCTTAAAATCAAATGCCACGTACCGTACAACTGTGTTCCACGTTTTATGCTTTACATCGATGACGCCAGCATGTTCGCTATAGTTTTGTTTTTTCGGTCCGTTAGCCCAATTGACTACGAGTGGTAGGCAGTAGTTTTTTGATGGCACATTTCGCTCCCTTGGAACGCCCTGTTCAAGAGCAACGCTGTGAAGGCCGGGCCTCCATCTGCGATCACATAGGATGGGGCACCACGTGCATGACGTACTGTGCGATTTCTGACGCCGTTCCTCACGGTACATCCTTCGTTTCCGCACAACGCGTTAAATGGTCTGTCGCTACTGCAATTCGCTTATTACCATCCGACGATGATGGGAATGAGCCGAGAAGATCCAAATAGACTTGGTCAAAAGGTTTCCTTGGTTGGAGAAGACCTGCATGCTTACTGTAGGGTACTTTCGGTGCTGGCGTTCGCGGCAACCTCTGATATAACGGTGGATGGTGGCTGAAAATTTGGGCCTGTAATAGTTTTGACTCACGCCTAATAGATTGCGCTCTAATTCCAAGTGGCCAGATGTTGGCTCATCGTGACATGCAACGAGGATGTCGTTTGTGTGATCTGACGGTACGACTACAAGGTAGACTTGGTCGCCGCTGCTCGAGTTCTTCCTGTATAGGATGCCATTGCGCATACAAAAGGATGAAATGTTCCGGAAGAACTGTCGGGGTATTTTGGAAGCGCGGTCCTCGATATGGTCATTCACAAGTCGTAGGTCCGCGCCAGCTCGTTACCTTGCTTTAATGTCAGTATCACGGATCGCACCGAGGAAGCGACTGTCGTTCTGGAGTTCTCGTCCGCAAACTCGGCAGGTGCGCACGGGAGCATGTCTGCGTCTTCATGTTTAAGGCCAGAGTTGTATACAATCACGTAGTGCAGTTCCTGCAAGCTGAAGCTCCACCGTGCTAGGCAGTCGGACGGGCACGGAGATGCGCCAGCCATCACAAGGAATGATGATCGGTTACCATTTTCATATGGCGCCTTAATTGTAAGGGCGAAATTTCATCGTAGCCCACACGACCGCGACGCACACCGTTTCCGATGTCGAGTTGTTAGTTTTGCACGTGAGGGAGTGCGACTGGGATAATCGATGACACGTTCGACGCCGTCTTGGTGTTGGACGAGGACAGCTCCACGACCGATGTTGCTGTCGTCGGTTTCGATTTCAGTGTAGGCGTCCTCATCAAGCGCAGGAGTAGTTTAGATCATTAGGCGCAGTTATGCAAAAGCCTCTTGCGGCTCCTCAGTCCAAGACGGTATATTGTTTCGCGTTAAACCGTTGACGGGTCCGGCAATCTTGAAGAAATTGGCGATAAATCGTCGGCAGTTGGCGCACAGACGCAGGAAGCGTTGGAGTGTTTTCTTTGTAGCAGAAACGGGAAAATCGGCTACGGCGGCAGTTTTGTCGGGATCAGGCGGCCACCGTCGGCAATCACAATGTGGCCGAGTTGTTCGTATCTCAAGTGACATCCTTCAGGCTTGAGTGTCAAATTAGCCCACCACATAGCATCTAACACTGTTCTGAAGCACTGGAGATGTTGGTCGAAGGTATCAGAAAACACATCATCCAGATACACTAGACTGGTGAGCATTTAGGTCCAACAAGTACAGTGCTTACCATTAGTTGGAACATCGCCGGTGCTAAACATAGACCGAAATGCACTACCTTAAATTCATATAGACCATCGGGTGTGGTGAAAGTTGTTTTTTTCATGCCACGTTAATAAATTCGATCTGCCGATTCTCGCTTTATAAGTCGATCCAGCAAAGGTACTCGCAATTCGCTGTGTGTTTAATGAGTCACCTATGCGGGGCAGCGGAAAAACGTCCATTTTAGTAATGGTAATCAGCTTCCTGTAATCGAAGCAAAAGCCCAGAGTCCTATTTTTTTTTACCAGAACGAGAGGCGACGACCAAGGGCTGTTAGATGGTTGTACAACGCTGTCACTAAGTGTCTCTTTCAGATGTGCTTATATGGCCCCACATTCGTTCAGTGATATTCAGCATGGCTGTTGGCGTACTGAGGGGGTATCATTGGTCGTAATTATTTGGTGCCTCACGGTAAGAATTTGTCTATTAACTGGGTTTATAGTGGAGCTATAAAGCATGCAGGTCACGATGCTGAGTCACCGACAGCTTGGGGCTGACATCAATCCTATCTAAAGATGTACACCTGCTCCAAATGGAGAAGAAAAACTTGATCAGGATGTGCAATAGGAATTCAACGTAAAACATTGTCGGATTCGGGTGCCACCTAATGACACCTGGCGGCAAAGATATATGAAGCTCGTGGACAAGCGCATTGCTTTGTTACAAGCACCAGTATTAATAATTGGTTTAAGTGTGGAAAGGAGTTCATTATTTCGCTGCGCTTTAGCAAATGGGCGGATACACCGCGCAATTTTTGACATTTTGTCGTAATATATTTTAGCGCACATTATTTCTTGAACGCGCATTAACAGTTCCATGTGCTGCGGCCCATACACGAGCATGCTAATATAAGACCTGTTTCTAACTCCTATCTGAATAGATTTAGGTCACCATTATTTTGAATTTCTTATCAATATTAGAGTTCAGATTAAAGGTTACGAAAACTGCTTTCGTATCTGCGGAACGCTAACATACGAATATACACTTTATAGGCTAAGAGAAAATGCTGATGTACTTCTTCGAGCCATCGCGGCAATATGTGCGATCCACAAGATTGGGCGCAGTCTCTGAAACGGCACGCAATTTTTTTTTTCCTACAAAATTTTCGATTCTGTATGTTTTCTTATAGACTAGAGTCTCCTTTGTATTCTTCCGTGCTGAGACGCTGAGAAGCAGATCAATGCCCTTCAAGGGAGTTTTTTTTAATTGCATAGCTTTTACGTTGGAAGCAAGCTTCGGTGTTGCCACTCTAAACATGCGGAATTCGCAGTCATAGACATGGAAGAGGCAAGGCTTTTTATAGGTTTTCACACTGATGCAGTTCAATGCCAATTATAGATGTGCATTGTAGAGAGCACAAATTTGCCCTGAATAAGAATCATTTATTTGGTTTGGTTGGGTTTGTGGCCTTGCACGTCCTAAAGCGACTCGGGCTTTGAGAGGTGTGGTTGGAGGGCTGCGGATTTCGATCACCTGGAGTTCTTTAAAGTAAACTGTCATCGCACAGCACACGGGCGCCCTGCTTTTCTCCTGCACTGAAAATTATTTTTGACTAAATAAATAATGTTGATTACATAAAGAAGAACGTTGTATAGAAAGATCAGGCTAGATAACTTGCTTTGTTGGCTTTTTCATTTCTGAAAAGAAGAAAACAGAGCGGCAAGCTACTTTAATCGGTTTTCCCAGCCTTTCAATTAGCCACAATTTCAAATCGCAAGTCAGATTCGATTGCCGCATGTACCGAAACTGGCTACAGTGAAACAAGCATATTCGGCTATCAAAAAAATCAGGATGAGTATGGAAATCAAGCAACACAAAAGAAGACTTGCAGAATGCTAGATGTAACTATATCCTTTCAAAACGAGAACCTGGGAATGTGGAGATCTTCCTAAAATATTACACATACTTACCTCTTCATAATGATTCAGAATAGATGAATATTCTCATAAACTACTTCATTTTGTTCTTCACATAAAGCTCGCCAGTATTTTTTCTTTCCATATACATATGAGGATGGAATAGCTACCTTTCCATCTAGGTTTTTGTAAAGGATGCTTGCCTATTTCCATGAAATTAGAGCAATTGCGTTTTTCTGAATTTATTGAAAATGTTTTCTTTGTTTTCAAGTTCGTATCTTCTTGATCGAATGCGCTCAACCCAAGACGTGCTTTTTTCTAGCGCCTGTATAGCAGTTTAAATCTCTCTCCATATTTAGTTCTTTTTGATGTTTGAAATTTCGTAGAAATATTTAACAACACTGCACCCCCCTTCTGCTCACTAGCCTCAAACAGGACCCCAATGGCGGAGCTGAGTGTGGATGATTACGACCCCAAGCCCGAACATGACCTGATTTGCGCCATCTGTCTTTTGGTACTGCGCCAACCGGTGGAGTGCAGCTGCCAGCACACTTTTTGTCGGGAATGTATCGAGAAATGGATTTGCACGGACAACAGCTGCCCCGTGTGCCGTAAGCGGGACATCAGCGACTTCATTCCCGATCTTCCACTACTCCAGAGTAGGCTCCACAACTTGAAGGTAACCACTGATGCTTCCAACCTTACTAAACTACGATTACATTGCATATATGTATCCTGGTTTAACATTAAAAGAATGGAGTATCTTTGCGCATTGATGCGAAAAACATTTATTTATTTATTCCTTGTTATGTATTCTAGCTTTTGGAGGAACAAGCAATGCACAATAAGGAAATCGATACACGTCATATGAATGGTAGGTGAGTGTACCAGGCCAGATGAACACGAAAATTCTTCTAACGCTCTTGACCGTTCAAACTCTGTCATAATGTTTCTTACTTGATACGTTTGCTTTGCGCTCCCGTGTAAGTTAAACAAACCAATCAACAGCTACATTTTGTGGCCGCGCCAGTATCTCGAAGAAGCGAAACAAAAATACAATATGAAGTTAAAATATTCAGATCGCTCCCAATTTCTGAGGAAGTTTTCTTTGCAGAAGTGATACTAATTGAGCTGAAAGAAATTGCAGTTGCCGCTAGTATTGGAATTGAATTTTATCCTGCAGTACTGACATGATACACATACGCTACAGATACCGGTTGGCTTATAATGAATCAGTGTGGACTAAGTTAATCTATGATGTTCGTTTTTCAATGACGTTAAGGAGAACATTTAAAACAACAGCATTACTTTTAATTCTCCAAACTACACTCCCAAAGACACTGGCCGGAGAGCGTCTCAAATGAACACCGCACTGCTCTGGAGACGCCGAGTGTCTGACTTCTACTTGAAGGAAGTGCACCTTCCGCGCGCCACCCACCGACCACAAAACACAACACAGGCGCGTACAGCCGTACCCCGCAGGAAAGAATGGGCGATTCGAGTTCGACTACGTCCCTCCCTCGGCGTCAGTGGGATGGCCCAGATGTCGTGCCGTTAAGACTGCAGTAGTGGAGGCGGCACCCGGAATATTCAACAGATGTAAATGCAAGTGACCCAATAGCGGATTTGCGTGAAAATTGTGAGCAAACATTGATAAAGATATGATGAAGCTTAGTCTTTGAAGAGTGCACAATATCCTAGTAAATGGGGGAATCGTTGTTTTTCTGCAGATCGTCGCTTGTAGCATTTTAAAACACGGAGGGTACCTTTCTTTTTGGCTTATTCTTTGTTCTGTTTGAGGACGCTTTTGTAGCCTTCTTGTAACGTTTGTATGCCTTATTCATAGTGAAATTAGAGGCATTAGCTTGCTTGGTGTACGATTGCATCTGCATCTTGTTCACTCGCTAAGTGCATAGAAACATAGAATGCCTATATATATATATATATATATATATATATATATATATATATATTGTAACGGATGACAGGGTTTTAATACAGGTGAACTTCGTATGAAGGACGGACGCACACGGCTCAAAAAACCCGGATCAATCTGCGCGCGCCTCGCTTTTTCCGGTTCTTCTTCCTCTGCTTTTGTTGCTTCTTAGTGCGCCGCTATGCGGTGCAGCAATTCCCCCCGGGCAAAGAATTCTCGTCCTCGAGAAAATTAGGGAGATCGAAGATGGCAGCGCTTCAGACGACCCACATGAAAAACGTGTGTCTTGCGGGATCGGCGGTTATCCGTCGTGACTTTGGCGATGACGTAATTCACGTCGTTCAGTTGGTCCAACACGACGAAGGGGTCATCATACTTGCAAAGAAACGTCTCATATAATCCTCGCTTGCGAATAGGCGTCCAAAGTCGAAGTGTACGAAGGGCTTCTTCGGCACGGCATAGTATCTGGGAAACAGACGCATCGTCGTTGGGGGAAACAGGGAAAATGGTGTCAAAGAAGACGTGGGGAGGTCTTTTGTAGAGTAAAAAGAAAGTAGAATAGCCGGTAACTTCATGATTTGCAGTCTTATAAGGGTACGTCACAAACGGTAGCACTGCATCCCAGTTGCGATGGTCAGACGAGACGTACATGGACAGCATGGTTGTCAAGGTGCGGTTGGTGCGCTCGGTGAGACCGTTGGTCTGCGGATGATACGGTGTTGAGTGTGGGTAGTGTGGACCGCAAAGTCTGAGAATTTCTTCCACGACATCAGCAGTAAATTGCCGACCACGATCACTTATAATAACATGGGGTGTGCCATGATGCAGAATAACGGAATGCAAAATAAACGACAAAACATCGGCAGCCTTTGCAGTAGCGAGAACAGCGGTCACCGCGTATCTGGTGAGATAGTCAATGCAGACGATAACCCAGCGGCAGCCCTCTAGAGTCATTGGAAAAGAACCGAGCGGGTCAATTCCAATCTTCTCAAAAGGTGAGGTAGGTGGCTTGACGGGTTGTAAAGGTCCGGCCAGCGTGGTGGTGCATGCCTTAAGTCGTTGGCATTTTTCACACGTCGCAACGTATTGCTTGGTGGTCTTATCAATTTGTGGCCAATAAAAACGCTGGCGAATTTGGGGCAGGGTACGACAGAAGCCTAGATGTATAGATGTAATACAGTAAAATGCCACTTGAACGAGCGTCACTTAAACGAAGTATTCAGTTGTACGAACTTTATTAATTTCCCCCGCCAAAGCTGCATTGAACGCTATGTAAACGCCCTGCATTTTAACGACATCCAATAGTTACTTATTTCAGTTCTACGAACGTTTTCTATAACGTCATCCTGTGTTTCCCACGTCATACTGAGTATTTCAACCAGAACAACGTGCAGTTTTTATTGAATATTTTGATAAACATATTTTATCAGCGCGTGACGAAAGCTGGCCGTCATTTAGCTCTAAGCTTAACTGGCTATCTAAACAAGCTTGTATCCAGCGGAATCACAGCTAACTTTGCATGATTAATTGGATCCACAGTCATAGCTACCCATAGCCACAACTTCAGCCCTACAAAGCTTCTTAGCTCCAAGAAAGGCGTACGTATAGCAGGTTAATTGTGATCTGCGGAAGAAATAATCTGGTTGGAGGAAATGAATGCCTCGGCTGCCTAGCAGACCGCTGCGCCTGACGAGGTTCACGGCAGCTTGCACACAGTGACTGAAGCCAAGACCACTGCAGTCCTAAGTTCAAAAGTGCTGCAAAATTTCAATTCAGCGAACTTTCACTTTAACAAACATTTTCCTAAGGTCCCTTAAAGTTTGTTCAAGTGAAATTTCACTGTATCACAGTGTATGGCATGCAAAACTTGTGCACAGAGACTTTTTGGGACGACCAAAAGGAGGGCAGCACCGTCAACTGAGTAGTTCTTCTTGAACACCGACCTCAATACTAAACTGCGTTGACACTGCTCTTCCATCTGCCTCTTTTATAAGAGGCTGTAGTGACCAGTCGTTGCGTTGTTCTCGCCTAAAGGTCGCCATACTAGGAAACATCGACGCAATTGAGGCTAAACACCCGTCGAAGCCGTCTTCATCGTTAACGGAGGTCGGCAATGCGTGCCGTGACAAGCAGTCCGCATCACTGTGATGTCGTCCACTCTTGTACGCGACACCAAAGTTGTATTCTTGTAGGCGTAAAGCCCAGCGCGCCAGACGACCAGATGGATCCCGAAGTCCGGTGAGCCAGCATAGCGAATGGTGGTCAGTAACTATTGTGAAGTAGCGCCCATATAGGTATAGTCGGAACTTGTGCACAGCAAACACAACTGCGAGGCACTCCAATTCGGTAACCGTGTAGTTCTGTTCACATTTTGTCAACGGGCAGCTGGCATATGCAGCAACGTGCTCAGCCCCACTATGCAGCTGCACAAGCACCGCCCCAAGACCGATGCCACTGGCGTTAGTGTAAACCTCCGTCACAGCAGAAGGGTCGAAGTGGCGCAGCAGTGGTGCTGAAGTTAGAGAACACTTGAGAAGATTGAAAGAGGATTCGCACTCTGGGGTCCACACAGATTGCGAATCCTTGTGCAGTAGAGAAGTCAGGGGGTGGGCAAGTTGCGCAAAACCAGCAATGAAGCGACGAAAATGAGAAGAGAGGCCAAGAAAGCTCCGAAGACTTTTCAAGGTGCGTGGAGTTTCGAAGTCGCGTAAGACGTTCGAGCGGTTTATGGACACTATCCTTCGAGGCTTCAGAAATATGAATGTGTTATCTTGATGAAGTTATCATTTTTGGAAAGGCCTTCCAAGAGGACAATAAGAGGCTCCATAAAGTTCTTGAATGCATTGGAAAAGCGGGCCTCATTTTGAATTCGAAGAAGCGCCATTTTGGAGAGCGACAAACTTTAGTCCTTGGGTTCCTCATCAACAAGGATGGTATCAGGCCGGATCCGTGAAAAAAAAAAATACGATATCTATTCCACGAAATAAAAGGTTGCATTATATTGTTAAGGCACCCATACATCACTAACCAGCAGATGAATATCGGGAGTGCGTTGACAATGTCGAGCCCTACATTCGTCTAAAAAACTGCCAAGTTACCCTAATATTGTCCGAAACGTTGTGCGGCAGGATAAAATTTCTATATACAGTTCTATATTATTCTCTATATCTACATGCTTTGGAGTAACGTGCCTATATATTCGTTATATATGCGCGTATATAACCGTTAGGCATAATGGAACATATTTACATCGTAAATATATACCGTTATGCGGGTGTTAAGTGCAGAGAACTGTTAGCTAATAGTATTTCCATGAAATATAAGCACTGCAGCGGCTATACGTGGCTGACATCAGGAAATGTGCTAAGTGGCGTCAGTGAGCCATGAAGGTTTTTTTCTTCTGACTGAACCAGTTTTGACTTTCAAGGAGACCTATCTATATTGAGTCATAGATAATGTTTTAACGAGCGCAATAATATCTTGTTCTGCTTTGAAATTCTAGTGCCACCTACACTTCCAGAGGTGGCGCTCCGTCTTTCGTGAATTCGACGCGTTTCAGCGAATGACTAAAGTTACACATTCTCTTGCTGATAAGAGCGTATGTAGACATTTTATTCAAAGCTTCCTTAATCTTGTTGGAAACTGCATCTTGAAGACCGCGTTAACCTGAAGTTGTTTATGTTTATAAGAAGGAATAAAATATTTGCCGCCGAATCACTACATTGTTACTTAAACTGAGTGTCACAATCAGTAAATATGCAAAGTAATGATTTTAACTAGTCAGCGTTTCTCAGTTACTCACATTAAAGAGCAAACTGCCTCCTTTGAAAATGTTCCCACACAAATCTGTTTCGAATGTCCAACTTAATACAGTCGATCAGAAAAAAAGAAGTAATTACTAAGGTTGAGATAGTTATTTACCAATAGAGTGTATTCAATACAAAACACTTTCCTGTGTCACTAGTGGGGTTCAGATGAGTTTCCACCACATCGTGTGCTTACGAGGTGTCAATTATAAATAAAGAGTACAAATTGCTTCGATATTGCTTGATCTGGGATATGAATCACTGTCCTTTCGTTCCCCAGCTGAGCGCTGAAACTAATTCTATATGCCGAATTCGTACTATCGCGATGCCAAAGGACGCTAAGAGGAAGGACATCAGCAGAAATAACTGAAAAAATATTAAAAGCAAATTGAAAGAAATAAAACTATTTTAAGCATGGGAATTGCAAGTAAAATTTAATTTGTAGATGTCGGGAAAGAAATGAAACTCAGAACGAGCTCTTAACGGAACTAGACACAGAACTCTGAATGTCTTCATGTTTCCGCAACGGGGTACCTCTGATATACCGCGCTATGCCTGCTTTTTATCTATCGATGTGATAAATACGCCAGAGTATTTCGTCGCTGAATAAGGGCGGTCGAACACTCGAAATTAATAGAGATGACTATTTTGGTCCACTAAACAATCTAGTTCAGAAGTGTGGTTTGTGGTTTATTCAGTATGGTACCCCCCCCCCCCCCCCCCCCTCTGCCATGGGGTAAGGAGTTCAATATCTTGCGCTGCCAAGTAGCCACCAGCTGTCCAATGGACAGATTATTTTCTCCGACTTGATGCTCGCCTCACTGAGGTTAAGTACTTAGGAAACAATTGGCTCATTATTTTTGGTGTTTAACATCTCAAAGAGACTCAGGCTGTCTGGGACGTTGCAGTGGAAGACTGCGGAACGTTTGACTACTCTGAGTTCTTAACGCCCAGTGATATCGCACGTTTTACGAGTGCATCTCTTTTCGTCTTCGTCTAAAAGCTGCCGGCATTCGATCACACCTCACTAGGTAGAGCAGTCTAGACGCTTAATCGCTTAGGCACTGCGGAAGATCCTTTGGAATATGGAATTGGATGAACGTGCTGCGCTGATGGGACAGTGATTATTTCCAATATACGACACCCCAAGGCACAGCTCGTGCGGCGAAATACAGTTATGTTGCGCTCTTCAAACCGAAGTGATGGCCATAGAGCATCCGCCTCACATTGGGGGTGCACCAGCTTCCATCATAGGCGCCGCCGGATATCCGCCAGTTTTCCAATCGGTAAAATATCCCAAGTACTAATAATCGGCTTAACGAAATGCTTGGGAGGCGGTTCCTGAACAAAATCGT
This sequence comes from Amblyomma maculatum, assembly GCF_055883805.1. NCBI lineage: Eukaryota > Metazoa > Arthropoda > Arachnida > Ixodida > Ixodidae > Amblyomma > Amblyomma maculatum. The sequence continues at coordinate 66,738,169 of NC_139348.1, read as the reverse complement.
CGCTCTAAGGGATAAGTAGTTCTTTCCGTTATCAATATCGAGTGGGAAATTTCACAATTAGCCCACTTATTCAACTGATGCGTTGCCCTTGTATCGGCTACAAAGGAATTAAAATCTGATTTCCTGCTGAGGAAGTATACGCCTCGTGTAGCGGAGCTAACAGTTTCGGTTCCTTGTTCCGCTAGAGATTCATTGGTGTTCTGATGCCCACAGGAGCTCCAGCAGCGTATTGCCATGTCTTTATGGTGCAAAACGCTAGCGAATGGTCTCAGTAAAAATCGCCAATTTCGAGCTCTTGCAAACTCAGGTTTTCGCTGATTGTGAACTGGGAGCAAACCATCACCACTATCAAGAAAACTACTAAGCAAACTCAAAATTTATTGTACCAAAAATATCACCGAAATTTCGTACCTTACATGGGTCGAAAATAATTTCAAACGTCCAGTTCTACTCTCCGGGCACCAATGAAAGGCGAAGAAGTGGAGAGAATGCTTAGCTTTAGTAATTTATTCATGAATATGTCCTACCTACCCTCTTTTACGCTTTGAAAATAAGAAACTAGTGCAGATGCACGCTGCGTGCTCAGAACTAATCTTCTGTCGTTAATTGCAGGTCAAGTGTCGCAACGCTGGTTGCACTGCTCGTGTACCTGCGGACAGCTACGCGAGCCACGCCGGGCTGTGCGAGTTCCGCGATGTGGGCTCTCTCAATGAGCCACGTCAACGTAGGACCCCACCAACGACAGCTGACACCGAAGCCAACTCTTGGGTCTTGGTCGCGTGCGAAAAAGGCTGCGGGCTGCTGTTCACTGCAGAGCGTCTTCAAAGCCACAGCTGCCTGGAGGAGCTCAGGCACAAGCTCAATGGTGAATGAAACTCTTCACCTTGCTTGACCACTTTTTTGTGATACAAGTATCCAATTATTTATTCGATACCTTTGGAATACAGAAATAATATCAGTCACAAGGATTAAAAATATTTCATTTTAAAGAACTAATATTTATTATTTGAGAGTGGAAATAAACTTCCTGAAGGTTATTATAGATGCTTAGGTTGAGGGCAATGAAATCCTAATTGTGTGCTGCTTAACTCTCTGGGTGAGTGAATTTCTTTCTTTCTATTGTAATTTCTGACGAGAAAAAAATAATTGCGCTCCCGTACAGTGGTCAACTTTTTAGAAATGTGCATGTCCTTTTTCTACCTTGAAAATTGCAGATATTTTTTAGGTAAATTTAAAATTGAAACATTATATTTGATGCAGTTCTCAGCAATGTTTAGGGGTAAATGTAATGTTAATTTTTTTCGCTTATTTCGACATCATGAAAGCGTTGGGTCCACTGAAAGACAAAACAAAAGGGCGAACAAAGTTGGACGCACTCTACAAGGTATTGAGAGCGCTATGCACAAACCTATGATCACAATATTAGCTACATATGCCATAACACGTAGGCAATGTTAACGGAAACATAATCGATACACCAACAACGAAGTCTGCCTGTTAAAATGAAGCGGTCTCCCGCAACTATGATTTACTCTAACCATTTAGAAATTGCTCGTGGTGCTGAACTGAGGAAGGAATTGATCTCGCCTTAGATAAACGCAGAGTATCCGCGCGTCTGCTTAGGCACAAAAATGATCATAGATTATGTCAAGACTAATAGTGCCTTCGGCTTACGGCACTCGTGGAGCGCTTTTGAAGTGCCTGGCAAACTAACACCACCACCACCGCGACATTTCGCAGCATGTGCCGTCGTCTCTAGTTAGCACTAGCTCTACACACCATTTGTAGGAACGTAGGGTAGCCTCCAAGACAGGTAAGCGTCTCGGAAGCTATGCAGGAGTGCGCAGAAAACTCGAATAGTACCGTCAGCCCAAAAAAGCATAAATGTCGTGTATGCCCAAAGGACACCGTTCGTTGACATTGCCTTACAAAAACTTCGCGGGCCCCTATTCGCATGCACGGCACTCTTAGGCATTCTCTGCAGAACAGATTGTGCACCAGGAGTTTTTTTGGCCCATTTGTTCACTTTTCTATCATACGGCTATCTACTAGCTAGAATTAACCGCTGCAGAAGTTTTCCACCTTTGTTATTCTTTGTAGCTACAGTGATGATGTAGAGATGACATTTAAAATATTGGCGGTTTAAGTTGAATCTTTATCAGAATACTTTTGCACACTTTCGCAGGCTGCACACGGATGGATAGTTGGAATTGTGTAACGCATAAGATTGCTTTAAAAACACACGGAACAGCGCATTGAACTGCCCTTTTCTTTACGCGTTTAGTTTGATATTTTATTGTAGGTTAATTTCTGGGGAATGCAAGCGCTGTAAATGTCCACTCAAGGTAAATCAGATTTAACGAGGCAAATTTCGAAATTCGAAACAGTCTTCCAGTCACCCTATACACCTGGACAGCTTTTTCTCGCTATGCAGCGATAGCTACAGAGTCGAATGGCACGGATCGTCATTTAGAATATTATACCATAACAAAATTATTTATGTTGTTAATACATCTCAATTGTACTACGATGCAAGCGTTTACAAAGTTAGTGTAGAGCTTGCGGGATAGAGGCGCCATCTGTCGGGATTCTCCGGAAGAGTACGTCAGCTGCTGCGGCTGCGTCTACGCGCCCGCTTTTCTGTGCTTTAGCAATGCGCTTTTTTCGTAACGTACTGTAGGCCACATTCATATTTCGCGAATTTTCGTTCACTTCACAGGATTCTAAAGGAAGTAATTTCTGCGTTGTAGTCGGCTCAAAAACCATAATTCCGAGCAAAGGTTCAACTGAAGCCGAAATCATAATTGCGGCCTGGTATTCCAGAACTACATGATGTAGTCACACCGTGACTAAAGCTCCGCCACCGTAGCCATGGCTGCATAGCCATAAATAGTTGTGCGCGAGTATAGAGCCCCTCGCTGGTCGCGGTAGTGGGTAGCTGTTATCCCTGGTGAACAATCAACCTGTCAAAAAAGCTTAATGCGTCCATCTTGAAATCGCATCGCGGTTAAAAGCTACTGAGAAGGAATATATATCTCATTTATGTGCAAGCAGCAAAGAAAAAGCTGCCAGCCCTGCTGGCCCATATACGATACAAATTTTCCACTGCGTTCTTTGCTGATGCCGAAAATTATGAATGTGAACCAGGTTAAGGCTACACCGAATTCACTACATCCCTTAACAATTCGATATTTGAGCGACTACAAGTGCGTATTGCCGTCCACACTGAACGATAGAGGAGATAGCGAAGGACATCTTTCTGAGATACAACAGTGGCAGTAAACACAGTCTTTGTAAGTTCTAGCTCGCAAAAAGTATCAGCAACCTCAACATGAACCACGCTTCCATGGCAACACTCATGCTGAGTTTCGCTTGCCTGTCCCGGGCTCATTTAAATGATGGCGTCACTGAACGGGTCTCTGGCTCCACGCCTATAGCCCATGGACAATGGCCGGCCCACAGAATTCGGATTTTTCACTGGTAATCTGCGCTCCCTACTGAAGTGTACTTTATTCTTACGTCAATTGGATATGATGATGTGGTCTTGTATTAACAGGATTGAAGTAACTGTCGACTCATTGTTAGGTTTAAGGAGCAGCTAGAAGTTAGGTCACTGCAACAAGTGTTGAGAGAGGCGTGGGTAAAGGGACAACATACGGCGATACGTCTTTACCAGCATATCTGATTCCCTTCAGGGCTTGTGGCATTGACCAACTAATGTGCTCACTGTCGATTTGGCTCAGTGATTACGGCACTCGGCTGGCTCACCTGAGGACGCAGGTTTCTACTGGACCCCGCAGTCGCGTTCCGAGGGAGGTCAAAATCAAGGCATCTGTGTGCTTTTCTACGATTGTGCCTCTTAAAGATCTCAAAAATGAGCAATGTTTTTTAAACACTCTACTATGGTGTCTCTGATAGGTGAATTAACTTTCGAATGGTTTGGTTTGTGGTTTGTGGGGTTTAACGTTCCAAAGCAATTCAAGCTATGAGAGACGCTGTAGTGGAGGACACCGGAAATTTCGACCCCCTGGGGTTCTTTAACGTGCACTTACATTGCACAGCACACGGCCACCTTGCTTTTCGCCTCCACCGAAAAGCTGGCGCCGAGGCCGTGATTAAGCATCTACCACAATGCGCTGGTAGTCAGTCTTTTTTTCGTGAGAACAGAAATCTTCAGTAAAATATGGCGGATGTTCTCCACGAATGCCGTACCTCTACTAGCAATAGATTTGCCGCTGCTGTGTTTGCAGAGACAGAAATGGACCGGGAAGTCCTTCAACAGAACATCGAAGAAGTCATGGAGGTCCTGGAAGAAAACTGCGAACTACTGCAAAGACTACAATTGCGTTTAGGGCAATCCTAGACCTATATTCATCGAAAATTTCGCAGCGCCAAAGCCTTGGCAGTATGTGGCCTGTAAAATACCCCGTCTCCCAAAAGTGTTTCCCGGTCCTCGTTTGCAATAAAAGGACGATGCAGCTTCTGGAAACAAAGTAAAGGCAGTCACATCCCACGGTAGGAAGATTTTTACCAGTTCCTTTGTGATTTGTGGTAGTGGTTCCTTCATGTTGGTGGCAGCGTCGGAGATTGCATTACCTGCGTTGTCTTTCAGAACGTTTCTCTTAAATTTCCATAAATGCAAGCTAAAGTTCACTACAACAAGACTGGATTGCTAATTGCAGCGGTACCGATAAAAATGTTAATCATTGTCCTTTTTTTTTACAAAACAACAATAAAATACCTTTTTGGAAGCGGTATTACGAAGAGGCGCACAAAATACACTAGGAGCACATTTCGAAAGTTCAAAATACACCTTAGCCAATAAATAAAACGTCGCAAAACAACCACCGTCAACATAACTCATGTATATTAATGTTCGCGAAAGAGAAAGATATCCTGTAAAAGCGAATATCAGATAAAAGATAAAAAATTCCAACAGCTGATAGCCAGAATAAAAAAGTAACACAGCTTAAGAAAAACTGCGCAAAAATTCGTTGGACGCACTTAGATCACTCTAAAGTGCGGTAAGATTTGCCTGCCACTCTTTGCAGACATTTGCCGCTTTTTCAGTCATTTTCGATTTCACTTTGTTAAGCTCTGCACCTTTTTCGCTCTTTTGTTGCTCTTTTTCCTGTTTCAGCCTTTTCTCTTTTCCGACACTTTTCCTGTTTTACTCTTGAGTGACTGTTTTCTATATCACGATGAAATTATGAGGTTTGGATTTGAAGCTTTGCAACGTTTTTGCAGGTTTTGAACCGTTTTAACAATTTTCTTGGTCATTTTGGACATCCGTGATTATTTTCAAGTCTAGACATTATATCGATGTCCATGGCTCTTTCGTCGTTGAAATCACGTTTCTGTCTCTATATAATTCCCTTACTGCACATCAACACAATTTGTGCACGGAGACTTTCATCCTGTGCCTCATAAAACAATTATTTCCTCCTAAACCACGTCATTCTTCGAAAGAGACGGTAATGCACCTTTGGCTAAGGGACACTTTATACGCACTCCCACGAGCCCTAAATGTATTCGCATTGATATATATTGCGAAGACAAAACATGTATTAGAACAACACTGATCAGAAGTAACTAACCCCGCAACAACCAGATAGACGCCACGTTCTAAGCATGCTGGATTTAGCGAGGTTGATAGCGAGAACATCAGTGTCATTATCAAGTGGTAAGTTGTTCTACACAGATATTGTGACGACGTTGCGCATTGTGCTCGGTGTAAACGATTGTGCTCAATCAATGGAGTGACACAACTGGCATTTGACGTTTGAAGGGTGACTTTTGAAGGGCGATAGAGCGTCAAGGGAAGGTGTGCAAGTGTCAAAAAGTTGATGTGGAATAATTAGGTAAATAATTATAGGCAATAAGATTAATAATTAGTCCACAGAAAAATGTTCAGTGGCTTAAATCAGCTTTGCCATGATATACGAAGCGCAACACACGTTTTTCTGGTTGATCATGTTGTGGTCGTCTGTTTAGCAATGAGTCGGATCCTCTTTTGTTCGTTCCTGTTGACTGAACACTTGCATAAGCCCCAACTCGGCGGTCATGCTCCGTCATAACACTCGGCAGTCTGGCATTAATCTTAGGCAAGCCGGTACTCTCGCTGCTCAGGTGTCGCCGCTGCTATCTTCGCCTCCTTAGTCTCATTAACGCTTTGCTGCTGCTATGCGCCGCTTTTTACGCTCTCCCGGCAGCGGCTTTTCGACGGAGGCGCAACGGATTGTTATGCGATCTCAGCGCTGTTGTTGCGCCCCGCCGGGGTGGTGCAATGGTAAGACACCCGAATACTGTGCCGGAGCACCCGGGTTCGAACCCGACTTCGCCGGCTGCGTTTCGATGGAGGCGAAACGAAGCGGCGTCCGTCTGCTGTGCGGTCAGGGCACGTTAAAAGATCCCCAGGTGGTCTTCATTACTCCGTAGCCCTCCACTACGGCTCCTCTTTCTCCCTTTCCACCTTCACTCCCACCTTCCTTCCTTCCCTTACGGCGCGGTTGAGGTAGCCACAAGAAACAAGTGAGACAGTTACCATGCCTTTCCCTTCCTATAAATCAATCAATCAGGAAGCGAGCTGGCTCAGCTATAGAGCCAGTAGCAGGCCCATGCGTTTTTTTTTTTCTTCCTGCAGCCACAACAAAACACAACTGACGGCATACAAAAGATAGAACATTCGGTGGCAAGCTAGCCCCCGCCGCAAGCGGCGTTGACCTACCAGTCGCCGCACCGTAGGGCCAGGAACAGCCACCCTTCACCACCCCCTCCACCCGCGATGTCAATGCACGTGAAAGAGGTGCACGTTGTTAGTCTTGTGGCTGTAGGATAAAGAAAACGGAATTGCACGGGCCTGCTACTGGCTCTGTAGCGGTCACCTTCGCTGCCTCGTGCGGACAGAACAGAAAATAGAGAAGAAAGAAAAAGAAGAGAGGGAGAAAGACGCGTGCCGCAACAACAGCCGTCGTCCTCCACCGAAACAGCGCGGGTGCAATGAAGGCTCACAACAGATAACATTCGGTGTCAGGCTAGTCCCCACCGCAAGCGGCGGTGCACTACATGTCCCATTCCCATCAGGGCCAGGATCAGCCGCCCTTCAACGCTTCCTCCGGTCCCCCAGGTTGAAACCCGTTATACTTTGTGGCACGGGCAGAGGCTCTTTATTTTTCTTCCCTTTTGCATGCCTCAGCATAATATATGTCCCCCCAGGTGGGCCACGCGAAAGATCCCCAGGAGGTTACTCCGTAGCCCTCCACTATGACTCCTCTTTCTTTACACTTGCCTCCCTCATCTTGATCACTTGCATTATAGCGCGGGTCAGGTGTCCACACGAGCGTGTGGCAATGCACCTTTCCTTTCTTGTCAACCAATCTATTACTATCATTAAGGCGAAAGCCTTTAATGGCTCTCTCTGTCGTGGAAAAAGTGCGTCCCGCTTTTGCGGCGGCTGTCGCGTGGCGTTCCTTGGCGAGCGCTCAAGTGTGGGATTGCAGATTACAGGAATGCGCGACAAGATGAAACGTCTGGAAGGAAGGCGCAGTACTCACTTTCTCCGAGAAGTGTGCGTTTGGATGGAACGCCATCGCTCTGTCGCGTAGCGTTCCTTGGCACTCGTTGAGTGTGGGATCGCAAATTGTTACGATCAAGGGAAGAAGAAAAAGATAATGCACGGGCCTGTTACTGGCTCTGTAGCTGAGCCATCTCCGGTGCCTCGTCCGGATAGAAGAGAAAACAAAGAAAGAAAAAATCACAGGCGCTTAGCGGTAGTTAAGCCTTGGAGATTGCGAAAGCCAGAGAGGCGAAGTGTCTCAAATGGAAGGCTAAACCACCTGTTAGAGTACCTCGATACGCGCGCCCTCGCGCCCCCGTAGGGTAGATACCACCTACCACCTGTTAGACCACAACTCAACTAGTGGCCGAAGCGCAAAACGGCCGGCCACGCTGCGCTAAAGTATAGTGCCTAGAATATATTGGCTAGTGTGCCGACTGTAGCCTCCCGGGTGGCACAGCGAGCGATGAGTGCCGGTGACCGCCGCCAGGAGCCCTGCAAACTGGGTGGTGTTAGGTTTCTCCACCGACAAGTGGGACAGCTGACGCGGCCACCGCATAGCAACAGGCAGAACCGCGAGCGGATCGGCCATTTCGGCGCCGTTCATCGGCCGCGCAACGCTTCCTCCCGCGGACAAGTCTCAGCGTGATCCTGCCACGCGCCAAATGTGTGTGCGTGCGTGTGTGTGCAAACGCCGGCCAAGCCCGGAGCTCGTGAGAGAGTGCGCCGCCCTCGCCCGTCTGCAGGAGGTGGAGGATATGCGTTCGGACCACCTATTGAGTCATCCCATCTTACCCAGACTTGTCGGGCTCTCCAGTTCCTGCGAGGATTTTCCCTTTCCCAGTGAAATGGAAAACCTATAAAATGCAGCGGCCGATGCTGGGGTGCCGTTGGCTCTGCCCTGATGGGGCTGGTGCAGGTGGGTCACCGCTGCTTGCGGCGGGGGCTGGCCTGGCACCGAATTTTTATCAGATGTCGGCCGTCATTGCACACGCCACCGCTGGTGGTGGACGACGACTGTTGTTGCGGCCCGCGTCTTTCTATCCCACTTGCTTTTCTTTCTTCTCTATATTTTCTTCTATCTGCACGAGGCAGCGGAGGTGGCTGAGCTACAGAGCCAGTAGTAGGCCCGTGCATTTTCTTTTCCTTCTTCCCACAGCCACAACAACCGCTGAGATAGAGACTATTTTGATGCGCCGTTGAGACGATGCTAGACACCAGCTGTGTGAACGTGTCTGTATTCTCTCCGGGTCAGCTTCTCTGCCCGTTCCTTCACGATGTTGTAGTAAAGGTTGTTTCGTTAGTAGACGCCTCGTCTTTGCTGGGACCGTTCATGCCGTCCGCCGTCCACGGAGCCGTCAGGCCAACGCTACCGAGGGGCCGCGAGCCGCATGAAACAACTTGCGTCAGCGGTGGGCTGAGCACACGAGCCACAAACGTAATAACTGCTGGCAGCGGTGCGATACTCAGGCACACGCGACCCAAACCTAACAATTGGTAGGCAGCGGTGGGACGACCAAGCCGTAACCATGGTCGGAGGGACGAGTCAGACGAGCCAGGCGACACCTTCGTCCAGCAACTGGTGAACAGTGGAGGGACCAGGACGACCAAGCAGTGACCATGGTCGGTGAAACGAGCCAGGACTGACCGAGGTGCAACATCTGGTGGGAATAGCGGAGATGTCCCAGGCGTGACTCGTGAATCAAAGCAGCTCAGCGGAATGTCGGGAACAGTGCAGCGAGCCCTGTGTGATGACTGGTTGCCTGTAGCGGAACGACTGCGTTGGATTCTTGGCTGCGAGGTTTGGTGAGCGCGGGACATTCTTGTACTCAGTTTTGCCAGGCTTTTGTTAAGTAGAGAACAGAGCTGGTAATTGTGTTGTCGTTGTTGCTGGGTCAACTGCAGCAAGGCAATAGTGGGCAGTAGAGAAGGCAGCACTCGGAACCGCCATGGATTTGGATTTGAAGTCGTTGCGCAAACCGAAATTGCTGGAGCTTGCGAAGGAGTTGGGTCTGGATTTGTCAGACGAACTCAGAAAACGAGAACTGTTAAAGGCTATTCTTGCGTTGGAAGCTGAAGATGACGAGCTTTTGGAATGCCTTGAGATCATTGACGAACGTCAAGAGGAACGTGAACGTAGAGAATGTCACGAGAAAGAGATTCGTGAACGTAGAGAACGTTACGAGAAAGAGGATCGTGAGCGTAGGGAACGTCACGAGAAAGAGGACGCCCGCGTAAGGAAACTGACGCAGCTGGAGATTTCAAAACATGGAATGAGCGTGGAAAAGATTAAAGCTTTTAATGCCGTTCATTGTACCGGTTCAATACCGCGAGACGGTCCACCACCGTTCCTCATCGCCAAGGATATGGCGGAGTATTTGACAGACTTTGAGAGTGTCTGTAGAAGTAAACGTTTCGAGCGAGATAGTTGGGCGCAGATGATGGTAGCTCTTCTCTCCGCTGAAGCGTCGGAAGAAATCAAGCGATTGGTTGGCGACCGTTTGAAAAATTATGATGAACTAGAAGAGTCATTGCTGATACGATATCAGATAACGCCTCATGATCTTCGGAAAAGATAGGAGAGCGAGAAAAAGTGTCACAAGTCGTATTTGATTTGGCATATCAGTTGAAAGACGCTGTAAGCGATTGGCTAAACAGTGCGGAAGTTCCGTAGCAAATCGAACTTGCACCGGAGTGTGAGACACAGCTTCCGGAAGCAGCCGAGAAACGTGACCGCAGTAGTGAGCCGACCGATCCTCGAGCAGAAGAGCATCGTGTTACCTTGGTCGAGCCACTAGCTGAGAAGGTTAGCGCCGGCTCCAACGGCGAGAAATCCGCAGGGACGCTGTCCACCGAGGTGAACTGCATGCCGACACAAGTGGCTGCAGGAGATACAGTTCCATCAAATGAGATTGGGGAACTGGCAATAACTGAACCGCCTCTCGAGTGGAAAGCAGAAGCTTGTGTAGAGCGCGACGGAGCTGGAAACGAGCAAGGAGTTGGCAAAATTTTGGTTTCCGAAATCGACTGTGTCGTAGAGCAGGGCGCGCAGAAAAGCGAATTGCCGATCAGGGAAACTGCGCAGCCCGCGAGTTGTGATCAGCCAGGGCAGACCGACGAGGAGTGCGCGTCCGCTGCAGAGAGCGAGACTTGCGAAGGCGACAGCGAGCGGCCCGAGCAGAGTCAGAATCGTTCGTGCCCCGATACCACGCTAGGTTGTATTCGCGAAAGCAACCCCAGTGCGTACGCGGACGTGGCACACATGACCCTCACACAATCCGAAGCGCCCCAGCTGTGGCAGGAGCTTGATCCTGCTCCGGTTAGCTCTGAGCGAGGCGACGCACTGAGTGGCGAGCCGCCAGAGCAAATGCCTAGAAGGGGGACTGACGCGACTGGCGTGAGCAGTTGTCGTTCGGACTTGACTGAAAGTGAATCATGCGCTGCTGGCCGCGGTGCAGACGCGGCACCGCAATTTGACCACTTTGGCGACCTCGGTGTCCTACTAGATCCGGTTACCGCTAGAGCGGTTACCGCTAGCTTGTCAGAGATGGCTTCATAAGAAAGCAGAAGGCTAGTATTCAAGTGCTGCCACCGAAAAACGCGGAAAAGAAGGCGCTAGAAAGATTGCTTTCATCTTAAGGAGAGCAAACTCAAAGCAGAAGGCTAGTATTCAACGACGAAAAACGCGGAAGGGCAGGTGCGGGAAAGAATGCTGCCATCGTAAGGAGAGCGAACTCAAACGATTGCGAAAAGAAAGCAGAAAGCCTGTGTTCCAGTGCTGCCGCAGAAAAAAACGGAAAGGCAGTCGCGAGAAACAATGAAGCAAATTGAAGCTATCGCGAAAAAGAAAGCGACTATCCCAAAGGCACAAATGCGCCCGTGCCGAGAAATTTCGTGAGTGATTCATGCCCATGCGTTTCTTTGTTCAGAAACAGGAAGGTACAGTTGTTCCGTGAAACGGACAACCGAAGCTTTAGTGAAAAGGGTGATCTCAATGGTAACGCCGATGGCTTAAGTCGAAGCCCATAACGTGAGAAGAAGCCTCAGTTTTCACTTCTTATTGTTTTACTTCCTGGCATAGGATTTTGAACATATTGTATTGCATTATTTTTGTTTGAAGGGACGTTTTTGAAACCGCAATTTTCAAATTTGTGGACGCGTTCCAAGTGCTGCTGAGCTGCCCTTTAATATTGATGGGGGCATAAGAGGGAAATAGTCTGGCAAAACTTAGTGAAGTTTGTGCCGTGCTTGCTGGCGGAACGGTTGAGTTTTTAGCGTGGTTGTGACGTTGTGGGTTGTCAGAAATCTCTCCTGAAGACAAGTTGCAGAGTGCCTTGGAAACCGGACTTGCCAAGGAATTCTTCAGGCTGACTGGCTCATCAGAAACAGAGTCGGATGACCCCGGCTAGCAGCAACATCCCGATCCCTCCGGACAGCGGATGCAGTCCCCTGCCCTTCGGGATCTCCCTTCTCCGGCGGGGAGTCTGTTACGTTTCTCCACCGACACGTGGGACAGCTGACGCGGCCACCGCATAGCAACAGGCAGAACCGCGAGCGGATCGTCCATTTCGGTGCCGTTCATCGGCCGCGCAACGCTTCCTCCCGCGGCAAGACTCGGCGTGATCCTGTCACGCGCCAAATGTGTGTGCGTGTGTGTGCAAAAGCTGGCCAAGCCTGGAGCTCGAGGGAGAGTGCGTCGCCCTCGCCCGTCTGCAGGAGGTGGAGGAGATGAGGTCGGACCACCTGCGATTGAGTCATCCCGTCGTGTACAAACTTGTTTGGCTCTCCCTTTCCTGTGAGGGTTTACCCTTTCCCGGTGAACTGGAAAACCTATAAAAAGCAGCGGCCGACTATAGAGACTACTTTGACGCGCCGTTGAGACGACGCTAGACACCAGCTGTGTGAACGTGTCTGTATTCTCTCCGGGTCCGCTTCTCTGCCCGTTCTTTCACGATGTTGTAGTAAAGGTTCTTTGCTGGCACCGTTGATGCCATCCGCCGTCCACGGAGCCGCCAGGCCAACGCTACCGAGGGGCCGCGAGCCGCAAGTAACTACTGGCGTCAGCGGTGGGCTGAGCACACGAGCCTCGCACGTAATAACTGGTGGCAGCGGTACGCTACCCAGGCGCACGCGAACCCAAACGTAACAATTTGTGAACAGCGGTGGGACCATGACGACCAAGCCGTGATCGTGGGCGGAGGGACGAGTCAGACGAGGTAGGCGATACCGTCGTCCAACAACTGGTGAACAGCGGAGGAACGAGGACGACCAAGCAGTGACCGTGGTCGGTGAAACGTGCCAGGCCTGACCGAGGTGCAACATCTGGTGGGAAGAGCGGAGATGACTCAGGCGTGACCCGTGAAACAAGCAGCTAAGTGGAAAGGCGGGAGCAGTGCAAAGATACCTTTGTGATGACTGGTTGCCTGCAGCGGAACGACTGCGTCGGATTCATGGCTGCGAGGTTTGGTGAGTGGGGAACTTTCTTCTACTGAGTTTTGCCAGGCTTTTGTTAAATAGAGAACAGAGCTGGTAATTGTGTTTTCGTTGTTGCTGGGTTAATTGCAGCAAGGCAATAGTGAGCAGTAGAGAAGGCAGCACTCGGAACAGCCATGGATTTGGATTTGAAGTCGTTGCGCATACCGAAATTGCTGGAGCTTGCGAAGGAGTTGGGTCTGGATGTGTCAGACAAACTCAGAAAACCAGAAGTGTTAAAGGCTATTCTTGAGTTGGAAGCTGAATATGACGAGCTTTTGGAATGCCTTGAGATCACTGAAGAACGTAAGGAAAGGCTAGAGAAAGAGGAACTTGAACGTAAGGAAAAGCTAGAGAAAGAGGAACGTGAACGTAAGGAAAGGCTAAAGAAAGAGGAACGTGAACGTGAATGTAAGGAAAGGCTAGAGAAAGAGGAACGTGACCATAAGGAAAGGCAAGAGAAAGTGGAGCGAGACCGTCAACTCACTATGGAACTGAAACGTATCTAGGTAGACGCGAGACGCGCTGGTAGTGCAAGTCGGGCTCACGGTGCAGGAGAACGGGAATCGTTCAAAATGAGTGACCTAATGCGGCCGTTTAAGCTTGGAGAGGACATTGGTTTGTTCCTGGTTAACGTCGAGCGAACGTGCGAGAAGCAAGGGTTTTCTCGGGAAACGTGGCTACAGCGCTTGCTCACTTTGTTACCCGGTGAGGCGGCAGACGTAATCGCTCGCTTGACAAAAGAGGAAGCAGAGGATTACGACAAAGTGACATCGAGTCTGCTAAGAAAGTACAGGCTGTCAGCAGAAGCATTCCGGCGGAATTTTCGGGAGTATGAGAAAAGCAAAAGTGAGTCATTTACAGAGTTTGCCTACAAGCTTATGTCAAACATGTATGAGTGGCTCAAAGAAGAAAAAGCGTACGGTAACCACGATAAGGTTCTGCAGTGTTTCGGGCTGGAACAGTTTTACAGTCGGCTACCCGAGAACGTGCAATATTCGGTCATGGATAGGCCAGATGGTAGTACGGTGGATAGAGCCGCCGAGCTAGCTGAAGATTTTGTGACGCGTCGGGCTCGTGGAGCTAAGAACGGTCAACAGGAGGAATTCGGCTCTACGTTTGAGAGGCCGAAGTTCAAGCCCTTTAAAGCTACAGAGAATAAACCGTGGTGCAGATGCGAGTGAAAGCAGTCCGGCCGACGATAAAGCGACAGTGGTAGCCGAAGCCGAACGGAAAAAGAGGTTCGAGGCAAGGCAATCGCGCGTCTGTTATACGTGCCAGAAGCATGGTCATTTTTCGGCACAGTGTCAGAGACAAAACCAAAGATCGTGTTTTTGTCATTATGCCGAAGTGACGAGAACATGAAGCTTCTCGAACCGCACACTCGAGACCTCCTCGTGAACGGGAAACAGTGTCGAGTGCTTCGCGATTCTGCGGCTACCATGAATGTGATTCACCCCTCTTACGTAGAACCAGAGATGTTCACGGGTGAGTACGCGTAGATCAAACAGGTCGTGGAAGCTCGCAGCGTGCGTTTGCCAATAGCCAAAGTGCTTATTGAGGGACCTTTCGGGGCACTTCAGACAGAAGCGGCGGTGTCATCTGTGCTTCCTTCTCAGTACCCGTACCTATTTTCAAACAAATCCGATCACCTCTTGCGCGAAATGGGCTTGTATTTGGAGAGGGTAGCGTACAGGCCTTGACCAGATCTAGAGCTCGGGAGCTTGCTGCAACGGCGGTAGTACCGGAGAGGTGGTCAAACAATGAAAAAGGGTCGAAGGCACAGCACGCTGAGATTAAGAACACGTACGCCGTAGACACAAGTGAGCCTGAAAAGTCAAAAGTACCATAGAGTAAACTACAGCTTGGGGAAGCGGCCGAGCAACGCGACCGCAGTAGCGAGCCGACCGAGCCTCGAACAGAGGAATATTGTGTAACCTTGGTCCAGCCACTAGCTGAGACGGTTAGCACGGGCTTAATCGGCGAGAAGTCCGAAGTGACGCCGTTAAGCGAGGTGAACTGCACGCCGACCCAAGTAGCTGTAGGAGATACAGTTCCATCAAATGAGAGTGGGGAACTGGCAATAGCTGAACCGCCTCTAGAGTCAGAAGCAGAAGCTTGTGTAGAGCGCGACGGAGCTGGAAACGAGCTAGGAGAGGGCAAAATTTCGGTTTCCGAAATGAGCTTCATCGTAGAGCAGGGCACGCAGAAAAACGAAATGCCGATCAGAGAAACTGCGAAGCCCGCGAGTTGTGATCAACCAGGGCAGACCGACGAGGAGTGCGCGTACGCTGTAGAGAGCGAGACTTACGAAGGCGACAGAGAGCGACCAGAGCAGAGTCAGAATCGTTCGTGCCCCGATACCACGCTAGGTTGTGTTCACGAGAAAAGCAACCCCAGTGCGACGCGGATGTGGCACATATGGCCCTCTCGCAATCCGAAGCGCCACAGCCGTCGAAGAAGCTTGATCCTGCTCCGGTTAGCACTGAGCGAGGCGACGCACTGAGTGGCGAGCCGCCAGAGCAAAGGCCTAGGAGGAGGACTGACGCGACTGAGGTCAGCCGTTGTCGTTCGGATTTGACTTAAAGTGAGTCAGGCGATGCAGCCGCGGCGCCACCAGAAGAAATGCCTAGCTTGGGGGCTGGCGTGAGCAGTTGTTGTCCGACTTGTCTGAAGGGGAGTCATGCGCTGCTGGCCGCGAATCAGACGCGGCGCCGCACTTTGACCGCTTCGACGACACCCGTATCCTACTAGCTCCGGTTACCGCTAGAACGTTAACCGCTAGCTTGTCAGAGGTGGCTCAGAAAGAAAGCAGAAGGCTAGTATTCCAGTGCTGCCGACGAAAAACGCGGAAGGGCAGGTGCGAGAAATAATGCTGCCATCGTAAGGAGAGCAAACTCAAACGATTGCGAAAAGACAGCAGAAAGCCTGTGTTCCAGTGCTGCCGCAGAAAAAAAAAAAAACGGAAAGGCAGGCGCGAGAAACAATGGAGCAAATTGAAGCTGTCGCGAAAAAGCAAGCGACTATCCCAAAAGCACAAATGCGCCCGTGCCGAGAAATTTCGTGAGTGATTCATGCTCATGCGTTTCTTTGTTCAGAAACAGGAAGGTACGGTTGTTCCGTGAAACGGACAACCGAAGCTTTAGTGAAAAGGGTGATCTCAATGGTAACGCCGATGGCTTAAGTCGAAGCCCATAACGTGAGAAGAAGCCTCAGTTTTCACTTCTTGGTGTTTTACTTCCTGGCATAGGATTTTGAACATATTGTATTGCATAATTTTTGTTTGAAGGGACGTTTTTGAAAGCGCAATTTTCAAATTTGTGGACGCGTTCCAAGTGCTGCTGAGCTGCCCTTTAATATTGATGGGGATATAAGAGGGAAATAGTCTGGCAAAACTTAGTGAAGTTTGTGCCGTGCTTGCTGGCTGAACGGTTGAGTTTTTAGCGTGGTTGTGACGTTGTGGGTTGTCAGAAATCTCTCCTGAAGACAAGTTGCAGAGTGCTTTGGAAACCGGACTTGCCAAGGAATTCTTCAGGCTGACAGGCTCATGAGAAACAGAGTCGGAGGACCCCGCTAACAGCAACATCCCGATCCCTCCGGACAGCGGATGCAGTCCCCTGCCCTTCGGGATCTCCCTTCCCCGGCGGGGCAGTCTGTTACGTTTCTCCACCGACAAGTGAAACAGCTGACGCAGCCACCACATTGCAACAGGCAGAACCGAGAGCAGGGGCCGAATCCACGAAAGAGTTCGCTTTGGAACGCGTTCGCTTTCTCTCTCGCCGCCTCGCTCCATTGGTCGCGTGCCGCCACCGCTGGCGGTGACGCCATTTCACGAAGGCGGGACCACGGATTTCGTTGACGTCACGAGACATGTCAATCAAATGAAAGCGAACGTGTTCGGTCGCTGTGTGTGGAACTCGGTAAGTGGCGTTCGCTTCAGCGCGAGAATCATGCCGTACGTGCCCCCCGTCGCCGCGCTGTTGTTCGCAGTGCTCAGCGAATGTGATCGGTGGCTTCGGCGGTCGCGCGCACATGACGATCCTTTCGACATGCCTGACGATGCCTTCCGAAGGCCCTTCAGACTGTAGAAGGGGCTTGTACGCGGGCTATGCGAAGAGCTAAAACGCCCAACGAGGAAACGCGCTCACAACAGAGCGGAAAGTACTCGGCGCGCTGCGGTTCTTCGCTACTGGAGGCTTCCAGGCAGCAGTCGTCGGTGAGCCGGACAAGTTTGGCCGTCGCTCAGGCAATCGTGCGTGTCGGCACGGAGAAAAACTGGGTGTCGTTTCCTCCGACTCCCGAGGAGAAGGCCCGCGCCAAGGCAGACCAACCGAGATGGGACCGCCCAGCAAAGCCGATTGGCTGTTCTCTGCCCCCAGCGTTCATTCCACCCTTCTCCCCCCAATGCCTACGTCAAATTGACGTCACGGCAAAGCGAACGCGTTTCAAAGCGAACTCTTTCGTGGATTCGGCCCCAGATCGTCCATTTCGGTGTCGTTCATCGGCCGCGCAACTCTTCCTCCCGCGGCAAGTCTCGGCGTGATCCTGCCGCGCGCCAAATGTGTGTGCAAAAGATGGACAAGCCTGGAGCTCGAGGGAGAGTGCGTCGCCCTCGCCCGTCTGCTGGAGGATCAGGAGATGAGGTCGGACCAGCCCCGCCGGGGTGGTGCAGTGGTAAGACGCCCGACTACTGTGCCGGAGTACCCGGGTTCGAACCCGACCTCGGCGGCTGCGTTTCGATGGAGGCGAAACGAAGAGGCGTCGTGTGCTGTGCGATGTCAGCGCACGTTAAAGATCCCCAGGTGGTCGAAATTACTCCGTAGCCCTCCACTTCGTCTCCTCTTTCTCTCTATCCACTTTCACTCCCATCTTCCTCCCTTCCCTTACGGCGCGGTTGCGGTGTCCACAGAAATCAAGTGAGACAGTTACCGTGCCTTTCCCTTCCTATAAATAAATGAGTTTAAAAATGAGGTCGGACCACCTGCGATTGAGTCATCCCGTCGTGTACGAACGTGTTTGGCTCTCCCTTTCCTGTGAGGGTTTACTCTTTCCCGGTGAACTGGAAAACCTATAAAAAGCAGCGGCCGACTCCGCTGACATAGAGACTACTTTGACGCGCCGTTGAGACGACGCTAGACACCAGCTGTGTGAACGTGTCTGCATTCTCTCCGGGTCAGCTTCTCTGCCCGTTCTTTCACGATGTTTTAGTAAAGATTGTTTCGTTAGAAGACACCTCGTCTTTGCTGGCACCGTTGATGCCGTCCGCCGTCCACGGAGTTGCCAGGCCAACGCTACCGAGGGGCAGCGAGCCGCAAGTAACAGCTGGCGTCAGCGGTGGGCTGAGCACGCGAGCCTCGCACGTAATAACTGGTGGCAGCGGTACGCTACCCAGGCGCACGCGAACCCAAACCTAACAGCGTGTGAGCTGTGATTAGGAACTGTATGTACTACGTGGACAACGAGGCAGCTTCATCCTGACGCGAGGACATTTTCATTGGTGGCCGCAAGCGTAGAATGGTTTATACTTTATAAGCAGTGGCTAGAACACGTTTTGGCGCATGCATAATCGCAGATATGGCTAGCCAGCGGCACAATAAATGAGCAGAGATGCACTATTTTCTAGTTATGTTGTCACGGCTAGCCTAGCGATTTTCACACGAGCGAAAGGGACTGTGACAAGTTCAGCCGTGTTTGCCTCGTATTGTTTCGCTTGCTTTTATGAAGATCGTGCGCGTGCGAACCCCCTCCTATTAGATTGATGCGACCTGATGCTTTTTGTTTTGCTTAGCGCAGTCTATTCACAGGGCTGAATTGCAAATGTGAGATGAGGTTTAACCTTCCGAAGCTACTAATTGGTTATAAGGGAAGTCGTAGTGAGCTCCTTATTGATTCGGATTACCTGGGCTGTTTACTATGCACTACACATTGCACGATCCGCTGGCGGATTTACTTTTTGCCTTCAACCAGATGCGGCCGCGGTTGCCGGAATTGAACCCGTGCCCTACGGCCGAGTAGCCGAGTGCCTATCCCACCGAGGTAGGCCAGCTAAAACGTCTGGTAATGCAGTCCGGCCCCATGACGGCGCCACAAGATTGATTAGAAAACCAGAAATATGATGTGCATTTGTTTTATTTATTTCGAACATTGTTGTAGACACAAATGACCCTAAATAACGGAGCTAAATGCAGATACTCTGCCTGGCGAGGGCGCCCAAACCCATACACAGATCGGCAGATGCAAGTGACGGGTTAAAGCGTTGTAGAAATAAGGGAGCTCAAATAAATAAGCAGTACTGGAAACACCACCAACACAATAAAAAACGTTGTGGACATGTATGCACTTTTGGAATGGACTACAAAACTACACGTGTTGTGGAAGAGGACAGCACAAAAGCTGTGAGAGCGTCTTTGTATTTCCAAGGTGATATAAATCGCGGCATGATATCTGGGAAAGATGGTTGGATATTTAGAAAGATAGAATTTAAGTAGATTAAAATTTATGTACTCTAATTAGTTCTCATCGTGGGTAACTTATAAAAGCTGTGTCTCATGTCATGCTGAGTAGAGGCGAGCATTGTATTGCTTTTAGGTATTTATGAAAACCTTTGTGATCTTTTGATTGATTAAAGTTTAGGTACCATTGATTTTATTTTACTAGCTACCTAATACGAGATGAAAAGTAATTTATCGGTAATGATTTCCTATAGGCTTGAAGTTTGAATTTTATGATTATTGATAATGCTAGCTTTCTTTAAATGACCTCTTTCTTTCGTGGTCATACTCCTTCCCGCATGCAGGACTGCCACGTTGTAAACGCGATCATTTATGCCAGTTCAACAAGCAAGTAGTTAGCTAATGTTCGAGAGCTTGTCACCCTTTTTTTTATCCTAACGAATTCTTTAGTTATCGTTTTGTGAAAAGCAGGTCGCGTTATTCTTCTCCACTGTTGACACTGTCATTATGACTACCTATTCCTCTGTATAACTGACAATGTAACTTGGCCGATCGGCTTCTTATCTTCAAAGATCGGAGTATTACGGTGTGAACACAATTTTTGTGTCGATAGGTATTCATCTTTGCTTTTAACTGTCTCACAATTCGCAAATAACAGGCAAAAAACTAGCAAACTATTTTTAGGGTTCTGTGCTGCAAGTTTCACAGAAATGGGGATTTTGTTTAATCTTGCGTAATTTTTTTTTATCATTAGAAGAGTAGAACACAATTGGCCTAAATAAGTCGGATCTTTGTGCAGCCATGGCGGTCAGTAGATCGCTAGGGTAGCAGCTACGCTGGGTGAAAGCAAAACAAATAAGCGCAATTTTCTATTAAAATAAATACTTCATTATTGCTTGTTGGAGACATCACCCAGATTGATCTGGGCGTGTAAAGCTCAGATGACGCCGACGGAGGTTTTGTTTTAGAAATCATGACGTTCACGAGCTACTCTTATCAGCGAGTGCAAAAGATATCATACACACTGCAGTAGCTATCCTTTCTACACAAGACAAAAGGGTAAAAGCCGTGAAACATTGCTTGGGGTGAGAGTTCGTTTGGCAAAAAATAAGAATATCCCCGCTATTTAGTTGATGTTATCGCATAGTGGAACTGCGTTGAATTTGGTTCGCATTATTTGAATCCCACATGAGAGCATTTCATAGGCATGTGAACTTGGAGCGCTCCTGTCGCCGCCTCGTATTAAAATTATATGCGGACATTGCCGGTACACACTCATCGATCGATAAGTTGTCAGACATGAAGAGCATTTCCGAAACACACAAACTGCATTAGGCATGCAGTTTTACGGTGTACCATAAATGCAGCAGCTCTTGACGACAAGGTTCCACATATCCACTAGAGAGAACTGCGAAGAATCTACTTAGAGATGCCTTTTTGCTGAATGGTGTTTATTTTAGAGCTCGAGTTCATATATTTCCAATGGAAATGAATTTGCATCTCTGTCAGGATATCTGAGCTCGATACATTCAAAGTGGTCGCCTAAACAGGTCGATAAAATATACAAAATTGGAGGCTTGTATATTGTTATGTACCGGGTACAAAATAACATTTTAAAGTTCCATCCTGAATTATGTGTGGCAGCTAAAAATTTCGAAGAGACCTCTTAAAGTATGTTCGTGGGAGCCAAATGGGTCTCTTGAACCATTTAGGGTGCATACAAATAAGCACGGTGAAAAGACGGCCATACGGTGACCTGGTTGTGGTGTTGCAATTGGAAACACGAAATGCCGCTCCACGCGATTGCATTCACTTATACTGGTCATGTTTTTTCAATACGCACAAAGAATATAAGGGTTCCGG
Source organism: Amblyomma maculatum (assembly GCF_055883805.1). Taxonomy (NCBI): domain Eukaryota; kingdom Metazoa; phylum Arthropoda; class Arachnida; order Ixodida; family Ixodidae; genus Amblyomma; species Amblyomma maculatum. The sequence goes on along the minus strand of NC_139348.1, from coordinate 66,716,827 downwards.
TGTTATATAACATACATACATATATATATATATATATATATATATATATATATATATATATATATATATATATACAGGGTGTTTCATCTAAGATTTTACCTATTTTTTTAAAATAGGAAAGTTAAGTTTTATTGTCGATTCTTCTTTTAGCTGTTGCATTAAGAGTAGAGAAAAATCAGGAGCCTTAAAGGGTACTAATTAGGTTAAAAATTAACTAAGTTTGCTAATTAACTTTTTATTTATACCAGCTAGGAGCTGCTCTCAAATTGCAACAGTGAGCTACCGGTGTGAGAATGCCAAATAGTATTTTAAACGACAAGAAACGCATTTCTTAAGGACTGCAGCGCTGGCAATTCTGGCCGCGTCGAAAGCGGCCAGAATTTGTGTGTAGGTAGGTAGGTTAAGTAGGTTAAGTAAATAGATGTGCGTGTTAGGTAGGTGTAGGTAGGTAGGTAGGTAGGCAGGCCAAGCAGCAGGCAGGCAGGCACCCCGCTGGGGTGGCGCAGTGGTTACGGCACGCGACTACTGTTCCCAATGACGCGAGATCGAATCCCAGCCTCGGCGGCCGCTTTTCCCTGCAGGCGAAAAGCAATGCATGCGCCCATATGCTGTGCGATGTCAGTGCACGCTAAAAAACCCCAGCTGGTCGAATTTTCTGGAATCCTCCACTACGGCGTATCCCATAGCCTGAGTTGCTTTGGGACGTTAAACCCCACAAACCAATCAAGGTAGGTAGGTAGGCCTTCGTGGCTGTGCATTCCCCATGACATGAACCCTACCCGGCGAAAGATGGCAAGAAATCGACCGCTATCTGCCCAGGGAAGGCTCTGTTCTAAAGCTGCCTTCATAGCTCACCGTGGCGTTTCGCACCATTTGGTTAGTTGTAGCTACGTGCCAGGAAGGTCCCCAGCCCCTGTATGGGAAAGCAGAGGACAATCTTTGGAGGTTTGGTTTCTTTAAGGCGAACTAAGAAAGATGCTCCATCACCTGCGACGGATGATGCCACCACAAACCTTTTTACAGCCTCTACACATGAAGAAGTCTACCAGAAAGCAGTCGCACCAAATAATAAAAACTTTGCCTACTTTCCTTCCTGACTTCCCTATGTATAAAAGCGGCCGTCGTTCCATCTGAATGGTCGGGGTTTATACACACGCCATGTATTCATGTGCACTTTGTTACGCCTGATAGTCTGGCTGATTTTGTGATGCAGCATTATACGTTGTTTTTCCTAGATGATGCCTCCTCTTTTGCCATCATCTGCCGATCCTTTCAGCGGTAACCAGTGTTGACATGGCAACGAGTTTGGTGCTTGCAATCGCACAGCAATAAGTGTTGGCTCCGGTGGCATGTTTGCAAACCTCCAGCAACAACTGATGGGCTACGGCTGAATGTTCCAGACGTGATCCTGCAACGAGAGGGTGTCACCGGCGGGATCACGACAATTTACCACCACTGGGTAAATGCGGTCAACGCTATACTGACCAGCTATCAGCACACGAAAGTAGTGCAGCGATCCAAGGTGTGTCATGAGTACATCTGAAAGAATTCGCTGGAATCTTGGCTGCGAGGTTTGGTGAGCGTCGGACTATCTTCCACTTAGTCTTACCGGAACCTTTTTAGCGCATAAATCATCATCATCATCATCAGCCTGACTACACCCACTACAGGCCGAAGGCCTCCCCCATATTTCTCCAATTAACCCGGTTCTGTGCTTGCTGCATCCACTTCACCCCTGCAAACGTCTTAACCTCATTTGCCCACCTAACTTTCTGCCGCCCCCTGCTACGCTTTCCTTCACTTGGAATCCAGTTAGTTACCCTAAGCGACCATCGGTTATCCTCTCTTCGCAATACATGTCCTGCCCAAGCCCATTTCTTCTTCTTAAGTTCCACTAGAATGTCGGTAACTTGAGTTATTTCTCTGACCCACTCTGCACGCTTCCTATCTCTTAACGTTATCCCTGCCATTTTTCGTTCCATGACCCTCTGGGTTGTCCTCAACTTAAGTAGAACTCCCTTGGTTGGCCTTCACGTTTCAGCCCCATAGGTTAGTACAGGTAAGATGCAACTGTTATATACTTTCCTCTTCAGCGATACCGGTAAGCTGCTAGTCATAATCTGCGAGTGCTTGCCAAATGCGCTCCATCCCAATCTTATTCTTCTTGTTATTTCCTTTTCATGGTACGGATCTGCAGTTACTACCTGTCCTAAGTAGACATATTCGCCTATTACTTCCAGTACTTCGCTACCTAATGTAAACTGCTGTTCCTTCCCGAGGCTGCTGAACATTACCTTAGTCTTCTGCATACTAAATTTTAAGCATACCTTTCTACTTTTCCTGTTTAGGTCAGCAATCACCATTTGAAGTTCATCCCCTTAGCTACTTAGCAAAGCATTGTCATCAGAAAATTGCAGATTACTGAGGTATTGTCTTACTACCCTTATCCCAAACTGCTTCCATTCCAAGTCTCTGAATACTTCCTCTAAGCAAGCTGTGAATAGTACTGGGGAGATTGTGTCTCCTTGCCTAACACCTTTCTTTATGGGAATTTTGTTACTTTCTTTATGCAGAACTATGGTTGCTGTGCAGCCACTATACATATCTTCCAGCAATTTCACGTACGGCTCGTCTACACCCTGATTTCGCAATGCCTGCATCACCGCCGAGGTTTCAACTGAGTCAAATGCTTTTTTGTAATCAATGAATGCTATGTATAAGGGCTGGTTATATTCCGAGCATTTTTCTATCACCTGATTGTTGGTATGGATATGATCGATAGTAGAGTACCGTTTCCGAAACCCTCCTTGATAATACCTTATAAAAATAGCGCATAAAAATAACTAGTAATTGTGGTTTTCGTCGATGATGAGTTATGTCCAGAGAGCAATTATAGGCGGTAGAGGAAGCAGCACTCAGAACAGCGATAGACTTGTTATGAAACCACACAGGAGTACACATCGTTGCGCAGACCGAAATCTCTGTAACTTGCGAAATTGTTGCATCTATATGTCTCCGCCAAACTCAAAAAACGATAAATTTTAAAGGCGCATTATTCCCTTTGAGGCTGAATATGAGCTTTCAGGATGAATTGTAATCACCTAAGTGGGAAACTTCAAATTTAAGAGGAAAAAGAACTCTAATATAAGGAGAAAGAAGAGCGGCACAATAAGGAGAGAGCACGACAGGAGCCTATTGGATAACAAGAGAAAGAGGAGCGGCAGCTTAGAGACACTGTAGAAATGAAGCACCTGGAGATAACGCGCTCGCATTGCGAGAGAGGCACACGCTGCAGGAGAACTGAAATGGTTCAAAAAGACGAAACGTTTGCGGCCCTTTAGACCTGAGCAGTAAATTGGTTTGCTCCCATTAAGCTTTTTCGAAACACTTGGCCACAGCGTTTGCTCACTTTGTTACACATTGAGGTGGCGGGCGTAATCAGTGGCACGAAGAAAAAGAAAGCCAGATCACTGCGATAAAGTGACATCTAGTCAGGAGAAAAAATGAAGGCTGTCAACTGAAGCATTCTGTCGGATGCTCCGGGAAATCGCCAAGTGCAAAACCGAGTCATATGTAAAATTTGCTTAAGAGCTTATGTCCAAAACGCAGGTGTGGAAATAAGAGAAAGTACATAGCGATTTCGGCAAAGTTTTACAATGTTTTGGACAGGTACAGCGTTAGCAGTCAGTTGTCTGGAAACATGCTGTACTGGGTCATGATGAGGCAATTTTTAGTACGGTGAATAGAGCGGACGAACGCGCTACGCAGAGTGCACTGAGGAATTTGAAATGAGTCTAGTTCTCGAAGACAAGGCCGTCACGGCCAGACAGGGGAATTCGGATCCATGTCTGACAAGCCTAAGGGCATGCCCATTGGAAGAAGAGATGAAAAAATGGCGTGGACGCCGAAACCATACGGACCGAACCTAGTTGAGCGGCGGTAACCGAAGCCTACCACACAAATAGTTTCAGGCACGTAAACCGCGCGTTTGTTATTCGTCCCTCTCACTTTTAGGCGCAGTTGTCCACACACTAAAGCAAATTGTGTCATTTTGTCGTTATGCTGCACTGATCAGAACGTGAAGCTTATCAGGCCGTACAATGCGAGACATCCTGGTAAACGGGAAAAAGTGGTTCGTAATTCTGGCGCTACTTGGATGTAGTTTACCACTAGTGGCGCAGTGGTTACGGCGCTCGACTACTGTTCCCAAGGACACGGGATCGAGTCCCGGCCTCGGCGGCCGCTTTTCCATGGAGGCGAAAAGCAAGGCGCCCGTGTGCTGTGCGATGTCAGTGCACGTTAAAGAACCCCAGGTGGTCGAAATTTCCGGAGTCCTCCACTACGGCGTCTCTCAAAGCCTGAGTTGCTTTGGGACGTTAAACCCCACAAACCAAACCAAACCAAACTCTTTCGTGGTACCCAAGATGGTCACTTGAGGGCGCGTGGATCCACGTAGCCATATCGTCTATAACGTGCCTCGGTCCATAGCTAATGTGCAAGTTGATGAAAATTTTGGCACATTTCAGAAGGATGCCGCGATTTCATCTATGCTTTCACAACAGTGCCATTGCTTACTCGCGAACAGGTCCGATTAACTCCTGCGAAGAAATCAGTTTTAAGTTAGGCGAGACGAGTGTTCAGGCGTTCAACAGATCGAGAGCTTGGAAGCCAGCTGTAAAGGCGGTGGCTGCTCATCCGACAACGTAAATGATAAACAGTCATAACCAACGCTGTAGAACAGTGCTAGAGAGTCCGAGGCGACCCTGTCGAAAGCTGAGAACATTGACTGATGTACATTGCCGAACTGCGACACAAGGGCGTAGCTTATGTTGTTGAGCACTGATAAAAAGCTCTAAGCAACGCTTTCAAATGCTTAGAAACAGTCAGAGGTGCTGCGCACGTATTCAGAGTACGTGCTAACTAGGAAAACGCTAGCTTGAAAGGTGCCTCAGGTGGTACTAACAAGAAGGGCAAATGAAAATGTGCTTGACAGGCGTAAGTTGCTTGACACACAGGAAGAGGCAGCGGTGTTAGATAGGTACCAAACCAAAGCCACGTTTGAACCCGCTGCTTGTCAAGTTAAGGACAGAGCACTGCGTTTAAGGAAGCAATCTCATAGATCATGTGTTGCATACTAACCATTGTTGTTGTTGTTGTTGTGGCTGTAGGAAGAAGGAAAAGAAAATGCACGGGCCTGCTACTGGCTCTGTAGCTGAGCCACCTCCGCTGCCTCGTGCAGAAAGAAGAGAATATAGAGAAGAAAGAAAAGGAAGAGGGAAAGAAAGACGGGCGCCGCAACAGCCGTCGTCCCCCACGAGCGGTGGCGTGTGCAATGACGGCCTAGAACAGATGAAAATTCAGTGCCAGGCTGGCCCCCGCCGCAAGCGGCGGTGACCCACCTGTACCACCCCCATCAGGCGAGAAGGCGATATGTCGTAGGTCTCTTCATCGACAGCTGCTGACAAGGAAGGCCCTAAGCTAAGATGGGAGTCAGGCGCTCGCTCTTCTGGGAAATCTTCGTGTCGTCGAAAGTCAGGCTCTTCTAACGCTACCACGACGGGTAAAGGCTCGCGAAGTACGCGGGTCGCAGCACTGAATGCTTATTCCTACGTGCGCGCCTAGAGAGACTGAAAGATGTGAAACTCTAGCACACATGTTGTGTTAAAGTGCACTAATACTTGTTTTGATCATTATGGTTTGAGTATTGTATAAGGATTTACTCTATTTAATGGATGGATACACTAAAAAAGAGCATGTGTATATGTATATGCATGTGTATATGTAGCATAAGTTTTGGAGTATTTTGCTGATAAGCATTTCTTGCTTCAGTCGTAGTGTTTCATACAAGCTGATTAAAAGTTTTTTGAATGATTTGTAGACACAAGTAATCTGCTTCCATGTGCAGCTATAGAAGTAATATGAGAGGGAACACAGGAGCACATGGCCTAGACGCTTTGCAGAGCGCTGCCCCGACTGGTGATAAAAATCGGCTGTAAAGGGACATGCAAAAAACGTTTCGCAAGCTGCTCTTTCCGAGCACGCCTGTGGTGCCACCCACTCTTGTCTTCTTTTTTTGAAACCTCTTTGCCAAATGCTAAGTTTCCGTCCTCTCGGGGTTCCTGTCATACTGCTTCTAGCTTTACCATTCTGTCTGCCTGCGCCATTTATACATGCTGAGGTTTTCTGCTTGCCGAACAAAATCGAAACAATTCACATATATCTTCAATGAGACGGGCAGTTAATCAACACCCATTAATTTCCAAGACTGTATTTCTTGCCCATTCAAGTACCTATACGGTCCCGAAGGTGGTATAGAAGAGGCGGTTGTCTAAATTTAAAAACAAAGGTTATGAGACCACGCAAGAGTAGAATTACTTTGGCCTTTGTCTTGCCTCGCAAAGGTAAAAAAAACTTTTGATGGTCCAAATTAGTGACTGGTTGGACCACGGATTGGTATTGTGGACACTAACAGTTGTCAATTCAGCTGGAAGCATATTCCTGACTCACTTATATGTCCATTTGCGTTCTTCTAACCTATATTGAAGGAATTTAGTACTACGTGGGGTACACGTGTTCACAGCTAAATGAAAAATGTGTGTGTGTGTTGGGGGGGGGGGGGTGGGGGGTTAGTATGCATGGCTTGAATCTAGTGATAGAGCGAAAGCTGTGAGTGTTGCAGCGAATTTTTCTGCGGACATCTGGATTTAATGTGCCGCCGTCACACCGTTCGAACGAACCTTCTGTCCTAGCAACTCGCTGTTGTCTTTCGCCTAGACGCAAAGCTGGAGGAACTCTGTCAGCAATATATCTAAAGTAGAGCACTAAAGTTTTTACTATCCTATCCTATCCTATCCTATCCTATCCTATCCTATCCTCGCCTCTAGCAAATACCGAGTTATCTGTCCTCTTCGTCATCTTTTACTTCTGCATACGGCATAGCTAGCGCCGTATTCACCTAGCGCAGTGTAGCTTTCACCACAAAAACACCTGAATAGAGATTACTAATGTACGTTTAGTGATGACTTGAAAGTTTAGGTACAATGTTTCACTTTTTATTCTTCAAAAAACAACGCGTACAAATTAGTTTCAAACCGTGGAATAAGATAATGAGTTTGAATCCGGTCAGCAGGAATGGCTAATAAGATTATGAGTTTTGTATATACATTCTGCAAGCTCAGTTTAAAGTACCTTGCTCGGCTTGGGCTTATCTTGTGTTGCAGTGAGTGCTCGTCTTCTGCAGAGCATAGGACGCAGCTATTGCTACGGTCTTGTGCACCCTAGCCCTCTCGTTCCTATTGATATATGACAATGGTTGCTGAAGCGACTAATTAGATGTGTTTTATGTATGTCAAACACGAAAGTGGCATGACCAACACATTTTGGATGCTACATTTCATCTTCCTCTGATATTGCCGTTTATAAGCAATTCAATTTCCTTATACAAACATAGGGGCGCTGAGAGTTAAGTCATCCATTTTAATCCCGCATAAGGCGGTTTTCATAACCAACTTTAAATACGACTGCCACTGGTTCAATAAACACAGGAAAGATCAGCTTGCCAAGCTTACTGTCCGATGGATGTTCCAAGGTGTCAGAGGCAAGGTTTTCCGGGCTGCTTTCGCGGTGCTCGTAGACGTGGCAGAGTTGACTACGCAGCTTTGGCTCGTCCAATAAAACCGAATTGCAATACCATGCCGTATGATCTACTGAATTTAAAACATGGAATATAATGGACGACCTGCCATACATGGTTCGAGTCGTTGATGAGGTGGCGCTCGAGATGGCTCCTGGGCGATGAATGCAGCGCATGCAATGCCACGTCACGAGGCACGTTCGACGCGACTGCATGATGGGCAGACGTTTCAAGTGGAGGCGCTACGCGTAGGCTCTCGGGCTCGGATCTGTCAACGACACTGTGGAACTCATAGACGTCACAGAGACAACTACAGGAGCGAGTGTAACTTAACAGGTGGGCATGCCGGTTGTGACGCTTGAACAGCGTGTTCGTTCTTGTGATGAAGGACTAGAGGCTGAGCCACCAACGGCAACCATTATACGCGTAGGCTAGGCAACGGCATAACATTTGGCGAGCCGAGCAGCGCTCGCCGTAAGAGGCTGCATATTTTTGGGAAAAGTCATAATTGTTCAGCTAAAAGTGTTGCAGCGGTAAGACAAATTTCTTCCGGCGACAATCATAGCTTTTATTGACCGTTAGGTGGTTGGTAAAACAAAGCCACCGGAAAGCAGTCTTCTAGCCAACCAGCGGCTAGTGCAACCATGACGTGCTCCCAAAATACACTTGTTGCAGAGCGCTGCCGCAAATCCGGTCCATTCACAGCAGCAAACACATGAAGCAGTCACCCATCTTTGTTGCTTTTGGAGCGCAATTAACACGTACAGCATGACCGGAGGTTCTTTTTATGCCGCAGCGCGCTCTCTCGCTCTCTCTCTATATATATATATATGTTTCCAACGTTTGGGGCCGGGCCCCGGCCCCAAACGTTGGAAATAAACCTTTGTTTTCGTTTGTGCGCCCCTCCCTCATCTTATATATATATATATATATATATATATATATATATATATATATATATATATATATATATATATATAGAGAGAGAGAGAGAGAGAGAGAGAGAGCGCTGCGGCATATAAAGAACTTTCGTTTTCGTTTGTGCGCCCCTCCCTCATCTTATACAGATTTCTGGATCCTGGAAGAGTTTTATGAAATATATATATATATATAGAGAGAGAGAGAGAGAGAGAGAGTTTTATGAAATATATATATAATTGTGTGTGTGTGTGTGTGTGTGTGTGTGTGTGTGTGTGTGTGTGTGTGTGTGTGTGTGTGTGTGTGTGTGTGTGTGTGTGTGTGTGTGTGTGTGCGTGTGTGTGTGTGTGAATTTAACGCAACAGATTGCAATACAGAGAATAAGTCGTTGTAACAGGATTTGTCCTTGCACATATCGCATATCTGCCTATCAAATATCTTGCCAGCTTGAGACAGAGACTCCTGCCCACAACATAAAAAATCGGGATGTACCTTTAATAAATAGTATAAAAATAAAAATAAGAATAAAAATTGGATAATTTCGAGGGCCAGAAAGGCACAGTATTTGACTAATATCTCAGTGGAAACATGTACAGAAACGAAACGAAAAACAGCGAGGGAGATTTAAAAAAGTTAAACATGTGGCGTTGTGGCAGGCAACACAAAAATCGATCCCCTGAAGGACCTTACCCTGTACTGGCGTCGCACATTACGGACGTCTCCGTTTTGTTTCCATTGAAACACGACCCTCGCTACCGGGTTCGTACACAAGAGTTCAGATCTAGCAACCGAGCGTCATATTCTATGCGTCACCTCGGCGGGTAATATGCCATCATTGTCGCGAAGCCGTCAGCTATGCAGCGTTATTGGTAGTGTCACACACTTGATCTTTATATTTAGCACACTTAGTGAACTTACTCAATAGATAGCTACTAGGATTTCTAAGCGATCGCAAATTGTTTTTATTCGCTCGCGCATAACGTCAAAGTGGTAGGAATTATGACTTTCTTTTCAGAGCGAGAGGCGCATATATTTTTAGCCAACGATGGCAGCTGCGTCTCAGATTGTTACAGTTCAGTTTCCAGATTGTCTCGCTGTTTCTTTGTAGACTTTAAATTGACCACCAAAAAAAAAAAGCAGAAGCTAGTGCCTGTTCAACAACTACCTAGCATAATCCCTTGTCGATCTAAGCAGTGAAGCACCTGGGTTCTATGCGGGCGCAAGACAGCTCGACACAACAATTCGATCATGGGACCACATTGAGCAATTTACACACCAGACAAAAACTCTCTTTTGTTTCCTCAGATGGCCTGCGAGATTTTGGTATCAAAGTGATTAGTCCTGGCGGTTTATCTTCGAGACGTTAAAGCGAGAGCTAAAGAAGACATTTATATATGTCGTACGCAAAGAGAGGTCAGACCTATTGCTGCACTCATGTGATCAACAATTGCCAGTGAGTCGATAATAATTTTCGTGGTCGAAATTAACATCGCTTCAAACGAGCCATCACTCAAGCAACAGAGGATAAAACATATAGGTCTATTGACACAAGAGGCAACCAGGAAGTTGCCTCATACGTAAGCCTCCACAAACAAGTGATTTTTTCTTTAAAAGACTTTGCACCATAACACGACCCACAATTCTCGAGACCCTCAGTACAAACACCAAGCACAAATCTCCATTATCCAGTGTTTTGTTAAACGCGGACAAACGCCCTTAAGGGAATCAATTGAAAAGTTTCCCTGTTCAATAGAGTTCTTTTTTATCAATGACATTACATATTTTCAGATATGCGCCTTTCTTAAAGGGCAACCCGGAGGTATTTCGACATTTGCATAGACTGGTAAAGGTTTACTGTAGCCATTTTGGAGAAGAGAAACCTGGGCGAGTTGGTTTGGATAGAAACGTGACATGATATAAAAGCTCAATTAACGCGCACAGGAAGGGTAGAATGTGGCGCTCGCGAAATCTTGCCCGCACAGAATGCAGGCCTCCTTAAAATTCCAGTCCTAACGCCTGAAGGAAGCACAGTTTTCAGAAGTGACCCTAGCACAAACCTGTGAGCGAATGGAAAAGCTGATCAAGAAACTTCGCCTGAAAAATGCAGGATAGCCAGAAAGTGCAGGGGTCATCGCTTACGTTGACGGGGTTTCACACCGGCTAATGAAAAGTGGCAAACAATACGTTATCAGACGTCTTCAAAGCAGATAACAAGGTAGGGAAGATATGTTCAGCGGTCAACATGCGATTGAGCAAGAGGCATAACAACCCGAAAAAATGCAGTGTCCGCCACAAAGAGGTGTTTTCGCCATTTAAGGTGGCGATAATTTATCAAATATTCTTGCGCTGTGGCAAGACTTACATTGGGCAGATTGGACGATGTCTGGATACACGCTTGGTAGAGCACCGTGATTCCGTGAGCAAAGCACCCAGTTCAAACCTGGTTCTTCACAGGCACGCATATTTTCTACCAAAATCCTACCCAATTATCGTGCGAAGTCAGTGAAGCATTTTTTTTTTCTGGCAAGTAGAGGAGACATGTGTTTCAAAAACCTGTATTAGCTTTCACAAGAATGAAATTGCGTGGTTGGATTGAGTGCTCACTCGGCGAAATTGGTTGTTTTTTTGCTCGCAATTCGTAGATTACTGTGGCGGTGGAAACATTTGTTAATAATGATAGTGTTTATTCATTCTCTTAAATGAATGTTACGCTGTGTGTGTATGAAAGGCAGCCCTTCCTGAATGAAGATTGTTAGTCAACGCCTTGTTGTCTCACCTCTCCCCTTCCTGTGCGTAACTAAAATGAAGAAAAAATGACAGGTGTGACCATTTAAGAGACACTCAAAGGGAAGGTTCAGTTCAGTTCACTTCAGTCGTTCAATCGTGTCCGACTCTTCGTGACCCTATGGACCATATCACGCCACGCTTTTCGGTATCTCACTAACTTTCTATCATCACCTAACTTGATGCCATCTAACCACCGCGTTCGCTGCCTACCCCTTCTCCGGTAACCCTCAAACTTTCCCAACATCAAATCTTTCTCCAGCGACTCCTCTCTTATCATAGGATGACCAAAGTAGCTGAGCTTTAACTTTAGAATTTTACCCTCCAATGACCAGTCAGGGTTTATGTTCGACAATATCGACTGACTTGATCATCTGGCAGTCCAAGGAACTCTCAAGAGTCTCCGCCAGCACCACAATTCAAACGCGTCAATTCTTAGACGGACAGCCTTCTTCACAGTCCAACTCTCGCATCCGTACATCACAACTTGAAAGACCATAGCACGAGTTATACGGAACTTCGTGGTCAGTCTAATGTCTCTGCTCTTTACTTGGCGGTCAAGGCTAGCCATTACTCTCTTTCCCAGAAGCAGGCGTCTCCTAATTTCATGGCGGCAGTCTCCTTCCGAGGTAATCTTGGAGCCCTAAATGAGAAAATCTGTCACAGCTTCCACTTCTTAACCCTTGATGCTCCAGGACTTGTTAGGGCAAGACGCCATAATCTTTGTTTTTTTAATGTTCAGTTTAAGCCCAAACTTCTCACTCTCTTCTTGTACGCGCATCAGCGGTCTCTTGAGGTCCACTTCACTTTCTGCAAATAAAGTGGTATCATCCGCATATCTAAGGTTGTTGATACGTTTTCCAGCAACCTTCACTCCAGCTGAAGACTCGTCCAGACCGGCCTTCCTCATGATGCCCTCTGTATATAGGTTAAATAGGCAGGGCGACAGTATGCAGCCTTGTCTCACTCCTTTCTCAATCGGAAACCAATCAGTAATAGCATGCCCAGTTCTGACTGTGGCCTCCTGCCCTTCATAAAGGTTCCTGAGGAGACAGATGAGGTGAATTGTAACTCTCATCTCTTCGGAGAGCTTGCCACAACCTGCTGGGATCTACGCAGTCAACCGCTTTCGCATAATGAATAAAGAATAAGTAGATGCGCTTCTGGAACTCTCTTGCTTTTTTCATGATCCAGCGAAGGTTGCAATCTGGTCTCTAGTTCCTATGCCCTTGCGAAACCCAGCTTGCACGGCCGGAAGCTCCCGATCTACATACTGCTGCAGTCTACCTTGGAGGCTTTTTAACATCACCTTGCTAGCATGCGAAATAAGCGCGATTGTGCGGTAGTTGAAACAATCTTTGGCACTGCCTTTCTTTGGAATGGGGATGTAAACTGACCTCCTCCAAACCTGTGGACACTGCAGGGTTGTCCAAATTTGCTGACATAATGTATACAGAATGTTAACAGGTAAGGTAATGTAGAAGTATGCAATATTAAACAACAATTTATCGCCATTGCGTGCTCCAGGGTAAATTTTTCGCGCTTTCCAGTTTAACAGGAGGCAGGGAGTGAGTCACACATTGTTTTCATGAACGCCTATCAAATGGTTTCCCGCCTATGATTCGTAATGATGCGATATTTTGCATTCAAACATGTGCTTCACATTCATTGCCACTTCAAAGCACTTATGTTTTAGGTTTACATGCTGACACTTACCGGCACGTTGAAGAAAAATATTCATTCCAGTGTCCCGTCAGTAGCAAAATCCAGGATGAGTACCGTTCGTGTCGCAGAGCTTTCAGAGATGAGCAGCTGCGCGTAAAGTAGCACAGGTTTTACTACGTTCAATACATGAACTTTGGGATTTTGCTCCGCTCGAGATAACATTTATGTTTCAGATATATTTATACATGTGAACCGAATCCACGGGTTGCTAAGGACACGAGTTAACCACCTCGAAGAAACATTCCACCTCATGACCACCGAAGCAATTTAGACACATTTTATTCAAATATCGAACACCATACAGTCAATAAGATAATATTATAGGCCCCATCCAGCGTTTATTATCTCCCCTGACAGTTAAAAAAATCAAAGATGTTATTCTGAATAATTAAAATTGTGCTAACAGCTTTTGTCTTATTTATATGCTGCAACAGAAGTTTTCTGCTGCTGTAGCGTGATTATTGAATTCCGCCCTCGTCTTCACATCCATGGCTGAAAACCGAGTTTTTTGAAACCAGTATGTTACGCGAAGGAACGTTGGGTTTTTAAATGCGCCGCAAATATTTTTTATAGTAGTTTTTTTTTCGGAGATTAAACTACACAGGGGCACACGGCTTTTGAAGTGAAATCTTCCTTTATGAGACGGAGGTAAATATTTGGAGTGAAGAAATTTCTTCACGTAGCTGCAGTAGAAGGCAAGTCTGTATGGGAACGGCGCTGAGCAAAATGAAAAGCTGGTGTGCCGCTCCTGTATTCATGGCGACGTCCAGAAAGAGCACTGACCACTCAGACAAGGGCTGTATTAACATGCGCAATTTGCAACGAGGCTGTAGACACTCAAGCGCGAAAACAAATGACGGTTGCTACTTTCTAATTTTTTGCTAACGAAGAACTTTGCGAGAAAACTACACCCCTTTATCTCGGCAATATTAGTGCAAACAACTTAGGGAAATGCTGCTGGCAGTGAGTCAAAAAACGCTTATACACTCCTTCTGTGGCTTATATCCTATGTGCGCACGAATCCCTATATACGGCGCAAAGAAAAACTCGTACAGAATTGCGGAGGTGCAGTAAACAATAGGATATATACTTTTTGCTTTTACTATATTTTATTTGAGGACTGCACACACGGCAATACATTTGTCAGTACGAGAAACGTTCTGCAACGCTTACATCATTGATTCAAAATAGGAAATTCCAGAAAAAATAACAATACACTGGATGTTTCTCGCGTAACATTCTACAGAAAGGCAAAATATAGCACATCAGAAAAAAGAATTAACAAAAAGTCACATTAAGTTCCACCCTCAGACCGACTGTCTAAAGTGCTCGAACGGGCTGTTTGTGGCTGCATGCGAAACAGTTACCATTAACACTTGGTTTGAGATAGCTTGCTCTGCCAAACTGATTACAGCACCGGCTGCTTTATTGAAGTTTCTATTCAAAGCAGCGATTGCATTTGAGCAGCCGGAAAGGCGCTGTGAGCCACAAAAACACAGACCAGAGAACACGTCTCCTCACGCCGCACTGATAGGACCGTCACGCGCTGGTGCATTACTGCGCACTTGGCGGTAGTTAAAAATGGCTATATGCCATGTACAGGCTTGTATATGCTTCAAGAAAAGTAAGTGACCTGTCTATTTGGGACGACCAATATGAGCTATATGTGCCGCGACATGCCTTAGACATGGTGGTCGAAGTAATCCTTCAGGCGTAATACAAAGAAAGTCATCTATCTGGTGTCTCTTGTCAAATATATCGAAGAAAGGGCAAGCTGTAGGTGACAAATAAATAGAACACCAGCAGAGGGCATCTCTTTTCGGTGCCCGCGAAATTCGCGATTGGCTACTGCTGGGGCATCTTTCCCCGATCAACTTCCGACAAAATCTTCATGATGGGGAGTGGGAAAGAACAATGATAAATAGCCTGCATATTCGGTCAGAAACTGACTTCATTGCGTCAAAGTTCCGACATGCAAAAGGTTCTGATAAGCGTTATCTCGACTTTTGTTTTCGCGGCCTGCAGCACCGCAAGCGAGGATAGTTGCGGGACAGTCAAGGCAATAGATATACAGGGATGTACCAAATATGCGTGAACACCGCTCAGCGTGGTCGCGTGAAGTTACTGGTACTGGGAAAGTACCACATCCGTTTTCTTTCCGCCGCCGAGCCAAGCCACGCCTCCGACTGATACCGTGTGGTCACGTGGTCACGCGCGACCCCAAATGATCCATCGGCGTCCCGGGCGCACGTGCTGCAATAGGGAAACGACTTGCGCGGCGTGCTCCAGAGCGTATCCTGTCGCTCTTAGTGTTTTGCAAGACCAAGGAAAAGGGCTGCAAATGCATAAGTATGCCGCCATCTGCGCTTTAGGGTTCGCCAATAGCTAGGAATCCGGGAGGCCCTACCATTCCGAGCGGTATAACTGAGAGAAAAAGGCCTGACATTTTGGCTACATAAAATAAACTGGGATAA
Organism: Amblyomma maculatum; assembly: GCF_055883805.1. NCBI lineage: Eukaryota > Metazoa > Arthropoda > Arachnida > Ixodida > Ixodidae > Amblyomma > Amblyomma maculatum. Next base: position 66,701,293 of record NC_139348.1, on the reverse strand, counting down.
ATGTTCACCTACGAGCAACACAAGTCTCTGGGAGTTAAGTGTTTGAATATTCATTGCTCTTCATAGTGCTCTGCATGTGAAGAAAAGACTGAGTGTTATAGGGTGAAGGTGATAGAAATGTATGGATGCTGTGTTTGTCAAAATCATTGAATCTATTGCGTGCCTCATGTGAAATTAAAATATTCGATAGGGACGTGTCTTGATTGGAAAGCGCACTTGCAGAAAACAAAGGCAATTTTTCAAATAATATCTGACATTTCAAAACATATTGTTGTGCTTTCTCGTAGTTCAACTCAGGCGTAGGTTCTTGGTTTTGTAAACCTTCGTTATCTTTCACGAAATTCTTCCTTTTCTTTATGTATTATGCCGCTGAGCGCTCGACGGGCCAAATTCTTTGAATTATAGCAAGTTGAAACATGTTGCGTCTCACCTTTTTAATAGCGGCCCCCTGGAATGACAGTTTCTCGCGCGAGCGTGGGCGCTTATTTGTGTCACTCCTTTTCCCGGAATGTTATCAGCAGTCCAGCTCTTGCTTATTATTGTATCTCTTTCTTACATCCAGCCTGCTGGCCACGTAAAGCTTTGTAGTTTTTCTGCGTCTAGCCATTCCATAATGCAGCTTAAATGTAAAAGCTGGTTACATATCAGCAGGGAGCGAAATGATTACTAAATGTGAAGTATCTTTTGTTGAGCTGTGTACTTGCCCCTTTTCTCAGAACGTTGACAGCAATCGAGCCCTCGTTTATTACTGTATCACTTTCTTACCTGCTACTTGCTTCCCGCTTGACATACGCTTTACGAGTTGGCTTGTATTTAGCCCTCATTAAAGCTTTATTTCATAATGTAGACGAAGTCAAAGAAAGCAGTTTGCGGAATTTACACCTTCTCATGTTAAAGGGGCTCAGCGCCAAACAAATGTGTTCCTAACAGATTCGGAATGCGAGTAGCTTCCGCAAATATAATGCGAGATAATCTCGCCGAGTTTCTACATTGTTAATTTCATTCTTATTTTTCTTAATTCTGCTTTACACACAACATACGCACAAAGCCAACGTGCTTGTAAGTTGGAATATTTGCCCGATAATCTCTTTTTAGCATCAATAAATTGCAATACAGTATTTAGATGAAGGAAATGGGAGTTTATAAAATATGCCGTATATCATCATTACCTATGATCTCCCCAAAAGGTTAATGAAGTTTAAAGCTGTAATGTAATCTTCAAATGACACAAGGACTTAACAATACTGAAAAACACTGTTCTTTTAAAGCTACAGCGCGAAAATTGATAAGTGCATGCCAAATTTTTGGTTCATGTATGTTTCCAAAGTCGGGAAAATATCTTACCTGCTCGGATATTACTTTCATGCATAAAATGCATACAGCCGATGCATTTAGCTACTGCCTACGCTGCACTCCTTTCAGAACTAACTATTCGCATAAAATCCGAATGCTGTCTTTTAGTACTTTTCTTATAATGTGAGTGTGACTTCTTGTGACCTGTGGCCAGAAAATTTGAAGAAACGCACCAATTCAGAGTGCTCCTCAGATTCCGAAGCTGTGAGAAACGCGCGCAGCTATGGGCGCGCCCGCTGAGCTAGAACATATATGGCGGCCGGGGCGGGGCGGTGCTGCTATGGCGGTTCCGGTACTTCTCCAGTTCCAGCGACTTTATGGCCGCGCTCCGCGGAGCGTCAGCGAATCCGGCTTGACCGTGCATCGAAATAAAGTCGCGAATGCGCACAGGCGCCCGGAAACGATGCTTCGTGTCATCTGCTACAGCGCGGAGGTGCACCTCTTTTTACATGAAAAGGCACCTAACCGCTGGCAGCGCCTAAATGCACCTAGGTGGCGTTGTCACTCTTCACTCACTGCAGTGCGTTGTACGGTTCTATGGAAGGTTGCCAACTTGTTGTGGAATGTGTTACATAGGGCACGGCTATATCAGTTATCTGCTGGTGAGGCTGATAAGCTCCTGCAAATGAGTGCCAAATGAAGCCGCTGGTCTAAACTAGTGAGGGGATCTCGGTTGATTGGTGAAAGCTCGATCCATATAACACATTCAATATTTTTTCCATCTGGCAAATGACATGCTATCAGTTTGAAAAGTACAGATGCCATTTTTTCTTTGTCACTGATTATTTATCCCGCCCAAGTTGTAAAAAACACTGTAACAGTGAATGCACTGTGCGCTTCCGCGCTACAGCCGACGCTACGAAGCGCCATCTGCATGTCCCTGTGCGCCTTCGCCATTTTGCCTTCATGCGCGGCCTCCCGAACGCACTGACGTTTCGCGGAGCATGGTTACACGGAGCCGTGTTCGAAAACTTGGACGGACCTGTACAGTAAGTATGTTCAGAACAAAGCTGCCTCAGATTAGGCGTTATTGGAATACGTGACGCATGCAGCCAGAAGTGGGTCCTTTGAGCGCCCAAGACAAATGCGCTGTACAAGGATATAACATCTGTGTTAACGCGTTAGTGTATATGAGTGCTCCAGACAACAAATAAACGTCAATGGCAAATCGCTGAGGCATTGTGTGCATAAAAAATTGCACTTTTGTCGACAAACATTTAATTACCTGTTCATTTTTTTAAATGAACGTATGCTCCAAGCCTTGCATGTTAGTGGAAAGAACTATCAGAAACATATGTGCAGGCATAGAATAAACACCACGATATATATTTCTTGCTTATACCGCACTCTATGCGAACACTACACACAAAACCAGAAAAAAGAAGTGTCAAAAAGAATTCAACGCACATGTGGATCATCAAAATTCGCCTTTTGGTTGAACACTTCATTCCCTTTGTTTTGTTTCAATATTATGCTAGACACACAAGAAGTATTGCACATGAGCAGAAACAGTGCTCACCGACGGTATATAAAGTGTGCACTAAGCATTAACAATCTTCTCCCAAGGCGGTCACACAGTAGATAGAAACTTTGAAATGTTTGTGGCTTGTCGCAGAAGAAAGTGGACCAACTAGCAAGATGACAAATTGAGCGTTGGTTATTTTTATTTCGACCGGGAGAAACCACGTTCATATATGTAAACTCTTCAGGTCGAACTCCCAAGATATCCTGCAGTATAAGGATTTCTCATGCATTTTGAAAGCAAATTGCGGAGTGTTTCAATGAAGAAAAAACAAATGACTAAACAGCAGGGCTGGGCTTCGTAATTGTATGAGCTTTCACAAGTATGGGAAAGTAAGGAGACCTCTTGAACTTCCTCTTTCAACAACGAAGTTCGGCAATAACTGTAAACCTGGATATCGATCCATGGGGAAGATGACGCCATATCGGTTCTTGAAACAAAGAAAATATCCTGTTCTAACACTGATGCTCCCCGAAATTCGGCAGTATCTTTAACTAAAACCGCACCTTAATGCACGGATTAGCATTAAGCTTAATGGGAACATAAAATTCGCAGTTACGTGTTGCAATACAGCGCCGCCAAATTCGCACTCTCACCCGTCTCTGCGGGAATATCGACTGCTGTATTCTCCTCCGTCTCTCAAATATAACGGCAAAACACTTACATTATATATTCGTTCTGCTTACAGCCACCGGAAAAGCTAAAGAAATAAATATGATGCATCATATCATATTTTCAAATTTCAACTCTGTTACTGAAAACAATCCTCTGATATCAATTTTCCACTGAACTTTCTTCGTTCCAGAGACCTTAGATATGGATGCGAGCTATTAATGTTAAAGGACCCTTAATGCATATCAATCGCCCTATCCCCAGGTGCTCCGGCTTAGAGTCTGAAGCGTTGCTCTGCAAAAGAAATTGACACGTGTAACGTCACTTCAATACTTCCCACACTATAACCGATGGAGCAGTTTTCTGATACTAAAAATGTTTCCAGTATATTTGCATGGCTCCCTGCATTGAATATGCCAATATGTCAGTTGCATCACTGATCACGAACGAGACTTGACCAAAGCTGAACTAGCTTAAGGCAACTCACTTCGCGCATCAGCAGGTGTCATTTCTTGGTATACCTCGATGACCATGTATCAAATGGCACGTGAATGTGTAACCGCACCGTAAAGTATTAGGGCACGCAACTGAGGTTTGCACAAACAAATCTCGCCCACAGATAAAGCATATCGAGCGCTGTCTTTAGAGGAGATTCCGACGTATTAAGGTGGTCATATGGTTACTTTTTTGTACCTGATAACCTTTCGACGGTTAAAGCAATGCTTATATTTACTCGAAGAGTACCTACCGCAAGAATAAGTATAGCATAAAATCATGTTTAGGGCCCTTGTCGCTGCAGAGAAGCGTTATTCGGACCATGGATCAAGGTAGACTGCTGGCTTGCCTGACCGCACTGCCTCCGATGGCGAAAATTGTGGAACTTGTGCATTAGAAGCTCCTCTGAGATAGCTGTACACGACACAGCGCAGCCGATGAGGTATATGGCAAAGTAGAACTCAAATCGCTCTGTTCCTTCGCTGTCCGCTATCGCTTTGTGGACAGCTGCTCCTTGTTCGCGGAAATGGACAGCAAGGCCGTGTTCCGCGATGGCCAGGAGAAGTCGGCGGTGTTGGTACCTGTATCAGAAATGACATATATCCATAAAGCCAAATGGTGCGATGCAACTGAGTCGAAACAACTTTTGTGCAAGCGCAAATTTTTTTGCAAGGAATATCTAAGGTTCTCATGCCAACTCAAATTAGCACAAGAGGCTGACACAAATAAATAGATTCAAATAAATTGTGAAAATCTGTAACGTAGGCATTCATACAACTTTTTATTGTACCGTGAATGTCACAGGTATTGACTGCCTATTGCATTAACACGGCTGTCTTGAACAACTCAAATGTTATAATAATTAGGTTAATTTAGCATCATATATAGCACTCACGTAAATGTCTCGTCACTTATACGTTTCAGCAACAAAATCAGCCGACCTTGGTGATCGAAATGATTGATTTGTTTCTAGGGTGTCCTCAAACAATTCAGGTTATGATAAACGGCCAGCGTGAAAGCAATACTTCTATTTACTGCTACACGATCAAATATTGTATAAACATTTTTAAGATGCACTCTTCGCATATTAGAGTTATGCAAGCCGTGAATCGGGGCAGATTTCAATCAGTGCACAATATGAAAAATGCTTGGCATACCAATTGCTTTGTTTTGTCGACACCTCATAGCTGAGTATTTAAAAACATCACGTCATTTCTTTTGTTTTTCACTGTTTTGTAAATAGACGTCGTGTCCAGGATTGTGCTTCTGATGACCACAGTGCTCTTGCTTTGTAAACTTTAAAATTGAACGCAAGAACGCAGTAATATGAATTTTTCAAATTGCGCTTTCAACGTAAAATATTGTGGAGTGCCGCGTATTACTTATATATTGCATCCTCACCGAATAATTTACAGACGGCGCGGTTCAGCATTGTGCATAACTCAGTGAGAGTCACGTTCCACATTGGAGCACTCGCTCCCAGCATTGGCCTAAAGTGAAGATTCACTTGACAGCTGTTGGCTTTGAGTAAACCACTGGTCTGTGACTGCCGTCGACACATGTAGCCTGTGTACGCGACGCCGCAACCTGTCGCTTTGTAGCTCCTTTCTAGAGCGCATAATGATGTCTTTACCTACTCTTCTGCATCCTCTTTTCCCCTGTGCATCAAAAACAATGAGCCGTATGCGCGTGAGCGCGTGCTGCGTTCACTGACCAAGATATCACCAAACTACAAGAGATAGCCATTATAACCTAGAAAGGAATAAGCCAGCATAGTTTGTAAAACAATAAAACTTTAACAAAGACAAACAAGGACAAGGATGAGGTACACACACGGACATTATGTTCGTCGTCATCACGTATAGGGCAAAATTCTTCTCGAGAGCATTCCATTTACCCAGTCCATATCAGCGGAATCCATATAAAACTCGCACATTTCCTAGCCTTATCAGCCAGTCTAACTCCGCATACATCTGCTACGTTTTTTTGGAAGCCAGTCATTCACTGCAGCAGCCATAAATACCAAAATTGGCAGTATACCGGCACAACCGGTTTCCCTGGAAGCGTTTGACAATATTGGGCTTAGAACGATTTACTATGGGCGGCCAGTTTAAGAAGGATGTCATTTTTCTCACATAGAATCCACAATCAAGGCAATTTTTGCCCCCCGGTCTCCGACAGACAACGATTGTGGTCTGCATGCAGGGATGTGGTGCGCATGAGATCGGGCAACGCGAATATAGTTACCATGCTTCATAAACGCTTGCTTCTGAATTCAAATTTTCCCTGTCGGCTTCTGGCTTTTAGAAGATGTGTTCTCGAAATTCCTTTACTTAAACTTTTCCTACTGGCAAAGCTTCTTTTTTTTTCCTTTTTCAGTCTTCGTATTGTCGACGTTTTCTACGGGGCTTTATTTGCACAGATTAACTGCCTCAAGTTTTCCTTTCGGCACCTTTTCAAACGACGGTTGTTTTCTTTTAAATCGCGGGGAAAATGTTACACCAAAAATAAACTTGCACTGCATCCTTGAGCGCCTTTTTTTCTCGTTGGCTACACTTCCTTGCTTGGTTTACCAGAGCAGGTTATAAAATACACGGAGGTAAAATGCTGTCATCTTGTACTAAGACGTCTTCCTAAAATTCAGGTTTAGACAATTCGGGAAAGAAAAATTTGAGGTAAAAGAAATTTCTGTTATATTGTAGTTTTTCCTGTAACAAAGTAGCGAAAATTCTAAAAGTCTATTTCAGTCCTAAACTTGCAATATTCATTTGGAATGATCTGCAGGAAGTTTACACGCAATACTAGCAGAGGGCTCACTTAGGCAATTTTTTATTTCGTAACGTCTCTCAAAAAACCCGCAGAGAACCATTACTATACAGCACTCTGAGTTTGAAATTCACTTAACCTCAGACACGAAACTCAAACCAACGCAGCCCGGAGAACAACACCAGCAAGCAGCCGGTTAACAACAGCCATCCTCTTTCGATCACCCGCTCTCTCTTGCCTATTATCCCGTCTGACGCTACAATTGGTTTGGTTTGTGAGGTTTAACGTCCCAAAGCGACTCAGGCTATGAGAGACGCCGTAGTGGAGGACTCTGGAAATTTCGACCACCTGGGGTTCTTTAACGTGCACGCAGTGTGCCAGTAGATTCATCTCGCAAAACTGCCTGATTGCTTAGCATATATTTTAGTGTGAAATTGTTGATGACCCTTCAGAAGAAACTCCGGTATCGGAGATAAACAGCTGCCATTCAAAACAGCGGCATGGCGTCCACCCTGGTGTTACCAATAACTAATCAATTGCGATTATGAAGTTTCACTATATACGGGTATTTTAAATGTTTGCAGATCTTTATTTTAGCGGTTTTAAATATTTGTAGGTGCTTTGTTTACCAGTTTTCGTAATCTTATGAGGGACAGACATGTATCTCTGCGCAGTTTGAATGCAAATAAGGCGCACAAGTGGTACATGATAGAGCTAGCGATTATGCAGTTAAGAGGTTCATCATCATCGTCATTAGTCTGACTATACTCACTGCAGGGCAAGGCCTGTTCCATATTCCTCCTATTAACCCGGTCCTGTGCTAGCTGCATCTGGTTGACCCCTGCGAGCTTATCTGCCCACCTAACGTTTTGCCGCTCTCTGCTACGCTTTCCTTCCCTTGGAATCCACTTTGTTACACTAAGTGACCATCGGTTATCATCTGTTCGCGCTACATGTCCTGCTCATGCCCATTTCGTCTTTTTGATTTCCATTAGAATGTCAGTGACTTGAGTTATTTCTCTGACCCACTCTGCACGCTTTCTATCTCTTAATGTTACCCCTACCATTTTTCTTTCCATGGCCCTGTGCGTTGTCCTCAACTTATGTAGAATCACCTTTGTTAGCCTCCACGTTTCAGCCCCATAGGTAAGTACAGGTAAGATGCAACAATTGTATACTTTCCTCTTGAGCGATTAAGAAATAAATTCATGAAACGTGTTTAGGCTAACTTTTGAATTGCGATTATTATGTATGTTAAGTTAATAGATAAACAATGGTTAAAGAATATTTTGATATTTGATTTCAAGCGTCCGCTTTATGTGAAGAAATTTAAAGCTGTCGCGAAAGCAAGCGAGCGGATGTTAAATATTTTGTTTATATTAAATATTTTCGGATCGACCTAACTCTGAAAATTCGCAATTTGTTGAGCGTAAAGTTAGCTTCCTGTGATTCGAATTTTTCAAAACTCTCGTCGCTTGGCACCGTATTGCAGTTGACACCAGGCTAATTGCTTCTACACCTGTAATAGAAGAATTACGTACTTGGTGCATTAAAAACGCAAGCGCCGGAACTTTAGATTCGTGCACTGCGGGATACAAAACTCTGCAGGCTAAAATGCTTTTTCGACGCAAATGCTTTGATCTGCTTTGACGTTAAAGAAATTATAAAAACCGGACTCAGCGTTGATGTCTAACATCTCAGTATAGCGTTATCTCTAAAACAAAGATAGTGAATAGTAAATATGAGTTAATTCGTTGTTCTCACAGCTCCATCCCGTAATAGTCCGCCTTCCTCAATAATCCATCATCAAAAGCTACACACAAGAATCCCTCGTAGGGTTCAAATTACGGTCTGCAAACGGTGAAAAAACGCATGGTAGATGTGTAATCATGATAGTAAATTCTGGACTAGTAGCAGTGATGCTTTGAAGTAGATACTGATAATGCTTAAGACAATAAAAGAAGCACTAACGGCAAATTGAGAACATGAAAGTAATAATTTATATCATGCTAATTCACTTGCAGAAAATAACAAGTATTACCAGCGAATAATAATGATATTCCAAACGTGTAATAATAATAATAACCTTGTTTCACAAAATTCTCAATTGAAAATTGTGTGTAAACACCCCCCATAGCATGAATTCGAAAAATAACAACACACATCAAGTGTTTTTGCGTTACAACTAGATCTTTTAGGTCTCACCAGCAATTTGTTAAGTTCTAATTTCGTTAGCAGGAGCAGCCGAATCAAGAAAGGCTTACACAATAGGGTTACGAAAGATATAAATGCAGGCTCACCTCAGTGGATGTAATGCATGAATGACAGCCACTTGTACGACACTGCAGAGATTATCGCTGGCTACTAGACCTGACTGTGAGGCTGAAACCGCTTCGTCATCTGTGCAGGCGGCTGAAAAGAAGACGTGCGTCGCTTTTTTCGCGTTTTCGAAGCATTGGGATGGTTTATCTTCATAGACGCTTGATGATGGGCTCCGTTGTAGGGTCTCATCAACTGATTTTATGCTGTCTAAGAGCTCTCCGTCAGAGTGCAGCGAAAGGAATTGAAATGACAAATCATTCGATATACACGGAACCATGGCACATCTCTTCATCAAGGGTTCAATATCCCCAAAACTTCTAATAGGACTGGAAACATGTGGAACGGAACGAATTGCAATGATACTAGTCTGCAGGTAGCATCCCAGGAAAATCATAGAGATGCACCAGGAAGCTGTGGATAGACTGCGGCAAGCTAGGGCATTCCAGGAGGAGATGGCAGGGCTTCTGCCAAGTAAGGTGCTTACCAGATATAAGACCTCAGGCTGCAGGCATAACTTTTTCGTTTCAAAACAAAAGGGCTGCGAATTCGAAAAAAGAGTGTCACAGTACTTCCAGAAGTGACCAGTGAGAGCACGAGCCACACGAGCGAATGCCAAGAGTCTAAGAACTGTGTTTTACTTCTCATTCGGCGACGTATACAAAAACACACACGCGAAGGGGAAAACTGCGCGTATCGAAAAATGTCTCCACTCTTCAGTATGTTGATGGGAACTGGCATAATCGATATATCGATAGAATTAATGAACACTGCTGCAATTCCATTGTCTTCATGGAACTCCAATAGGCATGGAACCTCTATAGGCATCGCGTAGAGCCAAGGCCTCCGGGGTTTTATTCAGTTCACCAAAGGTATAGCCCGGCTATGGGCTGGGGTTCACAGCTGCATGATACTTGTGCCCTCGAGGAAACATGTCCTCGGAGATTGGATGATTATTGAAAACATTGGAAACAGGAACTATCTCTCGATTTCCACAGTTCCTAAACCTGTCTTTTGGCGCGTTATTACCTGTAGCGCCTAAGATCACAATATTACAAAGCCTTAAAGGAAAAGAACGGTGGGTTTCTTCGTGGTGCTGCTCAGAAGCAACGAAATTTCTGTTCATTTCATTACCAGCGGAATGCCTTACGCTGTTCTTATGTAACGAGCTTATACTAGAAAAGAACGGTACAAAGACCACTTTTTCTGCTTTTAGGTAACCATATCGAGGTGTAAATGCCTTGCACGTATCATCGTATAACTCATATAACTCACACGTAATGTCTGGGGCATCTAACATGATATATTTTACAGCAATCGGAATGTTTTGGACAATTTCTGAAATATTTCTTGCATCAAAAGGCGAGTAGACCACTACTGGCCGAAGCAAATCGAATTTGGCTGCAGTCATGACACGAAATAATATTTCTTGCGTACTGGATAGCGTTCTGGATACTAGAGCAAACATCTGCACAGCTGCAATGAAAATCAAATGCTTGGTTATAAAGTTTTTTGAAAAAAGGATTCGAGTGGAATGCGCCATAGCACCCTGAGATGAAAATAGAGGTCTAGCGTTGGTTTTGATACCTATGACGTATCCACAACCCTATACACTGCCAAAGGGAATGTGATCACGTATTTTGCACAAGCCTACGAGCTTTCAGGGCTACGAGCTTTCTTGCTAGGTTAAATTACCTAGCAAGAAAGCTCGTAGCCCTGATTACATCTTTAAAGGTGAAAGTCCTTGTTGCATGAAAGGTTTCGAACCCTCTCTCTTCAGTTCAAGACAAGGCTGGGCGCTCTAGAAATCACCTGAAGATGGAAGCCACTTGGAAGCAATCCGCATTCATAATGCGTATATGAACCAGTGTTGCCTCGAATGTATTAAGCAGATACACTCGTGTCGCTGTCTTGTTTTAAAATCGAGCTTGAAACAACGGCGTCTCAATGGTTATTTAGAAACAATTGCACTCTGGCGTCAAATTGCCGACGGTGGAAGGTGCTACCACTAATTTTCGGGAAATGCAAATGAGAACAATTTGAAACTTTTATCTCAACAAACTGCAAACTTCAATGTAAAGTGCCAGTGCAGCCCGCTAAAGTGTTTTTCGACTGAATGGATTATTCTATTTATTTGCGAAGCCAAAACATTTGCGCCTTCTTCAGGGTATGGAAATCGATCAAACAATTCCGGACTCGAAAGTAGGTCGCTGTACATCCTAATAATATTACAGCAATGCACGACGCTTAGCCCTGTTGAAGCTCCTTCTTCCACTACAGTTGCGTGTCAATAAATTTGTTTTTTTTTGCAAATTTCAATAATGAACCTTTTTTTCACGGCAGCGTGTAGTGTTCTTTTTGATGAAGAAAGTATACATAAATATTATCATCATCACCATGATCATCATCGACCTGACTATACCCACTGCCGGGCGAATAAAGTTAAAGTTAAATTGGTTCACAGGAAGAGAAAGGCGCAGTAACTGTCACACTTGCTCTGTGGACACCCGAACCGCGCCGTAAGGGAAGGGGGGAAGGTGGGAATGAAAGTGGAAAGAGAGAAAGGGGAGCCGTAGTGGAGGGCTACGGAGTAATTTCGACCACCTGGGGATCTTTAACGTGCGCTGACATCGCACAGCACACGGACGCCACTTCGTTTCGCCTCCATCGAAACGCAGCCGCCGCGGTCGGGTTCGAACCCGGGAACTCCGGCACAGTAGTCGGGCGTCTTACCACTGCACCACCCCGGCGGGGCCCGGGCGAATGCCTTTTCCATATTCCTCCAATTAACCAGGTTATGTACGCCCTAATCCACTGCGCACTTTTTAGCCTCATCCACCCGCCTAATCTTCATCTGCCCCCTGCTATGCTTTCATTCCTTTGGATGCCAGTTTGTTACCCTAAGCGACCATCGGCTATCCTCTCTTTGAGCAGCAAGTGCTGCTCATACACATTTCTTCTTATTAATTTCAACTAGAGTTTCAGTAACTTGAGTTATTTCTCTGACCTACTCTGCACGCTTCCTATCTCTTAACGTTACCCCTACCATTTTTTGTTCCATAGCCCTCTGCGTTGTACTCAACCTAAGTAGAACCGTCTTCTTTAGCCTCCACGTTTCAGCCCCATATGGGAGTAAAGGTAAGGTTCAACTGTTGTATATTTTTTTCTTGAGCGGTACCGGTAAGCTGTTAGTCATAATCTGCGAGTGCTTATCAAATGGGCTCCATCCTAATCATATTCTCCTTGCTTTTTCCCTTCCATGATCTCCGTAGGCCATTGAACATTACCTTAAATAAATATACATACATTAATATAAGACATAGCATACCTGGCGGCTCCATCGTCTTTTCAGCTATGTGGGTGCAAATGGAAAATTTATTCCTTCCTTGCAGCATTGATTCAGTTTTAGCTGACCTTGTTTTCAGCACAAGAAATCACATGCATAATTTTGCATCTTACCTATGTTAGCGGAAGGTGGATTGCAGAGCACGCCTAGCAGGATTAGTACCGCCTAGTGGCAGTGTACACAATTCTACCCAGCGGGACGTTTGGCATTGCTAAATTGTTATCATAAATCGATGAGTGTTGCTGTAGAAGATGTCCTTAATAAATCATTACTGCTCGCATTTTGTAATAAATTTATTTAGGCCAAAAGCTATATGGTAGTGAAATTTCGTGCAGTTAATGCATGGTAATGATAAATTATTACTGAGAACTACCCTTTCCAGTAATCGTTCGTATCCACATTTGAAGAGCCAGTACTTTAGAACCAAAGGTGTAGAAACTCAAATCGTTGGTGACCCACAATCCCTTGCACATACTGCACGCACGAGCAAAGTAAATTTCCAATAATGCTTTGTTAAAACAATATTTCACCATGGTTTAATTATTGTTAGGTCTTATACTTGCCTCTACTTGCTAACTAGTCTGGCGTGCTGCTTCTGCTGCTTCATTTCTCGATTCTTCATCCTCCTTAGAATTTTCGCGCTTTTCCTCGGTATATTATTGCTACATTGTTTGCTGGAGATTTTTTTGTTTCTCCTCTATCTCCTTTGTAGTCGAAGTTTGTTGTAATGCTGCCGAGAAGATTAACGGCTTGCCGGCGACCATGACGCTTTGGTGGTTAAACACAGTCACCCTTCCCTCCTCCACACAGCCAAGGTATCTTCGCACTGTGCACCAGACTGTCGTCGGCTGTTTGCATATTTGCGGTGACGCTGCTCCAGCTGACCACGTCAGTAGAGAGATTTAGCTTACCGTGGTCCGCGATCCGCCACCGTGGCCCGCTACCCTGCGTGGGCGGCGCGCATTAGCTGATAGGTCCCGATGTGGTAGGTCTATGAGCCGAAATTCCGTATGTGGCGCCATCTATCGGCGACAAGGGTCTGGGCTTGCGCAGGGGAACGCGTGGTGGTGGATCACGGTACCGGATCGCGGATCACGGTTAGCTAAAACTCTCTAATAGAGAGATTTGGTGAAATTTGTCGATAATTACGTGATGAATGTTATGACCAGTTTTATACTACGTAATCACCTTCCCGAACTTCCAGCCATCTGGTACGCATGCTGTTGGATGAGGCGATTGCTGAAATAGGTAGATAGTATAATTGCGCATCAGGCTGGTTTCAATCGAGAACTTGGAATTAGTAATCCGAGTTCTCGTGGGCGGGGCCCACAAGCTGATTGTTGCCGAAGCGGTAGGACCATGTGCCGACATCCAGTATGTGGCGCCATCTGTCGGCGTCAAGGGATCTGGGCATGCTCAGTGGAACGCGCGGTTGCGGATCACGGTAGCGGATCACGGATGACGGTAAGCTAAAACTCTAATAGAGAGATTTTATGCCCCCGGCAGAAAATAATATAATATACATAAAGGCGGTAGGCGCTGCTCTACCGCCTTTCCACCTAATCTGTATGACAGGTTAAAATCTAGGTTACTTTCTCTTATCCTCCGTTCCATATTTATCATATAAAGCATTAACAGCAGCGGTGATGTGCACGTGAGCTCTGTGTGAGGGCATCCAATTGCTCACGGGCGGGACTTTCGCGAATAACGCTCGGTCCACCAATGTGAATGTGTGACTTATTCTGTGTTAGACTCATCTTCTGTCGCGAGACTCATTTTGTGCCGCATTCATGTGTGAAGTGTCATACAGGTCTTGTTTTCGACGCGGTTTGTTGCGGCCTTTGTTGTATTAGGCTGGAATGGGGGGACTCCAAGCTCATCATCCACTTAGGGGGGACGTGTAAGGCCGCGATAAACGGCAGTTTTTTTTGTTTAGGGTAAAATGACCCTGTGAGATCTCGCGAAGATTTTCGCTTCCACGCATCTTCCCTCCTAGCCCGTCTGACCACTCGCCGATGATGCCTGTCTCCTTCGCTGCCAGATTCAAGTCCCCCGCCCCGGCGTAACCCTGAGCCGCGTCGGCTTCTGTCGTCAATAGACGTCCCTGCGTGCGTCTTGTCAAGGGAGATTAACCAAACAATGCCCCTGTGTCTGGACGCTAGGCGCCGGCTTACCCCTGAGCAGTGTCGACTTCAGTCGTAGGGGCAATGGACGCCTCCGCGCGCGTCTTGACGATCCCTTACATGCGCCCGGTGGCTAATAAAACAGCGTCCTTGTCTCCCCCCCCCCCTCCCCCCCCCCTGATGCGGCGCTTCTTTGAAGGAACGCGGCACTTAATGGAGCCGTTGGACAGACGGCGTCTCTCCCGTTTTGGGCAGCAGCGACGGCTACGAGCACTTTTGTTTTTCCACGTAGACCGTGGGATAAAGGAGGACGAGCGCCGATGGGGAGAGGTTGTTAACCCTCGAGTGGAGAGGGTGTGCAGCGTGCCAGCTGCATTTTTATTTTAAAGAATTAGGGACCAGGGTCAGACATTATGGCCATCCCATCGGGGTTGGGTCTTATTAATCAACGGGTTTGATGGGCTGCATAATTTTGAGGCGGATCATGTGAAGGAACCGCCCTGATGTCATTGTCGTTGCCATGAAAAAGCGGCCATCAGACTCGGTTTAGCAGTTCTGTCCAGTCGAGCACAAGCTGTCGACTCCGTGCTCGACCCATAGCGTTCCTTTGTGTGAGCTAAGCGGTTTTCTGCGTGACATGTTTTGTGCCTGTAATGTACTTTTTTTGCTAGGGCGGTGGTAGCTCTGTGTGAGGCCCCCAGTGTAAATTAAGTTGTATCTTGTGTATATAATCTGTAAATATATCTCCCCTCTTCATTCAATACCAAGACTGCCTAACTTGTCATATTCCATCGTCTGCTGAATGATCCCTTCTGAACCTTCGGAAGGTGACACCTACTGATCACTATAATGTTTGCATTCTTCCATGCTTCCGGTATCGTCGATGACACCAGCACTGCGTATGCAGGGTGGCCAGTTTTTCTAGCAAGATATTCCTCCCGTCCTTCAACAAATCTTTGGTTATCTGATCCTCTCCAGCTGGTTTCCCCCTTTTCATAGTTTTTAATGCTTTCTTGATCTCGCCCTTCGTCACTGGTAGAAAGTCTGACTGTTTTTCCCTTCCACCAATCTCATTGGGGTTCTGACTACTTTGGCTACTGTAGAGATCTGCAAAGAACTCCTCGGCTACTTTCACTTTTCTTGTCCATATTCATGATGACGTTGCCCGCCTTATCCCTTAGCGCATACATCCGGTTTTTACCTAGGCCCAATTTCTTTTTTACCGCTTTAAGGCTTCCCGGTTATTTACAGCATGCTAAATTTTCCCATGTTATATTTCCTTATATCGGCTACCTTGCGCTTATTGATTAGCCTTGATATCTCGGCCAATTCTATATTGGCTGTTTGAGTGGAAGCTTTCACACCGTGGCGTTTCTTAAGCAAATGTTTCGTCTATTTCGACAGCTTATCGGTATCCTCTCTAACTATCCTACCGCCTACTTCTACAGCGCACTCAGTCAAGATATCTCTGAAATTATTGTTCGTTGCTTCTACGATAATATCGCTATCTTCGGTTTGACCTGAATATCTATTCTGTAGCGAGATCCTGAACTCTTCTGCCCCCCTTCCTTTCTTACGAGTCTGTTGCGTTCCTTCAGATTTAGGCTAATTCGGGACCACCATCCTGTGTTCATTGCATCGCACTTTCCTGATTACCTCTACATCTTGCAGAACAGCGGGGGTGGAAGGACTTTTCCCCGTTATGATTTTTCCATGTCCATTTCCGGTTCTTCAGTTTGCTGAAGAATGCATTCATGATTCTTAAGTTATTGCGCTCTGCAAACTCAACCAGTAACTCCCCCCTGCTATTCCTAGAACCAATGCCATAGTCACCTACTGCCTGGTTTCCCGCCTGCTCTTTCCCTACCTTGGCATTGAAGTCGCCCATTAGAACAGTATACTGCATCTTTACTTTTCGCATTGACGACTTTACATCTTTGTAGAAGCTTTCAACTGCCTGCTCGTCATAACTACCTGTACTGCATAGGCCTGTTCAACATTCAGATTATACTGCTTATTAAGCCTAATTACGATGCCTGCCAACCGCTCATTATTATAGTACAATTAATCTATATTACCCGCTATATACTTATTGACAAGGAAACCTACTCCTAGTTCTCGCCTCTCCGGTAAACCCCGATAACACAGTACATGCCCAGCCTTCAGTACAGTATATATGCCGCATTCGGCCACCTAACCTCACTAAGCCCTATCGCATCCCATTTCATACCCTCTAGTTCCTCTAGCAGCGCTGCTGAACTATCTTCCCTAGCTAGGGTTCTAGCGTTAAACGTTGCCTGGGTCAGTTTCAAATAGCGGCCTGTCCAGCGAAGCCAGGAATTCTTAGCACCCCCTGCTGCGTCACAGGTCTGACCGCCACGGTGGTCGGTTGTTCCGCAGTCGCTAGTGACTGAGGGCCGTGGTTTTAAGTAACTAATCAGAGGTTGCGGCCAATTACTGCACCAGGGTGGCCAACTCCTGTTTCAGTGAGGGAGTGCATTTCCAGAGGTGTCACCGGCATCAGGTCGCACCCAAAACCTGTTTATTCAATTCCAGCGAATTGCGCTCCACTAGGATTTGAGCCCCGGTCCTATTGCATGTGAGGCGGATGTTCTACCGCTACGCCGCCGCTACACCTACACACACATATATATATATATATATATATATATATATATATATATATATATATATATATTGTTACGATACGGCAAGCCGATGAAGACAGGAGACAGAACATGACCGATGACGATGGTAGATGATGTTTAATGAATGTTCGCGGCGGGCCTTGCGCGAGTGCTCCTGCCCGCGCCACTGCCCGCTTCTTCTTCCTTGTCGTCCATAACATGACCCGGGGCCACCGAGCGATCGTCCCGATCGTGGACGAGGAAGTTTAGCGATGTTAATGATTTTATGGCGTGATGATGGGCGTGTCTGGATGCTTGAAGAAGAAGAGGAAGAAGGAAGAATAGAACGGCTTGCCGGTACGATGTCTGATGCGTGGGTAATCCGCCTCCCTTGGAGCTGTCAACCATCCGTCACCAGAGTTCATGGGACTGATGGCTTGAGGTCACGTCGGGCAGCTTGGGCGGGGGTTGCGTGTTCGTATCCATCGGTTCCTTCGGGTCATTCGGGTCTTTCGGGTCCTTCATCTCGGTTCTGATTGGTCTGTTCCCCTTGTCTTCAGGTCCGGGCTGGGGGCTGGGCGGTGGTAGTTGTTCAGGTCTGGGCTTGAAGGGCTGGGGCGAAGCTGCTCGGGCCCTCGGTGATGGTCCCGGCTTGAAGATGGCCTCGATGCTCCAAGGCGAGGATGGGGATGTCGTACGCCGCACCTCCAACCAAATGTTACAATACGGCAAGCCGATGAAGACAGGAGACAGAACACGACCGATGACGATGGTAGATGACGTTTAATGAATGTTCGCGGCGGGCCTAGCACGAGTGCTCCTGCCCGCGCCACTGCCCGCTTCTTCCTCCTTGTCATCCGTAACAATATATATATATATATATATATATATATATATATATATATATATATATATATATATATATATATATATATATATATATATATATATATATATATATATAACTTAGGGAGAGAGTAAACGGGATTCCTTGCGCTTGGTTGAGAACAGGTTCGAAACAGAGAAAGAGAATGCAGTGACGTTTCGGCCCCGTGACCCGCCTTCGTCGGAGGAAAAATATGCAGAAGTTTTCGATTTTTCTTCCAACGAAGACTGGTCACATGCAGTCTCATTCTTGCAAAAGACGGACGCTGGTCGACATGCCGAAATAAATCCATCGTTAAACTTTCAAACGCTTGGTGATGCATTTTACATTTATTAATCAGTGGTCATGAACTCTTTGCGATATATATATATATATATATATATATATATATATATATATATATCCCCTTCATGGATCACTGCCTTGTCGTGGCGGAGGGGCTTGCGATACTCGATGAAGTCGTGAGCTCTGCTGTGTAGGGCCACCCAAGATAGACAGGTCATAACAGAGAGTTCTGACAAAATGTGATTCACTGGCGAATGTAATGGCAACCCACTCCAGTATTTCCTGCCAAGAAAACCCTATGGCCAGTCACAATACCATTAATGATATGGCGCCGGAAGATGAGCCCCCCTGGCTGGAAGGCGTCCCGCATGTTACTGGGGATGAACAAAGGGCGATTCCTAGTAGCTCCAGGACGAATGAAGCGGCTGGGCTAAAGCCAAAAGGATGCTCAGTTGTGGATGTGTCGGGAAGCGACCGGAAAGTCCGATGCTGCAAGATGTATCACATAGCAACATGGAATGTAAGATCTATGACGCAAGGTAAACTGGATATCGTCAAGCGAGAAATGGACAGATTGAACATTGATATCTTGGGTATCAGCGAGCTCAAGTGGACCGGAATGGGAGAATTCAACTCGGCGACCATTATGTCTTTTATTGTGGGCACGAATCCAAGAGAAGTAATGGGGTCGCTCTCATAGTAAACAGAAGAATGGGCAAAGCAGTGCTAGGGTAAAACCCCAAAAACGACCGGATGATTTCACTTCAGATCCAAGGTCACCCTTTCAACATAACAGTTATCCAAGTCTATGCACCGACCACTACTGCTGAAGAATCTGACGTTGAGAGATTTTATGCGGACCTACAATGCCTTTTAGACCGCACTCCATCATCAGACGTCGTTTTTCTCATAGAAGACTGGAATAATAAGGTAGGGAGTGAAGAAATATCCGGAATTACAGGCAAGTTCGGTCTTGGTGAGCCAAATGAAGCTGGGCCGAGTCTATTAGAGTTTTGTCAAGAAAACAACCTGACCATAGCGAATACTCATTTTCAACAGCACAAGAGGCGCCTGTACACATGAACTTCACCGGACGGTCTGTACAGGAATCAGATCGATTATATTATTTGCCGGCAGAGATGGAGAAGTGCTATACAAGCAGTAAAAACAAGGCCTGAGGCCGATTGTGGCACCGATCATCAGCTTCTTGTTGCCAAGATTAAGCTTCGATTGAGGAAAACGCAGAAAACTAGAAGGCCTTTCAGGTATAATCTGGATCAAGTTCCATTAAAATATGCTGTGGAAGTGAGGAATCGATTTCAAGAATTAGATCTAGAAGACAAAGAGCCCGAAGCGATGTGGACTGATGTTCGCGATATAATACAAGAAGTTGCTACTAAGGTAGTTCCAAAGCAAAAGAAGTGCAAGAAAGCAATCTGGTTATCTGAAGAGGTTTTGCAAATAGCTGAGGAAAGGAGGATGGCAAAAATTATGGGGGAAAGAGAAAGATACAAGGTTCTCAATGCGGATTTTCAGAAAATAGCAAGGAGAGATAAGAATGCCTTCCTGAACATACAGTGCCAAGCAGTTGAGGACAACAGCCAATTAAGAAACACAAGAACTCTGTATAAGGCAATCAAAGATATAAAAGGAAGCTTCTGTGCTAAGCTGGGCGTGATAAAGGACAAACAAGGCAAGGACCTCACTGAAGCCGCAGAGATAAAGAAGAGGTGGCAGGAATACAGAGAAGAACTGTACAAGAAGGACCCGAATGTACAAACCCAACATAAGACGGTTGTGATCACTGATCTCGAGCCGGGCACCCTGAAGAGTGAAGTTGAATTTGCCTTAGCCAGCCTTGCTAAGAACAAAGCTAGCGGAATTGATGGCATTACAGCTGAATGCTTCAAAACCTCAACCATGACGCTGTTAACATTCTGCCTACATTATGTCAGAAGATTTGGACAACCCTGCAGTGGCCACAGGATTGGAGGAGGTCAGTTTACATCTCCATTCCAAAGAAAGGCAGTGCCAAAGATTGTTCCAACTACCGCACGATCGCGCTTATTTTGCATGCTAGCAAGGTGATGTTGAAAATCCTCCAAGGAAGGCTGCAGCAGTATGTGGATCGGGAGCTTCCGGACGCGCAAGCTGGGTTTTGCAAGGGCAGAGGAACTAGAGGCCAAGTTGCCAACCGTCGCTGGACCATGGAAAAAGCAAGAGAGTTCCAGAAACCCATCTACTTCTGCTTTATTGATTATGCGGAAGCGTTTGACTGCGTAGATCACAGCAGATTGTGGCAAGCTCTCCAAGAGATGGGAGTTCCAATTCACCTCATCTGTGTCCTCAGGAACTTGTAGGAAGGGCAAGAGGCCACAGTCAGAACTGGGCATGGTCTTACTGATTGGTTTCCGATTCAGAAAGGAGTGAGGCAAGGCTGCATACTGTCGCCCTGCCTATTTAACCTATATGCAGAGTGCATCATGAGGAAAGCCGGTCTGGACGAGTCTTCAGCTGGAGTGAACATTGCTGGAAAATGTATCAACAACCTTAGATATGCGGATGATACCACTTTAATGGCAGAAAGTGAAGCGGAACTCAAAAACTTCTGATGCGCGTACAAGAAGAGAGCGAGAAGTTTGGGCTTAAATTGAACATTAAAAAGACAAAGATCATGGCGTCTTGCTCTATCAAGTCCTGGAGCATCAAGGGACAAGAAGTGGAAGCTATGACAGATTTTCTTTTCTTGGGCTCCAAGATTACTTCGGAAGGAGACTACAGCCATGAAATTAGGAGACGCCTGCTTCTGGGAAAGAGAGCAATGGTTAGCCTTGACCGCCTAGTAAAGAGCAGATACATTAGTCTGCCAACCAAGATCCGTATAACTCGTGCTATGGTCTTTCCAGTTGTCATGTATGGAATCGAGAGTTGGACTGTGAAAAAGGCTGACCGCCGAAGAATTGACGCGTTTGAATTGTGGTGCTGGCGAAGACTCTTGAGAGTTCCTTGGACTGCCAGAAGATCAAATCAGTCAATATTGTCGACCATAAACCTCAGCTCAGCCACTTTGGTCATCTGATGAGAAGAGAGGAGTCGCTGGAGAAAGATTTGATGTTGGGAAAGGTTGAGGGTCGCTGGAGAAGGGGTAGGCAGCGAACGCGATGGTTAGATGGCATCCTCGAGGCACTGCAGATGAAGTTACGTGATGTTAGGAAGATAGTGAGAAACCGGAAGGAGTGGCGTGACATGGTCAATATGGTCACGAAGAGTCGGACACGACTGAACGACTGAACTGATATATATATATATATATATATATTCTGTCAAGCAAATGCAAAGCAGGTATCATAAAAAGCTCGCGAGACGACAGTTGTACACTTCTATTCACCATTACCGTTAGGCGCTCTTCGTTGGAGCTCCAGGGTTTATACAGATAATGTTTCCATATGCCTGAGATTCCTTGTGCCTGATGAAGAGAAAGAGATCAGTGTATTGATATGAATAGCGCAGCCGCATTCTATTTTTCATTTACATGAACAGAAAAGGCACCAGTAAGCCGTCCTCTTCGAAGTGCATATCCTGCGTGCATCTTCAATGGCGCAGCATGTACATCTGGCTTCAATAAACATATTTCGCAAAACCACTTAGTAATTGTTCTTTGCGTGCAACTACGGCACTGGTGAACACTCTCAAGGTTAGTATACAGACAACATAAATACCCAAGCAAGTAGCAGGGGGAACAGCGGCCGATGTAGCTCAGTTGGACGAGCACCGGACGCGATATTCGGAGGTCGTGAGTTCGGATCCCACCATCGGCACGTTGTTTTTCCTTCTACTTTGTGTTTAATTATACTTCCCCTAAACAGATTACATTACTGATTTCTGTGATTATCTAAGCAAACATTAAAAAAAAGACATAAAAGTACCATCCCCAACGCTTTCCTTGGCCTCGCCGACTGTTGGCTTCTTTCCTTCATGTATTCTAACGAGCACCCTCATTCCCCCTTCATTTATCTGCTTGCAGCTTACGGGGGTCTCGGTTCTGGCAGTCTTGAAGCCATAGGTAGCTTAAGAGGGTTCTAGAACAGCTTTCGCCCTCGCTCTTGATCACGTTCTACGTGACGCTGGCGGTAACACAGGACGTTCCACGTCCGCCGCTATAGTTGAGGGCGGCGCTGGTGAACACTCTCAAGGTTCGTATACACACAACATAAATACCCAAACAAGTAGAAGGGGGGACAGCGGCCGATGTAGCTCAGTTGGAAGAGCACCGGACGCGATATTCGGAGGTCGTGGGTTCGGTCCCCACCATCGGCACGTTGTTTTTTCTTCTACTTTGTGTTTAATTATCTTTCCCTAAGCAGATTGCATTACTCATTTTTGTGATTATTCAAGCAAAAATTAAAAAAAAATACATAAAACCTAATCCCCAATGCTTTCATTGGCCTCGCCGACTGTTGGCTTCTTTCCTTCATATATATATATATATATATATATATATATATATATATATATATATATATATATATATATATATATACATTGTAACGACGGCGGTAAGACGTCAGAGCGCTGAACAACAAGACGATAGGGTAGGGAGCTCAGCTGGTCAACGGCAGCGCGTCCGGCAAGAGAGTCGTTTTCCAACGTCTTTCTCCTTCACTTGTGTTCTAAACTTCATCTTCTTCTGTGCTGTTACATTTTCCCCCTGGGCAGACCAAGTTCCCCCGGGCGAGATAGTTATTCGTTTCCACGAGAGTGACACGGCTTCATCCGGGCGAAATGGGCAACTTCATTTCTGACTGAACGACGACCATTTGCTGTCGTACGTGCTATTTGGTAGTTCACTTCACTCACGCGTTCAAGCACAACGTAAGGGCCAGCGTAATGCGCCAACATTTTCTGGGCTAAACCGCGCTTTCGGAGAGGTCGCCAAAGCCACAATAAATCTCCAGGGGCGTAAGACACATGGTTATGCCGGCTGTCGTACCGAGCTTTTGAACGTTCTTGCGAGGCGAGAATTCGCAAACGCGCGAGACGGCGAGCTTCTTCGGCTCGACAGAGTTTCCGCGATGCACGGTTCATCATGGACGGAGTAAGGAAGAATGGTGTCTAGACAATACCGAGGAGGACGGGCATATAGCAGGAAGAACGGGCTGTAGCCAGTCGTCTCATGTCTTGCAGTGTTGAATGCAAACGTTAAAAACGGTAGTATAGTATCCGAATTCTTTTGGTCAAATGCGATGTTCATAGATAGCATGTTTGTGAGTGTGCGGTTTGCGCGCTCTGTCAAGCCGTTGGTTTGAGGGTGATATGGAGTGGAATGCTTGAAATGCGACGCACACAAACGATGAAGCTCTTCCACAACATCTGTCATAAACTGGCGACCTCGGTCACTGATGATCACTCGCGGAGGTCCATGACGGAGGATCACAGAACGGAGCAAGAACAGGGACGCGTGGTGAGCGGTGGCTGAAGGAAGAGCTGCCGTTTCGCAGTAGCGGGTGAGGTAGTCGGCGCAAACCACGATCCAACGATTTTCGTCGGGTGACTTCGAGAAGGGACCCATAAGGTCGATTCCGATGTTCTGAAATGCACCACGTGGTGGAATCACAGGATGCAACAGGCCCTGTGGCGTGCACGTAGGGCATTTGTGTCGTTGGCACTCAGTGCAGCTCGCCACATATCGCTCAGTCGTCTGGCGCATCTTTGGCCAATAAAACCGGTCGCGGGCGCGATGGAGCGTTCTTGCAGAGCCCAGGTGACCGGAAGTGGGGTGGTCGTGCATGGCGCGTAAGATGCACGAGCGGTAGCTCTCGGGAACCACAAGCAGAAAATTCGTACCGGTTCTTGAGTAAGCCTTTTTGTAAAAAAAGCCATCACGGAGACAAAATGGGCTGTAAGCAGTGGAATCCCGCGCCTCTGCAAGCAGGGGCTCGAGGGTTATATCGGTCTCTTGCGCAGTCCGCAGAGCCGAGTCGTCGGGAAACTCGGGCACGACGGTGGCGATGTAATGATCGAAATCAACAGAGTCACATTCGGTCGTAGGAAGACGAAGACGTGAAAGACAGTCTGCATCGGCGTGTTTGCGGCCACTCTTGTACAAAACTGAAGTCGTACTCTTGCAGACGAAGGGCAAAGCGTTCCAGACGACCAGATGGATCAAGAAGGTTGACAAGCCAACACAGGGCATGATGGTCCGTCACAACCGTGAAATGGCGTCCATATAGGTAGCACTGAAACCGCTGAACAGCGAAAACTACAGCGAGACACTCCTGCTCCGTAACACTGTAGCTCAGGTTTGCTGAGGGAACGGCTTGCATACGGAATTACATGCTCGCCTGTTGTCGAACGTTGCACAAGCACAGCGCCAACACCAATCCCACTTGCATCAGTGTGGATTTCAGTCGGAGCGGAGGGGTTGAAGTGCCGTAGTATGGGATGTGACGTAAGCAGAAACTTTAGTTGGCGAAAAGACGCATCGCAATCTGAGGTACAGTCGAAAGGGACGTCCTTTTGTAGAAGGGATGTCAGAGGGTAGGCGACGTCGGCAAACCTTGGGATGAATAGTCGAAAGTAGAAACACAGGCCCAGAAAACTGCGTAACTGCTTTTGAGTATGTGGTCGTTGGAATGCTGCAACTGCTGCAGTCTTCTGTGGATCTGGCCGAACTTCATCGCGGTCGACGAGATCCCCAGTTCCAGCGCTTGACGTTCACCAAAACAGCACTTTTTGGAATTCAGGACAAGGCCAGCCTTCTGTAGGCAATCTAAAACAACAGCGAGTCGCGTGTTATGTTCATTAAAAGTCCGGCCAAAAATAACAACTTCGTCTAAATAGCACATGCAGATTTCCCACTTGAGGCCACAAAGTACTGTGTCCATAAATCTTTCAAATGTGGCCGGCGCATTACATAGGCCGTCCGACGTAACAAATGTAGTTTTTTCCTTGTCAGCATGGTCCATAGGAATCTGCCAATAACCCGATTGCAAATCAACTGAAGAAAAATAACACGCGGAGAAAAGGCAATCTATGGCATCGTCGATGCGTGAGAGAGGATACACATCCTTTTTAGTGATGGAGTTGAGGCGACGATAGTCAATGCAGAACCTCCATGTTCCGTCTTTTTTCTTCACCAATATCACGGGAGCAGCCCAAGGACTGGAGGATTCCTGTATTACGCCCCTGTTCAAGATGTCTTGAACTTGCGCGGTGATGATCTTACGCTCTGATGGTGACACACGGTACGGCATTTGACGGATCGGATGGGCAGATCCCGTGTCAATCCTGTGGCGTGCGCGCGACAGCGGAAAACGTTGCGAGCCGTCGGACTGCGTGAAATCAAATACGGATAGGTGCTGGGACAAGAGGTTCTTTAATATCTGTCGTTTTGAGGTGTTCAACGATGCGCTGATCATCGGAAGAAGCTTTTCGTCAGCCGGTGAGTTAGTAGCGGAGTTGTCTAGGGAAGGAGTAACGACAGCTACACAATTCGGGAGAGATGCGCTACATGAAGCTAGTTTGGAGCCCGCTGGAAAAAACAACTGGTTCCGTTGAGCAATTTATAGTCCACAGTCCGGTACGGCCCTCTTTCACGCGAACTAAACAATCAGGCACTAACGCATTTTTCTTTACGCACTGTAAATTAGGAGCCGCCACAGTAGCCTCAAAAGAGTCGTTAATAGCACGGGAGCAGGACACCTGGACACACACTGCTGAATGTGACGGTATGACGACTTCATCACACACACACAAAACGTCTTCATAATTTGATGTCTCTTCCAAAAGTTCGCGAGGAAGAGAACCACTAACACTCAACTCTATCGTTCTACAGTCAACTGTAGCGCCGCACATACGCGGGAAGTCAATTCCCAAGATTACGTCGTGTGTAGATCGGGGCAGTACTGCAAACTCCGCCGGAAATACTGTGCCCCCAAGGAAACTTTAACGCTGCATACTCCAACCAGATACACTAACTCTCCACTTACTCTCTAAAAGTTTGCATTTTTGTCCCTTACAAACATAACTTTGTTCTTCAAAAGGTTCTTAAAATTTTAACTCATTACTGAAACTGTAGCACCATTGTCTACCAATGCCAACGTTGGCAAACCATCAACAATCACATTGACCTTGTTCTTTACCATGAACACACAAGGAGGAATAATAGGTAGCAGCGCACATTGTCCAGCAACCTCACCTCCATTGGCCACGCTGGCTAGTTTTCCTGCGTTGGTGGTGGAGATCGGCGCCGTGGAGACGGGGAGCGGCGCACACAAAATGACGGAGGTGGTGTCACACTAGGGTCAGACGCTGGCGAATGGCTGCGGTGCCCTTCGTTTTGAAAACGGCCCCTCCGGGAAGGATGTTCCGGCCGATAGTTGTCGATGTAGGGATGGATGATGCGTCGGTTCGGTGCCGTCAGGGGATTCCGGAACGATGTGCGCCGATTGCAGTAGCAGGAAATGTGACCCACGGCACCACACCGGTAGCACACCGGAAGAGGTCGCTCAAAAAGTGGCGTGTCAGCTGGTTGCTGCATGGTAGGCCGCGACGAATATCCGGATGGTGGTTCCGGGACGATGTAGTTGTCCGGCAATCGGCGCGATGTACGACTGGAGTAAGAGCGAGGATCTCTACGCTGATGGCAAGATAATTGTTGGACATTCTCTTCAGGTCTTGGTCGCGGAGTGTATAGGTCTTCGCGGCAGACAAAGTCGGTGACATTCGCGGACATCGGCGGTCACGCACCCCCATAGGTTGGACGAGCATATACGTCCCCTTCGAAGCCATTGGGCCAGGCAAGCTGCTCACGCCGTGACATCTCATCCCGAACAATTTCACGGATGGCACACAGGAGGCTTTGAGATGGCGATTCTTCAATGCTAGCCCCTGTAGTCACATTTGCAAGCCGTCCAAAGTTCGGTGTAATGTGGCGAGTCTTTAGGGCCTCGAATGTTCGGCAGTGCCGGATAATGTCAGATACCGAACTCAAGTTTTCCTTGGCAATGAGGAAGTGGTAGACATCTTCCGCAATGCCCTTGAGCAGATGGCCTACCTTCATCTCCAGTCATCCTGCTGTCGATGGTCTTGCACAACTTGAGTATGGCCTCTATGTAGCTGGTGCAAGTTTCTCCGGCTGCCTGGGCCCTCTGAGCAAGTGTCTGCTCGGCCTCTTTCTTCTTTGCAGCTAGGTCACCGAAATTACGGCCGCTCAATAAACGCGCAAGTGCTCCTCCATTGAGCGGCCGTGCCGAAACATTCCTTGATAGCTTCGACAAAACTTTCCCAAGTTGTCAGGGAGTCCTCGTGGTTCTCATACCACATCAAGGCGGTTTGCGTCAAAAAAAAGAGTACATTGGCTAGTTTAGCCACTGACTCCTAGCGGTTACAGCGGCTCACACGTTCATAATGAGTGAGCCAGTTATCAACATCTTCCCTTGCTTGGCCGGCAAAGGAACGAGGCTCGCGAAACAGTAACGTCGCATTCGTGGTGGTCGGCGGTGCATCGCGAGACGGGGGTAGAGGGTCCCGTGTTGATGTTTGGGGCTGCTCGGTAGTCTGCTGCATTCTTGTTGAAAAGGGTGGGAGACCAGCGAGGCAACGGCTCCGACGAAGCTACAGCGATTGAGGATGCGTCTTGAGGGTAGTCGTACCCAGCACCTGATCACCAATTTGTTACGACGGGAGTAAGACGTCGGAGCGCTGAACAACAAGACGATAGGGTAGGGAGCTCAGCTGGTCAACGGCAGCGCGTCCGGCACGAGAGCCTTTTTTCAACGTCTTTCTCCTTCACTTGTATTCTAAACATCATCTTCTTCTGTACTGTTACAATATATATATATATATATATATATATATATATATATATATATATATATATATATATATATATATATATATATATACATATATATATAGATATATATATATATATCTTTTGAAAAAAGGAGGCTAGGTTGAGACGGCAAGGCCAGCGATGCCTTGTCTAGCGTTTTAATCCGATGGCAAAACCCAGGCGCGTGCCGGAGCCGGCGCCGCGAGACGATGATGATGGTATGTACAAATGAAAGAGGAAGATCATGGCATGTACAAATTAAAGAACATCCACGGAAGGCTCACACAATCTGCCCAGGGGGTCGGAAGCGGCCAGCCTGGCCGCTCCTACCTAACCGATGCATCGCAGCGCACAAACGGTTTCAGTCGAGACACATGAACAATTTTAGTTCCACGGTGGCGTCGATCAGCTGGGGGATCAACAGGCGTCACTTTGTAGTTCACTGGGGAAGTTTGGCTTATGATCTCATAGGGACCTACGTAGCGGTGGTGGAATTTGTCACTAAGGCCAGGGGTGCGCAATGGTGTGTAAAGCAGTACTTCGTCACCAGGACGAAAAGAGACCACTCTATGTGTAGAATCATAGCGAGTCTTGCGGAATTCCTGGCACGCTGTCGTGTTGAGGCGGGCAATATGACGGCATCTGGCCACACGAGATAAAAAATGGGTAGGTACTGATATGGAGTAGTCGGGCGTAGAGAAGAAGGAAGCGTCGAAAATTGTAGTGGGAGGACGGCCATAAACAAGGAAAAATGGAGAGTAATAGGTAGTTCGCTGTACTGCTGTATTATAGGCGAATGTGACGAATGGTAGAATAGTGTCCCAATTTCGATGATCTGGTGTGATGTACATTGATATCATGTCCGACAAGGTGCGATGAAATCGCTCAGTCAGACCGTTAGTCTGGGGATGGTAGCTTGAGGTTGTCTTATGAAGGGTGGATGAGGCGTGAAGAACTTCGGCAACGACTTTCGATAAGAAGGCTGTGCTGCGGTCACTTAGGAGCACCCGAGTAGTGCCATGACGCAATACAATTGATCGCAAAAAGAAATTTGCTACTTCTTCAGCGGAACCAGTCGGTACAGGTGCTGTCTCAGCATAGCGTGTGAGGTGGTAGACAGCTGTTATAATCCAATGGTTAACCCCATAGGAGAGAGGTAGGGGACCATATAAGTCGATGCCGACTACGTCGAATGGCGTGGTGGGACAAGGAAGAGGTTGTAGAATTCTAGCGGGCGCAGAAGTCAGCCGTTTGCGACGTTGGCACAGAGGGCAGGATGCGACGTATTTGGCAACGGTGGAAGATAAGCCAGGCCAAAAGAATCGTTTTCTCACGCGGTCGTAGGTTTTGTCAAAACCAAAGTGACCTGCAGTAGCGTCATCGTGGAGAGCCGCCAGTATACGTGGGCGAAGCACACGCGGCGCGACTGGGATCCAGCGAGTTCCATCAGGGCAATACATGTAGCGGAGTAGGATGCCATCTTCGAGCTTGAAATTGCGAAGCTGTCGGCGAGGCCTAGCATTGGGCGGCTCCGAAGCCCCGATGAGGCGGTCGAAGATAGGGCGGCAGTAGTCATCGGCTAATTGCTGTGAGCGGAGAGCGTGCTTGTTCTCAGAGTCGTCAAAACAAACGGTTGTGATATACGTCGGGCAAAGAGATTGTCTGCTCTGGTCAGAGGTGGAAATGAATTGTGAAGAAAAGCAGCAAGTAGATTCCGAAAGGGGACAGCGAGAGAGATCGTCGGCGTCTTGGTGTTGGCGACCAGATTTATAAGTGACGTCAAAATGGTATTCTTGCAGGCGTAGAATCCAGCGGCGAAGTAGGCCTGTCAAATTTTTGAGTGAAGACAACCAGCAAAGAGCATGGTGGTCGGTCACAACTGTGAAGTGCCGACCGTATAGGTAAAGGCGAAATTTTTGGACAGTCCAGACGACAGCAAGACACTCCTGCCCGGTAATGGTGTAGTTTTTCTCAGCTGGAGTGAGAGTCCGACTGGCAAAGGCAATCACTTTCTCACGGGATGTTGCATCACGCTGCAGAAGTACAGCGCCAAGACCGTGACCACTGGCATCGGTGTGCAGGATAGTTGGAGCGCTGTCGCTGAAGTGGCCAAGAACAGGATCTGATGTGAGGGCGTGCTTGAGGTCATTAAAAGAAGTCTCGCACTGCTCAGTCCACACGAAAGGGCTGCGTGCCTTAAGTAGCTCATGAAGTGGTGCAGCAATAGTTGCAAAATGCCTTATAAAATGCCGGAAATAGGACGCGAGGCCGAGGAAACTGCGCAAATCTGTAATCCGTTGTGGACGAGCAAAGTTCAAGACCGCGATTATTTCTTCAGGATCTGGGCGAATGCGTCATGGCTGACCAGATGTCCCAATATTCTAATTTCCTTCTGTGCAAAGTGGCACTTCTTGGTGTTGAGCTGAAGGCCTGCCGAAGCGAGACAGGTGAGGACTTCATTCAGGCGCGTGAGATGGTCAATAAAGGTAGCCGAAAAGATAACAATGTCGTCCAAGTAACACAAACAGGATCTCCATTTGAGGCCACGAAGTACAGTGTCGATCATTCTTTCAAATGTCGCTGGTGCGTTACAAAGTCCGAAAGGCATAACATTAAATTCGTAAAGGCCATCGGGTGTTGCGAAAGCGGTTTTTTTCTTTGTCGTCTTCGTGCATAGGTATTTGCCAATAACCTGAGCGAAGGTCCAAGGTCGAGAAATATTCGGAGCCTTGGAGGAGTTCAAGGGCGTCATCAATTTGCGGCATCGGATATAAATCTTTGCGGGTAATTTTGTTGATTGCGCGGTAATCAACACAAAATCGTACCGAGCCGTCCTTTTTTTAACTAGCACTACTGGGGAGGACCATGGGCTTGTTGAAGGACGAATTATATTGCGATGAAGCATGTCGTTTACATTTTCCTCAATTGCTTTTCGTTCAGAGAGGGAAACCCGATAAGGCCGTGGTCGAGCGATAGAGTTACTTTCAGTAATGATGCGATGGTGCGCAAAACTAGTCCGTCCCAGTGGTGTGGAAGTGGCATCAAAAATGGCTTTGTGGTGTCGAAGCAATGTCAGCAGTTCTTGGCGTTGGTTCGGCGTGAGTTTAGGATTAATAGTCTTTGCGAGAACAGAAAAGAGACGTCTGACGAAACACGTTGCTGAGGCGGAGGGGCGGTGAGCACCATCAGGGAAAAAGGTTGAACATCCACCATACAATTCAGAGAAGTTCCTTTTGGGAGCACGAGGGATTCACGTGAAGTGTTAGTGGCCACTACTGTCGCCAATATATATATAGAGAGAGCGGTAAGTATGGCAAGCTGATGACGGTGATGATGTACTTGTTCGTGTCCACAGGTTGTGTATGTCCCTCAGCGTGTTTCGCTTTTCTAGTATTACATCACGTTGTAGCAAATGACGTCTCTAATTCTTTACATGGCAAGGATGAGAAGCTGGGTGTTTACGATGTAAAATCATAAGGACGATGAGAAGGAGGAGGAAAATCTTTTTTTCTTAATGAAATTTAGGTCAGACACTCCCAACAGGGCCCTTTAGTCCAGGAGCCCTCTCGATGTTCCGTATAGCTTGGCCCGCTCTACCCTTCGCAACTGATCAGCGGGTTGTGTGACGAGAAGGCCGGCATCCCAGGAGGAGGGCATGGAGTTTTGTAATGGGAGGAACGCAGACAGGATGTAGGATATCCCGTAGGGAATGAATAGCAGAGAATGGCTGAGGTGTCGATGTTAGTGTTGCAGTACGGTTTGAAGAGTGTGGGGTGAAAGATGAGGGTGAATTGAGGAGATAAGGACGAAAGTCTCTGGATTTATCGCCATTACGTGCTTTCGATGTGACTGACCGTGTGGTGTGACAAACAATATTAACAAAATATACCGCACCCAGAAACTAGAAGTAAGGGTTGTCAACTCAAAGTATCTATGCCAGACTAACACTACCAGTCTAGTCATTCAGGCAAATTTACACTTTCAACCCGAAGAATAATTTCCTTAATATTTTTTGTACCAAGTATTTAATGGCCAATGTAAAATAAAAAAAAATCGGTCTGGCTTCGCTCATGGTTAAGCCTAGGATGCGAAGCATACTAGCATTTCTTCTGCGCGCTGCTCCTTTCGTTTCACATTTTGCTTCTTCCGGTAAGCACGCTCCTATACAATGCTCTGTTCCCGCTGTTCAGGAGTTTCTTCAGCACGCATTTTCCGTTTGGTAGCATTTCGCCACTCGAACCGAGTAGAAGTACTCGAAGCTTCATCCTTCACCTTGGCATCGGTTGTCGAACGCTGCCGTCTAGCTGCATAGTGTGCACGTCGCTTGGCAAGCCGTACTTCTCGTTCTTCTCCCGTTTCCGTGGCTGTTTGTAACTTGCGCTTTGCGGTTTGGCGAGCCACCCTCTCCCTGGCCGACATCTCGCTGCTCAACTGACTCAACGAGTGCGTCGCCTTTTATACAATTGCGTGACGTCAGTATCTCCTAGTGGTAGGAGCGGGAGTTAGGCCGCCGGCGGAGGCTGCGCGTCCGCAAGCGAGCGCACGAGTTGAGCCCCAGCTTTCACAGCTGTTGTGACGTCATATCACGTGGTGCGCCGATGTAGGTTGGTTGGTTGGTTGTACAACTTTTAATTCCATCGGAAACGGGGAGTCGTGCGCCCGCGGATTAGAGGCTGGCAGGTAGCCCTTGGCTTGTTGCGGCCTCTTCCGCCAGATGGACGGTGCGGTGCTGGATCGCAGGGTCCGCGCTTCGCAGCAGGGTAACCCAGGCTTCTCTACTTGTAATATTTTGCCCTATCCCTGGAGATTGCGGGCACTCCCAAATTATGTGGTCGAGGGTCGCTCTCGCCCCACAGTGTTTGCAGAGATCATTGTCTCTAAAGTCTGGTAGCGCGTGAAACCCCCAGAGCGGGTTCATGAGCGTGTTAGTTTGTAACCGCCTCCACGCGACAGCTTCTCTATTATTTAGTCTAACATCTGGCGGGGGTACCAGTCTACGTCCCAATGTATAATGGTCGATGATTTCCCCGTAATTTTGCAGACGCTCGTCGTATGTCCAGTGTTCGGGGGGCTCGACGGCTACCCGGAAGTAGAGAGCTCGGGCTAGCTCGTGAGCCGCCTCGTTACCAGGGACGGCAGCGTGAGCGGATGTCCAAATTAACTGAATTTTCCTATTTATCGTTCTTTGGGTGAGGATTTTGGCCGCCTGCGGCGATATTCTCCCCTTCCCAAAATTTTGAATGGCAGTCTTACTGTCGCTAATTATGAACTTGGCTTCTGTTCCTACGCAAGCTAGCGCTATCGCAACTTCCTCCGCAATCTCTTTGTTGCGGCCTCTGATGGCTGCCGCGGATACCGGTGCCCCTCGGCCGTCGACTACCGAAGCTACCGCCGCACCTGTTCTGCCACTTGCCGCATCAACATAGACTATTTCCTTTGCTCCCATGTTCTTGAACCGTCGCTCTAGAGCATCGGCTCGTTTGGCCCTTCTTTCGACATTAAATTCTGGATGCATATTCCTAGGAAAGGGGGAGGACTACCAAGGCATTCCTAATTTCACTATTAATTGTGACTTTTTTTTGAACTCCCCTATCTGGGTTGAGGCCTAATTTTGCAAGAATTACCCTGCCCGTCTCAGTGGTGCTTAGTCTCTCTAATTGGGAGACTCGCACTGCCTCCGCCAATTCTCCCCACGTGTTATGCACCCCGAGTTCGAGCAGTCGTTCGCTCGAGGTACCGATGGGCAGTCCTAGCGCCTTCTTAACGCATCTTCGAATCAGGCAGTCTAACTTCTCTTTTTCGCCGGCTTTGATGTCCAGGTAGGGCGTGGCGTAACTGATTCTGCTTATTACGAATGCCTGGATTAGTTTTAGTAAATTTCTCTCATTGAGGCCTCTTCCTTTAGTGGCGACCCTCCTCAAGAGCCCGAGGGTTTGCATCACGTAACTTTCAAATTTTTTCAGGACCTCTCCATTATGGCCGTGGCATTGCATGACCATCCCAAAAATCCTGATTTGAACTACTTTTGCCACCGGTTTGCCCTCCACCTGAATATGAAACTCCCCGCTATTCTTGCAGCAGAGGTACTTTGGGCTATAAACGAACAACTCAGATTTATGCAGGGAGCACGAAAGCCCCCTTTTAGCCGCATAATCGACAATGATGTCGGTCGCTGCTTGCAGGCGTTCCTCCGTACTCGCATCGCTCCCATGGTTAATCCAGAGGTTAATATCGTCCGCATACATGCTAAAATTTAGCCCCTTGATTTGGTTAAGTTTACCCGGGAGGCCTCTCATTGCCACGTTGAATAGAAAAGGCGATAGCACTGAGCCCTGCGGTGTGCCTTTGCTTCCTAACTCTATCGTAGGAGATTCTAAATTTTGATATATCATGCAGGCCTTTCTGCCCGATAAGAAGCCTTTTATGTAGTTGTACGTTCTCTCCCCTACTCCGAGCACTTCGAGCCCTTCGATAATAACCTCGTGGTAGCTACGCGGCCGCGCGCGGCGCAGCAAGGAAGAGCTCTGTTGCGCGGCTAGTATGCTTCGCATAAAAAGTCACAAAATTACACCCTCCTTTCTAGCACTCATCTAAAACCAACAAGAGTAAAACAGTTCGTCAACCTACAAAGCACATTTCACACAGGTACGCACTGGAATGGCATCCATGGTAGGATAGGAACACGGCGATGGAACGAGCGCTTTGCAGTGCCGGGTGCCATGCGAAGTTGTAGAGCAGCCACCGAGGCTGTGTGGTGCATTCGCGGTTCCACCAATTTGATAATCACCGTGACCGGGGACAGAAGCAACCGAATACCACATAAGAAGTTTGAGCGAACTTCCCATGTGCTGCGTGATGGTATTGCACGTTAAAGATCCCCAGGGGATAAAATTACCCTATTGTCCTCCACATTGACTCTTGTCATTACACTTTTGCTCCCACCTTAAGCATTTTCCTTTGACGCGTATCAGGAGTCCATAGAAAGGTGTGACAGATACTGCGCCTTTGCATTCCTGCAAATCAATTTATTTATTGGATACCTCTTTCATGTGGTATAGTAATAAACATGCGCAAATTAATGCCGTTGGTGGTGGTGATGGTAAGCATTTATGTAAAAGGAGAGGTTGCTTGGATAGCCACCCCTAGTGGCCCGCTCCCCTTACAATACTAGGTGGCGTCCCTTATTCCGAGGCCTCCATTGGTCTGTGCCGCCACACGAGTTCGCTGTACCAGCGTTTATGGTGCCGCTAGATCCAGGCAGCCGAGCAGGGTCGCCTTCCAGTCCTCTCGGGTAGGGGAAGGGGTTATGAGTAAAAGAAAAGGATTTAGCTGGCATGCCCAGACCATGTGAATGGTGTAAGCCACCTCTCCACAGAAAAAGCAGAGGCCAGAGAAGGTAGGGTCGAAATGTTGGCAGTCGAAAACGATGCTGCTTAGCACCCCAACAAATATTAGCCCGAATAGACAAAAAGAAGTGCTTTTTGTGAAGGCATCGTTATGACGCTTCGGAAGAGAAATTAATGAATTCGTTATTCATTTCTTACTGGCCGGTATTTCTGTTCGTATTGTTGCTCAGACTGTAAATGTGAACTTATCGATACAAAGGAGGTTGCGTGTACATACCCTTTCTTTAGACGCCTGAAATAGTAAATAGTTTATCGGAAAGGAAAGGCGAGTATTTCACATGTTTTCTGTGGATGCCTAAACAGCTAGTTTAGGGACGGGACCAAGCTGAAAGTGAAAGCGGAAAGGAGAAGGCAAAAAAAACTTTAGCTCTATGTTATTTTTCGGCGATTTTGGTGTGTATTCAGAGGTGTCTCCTTGTTGCATCCGCAAGAGTCTTCTCCGTCAACCTTGGCCACCTCCAACCAATGGCCGGTTCCCTTAGTCCAGGGCTCTGCTGGCAACTGCCGCCCGTTGATTTCGCTCTACAAGACCTTGCTGCTCTTCGCAGCTGTGGCTGGACAGCATTCTCCCAGTGAGCCGCATCAGGGATTCATATTTTGGGGTCCATGTCTGTGTTTTGAAAGGCCCATGTGATTTGAAATTGTTTTCGCACCATGGACATTGGTCTGGTATATTGCAGGGTTGATTTTGTTTAAAATGTTTAGATATCGGTACGAAACTGTCTATAATTGTTCCCAAATGACTGCTTTCTTTCTGTTGAAAGGTCTGTGCGGCGGGAGATATCGCATTCTTCTGCCTCTATAGTTTTCTAGTATGGCCAAGTATGTCTTGGGTGCTGGCGAAACTTCTGTGGTCTTGGCGGATGCTCCGAAAGTAGTCTATGCTTGAGCTACCCTGTCAACCTTTTGGTTCGCTGCGCCCCTATGTGCTCCGGTACCCACATAATTTTGTGTGTGGACTTGTTTTTTTCTTTGGTGTTTTTAATTCTGTCGCTCGCTTCGAGGAGTATAAGGAGTGCCTGACGCCCTATCGTGTCATTCATGTAATTTCGTTAGGCTGTTTGAAATTACGTGAGCATCGTTAATGACCGCCCGGTTTTATAGCCCTCCGTTACCGCTATGTAATGGCTTCTTACTCGGCCTCTGCTGCTGGGCTGTGTAGCATAGATGCACTGGTCTCTTCGCGTAGAGACGAATCGACTCCAGTGTCCACTGCAACTTTGGTATCTCCTCCTCTTGAGAACGAGCCTGCATACATGGTCGTGTCTTCAAGAGTGTATGCTTTTTGAATGAATTCGGCCCTTGCTTCTCTTCTTCTTTGGCGGAGGTTAGGGAGCATGTTCCTCGAGGTTGGAACTACCTTGAGGGGTTTGGGAAGCTCGGTGAGGATCGTTGCAGTCCTCGACATTTCTCGCATCTTCTCACGGTATCTGTGTCTCTGTTAGCGCACTCTTCCAGTTATTGCCTGCAGCATACTGAGTTTTTGCGACTCAAGCTGCACCTCACGCAGCTCCTCAAAGATGTTTTACAAACCAAGGGCAAATAGTTTTTTGTAGATATGTTACGTGGTAGTCGGAGCGTTGTCATACACTCTGCGTAAGAGGGCATCCGCGTGTTGCATTTCTCTCTTGATGAGGGACTGGTAGGGTAGGCTGTAAATAACTCAGTTATCTATCAGGCTTCTCACTAGTTTTAGTACGTCCTCTTCTCGCATACTATGCCGCCTGTTGGTAATGCGGATGATCATACGAGCAACTAGTAGCGTTGTAATTTTGAGCAGGGCAAAAGTGTGAGTATTGCTTTGGTTGGATTGAAACTACATGCTCAATATTCTTTTCATCGTATATTCCGGTATGGGCATTCCTTCAATGTAGCTCTTGAGTTTCAGGTCCACACTAGTTGGGATGGTTCGGGCTCATTTGCCTCTCCAGACTCGCAGCAGTTCCGAAATCTCGGTCGAGCATGCGAGCCCTCTTTCGGCGAGATTTTACAGTACACAGGAGGCCGCTTCCTGTACCTTTTCTTTCTTCCGCCAGATGGAATCGGTGTTTATCCAGACTGTTATGTCGTGTACATACATGGCGTGCCTGAATAGTTTTTATGCTAGGCCTATTATAAGCATTTTGAAAAGGATAGGTAAGATGACTGGCCCTTGGTGTGTTCCTTTGTTTACCGCGTGAATTTTTTTCGATCGAAGGTCTCCCATGCCGATGGTTGCAATTCTATCAGAGAGGAAAGCTTTGACGCATCCGTAGACTCTGCGTACGCCGTCCAGGTCGTCAAGACTTGCAAGGATCGCTTCGGTGCTGGCGTTAGTGAGTGACTGCTTGATGTCCACGGTCATTATGACATTTTCACTTATTGGAAATAGGTGCGCAGCACGTAATTTTGTATTTGGAAGAGTGCGTCGAGGGTTTTGGTCTGAAGCTCAAGATTTTAGGGAGTACACAGTTATCATCTTCCATCTATTTTGCAGTATGCGCGTCGCCACCGACTCCTAAAGCATGCCAAGGTATTATGTGAGCGAGATTTACCTGAGAGTTTACAAGTTTGCAGCTTTTGATTACTTCGTCGTGAGTCCAATCTTCGGAAACCATCTCTGCCTCTAAGTGTTTCCCAAGAAAGCTTACGAGTTCTTGCTTGAGGTCATCACGCAGGTTGCGAATCAGAGCTTTGTCGATTCTGTCCGCTTCTACTGCCGTGTTTTTGTTCGTACTACTTGTGTCCGCGTAATCTTCCTCCACAGTTATGGGGCGGTAGAATCTCGTTTTCGTCTCTGGGATACGTTTCTTGGTATCTAGGGGGTTTTGATAACGAAACATTTGCACGTGCTTTCTCTAGGAGGTCGATGTCCGAACCCGCGAAGGATGGAATAAATTTGTGGATGGCTTTATTGTACTGTAATTTCACTGTTTCCTGATCGATTAATTTTCTTAGAAGATTAAAGGTTCGAGCTGTGCCTAGGGTTCATTTAGGTGTGTCGCTGAATTTTTCCAATTTCGTTTCGAGAGTTGCATCGCGTACTCTTTAGCTTTTGCGTACATTTTTCTATCTTTAGGCATAATTTTTTGTTGTGTTTTTGTTTCCGTCATCTTCTGGTTAGACTGCCGCACATCCCCAAATAAGAGAAGGTGCACGTCTACTTCGGGCGTTGTTGTTTGTGTCACTTTTTGTTTGCATTTTTGCTATCTTTAGGCATAATTTTCTGTTGTGTTTTTCTTTACGTCATTTTGTGGTTAGACTGCCGCACATCCCCAAATAAGAGAAGGTGCACGTCTACTTCGGGCGTTGTTGTTTGTGTCACGTTTTGTTTGCATTTTTTTCGTGTTTCCCTCGGGATGCCGCTCCATTCTTCCAGTTATTAGATACCGCCTTCAGGTTTCTTGCAAGCCTGCGAAACGCATTCCAGTCTGTGAGTTTTGCTTATCTAATCTAGCGTCCTATCCTGACCGGTGCTATCCTTGTCCGAAAGATCGCTGATTATGTTTCACATCATGTTTTCCCACTGTGTATTCCTGCTCTTCCTTACCAACGTGGGGTCGGGGCATATCTCCGTGCTCACGCTATTCCTGATTCTCTTTGGAGTGGCGGGATCTCTGATTTGACTTCAGCCACAATGTTTTGCTACCTCCTCTAATGTTCTTCTCTTGATAATAAGTTTTTGGTAACCCCAACTCGTGTCCTTGGTGTTGAAATCTCCTACAATAATGAATGCATTTTCTTTGGCCAGCTTGTGCGCTCTGTGGAATAGTTAGAAGAATTTGGTATTTCTTTATAATGGCGGGCTGTAGGCGTTCAGCATGAATGTACTCCCTCCCTGACGCTTTTCCAGAATTATTTCGACAAGCGCGTGATCGATTTCGTCAGCGATGGTACTGTGCCTGATTGCGGTTATGGTTTTCCTGACTGCAACGGCCGCTTCACTTCTGTTCCGACTCTCGTAAACTTGTGGTTTGGTTCCATTCTCTTGGAGCGCAATTGCATTGGGGTGTAAGCTCTTATTTATATATTGCTTTATGAAGCCGTGCGGTTTGCGGTAGCCTTTATAGTTCTATTGTCAAATTTCTACGTGTTCTTGTTCTTGCTTACACGCCTTGGTCCTGTTTACGCGTTACTGTTCTCGCCTTATTCGACAGTGAACGCCGGTAACACTGGACGGTTGTACGCTCTTTTCCCAATATTTTATTTGTCTTCGTGTTCGAAAAGCTTTTTGATTCTGAGATCTGCCCCTCCAGTTGTGCTTTCATCTGTTACATTTACGACTGAATTTGCCACATCCTACCCTACATCATGTGCTGCATTCGCGTTTGCAGTCTCCATTGTTGAATGCTTGTTGTTAATGTTTTGGAAAGGCTCTAGTGATTACGATTTTCCGCTGTTGTGCCTTTACTTTTTGTTATTTCCTCAGCATTGCACGAGATCACCTTGTTTGAGTCGAGCGGCATCGCTGTTCATGTCTTTCGGTTCTTTGACGCGATTATCTTGGTTGATTGTGTTGTTTGTACTGTTTGTGTTACTACAGTTTTCTGCCGAGTGCCATCTATGGTAGATGCCCAGCTTACCTTGCTGGCGCCTTTTTGGAGAAGGTTCTTTTCCCCCTTCTGTTGTTTTTTCCCCTGCTGTGAATCGGTGGGGAACATAGGGGGGAAGGAAGTTGACCTCGACCGGCTCAATGTCTCTCTCTTTCAGCTCAGCCATCGTTTGCGTGTTCACCCGCGTTGGTCACTGCGCACTCTTTCTTTGCTTGGTTTTGGCCTTTTTTTTTCAGTCTATACGGGTACTGTGTGGATCTAATGCGGTGTGCCACCGAGCATATTAGGCACCTGAGCGCGCACACATGGTCTTGGTCCGGATTTTGAGCTCCGTACAGTCCGAACACAATATTGTCTGGTGTGAGGAACAACACATCAGAGTGGTGTTATTGCTGAAGCAGACGCAGTACACTAGCCTCGTGGGGTGGTAATGGTTGCGCGGTAGTTCACTTCCGTAATATATAAAGAATTTCGGCAAGATATGGCATCAAACGTGATCACTGCTGTCTTAGAGTTTCCAAGCATTCTTGTCTGGAGAATGGTCACTCCTAAAGTCTGACTCGTAGGTTTGCTTTGAGCTGTTCCGGAGGCGTACCTGAGTGAACACCGGATATTATGCCGCTAAGGACGTCTTCCGGAGCTGCCACGTAAGCGAATTCCTCATAATCTTTTTCGGTTCGCGGCTAATTAGAGGCGGGTAATGTGCCGCACAAGCTGGCCCGTCTAATAATGTGGGGTGCTAACAATATAATGACGTGGAATGTGGTACGAAGCCCTACAAGTAGGTCCTCGTCCTTGCATATCTTGCCGAACGCCGTGACAACTGTACGCACTATTAGTAGCGCATTGAGTGATTTAATCTGAGCCCTTTCTGGAGCCTAAAAATGATTTGGATGTCCATTTTGGGGACTAGCAGCATTCTTCGCCTAGGTTTTCTCTGCTCTATCTGTCCAGACTTATTGCAGTCGGTCGCATCACCCGGTGATTTTCCATCGTGAGGTCCGGGCCGGCTGCCGTACTTCTGCTGACCTCATATTTGAAGTTCTTTCTGGCGGTTGGGTTGAACAAGCTCCCAACTAGCATTACTGTTGTGCCCGACTGGCTCCGAGGAGGAATCAGACGGGATGCCGTCTTCGCTTCCCGAGTCGGCATTTCCTACGTTGTTTTTTATCATCCCTTGGAAATCGTCGGTAGGGACGTTCAATGGTTGTAGCGACGCAACACTGACTTGGCTGTGCACCGCTATATGGTCCCTCATTGAAAAGCGT
This sequence comes from Amblyomma maculatum, assembly GCF_055883805.1. Taxonomy (NCBI): domain Eukaryota; kingdom Metazoa; phylum Arthropoda; class Arachnida; order Ixodida; family Ixodidae; genus Amblyomma; species Amblyomma maculatum. The sequence continues at coordinate 66,659,918 of NC_139348.1, read as the reverse complement.
CCATGCTAGGCGGCGTCGTCGGCGATAGGCATAGCGTTCCATGCTCTCCCTATGTCGAGCCGAGCGTCGCGTCAGCGTTAACGGGCTGGCACCCGCTTTGCAGCCTTGAAGTCCGGCAAAAATGAAAAAATGGTCTTACACACTGACCTTTGCCATCTAGGGGATCCAGCACTTGGTATCATTTCGTTCCAAATATGGCGACGATTAGTAGATCCGGTTGAATCGGTCAAAGTTTGCGGACCTGAAGTGACGTTCAACGGCCTACTTCAAACGCCATGGGTGACCATCAGAAAGGGAAAAAATGTGTCCTACTGGAAGGGGCGAAGAAATTTAGACTACCTGAGCACTTTCGACCTGCACTGACATATCATAGCACACGAACGCTTGTCGCTTTCGCCGCCGTCGAAAGGCAACAGAAAACAGCAGTACCAAACACACTCCACGGTAAACCCGTGAATGGGGCTTCATGGCAAAGTAAGAAGGTGGCAAGGATCTCAAAATAGGCGCCCAATTGACTGGCTGGCTGAAAACTTTATTGAGCACAGATAAGGGAGGGGTGTGTGCAGGTGGGGTCCCTAGTCCGGGACGCGCATTGCCAAGCCATCTCCCGTAGGAGTACTAGAACTGAAGGCGCTGTCAGTGAGTTAAACGGCAATTGTTGCTGAAAGGTGTGTCTGAACGCAACCTAAAAGTAACATACACTCACCTAAAATGGCGTTTCTTGATGAAAGATGTCTGTGAATGCAAGCTAAAGGTGACATACCCTAACTGCAGGCAGGAAATGATTATGGTGAAGGTAATTGCTTAGTGTAATCGTTGTCATACCGATTGTTGCTGAACGGTGTCTCTGAACGCAACCTAATGGTAACATACACTCACTGAAGGCAGGAATTAAATACGGTGAAGGCAATTATTTAGCGTAACTGTTGTCATGCCGTCACCTCGTGGCTCTGTTCACGGCTGGTTTTTCTGCTATTGAGAACAAAAAAACATCACCTAATGGAACCTAAAGGGGAACACACCCCCGGAACGTTGTTGGTAAAATATTTCAACGTTGTGAATTAAAAGATCAAATACTGCAATACGGGATTCGAACAGATGTTTCAGTGGCATCAGTGAGATGAGTAGTGTTGATCCAATGCGCCACGGACACTTTCTTCTTTATTTCCTGTCAACAATGATATTTACAGTGGGGCAAAGTTAAAGTATAATTCAACAAAGGGATGGCAAAAGTAAGGGTACGAAGACTATATTTTTCTTGAGTGCTGATATGCATTCTTTCTGCGGGATATCTTTCAGAGGACTTTAAAAAAGGTCTTGCCAATTACACCCCATGGTATTCGGATCCTGCCTGTCTATAATCAAGGGGGTGTGCCATATGACTTATTCATGTTGCTTTGCCTCCACACTGTATGGAAAACGAGAATGGCTGAGAGACAGGCGGACGTGGATGCTCGCTCCGTGAAGGAGTATTTCATTGAGAGTATCAAAAACCTGACCGCCATCTATAATGCGCCACAGAAACGACGGAAAGAGTGGCCTTTAAAAGCTCTCTTGTTCGTTTTGACAATACTTCCACTATTTGTAACCAGGTAACGCTGCTGAGAGGAATCACGTGCCAGCGCATCATATACTGCAGTACATCTACGGGATATTAATTGGAAATACGTGTCGTGGACTCCAGCCACTGCAGCTGCTATCCGCGCGCGTGTCACAAGGATTCGTCAGGCCTCTAGTTCAATTGAAGGCATCTCGTTGATTTTGATCAAATGATGATTTTTAATGTCAACTCACATCGTAGAGCATACAAACACCTTTTAATGTCACCGCTATCGAAAAGCGGCCTCAGAGTGAGTTTCGAAACTAGGTATTCCATTTAAAGAAGCGAGCGTCTTAATCACTGAGCCACTAGGTAGGCGGATCCCATCAATGAGCATCGTGTGGTTATGGCCAGTGCTGTGGCGTGAATGAGTGCAGCTAGTTCTCTGTTTTATTTCTCCGTAGCGTGCTTCTTTTCTAAAAAGGTAACAATGAACTATAGCCTTTATGATGCAGATAAGGTACCATGTCAATTTACGAAAGAGAATTTCACTATTTGCTTATGACATAAGTAGCAGGTGTGTATTTATTTCTCCTTAGAATACTAATTTGGCCTGCCAATAAAATTTTCTTTTCTTCAGAAATTTTGGTACTCAATTTTATTGTTCACATTTGATTGGATTTAGTGGATCATGTGTTATTTCCAACACAGGTACCAACACTGGCGACTTCTCCTGGCCATCGCTTAGCATGGCTTTGCTGCTAAGTTTGGCCACCGGGCAGCAATCGTCCATCCCAGAAAACCTGACAATGTGAAAAAAGAGCAATTTATCTTCTACTTTGCCATACCCTTCATTGGCTGTGCTGCGTCGTGTGCGGTTATCTCATTGGAGCTCGTAATACACGTGTGGTCCAATTACCGTCTGCGACGGTGATTGTCTGCTCACGCAAGCCGTCAAGTCAAGCCTCAACCGTATATCGAATGGTAATATTTTGCAAAGAAGCACACCTGAAATACGTTAAATAGAGCTGCTTGCGATTGCGCCCTAAATTTGTTTGCTTTCGATTCGTACTAGTTTCATATGGACAACAAGGCTAACTCAAAGCGTTGCTAAAGAGGGATTAGACCTCCCAGGTATCAAAAAGTCGACCAAAGCAGTCATGTATTATTAGTGTCTGCTTCAGTCAGAAGTAAACATCAATATACTTGAACTCTAATCGAGGATTTATCGAAAAGATAGCAGCCAACGATCCAGAAGCATCCAGTCAAATTTCTCGGTGCCAGTGGCACGCATGGAGCCGTATCTTAAAGTAACTGTCCGAAAACTATGCCGCGTATTTTTGCGCAATAAGAAAAGTTTTTGATTCAAGAGCTTCTCGTAAAGAACGCAAATATTTCATGAACACACTTTATGCCAAGGTTCAGATAAGCTGTTAAATTTATATGGTCAGGTAGCATAACTATGCTGATAGTGTATACGTTCGACCAGTTACGTGGCGCTACTAGGAAGTTGGTGTCTCTGGAAAAGGGAAGACGTATTTGATTATAAGACATTAAAATTAGCCGGAGCTGCACTCGGTTAAGACAAAAATCTTTCTCTAAATCTCCGCTTTTATACTTGACGACATCAGGTAGTTGACTCCAGCTTGAACGGCGGCTTCGGCGGCTCACTTCTAGACTGATATTAGGTACTTAACGCAGATATAGACGAAAACAAAAGAACCACTCAAACCCTATGTTCTTGCGCGTAATATGTAATCACAATGCCGAAACCTCTACGTTAGCGCGTAGCGCAACTCCAATAACGGGTTTTATCCTGGCTGGGTCCAAGTCGTACCCCTTGTTTTTATGTAGTTTCCATGTCTTACTTGGCTTCCATTCGGTACGTGCTTCGCCAATTGGTTTTCCTGGTGAGGTATATCAGCTGGATAACCTTATTCCACCATTAGTTATCTAGGCCAACGTTTGTCAGTACTGTGAACAGAACAATCGCACGAGCTCTGCTCTTGCTCCATGAGTAGCGAGGCAAATTCTCAGCAGCCTCTTTACACATGTCATTGTGCGAAGCAATGAAGCGAGCAGATAGTGCTCAACAGCCCTATCGTCCCAAAACCGGTCGTAAATGATCCCCCTTGAAATAGCTATATTGCCCTCAATAACTAAGCCGTAAGAACATGCCGGAAATTCCCACGAGCAGCATGCTTGGTTTTATATTCAAGATGCCTGGACAGTTAGTTCCCACCACATTCTCTCGGCTCAGTTAAGCTACCCGACCTAGCAGCTCCTGCCTAGTTTACTACAGCGTGTGCTAGATTGCGCCGCTCATACCATCGAGTAATCATTGCTCGGCCTTGTCACCTGTCAAATAACACCTGGCGACAGGTGGGCCTCCTACTTGAGGGTAAAAGTCAAAAGTCAAGTTCAAAGGCAATGTCAGTGTCATGGGTTAGCACTGAAGTTATTGTTTTCAATGTTCCAAGGCTTCAGCCATTTCTTTTAATGTTTGAAAGTTGTGGGGAATGTTCTACCGTCGTCCCCTTTAAAGTTGGCTTTCCCCTCCGTCGTAGTTACTCTAGCTATGGCGAAATGGCGTCAGCATTGGTGGCTACCATTAACTATCGAGAGATAGTGCCAGAGTCGCGGCAGACAAGCGCCACCCCTCGCTTTGTCATTGCGCACGCGGACAAAGCCAACTATTTTTCGGCATCGGGAACGGGACGCGAGCGGACGTCTCCTCGCGGCACTCCGCTGTCGCGGGCGAGGTGAAGCCTCGCGGGGCTTATCCCGCTTGCCCGTCTTCTGCGGCCTCGGAGTTGATCCCCTGCCCTAGCGTGGCCGAACATTCGCCTGTAGCCTTGCTGGTGAGTCAGACAACATGCATCCATTAGCCAATTTATTGCTAGCTGGCGTTGTTGTTATTGCGGCAGAATATACCTGTTTATTGTCAGCACGTGTTGCTCCTTTGTTCGCAAGAGCACGGCCCGCAGTGGTCAGCGTGCGCTCGGTAGCGCACGCAATCACTGGGTGGGGTCGGCGGTTTGGACTGTCAGCCGCGACTAAGAGGGGAAAACGTATTTATCGTTTATTGCAACTCCACAAAGTTAGGCTAAACTTATCCCCTATTGCAACTCCACAAAGTTAGGCTAAACATCAAAAGCCAAGTTCGAATGTCTGTCATGGGTCCGAACTACATTTATTGTAGTGACTTAACCAGGCAACATACGTCAGAAGTATGTAAGGAAGTGCGAACTTGGTTGGTCGTCGGAACTGTGAAGGTCAAAAAAAAAATCAATAGTCTACTGCTCTTGGATGCCAAGTACAAGAAGAGAAAGAAAGAACCGCTATGGCTTCATACATTTAAAAGTGGAGCATAAAATGTGTCCAAGAATTTTCGCGTTTGAGCTAGTTGGAAGCATTGGGCTGGTATGCCTTTGATAGTTTTGATAGTCGGAGCTAGGCAAGATATGTGGCACCATAAGAATTAGTAGATTGTTTAAGTTTGAAGGCCTATGCTCTCCAGTACTCAAACTGTGGATGTCGTATCTACATCAAGCATTCGGCCCTTGGAATGCGTATTATTATCGCTTTTGTCCACAAACCGCGCGGGTATCGCGTCACTGCAGGTTTTAAAAATTAGTTTTTATTTACTTCGGGAACCGATATGGCATCATCTTGTTTGCAGCTTCGACCACATTCTTCACATTAATGCCGACTTGCTATTTTGAACAGTCAATTACAAGCGTTCAGTGTTACCTACAAAGTTATAGTTACATTTGCCACGGCTGATAGTTCATTCCTGGAAGTATTAGTTTTACATATACAGAGCTTACTTGTACGTTGAATTTGCAGGAATTTGCGATTGTTCGCTTAATCATGATTATAGCTTTGCCTAGCAACTGAAGAAGAGTTTCATTAACCGAAATTCTGTAAATCTACTTCGAGTCATACGTATTAGAGAGCCGTTTGTACCGGCGTGAATGGCTACTTGCGCAGATTTTCTTACCAGTCTAGATTCCTTTTCTTCCTGGAAAAGAGCACTACATCGAAATGTACCTTACATTTCAGTGGTATTGAAAAGACCACTCTAGCGGCGCGCCCCGGAACAGCAACAACGCCGGTCAGCAGCAGAGCAGAACCTTGCATTGTTTACGAAGTAACCTTGCTCTTACAGGCATGTCTCACGTGAGACAACGGAGAGGGAAGAGGGCGATTGTAGCCGCCGCTATCAACGACATAATGTGCGCTTATAAGCGGCACGCAATGCATATGCTAAACAGAATACGCTACAATTCTTTCTCCATAGTCTCGTAGAGTGCCTTAGGCCTTGCATGAGGTTTCTTGCGGCTTTCTCTTCCTGTGTTGGTCCAGGCGTAGATTGACCTGGAGAAGTCATGCCGGGTAACAGTTTCGTAGGATTTGAGCCGTAGAATGGGTTGCTTGTAGGAGCAGTATGGTCTGGAATCGTTGCCGGGATAGCAGGCAAGCTTTCTTCGCTCACCGTGCTTCAGGCTGCTGTCACTCCAGTGCACAGACGCGCTGCGTCTGGACCATGCTTGTACGCTGCAAAAAGTAATGCAACATTTTCTATATCCGCTAGATAGTCTGCTTCAAAGTACACTTCAAACTTGGTAAGGTATGGTCTGTACTTAGTCTTTCATCGGGGTATGGTAGCTTGATATACGCCTTGACTTCCTATGGTGTACTCCGGTCCTCAGCTTCTTCTTTCAGGACTCTCGCGTCGTTAATTGTCATCGCCACTGCAGCACCAAGCTTCCGCCGCGAAAGTGTGTTTGCACTGATCATTCTAATCACAGATGTGCTGTGTACCAAAAACAATTCTAGAATGCACTTTGGACCACTAAAGTCATATGAGGCAAAATTCATTAGACCGCACTGCATTGCAGCCCTCCGATACGACACCTCTATCTACCTCTCTTCATTTCACTCCCACCTTCCTCTCTTCCATGTTGTTGTGGCTGTAGGAAGAAGGAAAAGAAATTTCACGGGCCTGCCACTGGCTCTGTAGCTGAGCCACCTCCGCTGCCTCATGCGGACAGAAAAGAAAATAAAGAAAGAATATTAAGATGGAGAGAAACACGTGCGCCGCAACACCCGTTGTGCCCCACCTAAGAGGTGGCGGGTGCAATGACGGCCAACAACGGATACTAATTTGGTGGGAGGCTAGCCCCCGTAGCAAGCGGCGGTGATCTACCTGTCCCAACTCCGTAAGGCCAGGAGCAGCCACAGTTGTATCAACTTCCCTTACGGCTGGTACATGTCTTCGCACAGAATTGCGACAGATACTCCGCATTTTCCATACCTGAAAATCAATTTCAAACACCGCTGATGCCTGGTGTACTAACGCCTCTTAGACACCTGCCTCTGCTTCTGTTTGCAGTGTGATGCGGATTTCAAGGAATCGGCAAATGAAAGTTAGCTTTGTACATGCAGGAATCACCTGGTGACGTCATGACCTGTTGTGAGGTACATGGCGCGCCCCTCGTCGAACACAACCATTATTTTATTGAACGCTTCAGAGTTCACCAGAGTTCTATAATTCGTTTACAGGAAAAGAAAGGTGCAGTATCTGTCACTCGCGGAATTTCGGTATCATCCTCACGGTAGACTACGGCTCCCCTTTCTCTCTTTCCCATTTCACTCCCACCTTCCTCCCTTCCCATGGCGCGGTTTAGGTGTCCATAAAAAAAGTGAGGCAGTTACCGCCCCTTTCGCTTCCTATAAATCAATCAATCAATAACCTTTACCCTCGCCCAAATAAAGGTCTATCTAAGACGTATGAGCGGCTTCTACTCCGTCTGTATACCAACACTCTGCTCTGCCCGGCAGCAGTAGAACATTTTAATCCCTCCTTCAAGGGCAGTTGTCCGCACTGTGCGGAGAAGTCTTCGGACATCTACCATATGGTGTGGGCTTCCCATCCAACCCAGCTATTGCTCCTCACCCCAACCCCACTCGGGAGGACTGGGAGGCGACCCTGCTCTGCTGCTATGACCTGCAGGCCGAAAGGCCTTGGTCGAGCGCGCCTGGGCAGCGGCCGACGCCACTGGGGTCCCGTACTAGGGACCCCACACAGTATCTGTAAGGGCTGATAGTCAAAGATCCGGCCCATGCATACATCCACCCCTTTTAAATGAATAAACGTTTGACACCACCATCATCCTATAAATCAACCAAGGGGAATTATGAAGAGCGTTTCCCAATCCGGGGCGTGGCGCAGTAGTAAAGCACTCGGCTGGGGATCCAAGAGATGGACTTTCGATTCCCGGTGGAGACAGGGTTTATTAATTCATTTTTGAGCCCTTGCTCTCGAGAGCGTGACACCCTCTGCCAACAGCCTCGGCCGGTAGCTCCTGCGGACGACGAGAGCTGAAATGCTTTCGCCCTTAATATTGCATCAGCAAGAACATTGTACCCTGATGAATGCTGCAGATCTTTATTATTGTCATTAGCTGATATTCGCGCTTAATGCGGGCTCTCGCGTGTGTCTCGAAGTTTTGAGCGAAAAACAAATCTGATAATTTTTATGTGAGCACATTGTGTAAATTCACGGTGTACTATAAGAAATGCAGCAACTTTAATTACGTTTATTTTTGAATTTGCATGTGTGAAGCACTCATTTGATGCAAGAAGTTTGTATCCCAGTAATTACAGTTCCTTCTTTACTACTGTCGTAGCGTTTGTTTGCACTGTTATGCTAAACTCGTGCATACGATGAATTTTACATGCGACCCAAGGGTCTAAAAGATTTTCGGTCTCAAAATTGCATTACATTTTTTTATGAATATAACATCGCAGGAATTGCAATTAGATTGGCTTTTGAATCTTCTAGATGTGCAGTCATTGCATAAATGTTGATGAGAAGTTTGTATCTTGAGTTTATTGTACCTGCACACTAAGCGGTTGAAATCTCAGCAGTCATACATGTATTGCGCTATAAAGGTGCAGACTGAGCCAGATGTCTATATTGGCTAAATAGGAACCATAGTTGTACATAAAGAAAAGACAAACTTTCCTACTACTAAAGGTGTTGGGCACGAAAATACAGTCTCTCAAGTGCTATTCACATATATATTACAGGAAAAGTTCAGAAATTTGGAATGAGGTCAGTTTGGGATAACGGTTTATGTAGAATACCTCAGCAATCTGCGATTCGCTGATTAATTGCCTTTCCAAGTAATTCAAGGGAATAATATGAAATATCGAGTTATAACATTGCATTATAGAGTAATCAGTAAAAGCAGAAGCGAATGAATAACATGGTATGCACAAGACTAAGGTGAGGTTCCAAACCGACCAAAGAAAATATCAGTCAACAATAGGTAGTGAATAACTATAATTGTAGTCGAACATGTTTACTTAGAGCAGGTAGTAACTAGACATCAGGACCACGAAAAGGATACCACTACAAGAGTGAAATAAGACCGGGACGCATTTTGGTTGTGTTCGCAGAATATGACTAGTACAGTAAAGTATATAGCGATTGCATCTTGCTGGCACTCACCTGCCGCCCTTAAACGTGGAGGCTAAAAATGAGTCTGCTTAATTTGACGCGACACCGAGCGCAGTGGAACGCAAAATGGTAGGTTTAAAATGATGAAGTAGGAAGAGTGCAGAGGATTATGAGAAGTAACTCGTGTTATTGACACTCTCGCCGATATAAAGAAGTGGTAATAGGCAAGGCGTACAGGGTAAAAAGAGGATAACCGATGGTCGCTTAGGGTAACTAAATTGACACCCAGTTAGGGAAAGCGTAGCAGAGAGCGGCAGAAAATTAGATGGTAGGATGATGTTCTGGCATTTGGGGCCATAATTATGCAAATTGCACACAAGCAGAATTAATCCAGGAATGTGGGAGGGGTTGCCGTCCTGAAGGGTCTATAGACCGGCTGTTGCTGTTAATTACTGTTCCTATGTATTTCTGCAATGAAAGTTTCTACTTATATCTGCGTATTTTCTATATTGGCCATCACTTTTGCAGCAGCCCTTTTTGTATTCAATTTGAATTGATGCAGTGCTCACATATTAGTCTTTACCTTCTTGTTTATTTCACTTTCGTACTTCTCTTGCTAGGACTTCTTTGTGTTGTATTCTGTGTGCGTGCCTAAAAGCTGTGTAATAAAATGTTGATCAACAAGAGCTAGTTTTGACTGATCGCCTTCTTTTTGTCAGAAATGTTTTCTGCATGGATATGTTTTGCAGAAAGTACGTGGTGCTTGCAGAGAGCACGAATGTCAAGACGGCCTGTTCAAAATATGTCTCCGTCTGAGCATGGATGTTGAGAACTCTTGTTCGTCTTTCTATATGCGCTTTGAGCTGTTAGTGGTTTGTCGGGATCTCGCCAGGAAAATAGACTAGGGATGCTCATTATACTTTTCATGTTCGCATGTTTTTTAGGCTCACCACTTGCGACCTGCTCGCCGTAACCAATAGATGAGTTAAGAGGTCTATGCTGAGTTTTGCTTTTCGCAAAGCGTTTTGACAATTTTGTTTATTTATTTATTTTTACAAACTGCAGTCTCGCCGAGGCTTTTGCAGGAGTCGGGAACAGTACAGAACAAAGAAACAAAAGAAGTAAATACACCATACAATCAACAGGCTTCCAAGAATTCGTCTAACGGCAGTTAATGAATGTTGCCTGGTAACAAATGCCAGGCTTCACTGGATGAGGGAAAAAAATTGGACTTTAAAACGTTTGCCCGCACGAAAAAGAGAGAAGTATTTAGGAAGTTGTCCCTCCTTGTAGATGAAGGTTTTGAAAATGCTATATTTACATAGCGAAGAAAAGCAGGAGAATTGACTAAAGTGTACATCAGATTCGGGTGTCGAAGATGACGATGTGCAGGAAGTGTACCGAGGCCGAGTTGTGGAAGAAATGTGTCGTTAATCTACCGGTCAGATGTCATCCCTCAAAGTGGAATCTATGCGGTATTTAGGCATTACGTATGATGCTAGTATAAATTGTAGGCCGCACGTCAAGTCTACTGCACAGAAAGTTGAGCGCGGACTTCTTAGGCTCATACGCTTCACTAACAGCATATTTGAAATGCGTCGAAAGGCTCTGCTACTTCTGTACAAAGCCCATTTGTGATTGGTTCTCGGATTTGGCTGCATTCTTTTTTCCGGTTGTCCAAAAACTAAGCTGTATCCTTTGCTAATTTTAGAACGACGTGCACTACGCCTCTGCTAGGTCCTCCACAGTCAGTCTCAACCACTTTTCTGACTTGGAGGCTCGTATTTCGGACCTTAAGTCCCGTTTCTGCCTTCTAATCGTGATATTATTATTGCGTTCATTTGAGACGACTCGCAGTGTGGCTATACCAATTTGTGTGTCCAACCCAGCGCTCTTTCTCACTCACCAATGGCAAAGGTTCTGCAAGCCCCAGGTTGTTTTCACGCAGAGCATTTTAGCACGCATTGGTGTAGACCTCAGTTCAATAATTCCTGTTTGTTATACAACGTTCAATGTTGATAAAAATCTAATTCTATATTTCCATCTAATGTGAAGCACTTAACTTCAACTCTAATATCCAGTCTCTTACCTAAACACGTTGTAAAGCTTCTTGATCACACAAGTAATCTTCACTGATTCGTCTGTGCCCGCGCAGAAGGCAGGGATTGGAATTTTTTCAGTCTCTTTACTTGAGTTTGTGCGCTTGTGCGCCCCGCCACCATGGCCTGCAATCCTGCGCGGGCGGGGCGCACAAGCTGATTGGTCCCGAAGCGGTAGGTCTATGAGCCGACATCCAGTATGTGGCGCCATATCTATCGGCGACAAGGGTCTGCGCATGCGCAGGGGAACGCGCGGTGGCGGATTACGGTAGCGGATCGCGGATCACAGTTAGCTAAAACTCTCTAATAGAGAGATTTGGTGAAATTGGTCGATAATTACGCGAGGAATGTTTATGACCCGTTTTATACTACGTAATCACCTTCCAGATCTTCCAGTCATCCAGTACGCAGGCTGTGTGAAGCGATTGCTGAAATAGGTAGATAATATAATTGCACTGCAATCTTTGGTTTCAATCGAGAACTTGGAATTATTAATCCGAGTTCTCGTAGGCGGGGCGCAAAAGCTGATTGTTCCCGAAGCAGTGGGTCTATGTGCCGACATACAGTATGTGGCGTCATCTATCGGCGTCATGGGATCTGGTCATGCGCAGGGGAACGCGCAGTCGCAGATCAAGGTAGCGGATCACGGATAGCTAAAACTCTCTAATAGAGAGATTTGGTGAAATTGGTCGATAAATACGCGAGGAATGTTTATGACCAGTTTTATACTACGTAATCACCTTCCTGACCTTCCAGTCATATAGTAAGCTAAAACTCTCTAATAGAGAGATTTTATGCCCCCGGCAGAAAATAATATATATAAAGGTGGTAGGCACCCCTCTACCGCCTTTCCGCCTAATTTATATGACAGGTTAAAACCTAATTTACATTTTTGTATCCCGCGTTTCATATTTAGCATATAAAGCATGAACAGCAGCGGTGATGTGCACGTGAACTCTGTGTGAGGGCATCCTTTTGCTCACGCGCGGGACTTTCGCGAATAACGCTCGGTCCACCAATGTGAATGTGTGTGATTTATTCTTTGTTAGACTCATCTTCTGTCGCGAGACTCATTTTGTGCCGCATTCATGTGCGAAGTGTCATACAGGTCTTGTTTTCGACGAGGTTTGTTGCGGCCTTTGTTGTATTAGGCTGGAATGGGGGGACTCCAAGCTCATCATTCACTTAGGGGGGACGTGTAAGGCCGCGATAAACGGCAGCGCTTTTTGGTTTAGGGGACAGTGACCCTGTGAGATCTCGCGAAGATATTCGCTTCCACGCATCTTCCCTCCTCGCCCGTCTGACCACCCGCCGACGACGCCTGTTTCCTTCGCTGACAGATTCAAGTTCCCGTCAAGATTGGGGGGGGGGGGGGGGGATTAAGGCCCCAGCGTACCCCTGAGCCGCGTCGGCTTCTGTCGTCGATAGACGCCTCTGCGCGTGTCTTGTCGAGGGAGATTAACCGGATAATGCCTCTCTGTCTGGACGCAAAGCGTCGGCTTACCCCTCAGCAATGTCGGCTTCTGTTGTATGGGTAATGGACGCCTCTTCGTGCGTCTTGACGATCTTTTTCAGGCCCCCGGCGGCTAGCAAAATAGCGTCCTCGTCTGGATGGATGCATGGAATACAGGAGCGTACCCTTTGAAACGGGGTGGTAGGAGTAGCTATCATGCTCATTTTTGTATTCTCTGACGTCTCAACCCCCCTCCCGCCCCCCCGCGGCGCTTCTTTGAAGGAATGCGGCAGTTAATGGAGCCGTTGGAGAGACGACGTCTCTCCCGTTTCGGGCAGCAGCGACGGCGACGGGACTTTCTGTTTTACCAATTAGACCGTGGGATAAAGGAGGACGAGCGCCGATGCGGAGAAGTTGTTAACCCTCGAGTGGAGAGGGTGTGCAGCGTGCATGCTGCATTTTTATGTTAAAGAATTAAGGACCAGGGTCCGACATTATGGCTATCCCATAGGGGTTGGGTCTTATTAACCAACGGGTTTGATGGGCTGCGTAATTTTGAGGCGTAGCATGTGAAGCGACCGTCCTCCTGTCTTTGTCGTTGCCATGAAAAAGCGGCCATCCGACACGGCTGAGCAGTTATGTCCAGTCGAGCACAAGCTAGCGACTCCGTGCTCGGCACGTAGATTTTCTCTGTGTGAGCTAAGCGGTTCTCTGTGTGAGCCAAGCTGTTCTCTTTGTGAGATGTTTTGTGCTTAGGATGTACCTTTTTGCTAGGGCGGTGCCAGCTCTCTGTGAGGCTACCACAGTGTATTCAGTTATCTTTTGTGTATATAATATATCTTCCCTCTTGGTTCAACACCAAGACTGCCTGACTTGTCATATTGCTTCGTCTGCCGAATCACCCTGCTGAACCTTCGGAAGGCGACACCTATTCATCAATATAATGTTTGCATTCTTCCATGGATACGGTATCGCCGATGACACCAGGCACTGCGTATACAGGGTGGCAGTTCTTCTAGTACGATATCCTCCCCCCTGTCCTTCAAAAATTCTATAGTTATCTGATCCTGTCCAGCTGATTTCCCCGTTTTCATAGTTTCTAATGCTTTCTTGACCTCGTCCTTTGGCACTGGTGGAACGTCTGACTGAATTTCCTTAGCGTCAATCTCATTGCGGTCCTGACCACTTTGGCTATTGTAGAGATCTGTATAGAACTCCTCGGCTACTTTGACCATGTTTTCCATATTCGTGATGACGTTGCCCGCCCTGTCCCTTAGCGCATACATCTAGTTTTTGCCTATGCCCAATTTTTTCTTTACCACTTCAAGGCTTCCTCCGTTCCTCACAGCATGCTCAATTTTCTCCACGTTATGCGTCCTTATATCGGCCAACTTGCGCGCATTGAATAGCTTTGATATCTCGGTCAATTCTATGTGGTCTCGTGATTGGAAGCTGTCATAGTCTGCCGTTTCTTAACCAAATCTTTCGTCTCCTTAGACAGCTTATCCGTATCCTCTCTGACTATTCTACCTCCTACTACTACAGCGCACTCAGTAATGATGTCTCTCAAATTATTGTGCATTAAATCTACGGTAATATAGCCATCCTCGGTTAGAGCTGAATATCTATACTGTAGCGAGATCCTGAACTCTTCTGCCCTCCCCCTCACCGCTAATTTGTTGATGGGATCTTGCTTACTAATCTGTTGCGTTGCTTCTTCAGATTTAGGCTAATTCGAGACCTCACCAACCTGTGGTCACGCCATCGCACTTTCCCGATTACCTCTACATCTTGCATAATGGAGGGGGGGGGGGGGGTGAACACAGTATGAAGTCAATTTCAGTTTTAGTCTCCCTGTTAGGATATTTCCATGTCCATTTGTGGTTTCTCCGTTTGCCGAAGAAGGTGTTCATGATTCCTAACTTATTACGCTCTGAAAACGCAACTAGTAACTCCCCTGTGAATTCATAGAACTAATGCCATGGTCACCTACTGCCTGGTCTCCTGTCTGCTTTTTTCCTACCTTGGCATTGAGGTCTCCCATTAGTAAAGTGTTCTGCGTCTTTACTTTTCGCATTTCCGATTCTACATCTTCGTAGAAGCTTTCAACTGCGTGGCCATCCTAACTACATGGAGGCGATTAGGCCTTTACAATCTTCAGATTATACCGCCTTTAAGAGGGCGACGATGCTTGTCACCCTCTCATTATTACTATAAAATTCAATCTATATTACTCGCTATATACTCATTTACAAGGAACCCTACTCCTAGTTCTCGCCTCTTCGGTAAACCTCGATAACACACGACATGCCCATCTTCAATACAGGATATGGCTCATTCGGCCTCCTCACCTCACTAAACCGTATGACATCCCATTTCATACCCTCCGGTTCCTCTAACAGCATTGCTAAACTAGCTTCACTAGCTAGGGTTCCGGCGTTAAACGCTGCCAGGGTCAGTTTCCAATGGCGGCCTGTGCAGCGAAGCCAGGAATTTTTAGCACCACCTGCTGTGTCACAGGTCTGACCGCCGCCGTGGTCAGTTGTTCCGCAGTCGCTAGTGACGGAGGGCCGAGGTTTTATGTAACTAATTGAAGTTTGAAGTTTGAAGGATTAAGTTTATTTTCATTTCACGAAGAAATGAGGGGCCCGAGGCAAAAAGTGAACATTAATTCACTTGACGGCGCTCGGGCCCAAGTACATGGGAACAGCGAGGGGTTAGTAATTACAATGTCGGTGCATCAAAAATTCAGATTTTGGTTTCAGATAAGAGTTACAAACATCTTCCTTTTCCACATATTTCAGTCTGCGGAAAAGCTTAATATAACTGCACAACATGAAATATCAACAGGGCCAGTGAATACCATAAAAATGAATGCAGCGTGAAATCCAGAAAATACAAAAGAATGAAAGAAAACAGCAAAGCATATTTACATCGTTGACATAAAAAATAAATGTATTGTTCTCTTATTAACCTTTGCAATATCAACTTTATTTTGGAGAAGAAAATTTAAGAGAGAGGGCAGAAGATATGCGAGCATTTGCTGGCCAAATGTTCTCGCGAAAGGCACAATCCAAATATCTGTAGAACGTGAAGGGTATGTTCGTGTAAGTGCTCTTAAATTGGCGATGGAAAGTACTGTAGATTCAGAGGTAGCAAAGTGCTGTTTGTAGCGAACGGCTAAGTTGTATGAATAGAGATGGTTGCGCTCATGAGAGGTTGCGGCCAATTACTGCACCAGGGTGGCCAACTCCTGTTCTATTGAGAGAGTGCGTTTCCGAAGGGGTTCACCGGAATCAGGTCGCACTCAAAACCTGTTTATGCAATTCCAGCGACACGCGGATTTTATTTTATCCGGTAAAAAATGCGCTCTGCTGGGATTTGAGCCCCGGTCCTCTTGCATGTGAGGCGGATGTTCTACCGCTTCCCACCGCTACACCTATATATATATGTATATATATATATATATATATATATATATATATATATATATATATATATATATATATATATATATATATATATATATATATATATATATATATATATATATATATATATAGATATATATATATATACTTAGGGAAACAGTAAACGGGATTCCTTGCGCTTGGTTTAGAACAGGTTCGAAACAGAGAAAGAGAATGCAGTGACGTTTCGGCCCCGTAACCCGCCTTCGTCAGAGGAAACATATACAGAAGTTTTCGATTTTTCTTCCAACGAAGACTGGTCTCATGCAGTCTCATTCTTGAAAAAGATGGACGCTGGTCGAAACGTCCAAATATATCCATCGTTACACTTTGAAACGCTTGGTGATGCATTTTACATTTGTTACTCAGTGGTCATGAACTCTTTGTGATATAAATAAGTAAATCAATAGATAATATATATATATATATATATATATATATATATATATATATATATTGTAGTGTGGTAATCTTGGTTTTATCCGCTTTTGCGTCGATTACCGTAGACTAACCAAGATCACGCGTAAAGATGTCTATCCTCTGTCGCGAATCGACGACACCTTGGACTATTTACAGGGAGCCGAGTATTTCTCCTCATTGGATTTGCGCTCTGGCTACTGGCAGGTACCGATGGCTGATAATGACCGCTCTAAAAATGCCTTTATAACACCGGACGGCTTATACGAGTTGAACGTTATGCCCTTTGGCCTTTGCAATGCTCCAGCTACTTTCGAGCGCCTGATGGACACTGTTCTTCGTGGACTCAAGTGGCAGACCTGTGTTTGTTATCTGGATGACATCGTAGTTTTTTCTACCGACTTTTCTTCTCACCTTCTCCGCCTAAAGCATGTCCACACGTGTCTCGCCGGCGCTGGGCTTCAGTTCAGTTTGAAGGAGTGCCACTTTGCCTCTCGAAAACTCACAATTCTAGGCCACGTAGTCTCTAAGGACGGCATTTTTCCTGACCCCACCAATCTTCGCGCAGTTGCAGAGTTTCCGAAGCCAACCTCCCTGAAGCAGCTCCGGAGCTTTATCGCCCTCTGCTTCTACTTTCGACGCTTCATCTTGAACTTCGCCTCTATCATCGCTCCTCTGACCAAGCTCCTTGCCGGCAGCTCCGACCTTTCCTCCTGGGCTCCAGCCTGCGACAAAGCCTTTAACACTTTACGCCGCCTTTTGATTTCGCCTTCCTCTACGCCACTTTCATCCACTGCGCCTACGGAGATCCACACTGACGCCAGCGGTATTGGGTTTGGTGCCATCCTTACCCAACGTAAGCCTGGTTTCAGCGAGTATGTTGTGGCATAGGCCAGCCGAACATTGACGATAGCAGAGTCTAATTATTCAGTCACAGAAAGGAAATGTTTGGCCATTATTTGGGCCATCGGGAAATATCGTCCCTATGTGTATGGCCGACCGTTTTATGTTGTGACCGATCACCACGCTTTGTGCTGGCTCGCCTCCCTGAAGGACCCATGTGGGCGACTTGCTCGTTGGGCTCTTCGTCTCCAGGAGTATGACATTCATGTCATTTATCGGTCAGGTCTGAATCAAACGGACGCGGATGCTTTTTTCCGCTCGCCATTGCCAAGTGATACCTCGTCTGACCGCGTCTGTGCTTACGATTTGTCTACTCTTGCCACTATCGACGTGGCTACCGAACAGCGGAATAACCCCTGGATCAGTGCACTTTTGGATTTTTTCTCAAGTCCTACTCCCGGTCATTCATCCAAAGCAGTCGTCCGGCAAGCCCACCACTTCTCCATTCGTGACGGGCTTCTCTATCGCCGCAATTATTTGCTTGATGGACGGAAGTGGCTTCTAGTCATCCCGCGTCATCTCCGCGCCGAAATTTGTGCTGCGTACCATGAACACCCACAGTGTGCTTATGATGGCGTATTGAAAACCTTAAACGCTTCTACGTCTGCGATTTTACTGGCGTGGAATGTACCGCTTTGTACGACATTTCGTGCGCGCTTGAGAATCTTGTCAACGTCGAAAAACTCCTCAGAAGTCCCCTGTTTCGTTGTAGCCGTTACCCTGTCCTGCTCGTCCGTTTGACCGCGTTGGCATAGATCTCTATGGCCCTCTTCCTACTACTGCCGCTGGAAACCGGTGGATTATCGTGGCAGTAGACCATCTTACTCGCTACACTGAAACATCATTGTTACCCTCTGCCTCAGCAAGAGACGTTGCTTTGTTCCTTCTCCACAACTCGATTCTTCGCCACGCGACTCCGAAGGAGCTGCTCAGAGACCGCAGATGCGTTTTCTTGTCCGACGCTCTTGAGGCCCTACTGATAGAATGCCGCATCATTCATCGCACCGCTACTTCTTACCACCCTCAGACGAATGGCCCGACATAACGTTTCAACCGTACTCTGAGTGACATGCTGGCCATGTACGTTAAGAACGCTCATTCCAACTGACACCAGGTTCTTCCCTTCGTAACCTACGCGTATAACACTGCGATACAGACCACCACTGGATTCTCTCTTCTTTCTTCTTAACGGGCGCGAGCCAACCTGCACAATGGACGCGCTTTTGCCCTACCGCATGATGTTTCTGAATCAACGCCACTCTCGGACGCCGCCCAGTACGCAGAAGAATGTCGCCAGCTAGCTCGCTCGCTTAGAAAGGAAAACCAGTGGCAACAAAAACACCATCGCGACACTGGCCAAGCTCCTTCTTATGCACCCAACTACTTCGTGTGGCTCTGGGTTCATGCCACAACCGCCGGCCTTTCAAAAAAGCTTCTGGCTCGGTACCACGGTCCATACCGAGTCCTTCCAAAAACATCCCCTGTCAACAACGTAGTTGAGCCCGTTAGGACCTCTGCGGACTTGCGTCGCCGTGGACGCGAAATAGTTCATGTGGACCGAATCAAGCCATACTACGATCCGTCTGTCCTTTCGGCTCCATGAGTCGCCAGGATGGCTCCGTCTCTACCCGGGGGGAAACTGTAGTGTGGTAATCTTCATCGTTATTGCCACTGACATGCATCGCGTGCTGGCGCTTTTGAAGATGAAGAAGTTGGTCGTTATCTTCGTGATTCGGTACGCCTGACACTCCACTGCGAATTCATCCTGAGCAGCTCAATCGCTCTGCGTGGACTGAATAAACACATCCCCTACAATATATATATATATATATATATATATATATATATATATATATATATATATATATATATATATATATATATATATATATTAGTCAGTTCAGTCTTTCAGTCGTGTCCGACTCTTCGTGACCCTATTATTCATGTCACACCATGCTTTCCGGTCTCTCACTATCTTCCTAACATCACATAACTTCATCTTCAGTGCCTCGAGGATGCCATCTAACCATCGCGTTCGCTGCTTACCCCTTCTCCGGCGACCCTCAACCTTTCCCAACATCAACTCTTTCTCCAGCGACTCCTTTCTTCTCATCAGATGACCAAAGTAGCTGAGCTTTAACTGTAGAATTTGACCCTCCAGTGAGCAGTCAGGGTTTATGGTCGACAATATCGACTTATTTGATCTTCTGGCAGTCCAAGGAACTCTCAAGAGTCTTCGCCAGCACCACATATATATATATATATATATATATATATATATATATATATATATATATATATATATATGAGCAGTCAGGGTTTATGGTCGACAATATCGACTTATTTGATCTTCTGGCAGTCCAAGGAACTCTCAAGAGTCTTCGCCAGCACCACATATATATATATATATATATATATATATATATATATGTGAAGGAACGAACCTTGAGAGTGTTCAGACTCTCAAGGTTCGTATACAGACAACATAAATACCCAAGAAAGTAGCAGGGGGGACAGCGGCCGATGTAGCTCAGTTGGTAGAGCACCGGACGCGTTATTCGGAGGTCGTGGGTTCGGATCCCACCATCGGCACGTTGTTTTTTCTTCTACTTTGTGTCTAATTATCTTTCCTCTAAAAAGATTATATTACTAATTTCTGTGGTTATCGAAGTAAACATTAAAAAAAAAGACATAAACATACCATCCCCAACGCTTTCCTTGGCCTCGACGGCTGTTGGCTTCTTTCTACATGTATTATAACGAGCACCCTCATTTCCCCTTCATTGATCTGCTTGTAGCTTACGGGGATATCGGTTCTGGCAGTCTTGAAGCCATAGGTAGCGTAAGAGGGTTCTAGCACAGCTTTCGCCCTCGCTCTTGATCACGTTCTACGTGACGCTGGCGGTAACAAAGGACGTCCCACGTCCGCCGCTATGGCTGAGGGCGGCGCTGGTGAACACTCTCAAGGTTCGTATACAGACAACATAAATACCCAAGAAAGTAGCAGGGGGGACAGCGGCCGATGTAGCTCAGTTGGTAGAGCACCGGACGCGTTATTCGGAGGTCGTGGGTTCGGATCCCACCATCGGCACGTTGTTTTTTCTTCTACTTTGTGTCTAATTATCTTTCCTCTAAAAAGATTACATTACTGATTTCTGTGGTTATCGAAGTAAACATTAAAAAAAAAATGACATAAACATACCATCCCCAACGCTTTCCTTGGCCTCGCCGACTGTTGGCTTCTTTCCTTCATGTATTATAACGAGCACCCTCATTTCCCCTTGATTGATCTGCTTGTAGCTTACGGGGGCCTCGGTTCTGGCAGTCTTGAAGCCATAGGTAGCGTAAGAGGGTTCTAGCACAGCTTTCGCCCTCGCTCTTGATCACGTTCTACGTGACACTGGTGGTAACAAAGGACGTCCCACGTCCGCCGCTATGGCTGAGGGCGGCGCTGGTGAACACTCTCAAGGTTCGTATACAGACAACATAAATACCCAAGAAAGTAGCAGGGGGGACAGCGGCCGATGTAGCTCAGTTGGTAGAGCACCGGACGCGTTACTCGGAGGTCGTGGGTTCGGATCCCACCATCGGCACGTTGTTTTTTCTTCTACTTTGTGTCTAATTATCTTTCCTCTAAAAAGATTACATTACTAAATTCTGTGGTTATCGAAGTAAACATTAAAAAAAAAATGACATAAACATACCATCCCCAACGCTTTCCTTGGCCTCGCCGACTGTTGGCTTCTTTCCTTCATGGATTATAACGAGCACCCTCATTTCCCCTTGATTGATATATATATATATATATATATATTTATGAAGCGGCAAGCCGATGAAGACAGGAGGCAGAACATGACCGATGACGATGGTAGATGGCGTTTAATGAATGTTCGCGGGCCTAGCGCGAACGCTCCTGCCAGTGACACTGCCCGCTTCTTCTTCCTTGTCGTCCGTAACATGACCCGGGGCCACCGAGCGATAGTCCCGATCATGGCCGAGGAGGTTTAGCGATGTTAATGATTTTATGGCATGATGATTGGCGTGTTTCGATGCTTGAAGGAGAAGAGGAAGAAGGAAGAATAGAACGGCTTGCCGGTACGATGTCTGATGCGTGGGTGATCCGCTTCCCTTGGAGCTGTCAACCATCCGTCACCAGAATCCATGGGACCAATGGCTCGAGGTCACGTCGGGCAGCTTGGGCGGGGGGTTGCGTGTTCTTGTCCGTCGGTTCCTTCGGGTCATTCGGGTATTTCAGGTCCTTCGTCTCGGTTCTGATTGGTATGTCTGTTCTCCTTGTCTTCAGGTCCGGGCTCGGAGCTGGGCGGTGGTAGTTGTTCAGGTCTGGGCTTGAAGGCTGGGACGAAGCTGCTCGGCAATGTCCCTGGGCCCTCGGTGATAGTCCCGGCGCTTGAAGATGGCGTCGATGCTCCAAGGCGAGAATGGGGATGCCGTACGCCGCACCTCCAACTAAATGTTACGAAGCGGCAAGCCGATGAAGAAAGGAGACAGATTGATTGATTGATTAAAACTTTAATTTCCACCGATTTAGGAGGCCCCCTACTCCCCGCTCCTGGCACGAAGGCCTGAGGAACGGGGGCTCGAACATCCGCGACTAAGGACTGGCGAATATACATTGGTTATTCGATGCCTCAGCCACCAGGCGGACGGCTTTCTGCTGGTCAGCGGGGACGTCGCTTCGCAGCAGGGTTACCCAGGCTTCTCTACTTTTAATGTTGTCCCTAGCGCTCGGAGACGTAGGGCATTCCCAAAGTATATGGTCGAAGGTCCTCCTCGCTTCGCAGGCTTTACATTTATCGTTTTTGCTCTCATCTATCTGGGTGTGAAACAACCAGACAGGGTTCGCGAAATTTCCGGCTTGTAATCGCCACCAGGCTATGGCCTCCTTAATATTTAAGCTAGGATCCGGTGGGGTCATCAGACGTCTTCCTAACCTATAATTTTCGATTATTTCTTTAGAGGTTTGCAAACGTTCGTCTGTCGCCTGGCAGTCGGGTGGCTCCGCGTTTGCCCGGAAGTAGAGATCTCGGGCTTAATCATGGGCCGCCTGGCTGCCAGGGACGGACGTGTGTGCTGGGACCCAAATAAGGGTGATTGTGCGATCGATTTTAGTTGCAGCGTTTAGAATTCGGGAGGCTTCTTGCGAGACCCTGCATTTTCCGATATTCCAGAGAGCCGTTTTACTGTCGCTAAAGATCAATCTAGCCTTCGTTCCGACGCAGACGAGCGCTACCCATGACTATGGCAGATGACGTTTAGTGAAAGTTAGCGGGCCTAGCGCGAGCACTCCTGCCCACGACACTGCCCGCTTCTTCTTCCTTGTCTTCCGTAACAATATATATATATATATATATATATATATATATATATATATATATATATATATATATATATATATATATATATATATATAGATATGGATATATTCTGTCAAGCAAATGCAAAGCAGGCATCATAAAAAGCTCGCGAGACGACAGCTGTACACTTCTAGCCACCATTACTGTTAGGCGCTCTTCATTGGAGCACCAGGGTCTATATAGATAACAATGTTTCCATATGCCTGAGATTCCTTGTGCCCGATGAAGAGAAAAAGATCAGTGTAATTGATATCAATAGCGCAGCAGCATTCTATTTTTCATTTTCATCAACAGAAAAGGCACCAGTAAGCCGTCCTCTTCGAAGTGCATATCGTGCGTGCATCTTCAATGGCGCAGCATGCACATCTGGCTGCTAAAAAGGTATTTCGCAAACCACTTAGGAAATGTTCGTTGCGTGCAACTACGGGTGGGATAGAGGCAAGAAACATTATTCTGTGGCTGGTGCATCAGAATATAAGAGCCCGTAAATTGGAAGAAAAATGACAACCTGTTTTGGCAATCATCGTAGTGTCATCTTCCTCAGATGCGCCGACAACGATGGAAATTCGAAATGTATTACTAAAGAAGCGTCAGCATTAGGCAGGCTGAAAAAGCACTCTTAGCTGACGCCTCGTTGAATCTACGTGGAAATTTTCAACGTGTGGTCAATACTTTCAGAATTAAAAAGGTACTCCATTACACGGCTTGCTTTGCCCAGATCGTAGGCAATTATTTCGAAACCTCTGTTGATAGGCGGCCGCTTCACGAGATGTGCGTGGCGTAGCTGGCACTCCAGGTCGAAAATTATGATATGAGGCGGAGACGCGAGTCCCCCACACTGTCATGCCCTTCAAATGATCAGATGCGCGAGGCCAACGCGAAGCATATTTAGAGGAGCCCCACATTGCGATACTATAAAAAGAATCTTCACACAAGAAATGCAGTTACAGCCTTCAGTTTTTTGTCTTGTGTGAAAGAGCATAGGAATGGTATAGATGTTACGTTTGCAGCTTGGAGTCGTCTATCCACGTCACATATTCTAAGGGAAAAGGACCCACCCTTGTCATCTCAGCCGTGCGCGGCTCGATCTTTCAAGGTGATGCTTCAAACAATCATAATAACGAACATTTTCATTGTCGCAAAAACAGTGCTCTTGTTTTCTAGTTTTTCGACAAGCGATGCCGATAGCCTAGCGATGCTACAAAGCATCATGGCTGCGTCAAACGGCGACTCATTTCGCCCAATAGTAGTCTACTCTCCACTTCATCAAGAACGAATATTCGCAAGATTAAACGAATTTCCCATTGCTGTGAAATTTATCAGGCTCGATGCTTTAAGAACTGATTGCGAGTTTTTCTTGCTATCGTTTGCTAAGTGCAAGAAATTTAAGAGCAGAAATGATTACGTACGGACAGAAAAGATTGTGTTTGTACCGTTCTTCTTAAATATGAGCATGGCAGATAAGAAATGGATCGGGAAAATAACCGGTGAACGCAATTTCCGCATTTGCATCGCTTCTGAGTCACAGCACGAAGACATTTTGCATGCATTTCCGTATGCACTTTGCGACGTTGTAAGCGTGAGCTCTACGAGTATCAACGCCCCTGAAGACCAGTTTCGGAATTGCGGAAATCGAGAGATAGTTCCCGCTTCGAAGCTTTTTAGTCACCATCTTGCATCGGGGCGAAAGTTCTTTCGAGGGTACAAGTACCAGGTATCTGTGAACCCGATTCCGTGGTCAGGTTACAACTTCGGAGACCTAAGAAAAACAGCGGAGGCATTAGCTTTACTTGACGCCTACAGGGCATTGAACAACACATTTGAGTTCAATAGGTTCAACGAACGCTACGGCATTGCAGGCATATTCACTAGATCATTGGATATTACTATTATGCCGATTCCTATCACCTTGCTAAAAGATGGAGAGATTTTTAAATACGCGCAATTTTCTCCACTACGACTTTGTTTCTTTACAAACCGAAGAACGACTATTGAGACAATGTTCATGGACTCCTGGCAATCACTCGTCTGGTTTTGCCATCTTTGTTCGGTTCTGCTATTATGGTGGCCCTTTTCTTGCGTATTCGACACAATTATGTCTTCAAGAGAACTAGAAACGCACCGCAGCCTGGGTTTTTATATCTGGTATGCACGTTCCTGGGGAGAAGCCCTGCCATCTCATCGCGGGATGCCTCCGCCTACCGTAGCCTGTCTACAGCTTTCTGGTGCCTATCTATGATGTATCTAGGTTGCTTCGTGCAGACAAGCATCACCGCCATTCGATCTGTTCCATCCACTTCCGATCAATTAAAGAGCTTTAAGGACCTTGTACCCTACATGGAGAGATGCGTCAAGGCTACCTGTATTTCTAAGGATATGTCATTCGTTACGATTGCTCAAGAGTCAAATGGGGAGCTGTTAAACTACTTTCACTCGATTGAAGAGACTACAAACAGATGTCCTTCATCTAGTGTTATGGCAGAAGACGAATCAGGGTGTTACGAGAAAGCACGTACTGGAACACACGTGTTCTTCTCAGCATCTTGTACCGATGACGAACTGGTCGCCGCAATGGAGTTGGGACTCGTGCCAAGCGATAATCTCTGCAGTATCGCCCAAGTGGCCGCCATTCATGAATTACATCCGCACAGGTGAGTACGCATAACCTGTAGCATACGTGAAGTACCCTCTGAGGTCTACTGTTAAATGAAGAGTGGAATTAATCATGACGACAGTCAGTGTCGGCAGTGCAGAGGAATCAGAGGCTTAGGGGTTGACAAAACCAGACGTGTAGAAATATTTAGAATAATTTATAGCCGATTTGCATACCTCATCTATTGCGATGTAAATGTATACAGCTTCATACCCCTTTTATACATTTCTAAGAATTTTACAGTTTGTTATGCTTGCTTTTGCATTGATATGAAATGTTCCCATTCATATGATTTAAGTATTTGCACACTGTTCATTTAAATTATATTAAATTACTTTGCAAGAAACGAAGGCGCAGTATCTGTCAATTTTATCTTGGACGCCTGAACAAAGCCGTGAGGCAAGAAGGTAGGAGCGAAAGCAGAAAGAGACAAAGAGGTGCCGACGTGTAGGGTGTGTGAGTGTGTGTGTGTGTGTGTGTGTGTGTGTGTGTGTGTGTGTGTGTGTGTGTGTGTGTGTGTGTGTGTGTGTGTGTGTGTGTGTGTGTGTGTGTGTGTGTGTGTGTGTGTGTGTGTGTGTGTGTGTGTGTGTGTGTGTGTGTGTGTGTGTGTGTGTGTGTGTGTGTGTGTGTGTGTGTGTGTGTGTGTGTGTGTGTGTGTGTGTGTGTGTGTGTGTGTGTGTGTGTGTGTGTGTGTGTGTGTGTGTGTGTGTGTGTGAAAAACTTTATTCGGAGGAAGCTTGAGGTAGCCGGGGCATCCTCACGCAAACACTAGGTGGGCTCCGTATTACAGGAGTCCAGTGGCGACCGCTGCGGCTCGGGCTCTGTGGACAAGGGCCTTCTGGCTTGCCAGATCGGTACAGCCGAGCAGGGCTGCCTCCCAGTCCTCCCGGGTGGGGTTGGGTTTGGGGGTGAGGTTCGGGGTTGACTGACATTCCCACAACATGTGGAAGATGTCCGAAGACATCTCCGCGCAGTGCGGGCGCTTTCCAGTACAGGCAGGATCAAAGTGTTTTAAAACTGCCGGGCACAGCAGCGTTTTGGTGTAAAGGCGGGGCAGTGTGCGTTTCTCCACCTTTTTAAGGCCTTTACAAGGCTTAGTATCAATTGCATGGCCGAATTGAAATAATTCATAAATTTTTCGAAAAGTGAGAGCCGGATTGGGTTCGAGATCCTTATCATAAGTGTAGAAGGCGTTGCCCGGAGAGTGAGCCATTTCATCGCCTTCGAGGCCCATGTGAGTTGGAGCCCATACAATCGTTCGAGACGCGTAGGGTTTGAAAGTTTTTTCGACAACCTGGCTATTTGTAACGTGAAGTTAAATAGCGCAGCTCACAGATTTCTCTTCGGAAATGCGCAGTATTTGTCATACACTCACCTGCAAATGTGAGATGTGAAGGTACGTCGTCGCTTCTGCCGCGTAGCATTCTTTGGCACGCGTTCGTTGCAGTGATCATTCAGATTTTCGATGAGCGATATGGCGTCGCTTTTATCGCGTGGCATTCTGATAGCCAAAAGCCGGAAACGCATGAAGCTGACGTGAGACGCGTGAAATTTCTAGATTCTTTCCAAAGCGTCACTGCTCTCTCCCGACAACGTCATCACTCCGCTCCCCCTTCCCTTTAAATGAACAGAGCACAGGCCAAAATATATCATGAGATCATGGCGGAGATAAAAAGATCTTGCCTCATACAGTAAAGATCGAGCACTACAATATCAAAGAAAAGAGGCTTTTCACTTTTAATTTGCCATTGAAAATCGCATAAAAACAACCGAGGCGCTGTCCAGCGGAGAATCGCTAGTACTTTCAGTGTAGCCCCCCCACGTGGCTACATGTAAGCAAAATATTGCTGATTTTGTAACTGCACATTGTTTTAATTTCTTCTAGGAGTGCTTGCCAAAATTTATTATATTTTTCGCTCTCTCCAGTGCGTCCTAAATAAAAACCACCCCTGCTTTCATTCATTCATAAACCGTTATTCATGAAGATGATCTGAGGCCTAGAGGGGAAGGGGGTGGGTTAGGTGAGGTTGAGGGCGCCAGATTCCGACATGAAGTCTAGCAGGGCACTTAGCTTGCGCTTGGCGTTGGTATTGGGGGCTGTCCAGTCTTCGTAACTCAGAATGTGGTGAGCAGATGCGTAGCGTGCGCGGAGGCCAGCGGTGCCAGGACAGGTCCAGACCAAGTGCTGCAGGTCAACGGAGTCAGCAGGGCAGTTGGGGCAGCTGATCTTGGTTCGGCGCCATTGACCCAGGATGTCCGGTGTGTACGCTGCACCGGCTCGCGCCTTGTGAGTTAGAACTTGGGCTGGACGAGAGAGGTCGGAAGGGATCGGAGGAGTAATACCGGGGACAAGGTCCCGCAACAAACCCCTCCGCTCATGTTTAAGCCGCGTGATGACAGAGTCCGGTATGATGAAGGAGACGGGAGAACAGTAAGGGTTGTCCGAGTTGGACGGGCCCACATGAAGGTTATGCCGGCGGTCTTGCTCTAGCTGCGCGCCAGCAGCCTCGTGGGCCATTCTGTTCCCAGTGCCTTGTGCGTGATGTCCAGGTGTCCAATGAATTCGTGCCGAGACTTGTGAGGTCTCTCGCACCACGAGAGGTATGCTTTCAGGTTTTGCCACTAGACGGCACCACAGGGTTTGCAATTTCGCCAATGAAGCAATGACAGGGCCCACTAAAACTTTCGTCGACGAGGTCGTGCGTTATTATGCCGTAGCAGCATTGAGTGTGAAACTGAAAAGGACGTTACTCTACACAAAAAATATCTGATTACTGTCTAGCGAGTGAAAGTTATATTTGTTTTCGGTACGTTTTTTTTGTCGACCACCAGTCGTCATCGCGGTTGCTGCTCATGGTTTCCAGGATTGAACTACATAAAAACGGGCGCACGCATTGGTCGAAAAATTCCCGGTAAAAATTTTCTACAGCGTTTCTAACAAAACCGTTATGGAATCGAACATTTTGGACATCAATTTTTCCACTGCGGCAAATAAAGATCGAGACCTAAATTCCAGTGTTCGGTCCCTTTAGGTCGTATTGATGCTAAAATGCGCCCTCACATTAGCGGCGGTGGGCTCCATGGAAGCTGCGCTTGTAGGGGGGCACTATATCCGCACACAATGTTTTACCTATTTTTCAGCATTCTGCCTTAATTATCATTTTCATTCATTCATGTTAATACTCACTTTTTAATTTATTCAAACCCTTTATTCGTCTTGCTTTGGCTTCTTTTAGCCCAATATTGACGACTTCCGCTCTATATTGACGTCACTAGAGCTTTTGAACGTAACCACGCCATGTCGAGATCCGTGGATATTTAAAATTGAATTGATCATTCTGCCTGTAATTGATAACTGGTCATTATACATCGACAGAAAGTGGTATTTCGACCATTCCTTCACCCTATGCCTCCATACCGGCATTTTGTTGTTCTTATTTCGCGTCCACTTTCTGATGAAACGAAATCTCAAACACAGGCAAGAAAGGCTAGCACCATAATAATAGAATCACAATAAATAATGGTGTTAGGCAAGGATATAGCATGTCTTCCCGACTATTCTTTGTCTGTAGTGAAATAATTCAGACAACTGGATCCGGAACAGGTAAAGGCAAGACCTAATGCAGAATGCCGCTATAACTCACTATTCGTAGGCTCCATCGCCTTGCTAGTAAAGCATGGGGATAATTGCATAGAATCTGACAACCTATCGAGTCAATCCAGTAAGGTGCGCCTGAAATATTTCTGCAACCAAATGTTCAACATCACCATAAGTAATTCGGCAGACCACTGCCGCAGTTACGCAAAAGTATTGACGACTGCAACGCTCGACACATACTATACCTACCTCCGTCGAAGGGGTTTTTAGAGGCCCACGAACGCGTCGTGCGACAGCTGCAGATCAACACTTTCTGGTGTCCTGCGCATACTGCTAGCTTCAATGCAAATGTGAAACCTCAATGCCCGCACTGTGCGGAGAGTCGTTGCTCTTCATGTCTTATTGTGTGGATATGTCAAAATAGCCCCCACTTTCCTCCAAATTCAACCTCTACTGAGGAGGCTACGAAAAATTGCGACGCCTTCCTCCTCGGGGTCTTGTCACTGGGGCCTAAAGGGCACTTGCCCGCCATGATTGCGATGCGGCTGCCACTTGCGGCGGACACAACTCGGGCTCCTGACCAACTGCTGCTGGCGTTCACCATCTCGCGTCCTTTAATCACAGAAACTAAAACGTTTCACGAGCAAGGAAATACCAGCTTGAGATTGGCCATAAGGCGCCGAAAACATTATGCGAATGCATCTTCTTAGTACACGTAACAGCTGCTGATTCTGATGACAAAATATGCATCGGCAGGAGAATCAGAATGGTTTGGAGCGCATTCGGGATTACGACACACAGAATAGCCCAATACCATAATCATACAAGCATAATCTCGGTCCCTTCCTATGAGTCAGTAACGTGAAGGCTAAAAAACAGGGTGAAATGAAATTCAAAATAACGCTACGTAACTGAAACTGATAATAATACATTGAAGAGACCGGGAACGTCCAGCTTGAATCAGAGAATGAACACGAATTATTACCTTTCTAGTTGAACTTAAAAATGGTACTATGGTCTAGACACGTAGTGTGAATGGGATACCCGATGCTCCCAATGCTCACTGTCTTTGCCTCAAGCGAAACGTAGAATGTATAGAGGCTGCCCAAAGTTAGAAGAACGAATGAAATTTGGAAGTCTGTAGAATTTATATATATATATATATATATATATATATATATATATATATATATATATATATAGAGAGAGAGAGAGAGAGAGAGAGCGTTAAGTAGACCTGGTTATTGCAATATTATGGTATTGTATGTGTCTACGATTGGATATAGGCAAGCTGATGACGGTGATGATGTACTTGTTCGTGTCCACAGGTTGTGTATGTTCCTCAGCGTGTTTCGCTTTTCTACTATTACATCACGTTGTAGCAAATGACCCCTCTAATTCTTTACATGGCAATGGTGAGAAGCTGGGTGTTTACGATGTAAAATCATAAGGACGAGGAGAAGGAGGAGGAAAATCTTTGTTCAATGAAAATTAGGTCAGACCCTTCCAGCAGGGCCCTTTAGTCCAGGAGCTCTCTCGATGTTCCCTCTAGCTTGGCCCGCTCTACCATTCGCAGCTGATCAGCGGGTTGCGTGACCAGAAGGCCGGCATCCAAGGAGGAGGGCATGGAGTTTTGTAATGGGAGTAACGCAGACAGGATGTATTGATTGATTAAAACTTTAATTTCCATCGATTTAGGAGGCCCCCTTCTCCCTGCTCCTGGCACGCAGGCCTGAGGAATTGAGGCTGGAATCTCCGCGACTAAGGACTGGTGAATATACATTGGTTATTCTCGGCCTCAGCCGCCAGGCGGACGGCTTTCTGCTGGTCAGCGGGGACGTCGCTTCGCAGCAGGGTTACCCAGGCTTCTCTACTTTTAATGTTGTCCCTAGCGCCGGAGACTTAGGGCATTCCCAACGGATATGGTCGAGGGTCCCCCTCGCTTTGCAGGCTGTGCATTTATCATTATTTCTCTTATCTATCAGGGTGTGAAACAACCAGGCAGGGTTCGGGAAATTTCCTGCTTGTAATCGCCGCCATACTATGGCCTCTTTATTATTTAAGCTAGGATCCGGTGTTGGGATCAGTCATCTTCCTAATCTATAATTTTGGATTATTTCCTTAGAGGTTTGCAAACGTTCCTCCATCGCCTGGCAGTCGGGCGGCTGTG
Source organism: Amblyomma maculatum (assembly GCF_055883805.1). Classification (NCBI taxonomy): domain Eukaryota; kingdom Metazoa; phylum Arthropoda; class Arachnida; order Ixodida; family Ixodidae; genus Amblyomma; species Amblyomma maculatum. Next base: position 66,628,769 of record NC_139348.1, on the reverse strand, counting down.
CGTTTGCCCGGAAGTAGAGATCTCGGTCTAAATCATGAGCCGCCTCGTTGCCGGGGACGGACGTGTGTTCTGGGTACCAAATTAGGGTGATTTTGCGATCGATTTTAGTTGCAGCTTTTAGAATTCGGGCGGCTTCTTGCGAGACCTTGCCTTTTCCGATATTCCAGAGAGTAGTTTTTCTGTCGCTAAAGAAGAATCTAGCCTTCGTGCCGACGCAAGCGAGAGCTATTGCGACCTCTTCAGCCGTGTCTATGTTTCTGCTTCGGATGGTGGCGGATACGACTGGTGCGCCGCTACCATCGAATACCACGGCAACTGTCGCCCCTGATCGGCCGCTTCCAGCGTCTACGTAGGCAACTTCTTTTACTCTGAATTCTTTTGCACTTTTACCCAGTGCTTCTGCTCTCTTTTCCCGTCTCTCCTTGTGGTATTCTGGGTGCAAGTTGCGGGGGAGAGGACGGATAATGATGTTCTCGCGAAATTGTGGCGGTAGGGCAACCTTGTCGGCTATGCCCCTATCTATTTTTCGACCCACCCATTCTAATATGGTTCGACCCGTGCTCGACCTACTTAATCTCTCATGTTGGGCGATTCTCACCGCTTCAGCAAGTTCCGCCCAGCTATTATGCACTCCCAGTTCTATCAGGCGTTCCGTAGAAGAGGAGATGGGTAGACCCAGCGCCCTCTTTGGCTGAGGTGTCGATGTAAGTGTTGCAGTACGGTTGGAAGAGCGTGGGGTGAAAGATGAAGGTAAATTGAGCAGATGAGAGCGAATGTGTCTGGATTTATCGCCATTAGGTGCTTTCGATGTGATGGACAATGTGTTGTGACAAACAATATTTACAAAATATACCGCACCCAGGAACTAGAAGTAAGGGTTGTCATCTCAAAGTATCTACGCCAGACTAATGCTACCAGTCTTGTCATTCAGGCAAATTTACACTTCCAACCTGAAGAATAATTTCTTTAATAGTTTTTGTACCATGTATTTAATGGCCATTGTAAAATAAAAAAAAGTCACAAAACATACACCCCCCTTTCAAGCACTCATCTAAAACCAATAAGAATAAAACAGTTCGTCAACCTACAAAGCACACTTCACAAAGGTACACGCTGGAATGGTAACCATGGTAGGATAGGAAGACGGCGATGGAACGTGTGCTTTTCAGTGCCGGGTGCCGTGGGAAACTATAGAGCAGCCACCGAGCCAGTGTGGTGCGTTCGCGGTTCCACCAATTTGATTATCGCTGTGACCGGCGACAGATGCATCCGAATACCACATTAGAAGTTTTAGCGAACTTCCCATGTGCTGCGTGATGTTATTGCACGTTAAAGATTCTCAGGGAATTAAAATTACCCTATTGTCCTCCACATTGACTCTTGTCATTGCACTTTTGCTCCCACCTTAAGCATTTTCGTTTGGCGCGTATCAGGAGTCCATAAAAAAGTATGACAGATACTGCACTTTCTCATTCCTGCAAATCAATTTACTTATTGGATACCTCTTTCATGTGGTATAGTAACAAACATACGCAAATTAAGGATGTTGGTGGTGTGATGGTAAGCATTTATTGCAAAAGGAGAGGTTGCTTGGAGAGCCACCCCTAATGGCCCGCTCCCCTTACAATACTAGGTGGCGTCCCTTATTCCGAGGCCTCCATTGGTCTGTGCCGCCACACGAGTTCGCTGAATGAGCGTTTGTGGTGCCGCTAGGTCCAGGCAGACGAGCAGGGCCGCCTCCCAGTCCTCTCGGGTAGGGGAAGGGGTTATGGGTAAAAGAAAAGGATTTAGCTGGCATGCCCAGACTATGTGAAAGGTGTCAGCCACCTCTCCACAGAAAAAGCAGAGGCCAGAGAAGGTAGGGTCGAAATGTTGGCAGTCGAAAACGATGCTGCTCAGGACCCAAACATATATTAGCCCGAATAGACAAAAAGAAGTGCTTTTTGTGAAGGCATCGTTATGACGCTTCGGAAGAGAAATGAATGAATGCGTTATTCATTTCTTACTGGCAGTTCTTTCTGTTCGTATTGTTGTTCAGACTGTAAATGTGAACTTATCGATACAAAGGAGCTTGCGTGTACAAGAAACGAAAGGCGCTTTAAACATCATACACTTTCTTTTGACGACTGAAATAATAATTGGTTTACCGGAAAGGAAAGGCAAGTATTTTACATGTTTTCTGTGAATGCCTAAACAGCTAGTTTAGGAACGGGACCAAGCTGAGAGGGGAAGCGGAAAGGAGAAGGTAGGAAAAACTTTAGCTCTATGTTATTTTTCGGCAATTTTGGTGTGTATTCAGTGGCGTCTCCTTGTTGCATCCGCAAGAGGCCTCTCCGTCAACCTCGGCCACATCCAAAAAATGGCCGGTTCCCCTTAGTCCAGGGCTGTGCTGGCAACTGCCGCAAGTTGATTTCGCTGTACAAGACCTTGCTGCTCTTCGCAGCTGTGGCTGGACAGCATTCTCCCGTTGTGCCGCTTCAGGGGTTCCTATTTTGAGGTCCATATCTACGTTTTAAAAGGCCCATGTGATTTGAAATTGTTTTCGCACCATGGACATCGGTCCGCGTATATTGTAGGGTGCGTTTGTTTAAAAGGTTTAGATTTCGGTACGAAACTGTCTGTAATCGTTCCCAAATGACTGCTTTCTTTCTGTTGAAAGGTCTGTGCGGCGGGAGATATCACATTCTTCTGCCTCTATAGTTTTCTAGTATGCCCAAGTATTTCCTCGGTGCTGGCGAAAGTTCTGTGGTCTTGTCGGATGCTCCGAACGTAGTCTATGCTTGAGCTACCCTGTCGACCTTTTGGTTCGCTGCGCCCCTATGTGCTCCGGTACCCACATAATTTTGTGTGTGGACTTGTTTTTTTCTTCGTTGTTTTTAATTCTGTCGCTCGCTTCGCGAAGTATAAGGAGTGCGTGACGTCCTATCCTGCCATTCATGTAATTTCGTCAGGCTGTTTGAAAGTACGTGAGCATCGTTAGCGACCGCCCTGTTTTATAGCCCTCCTTTACCGCTATGGAATGGCTACTTCCTCGGCCTCTGCTACTGGGCAGTGTCGCATAGACGCACTGGTCTCTTCGCGTAGAGACGAATCGACCCCAGTGTCCACTGCAACTTTGGTATTTCCTCCTCTTGAGGACGAGCCTGCATACATGGTCGACTCTTCTAGAGTGCATGTTTTTCAATGAATTCGACCGTTGCTTCTCTTCTTCATTGGCGGAAGTTAGGGAGCATGTTCCTCGAGATCGGAACTACCTTGAGGAGTTTGGGAAGCTCGGTGAGGATCGTTGCAGTCCTCGCCGTTTCTCGCATCTGCTCACGGTATCCGTGTCACTGTAAGCGCACTCTTCCAGTTATTGCCAGCAGCATCCTGTGTTTTTGCGACTAAAGCTGCACCTCACGTAGCTCCTGGAAGATGTTTTACAAACCAAGGGCAAATAGTTTTTCTGTAGCTATGTTACTCGGTAGTCGGAGCGTTGTCATACACTCCACGTAAGAGGGCATCCCCGTGTTGCATTTCGCTCTTGATGAGGGACTGGTAGTGTAGGCTGTAGATAATTCAGATATCTATCAGGGTTCTCACTAGTTTTAGTGAGTCCTCTTCGCGCATACTATGCCGCCTGTTGGTGATGCGGATGATCATACGAGCAACTAGTAGCGTTGTAATTTTGAGCAGGGCAAAATTGTGAATACTGCTTTGGTTGGATTGAAACTACATGCTCAATATTCTTTTTATTGTCTATTCCGGTATGGGCATTCCTTCAATGTAGCTGTTGAGTTTCTGGTCCACATTGGTTGGGACGGTTCGCATTTATTTGCCTCTCCAGACTCGCAGCAGTTTCGAATTCTCCGTCGAGCATGCGAGCCCTCTTTCAGCGAGATTTTACAGTACATAGGAGGCCGCTTCCTGTACCTTTTCTTTCTTCTGTCAGATGGAAACGGTGTTTGTCCAGACTGTTATGTCGTGTACATACATGGCGGCCCTGAATAGTTTTTATGCTAGGCCCATTATAAGCATTTTGAAAAGGATAGGTGAGATGACTAACCCTTGGTGTGTTCCTTTGTTTGCCTCGTGAATTTTGTTCGATCGAAGGTCTCCCATACCGATGGTTGCAATTCTCTCAGAGTGAAAGCTTTGAAGCATCTGTGGATTCTGCGTACGCCGTCCAGGTCGTCAAGACTTGCAAAGATCGCTTCGGTGCTGGCGTTAGTGAGTGACCGCTTGATGTCCAGGGTCAATATGATATTTTCACTTATTTTAAATACGTGCGCAGCACGTAATTTTGTATTTGGAAGAGTGCGTCAAGGGTTTTGGTCTGAAGCCCAAGATTGTAGGGAACACAGTCTTCATCTTCCATCTATTTTGCAGTCCGCGTGTCGCCACCGGCTCCTAAAGCATGCCAAGGCATTATGTGGATGAGCTGGACCTGAGAGTTTTCAAGTTTGCAGCTTTTGATTACTTTGTTGTGAGTCCAATCTTCGGAAACCATCTCTGCCTCTGTCGATTCTGTCGGCTCCTATTGCCGTGTTTGTGCTCGTACTACTTGTGTCCGCGTAATCTTCCTCCACAGTTATGGGGTGGTAGAGCCTCGTTTTCGGCTCTGCGATACGTTTCTTGGTATTTAGAGGGTTTTGATCACGAAACATTAACTCGTGCCTTCTCTAGGAGGTCGAAGTCCAAACCCGCGAAGGATTTGATGAATTTGTGGATGGCTCTATTGTTTTGTAATTTCGTTGTTTCCTGATCGATTAATGCTCTTAGAAGATTCTAGGTTCTGGCTGTGTCTAGGGTTCATTTAGGTGTGTCGCTGAATTTTTCCAATTTCGTTTCGAGAGTTCATCGCGTACTCTTTTGCTTTTGCGTACATTTTGCTATCTTTAGGTATACTTTTCTGTTGTGTTTTTGCTTCCGTCATCTTGTGGTAGACTGTCTCACTTCGCATAATAAGAGAGGGTGCACGACTACTTCGGGCGTTGTTGTTTGTGTAACACTTTTTGTTTGCATTTTTATCGCGTTTTCCTCAGGGTGCCGCTCCATTCTTCCAGTTATTAGATGCCTGCTTCAGTTTTCTTGTAGGCCCGCGAAACGCATTCCAGTTTGTGAGTTTTGCTTATCCAGTCACGCGTCCTACCCTGTCCGGTGCTATCCTTGTCCGGAAGATGGCTGATTAGGTTTCACATCATGTTTTCCCACTTTGTATCCCTGCTCTTCCTTACCAACGTGGGGTAGGGGCATATGTCCGCGCTCACGCTATTTCTGATTCTCTGGAGTTGCGGGATCTCTGATTTGACTTCAGGCACAATATTTTGCTGCCTCCTCTAATGTTCTTCTCTTGATATTATGTTTTTGGTAACCCCAACCCGTGTCCTTGGTGTGGAAATCTCCTACAATAATGAATGCATTTTCTTTGGCCTGCTTGTGCGCTGTGTGGAATAGTTCGAATAATTTGGTATTTATAATGGCGGGCTGTAGGCGTTCAGCATGAATGTACTCCCTCCCTGACGCTTTTTTCAGAATTATTTTGACAAGCGCGTGATCGATGTCGTCAGCAATGGTACTGTGCCTGATTGCGGTGATGGTTTTCCTGACTCCGATGGCCGCTTCACTTCCGTTCCGACTCTCGTAAACTTGTGGTTTGGTTCCAGTCTCTTGGAGCGCAATTGCATGGGGGTGTAAGCTCTGTATTTATACATTGCTTTATGAAGCCGTCGTTTTGCAGTAGCCTGTACAGTTCTATTGTCAAATTTGTACGTATTCTTGTTCTTGCTGACGCGCCTTAGTCCTGTTTACGCGCGACTGTTGTCGCCTTATTCGACATTGAACACCGTTAACGCAGGACAGTTGTACGCTCTTTTCCCTATATTTTATATGTCTTTGTGTTCGAAAAGCATTTTGAGTCTCACATCTACCCCTAGAATTGGGCTTCGATCTGTTGCATCTACGACTGAATTGGTCGCATCCTACCCTGCATCATGTGCTGCATTCGTGTTTGCAGTCTCCATATTTGAATGCTTGTTTTTAATGTTTTGACCCTGCATATCATGTGCTGCATTCGTGTTTGCAGTATCCATTGTTGAATGCTTGTTAATGTTTTGGAAGGGCTCTAGTGATTACGATTTTCGGCTGTTGTGCCTTTACTTTTTTGTTATTTCCTCAAGATTGCGCGAGATCACCTTGTTTAAGTCAAGCGAGTTCATGCTCGCGTCTGAGCGCATCGCTGTTCATGTCTTTCGGTTCTTTGCCACGATTATCTTGGTTGATTGTGTTGCTTGTACTGTTTGTGTTATTACAGTTTCCCGCCGAGTGCGATCTGAGGTAAATGCCCAGCTTACCTTGCTGGCGCCTTTTTGGAGAAGGTTCTTTTTCTTCTTCTGTTGTTTGTTCCCCTCCTGTGAATCGATGGGGAACACAAGGGGGAAGGAAGTAGACCTCGACCGGCTCAATGTCTCTCTCTTCCAGCTCAGCCATCGTTTGCGTGTTCACCCGCGTTGGTCACTGCGCACTCTTTCTTGGCTTTCTTTTGGCCTTTTTTTCAGTCTATACGGGTACTGCCTGGATCGAATGCGGTGTGCCACCGTGCATATTAGGCACATGAGCGCGCACACATGGTCTTGGTCCGGATTTTGAGCCCTGCACAGTCCGAACACAATATTGGCTGGTCTGGGCAACAACACATCAGGGTGGTGTTCTTGCTGAAGCAGATCAGCACACTCGACTCGTGGGGTGGTAATGGTAGCATGGTTTTCACTTCCGTGGTATATAACAAATTTCGGTAAGATAGGGCGTCAAACGTGATCACTGCCGTCTTAGAGTTTCCAAGCGTTCTTTCCTGGAGAATGGTCACTCCTTAAGCTCTGACTCGTAGGCTTGCTTTGAGCTGTTCGGGGGGCGTACCTGGGTCAACACTGGATATTATGCCGCTAAGGACGTCTTCCGGAGCTGCCACGTAAGCGGATTCCTTGTAATCGTTTCCAGTTTGCTGCTAATTAGAGGCGGTTAATGTGCCGCACAAGCTGGCCCGTCTCAATGTGGGGTGCTAACGATATAATGACGTGGAATCTGGTACGAAGCTCTACAAGTAGGTCCTCGTCCTTGCATTTCTTGCCGCACGCCGTGACAACGGTACGCACTATTATTTGCCTGGTGAGAGATTTAATCTGAGCCCTTCCTGGAGCCGAAAAATGATTTTGATGTCCATTTTGGGTGCTGGAAGAATTCTTCGCATAGGCCTTCTCTGCTCCATCTGTCCAGACTTTTTGCAGTCGGTCGCATCACCTGGTGATTTTCCATCGTGAGGTCCGGGCCGGTTGCCGTACTTCTGTTGACCTCGTATTTGAAGTTCCTTCTGGCGTTTGGGTCGAACAAGCTCCCAGCTAGCATTGTTGTTGTGCCCGAATGGCTCCGACGAGGAATCAGACGGGATACCGTCTTCGGTTTCCGAGTCGGCAGTTCCTACGTTGTCTTTTATCATTCCTTGGAAATCGTCGGTAGGGACGTTCAATGGTTGTAGCAACGCAACACTGACTTGGCTGTGCACCGCTATATGGTCCCTCATTGAAAAAGCGTCCATGCTAGGCAGCGTCATCGTCGATACGCCTCGCGTTCCGTGCTGTCCCTATGTCGAGTCGAGCGTCGCGTCAGGGTTAGCGGGCTGGCACCTGCTTTGGATCCTTGAAGTCCGGCAAAAATGAAAAAAAAAATTGGTCTTACCGATTGATCGTTGGCATCTAGGGGATCCAGCTTTTGATATCATTTTTTTCCAAATAGGGCGACAATTAGTAGATCCGGTTGCATCGGTCAAAGCTTGCGGATCTGAAGTGACGTCCGAAGGCCTACTTCAAACGCCATGGGTAACCATCAGAAAGGAGAAAAATGTGCCTTTTGGAAGGTGCGAAGACATTTAGACTACCTGAGCATTTTTGACCTGCACTGACATATAGCACACGAACGCTTCTCGCTTTCGCCGCCGTCGAAAGGCAACGGAAAACAGCAGTACCAAACACACTTCACGGATCTTCGCGGGAGAGTAACAAGGTGGCAAGGATCACAAAATATGCGCCCAGTTGACTGGCTAGCTGAAAACTTTATTGAGCACAGAGAAGGGAGGGGTGTGACAGGTGGGGTCCCTATTCTGGGACGCGTATTGCCAAGCCATCTCCTCCCGTAGGAGTACTCGAGCTGAAGGCGATCTCAGTGAGTTAAACAGCAGCTGTTGCTAAAAGGTGTGTCTGAACGCAGCCTAAAGGTAACATACACTCACTGCAGGCAGGAAATGATTATGGCGAAGGTAATTGCTTAGTGTAATCGTTGGCATACCGATTGTTGCTGAAAGGTATCTCCGAACGCAACCTAAAGGTAACATACACTCAGTGAAGGCAGGAAATAAATATCATCATCATCATCAGCCTGACTATGCCCACTGCAGGGCGAAGGCCTCTCCCATATTTCTCCACTTAACCCGGTTCTGGGCTAGCTGCATCCAGTGGACCCCTACGAACTTCTTAACCTCATCCGCCCACCTAGCTTTCTGCCGCCTCCTTCTACGCTTTCCTACCCTTGAAATCCAGTTTATTACCCTAAGCGACCATCGGCTATCCTCTCTTCGTCCTACATGTCCTGCGCCTACCCATTTCTTCTTAATTTCCGCTGCAATGTCGGTAACTTAAGTTGTTTCTCTGACCCACTCTTTACGCTTCCTATCTCTTAATGTTACCCCTACCATTTTTCGTTCCATAGCCATCTGGGTTGTCCTCACCTTAAGTAGAACTCTCTTGGTTAGCCTCCACGTTTCAGCCCCATACGTGAGTAGAGGTAAGATGCAACTGTTGTATACTTTCCTCTTGAGCGATACCGGTAAGCTGCTACTAGTCATAATCTGCCATAAGGAAGGAAGTCATACGTCATAAGGAAATAAATATGGTGAAGGTTATTACTTAGTGTAACCGTTGTCCTACCGTCAGCTCGTGGCTCTGTTCACGGATGGTTCTGCTATTGAGAACAAAAAAAAAACATCAGCTAAAGGAACCTAAGGAGGAACACACCTCAGGAAAGTTGTTGATAAAATATTCCAGCATTGTTAAATAAAAAGTTACTAATATTGCAATACAGGATTCGAACAGATGTTTCAGTGGCATCAGTGCTGAGATGAGTAGTGTTAATCCAATGCGCCACAGAAACTTTTTTCTTTATTTCCTGTTAACAATGATATTTAGAGTGGGGCAAAGTTAAAGTTTAATGCAACAAAGGGATAGCAAAAGTTAGGGTTCACAAAGTTTCAAAAACGCTTTTGGTTGGCCAGTTCCCTCAAACCTGGCATCCATTCAGGTTTCTCTGTGGACTGCTTGATTTTTCATAAGCCGGAAACCATAGACCATATTTTTATTGACTGCTGGGATGCAGTCTTTGCGCGGGATATCTTGCAGAGGACTTTAAAAAAGGACTTACCAATTACGCCCTGCGGTATACGTTTCCTGCCGGTCCATAATCAAGGGGGTGTGCCATATGACTTATTCATGTTGCTTTGCCTCCACAGTGTATGGAAAACGAGAATGGCTGTGAGACACGCGGATGTCGATGCTCGCTCCGTGAAGGAGTATTTCATTGAGGGTATCAACAACCTGACCACCATCTATAATGCGCCCCAGAAACGACGGAAAGAGTGACTTTTAAAAGCTGTCTTGCTCGTTTTGACAATATTTCCACTATTTGTCACCAGGTGACGCTGCTCAGAGGAATCACGGAGCAAAAGTTTAGGAACAAAAATTTAATAAATAGAATGATGGTTTAGTTAACCATTCTAAATCAATAATTAAGTTATAGGGAGAAAAATGAGCATGATAACTACTGCTACCACCCCGTTTCAATGAGGGCGCTCCTATATACCATCCATCCATCCATCCATCCATCCATCCATCCATCCATCCATCCATCCATCCATCCATCCATCCATCCATCCATCCATCCATCCATCCATCCATCCATCCATCCATCCATCCATCCATCCATCCATCCATCCAAAGTATTTAAATATCTGTACTTAAAAGCGCTGACTCGCAATGGAGGAAAAGAATTAAGAAACTAACTACTAAGTATGCTAGTCACATGGACGGAGAAATAAATAGCATTAAGCAACAGGTGAAAAACACAGAAGGTAAAAATTGGATAAATTCGATGGAAAAGAAACAAAGTGTGGAGTTATACTGAAAGTGGAAAATGCAGCTCAGGAAAGAAGATTTCTTTGATAACTCAAGAGGCAGTGCCCTACTTTTTGAAGCTAGATCAGGGTGCCTTAAAACACTCAGCTACAAAAAGAAATTTAACAATGGAGATGACGGATGTGCTATATGTGGTAACTCCAGTGAAACAATTCACCATATTATACTCGAATGTAATGGTATCCATCCGGAAGTTGATGCAGGCGCAATCACTGTTCCTGAAGCTCTAGGGTTTGGAAATCACAGTGGCCGGGTGAATAAACCGGCGGTGGAAACTAGCAAAAAACGACTGGAAGATTGGAGGCTTAAAAGCAGAGAAGTGACATAATGTTAGTAATGTATACAAAAACCTAATAAATAGAATGATGGTTTAGTTAACCATTCTAAATTAATAATTAAGCTATAGGGAGAAAAATGAGCATGATAGCTACTCCTACCACCCCGTTTCAAAGGGGACGCTCCTATAATCCATCGATCCACGTGCCAGCGCATCATCTACTGGAGTACCCCTACGGGGATATGGTTTGAAATACGCGTCGTGGTCTCCAGACGCTGCAGCTGATATCCGCGCGCGTGTCACGAGGGCCCGTTGGGGCTCTAGTCCAATTGAAGGAATCTCGTTAATTTCGATCAGATGGTGATTTTTAATGTCAACTCACATCGTACAGCATACAAACACCTTTTAATGTCGCCTCTATCGAAAAGCAGCATCGGAGTGAGTTTCGAAACAAGGTATTCCATGTAAAGAAGCGAGCGTCTTAATGACTTAATCCTTGTTGTTTTATTTCTCTGTAGCGTGCTCCTTTTCTAAAATGGTAACATTGGACCATGGCCGCAGATAATGTGCCATGCCAATTGACGAAAGAGAATTTCACTATTTGCTTGTGACATAAGTAGCAGGTGCGTATTTAATTGCTCCTTAGAACATTAATTTGGCCTGCCAATAATTCTTTTTTTCCATAGAAATTTTCGTACTCAGTTTTATATTTTACGTTTGATTGGATTTAGTGACTTGTGTGTCTTTTCCAACCCAGGTACCAACACCGGCGACTCCTCCTGGCCATCGCTGAGCATGGCTTTGCTGCTAAGTTTCGCCATCGGGCAGCAATCGTCCATCCCAGAAAACCTGAAAATGTGGAAAAAGAGCAATTTATTTTCTACTTTGCCATACACTTCATCGGCTGTGCTGTGTCGTGTGCGGTTGTCTCATTGGAGCTCCTAATACACGTGTGGTCCAATTACCGTCTGCGACGGCGGTTGTCTGCTCACGCAAGCCGTCAAGTCAACCCTCAAGCGTAGTCTAAATGGTAATATTCTGCATAGAAATACGCCTTAAATACGTTCAACATGGTTGCTTGCGTTTGCGCCTTAAATATGTTTTCCTGCGATTCGTACTAGTTTGATACGGAACACAAGGCTAACTCAAAGCGTTGCATAAAGAGTTATTAGACCTCCCAGGTATCAAAAAGTTGACCAAAGCAGTCATGTAGTATTAGTGTCTGCTTCAGTCAGAAGTAAACTTCAATGTACTTGAACTCTGATCGAGGATGTTTTGAAAAGAGAGCAGCCAATGATCCAGAAGCATCCAGTCAAATTTGTCGTCGCCAGTGGCACACATGGAGCCGTATCTCAAAATAACTGCCCGTAAACGATGCGGCGGAAATCTGCGCAATAATTAAAATTTTCCTATTGAAAAGCGTTTCGAAAAGAACGGAAATATTTTATGAACACACTTTATGCCAAGACTCAGATTGATATACGCTGTTAAGTTTATATAGTCAGACAGCAAAACTAAGCTGATAGTATTTAAGTTCGACCAGTTACGAAGCGCCATTAGGGAGTTGCGATCTCTAGAAAAGGGAAGACGTATTTGATTATAAGACAAAAAATTAGCCGGAGCTGCACTTGGTTAAGCCAAAAATCGTCCTCGAAATCTTTGCTTTTATAGTGGGTTTGTTGGCGACATCAGGTAGTTCACTCCAGCTTGAACGGCGGCTTCGGCGGGCCACTTTTCGACTGACTTAGGTAATTAACGCAAATATAGAAGAGAACGAAAGAACCACTGGAACCCTATGTTCTTGCGAGTGATCTGTAGCCACAGCATTGGTGGTTACCATTAACTGTCGAGAGATGGCGTCAGCGTCGCAGCAGCACAAGCGCCGCCCCTGATCTCGCCATCGCGTACGCGGACAAAGCCAACTATTTTTCGGCATCGGGAACTGGACGCAAGCGGACGGCTCCTCGCGGCACGTCGCTGTCGCGGGCGAGGTGAGGCCTCGCGGGACTTATCCCGCTTGCCCGTCTTGTCCGGTTTCGAAGTTGATTCCCTGCCCTAGCGTGGCCGAACATTCGCCTGTAGACTTGCTGGTGATTCAGACGACCTGCATCCATTAGCGAATTTATTGCTAGCTGGCGTTGTTGTTATTGCTGCAGTAAATACCGGTTTGTTGTCAGCACGTGTTGTTCCTTTGTTCCCAAGAGCACGGCCCGAAGTAGTCAGCGTGCGCTCGGTAGCGCACGCAATCACTTGGTGGGGTCGGCGGTTTGGACTGTCAGCCGCAACTATTTTCTGAAGAACAGCGCGACTTGGACAAGGACGGAACGAAGACAACACGGACAGTCTTCCTTCCGTCCTTGTCCAAGTCGGGCTGTTCTTCAGAAAATGGCATACCAACTCGCCCAAGCATCAGTTCTAACAGCCGCAACTAAGCGGGGAAAACGTATTTATCCCCCTATAAACTCTCCACACAGTTAGGCTAAACTTCAAAAGCCAAGTTCGAATGTCTGTCATGGGTCCGAACTACATTTATTGTAGTGACTTAACCAGGCAACATACGTCAGAAATATGTAAGGAAGTGCGAACTTGGTTGGTCATCGGAGCTGTGAAGGTCAAATAAATATCAATAGTCTAGTGCTCTTGGATGCCAAGTACAAAAACTGGAAGAAAGAACCGCTATGGCTTCATACATTTAAAAGTGGAGCACAAAATGTGTCCAAGGATTATTGCGTTTGAGGCGGTAGGAAGCATATGGGCTGGTATGCATATGATAGTTTTGTTAGTCGGAGCTAGGCAAGATATGTGACACCATAAGAATTAGTAGATTGTTTATGTTTGAAGACCTATGCTCTCCAGTACTGAAACTGTGGATGTCGAACCTACACGAAGCATTCCGCCCTTGGAATGCGTAATATTATCGCTTTTGTCCACAAACCGCGCGCTGTATCGCGTGACTGCAGGTTTTAAAAATTAGTGTTTATTTACTTCGGGAACCGATATGGCCTCATCTTGTTTGCAGCTTCGACCACATTATTCACATTAATGCCGACTTGCTATTTTGAACAGTCATTTACACGCGTTCAGTGTTACCTACAAAGTTATAGTTACATTTGCCACGGCTGATAGTTCATTCCTGGAAGTATAAGTTTTACATATACAGAGCTTACTTGTACGCTACATTTGCAGGAATTTGCGATTGTTCGCTTAATCATGATTATAGCTTTGCCTAGCATTTGAAGAAGATTTTCATAAACCGAAATTCGGTAAATCAACTTCGAGTCATACATATTAGAGAGCCGTTTGTACCGGCGTGAATGGCTTCTTGACGCAGAATTTCTTGCCAGTCTAGACTTCTTTTCTTCCTGGAAAAGAACGCTACATCAAAATGTCCCTTACATTTCAGTGGTATTGAAAGACCACTCTAGCGGCGCGCCCCGGAACAGGAGCAACGCCGGTCAGCAGCAGAGCAGAACCTCGCATTATTTACGAAGTAACCTGGCTCTTATAGGCATGTCTCACGTGAGACAACGGAGAGGGAAGAGGGCGATTGTAGCCGCCGCTATCAACGACATAATGTGTCCTTATAAGCGGCACGCAATGCATATGCTGAAGAGAATACGCTACAAATCTTTCTCCATAGTCTCGTAGAGCGCCTTAGGCCTTGCATGAGGTTTCTTGCGGCTTTCTCCTCCTGTGTTGGTCCAGGCGTAGCTTGACCTGGAGAAGTCATGCCGGGTAACAGTTTCGTAGGGTTTGAGCCGTAGAATGGGTTGATTGTAGGAGCAGTATGGTCTGCAATCGTTGCCGGGCTAACAGGCAAGCTTTGTTCGCTCACCGTGCCTTCAGGCTGCTGTCATTCCAGTGCACAGACGAGCTGCGTCTGGACCATGCTTGTGCGCTGCAACAAGTAATACAATATTTTCTAAATCCGCTAGAGGGTCTACTTCAAAGTACACTTCAAACTTGGTAAGGCATGGTCTGTACTTAGTCTTTCATCGGGGCATGGTAGCTTGATATGTGCCATGACTTCCTACGGTGTACTCCGGTGCTCAGCTTCTTCTTTGAGGACTCGCGCGTCATTAATTGTCATCGCCACTGTAGCACCAAGCTTCCGCCGCAGCAAGTGTGTTTGCACTGATCTTTCTAATCACAGATGTGCTTTGTACCAAAAACAATTCTAGAAGGCACTTTGGTACACTAAAGTCTGATGAGGCAAAATTCATTAGAGCGCACTGCATCGCAGCCCTCTGATACGACACCTCTATCTACCTCTCTTCATTTCACTCCCACCTTCCTCTCTTCCATGTTTTTGTGGGTGTAGGAAGAAGGAAAAGAAATTGCACGGTCCTGCCACTGGCTATGTAGCTGAGCCACTTCCGCTGCCTCATGCGGACAGAAAAGAAAATAGTAAAGAAAAAAATAAGAGGCAGAGAAACACTTGCGCCGCAACACCCCTTGTGCCCCACCTAAGTGGTGGCGGGTGCAATGATGGCCAACAACGGATTAAAATTTGGTGGCAGGCTAGCCCCCGTAGCAACAGGCGGTGATCTACCGGTCCCAACTGCGTAAGGCCAGGAACAGCCACAGTTGTGTCCCCTTCCTTTACGCGTGGTACATGTCTTCGCTCATAATTGCGACAGATACTCTGCCTTTTCCATACCTGAAAATCAATTTCAAACACCGCTGATGCCTGGTGTACTAACGCCTCTTAGACACCTGCTTCTGCTTCTATTTTGCAGTGTGGTGCGGCGTTCGAGGAATCGGCAAATGAAAGTTAGCTTTGTATATGCAGGAATTGCCTGGTGACGTCATGACCTGTCGTGAGGTACATGGCGCGCCCCTCGTCGAACACAACCATTATTTTATTGAAAGCATCAGAGTTCACCAGAGTTCTATAATTAGTTTACAGGAAAAGAAAGGTGCAGTATCTGTCACTCGCAACTAAGCAAAACTAAGCAGAATGCCACCCGAGACGGTTGCCTACACAGACACCGCTTTTGACGATGACGGGAACTCTGCCTCGATGGTAGTCGACGCGTCCGGAATAGAGCAAGGCAAGATATATACAAGCTGAGTAGACGACACGGCAGCGGAGGAAGCGGCGATCGCCCTAGCGTGCGTTAGTACGAACGCTAAGGTGATCATCAATGACAGCAAATCAGCAGTAAGGAATTTCTGCAAAGGCAAAATATCACACTACGCGCTGAACATATTATCGAAAAGCAACATAGACAGAGGCATCACCGTAACCTGGGCCCCCGCTCACACCAACATACCAGGAAGCGAAGAGGCCAACGCCCTTGCCCGAGCGCTCATTATCCGGGGGGGACGCCGGCCTCAACCTAACGTCAAGGTCGAGACGCTCGCGACCTACAACGAAGTCAATGAGCACAAGAAGTTAGGATGGCGGAAATATCCACCCCCTGATAGGTCCCTTACATCCACAGAGGCAGTCACCTGGCCCCGCCTGCAAGCCATGAACCACATGTCTTCCAGATGGAGATACCTCACGCAAACTGGAAATCCGGAGGACCAATTCTGCAGATTCTGTAGCGATATAGGAATTTTAAAACATATCCTCTGGGAGTGCAGCCACTCCCCTGGCTGCAATTTATTCAAGGACGCAGAAGCATGGGAGACCGCGCTTCATGGCGAAGACCCGGCGACACAGGCCAAAATTGTCCGTCTGGCAACTGAAGCGGCGAACCGCTTTGTCTACTAGCCCCTGCCTCTTGGGGTGACATCGGGCTCCCTGGACGCCTGCGAGTAGTACCGGAGCTCCGGTGTCGCCTCTTCCGGACAATAAAAGTTTTCGCCACCACCACTGTCACTCGCGGAATTTCGGTATCATCCTCACGGTAGACTATGGCTCCTTTTTCTCTCTTTCCAATTTCACACCCACCTTCCTCCCTTCCCTTACGGCGCGGTTGAGGTGTCCACAAAAACAAGTGAGGCAGCTACCGCACCTTTCGCTTCCTATTAATCAATCAGTCAATAGCCTTTACCCTCGCCCGAGTAAAGGTCTATCTAAGACGGAGGAGCGGCTTCTACTCCGTCTGTATACCAACACTGTGCTGTGCCCGGCAGCACTAAAACATTTAAATCCTTCCTTCACGGGCAGTTGTCCGCACTGTGCGGAGAAGTCTTCGGACATCTGCCATATGGTGTGGGCTTGCCCATCCAACCCAGCTATTGCTCCTCACCCCAACCCCACTCGGGAGGACTGGGAGGCGACCCTGCTCGGCTGCTATGACCTGCAGGCCCAAAAGGCCTTGGTCGAGCGCGCCCGGGCAGCGGCCGACGCCACTGGGGTCCCGTACTAGGGACCCCACCCAGTATCTGTGAGCGCTGATAGTCAAAGATCCGGTCATGCATACATCCACCCCTTTTAAATGAATAAACGTTTGTCACCACCACCAGTCTATAAATCAACCAAGGGGAATTATGAAGAGCGTTTCCCAATCCGGGGCGTGGCGCAGTAGTAAAGCACTCGGCTGGGGATCCAAGTGATGGAGTTTCGATTCCCGGTGGAGGCAGGGTTTATTAATTCATTTTGAACTCTCGCTCTCGCGAGCATGACACCCTCTGCCAACAGCCTCTGCCGGTAGCTCCTGGGGACGACGAGAGCTGAAATGCTTTATGCCCTTAATATTGCATGAGCAAGTACATTGTACCCTGATGAATGATGCAGATCTGTATTATTGTCATTAGCTGATAGTCGCGCTTAATGCGAGCTCTCGCGTGTGTCTTGAAGTTTTGAGCAAAAAACAAATCAGATAATTTTTATGTATGTCAGCACATTGTGTGATTTCACGGTGTACTATAAGAAATGCAGAAATGCAGATAAATACATTTATCTTTGAATTTGCATGTGTGAAGTGCTCATTTGATGCAAGCAGTTTGTATCCCAGTAATTACAGTTCCTTCTCTACTACTGTCGTAGCGTTTGTTTGCACTGTTATGCTAAAATTCGTGTGTACGATGAATTTTACATGCGAGCCAAGGGTCTAAAAGATTTTCGGTCTCAAAATTGAATATATTTTTTATGGATATAACATCGCAGAAATTTCAATTAGATTGGCTTTTGAATCTTCTAGATGTGCAGTTATTGCATAAATATTGATGAGAAGTTTGTATCTTGAGTTTTTTGTACCTGCACACTAAGCGGTTGAAACCTCAGCAGTCATACATGTATGCGCTATAAAGGTGCAGACTGAGCCATATGTCTATATTGGCTAAATAGGGACCTTAGTTGTACACAAAGCAAAGACTAACTTTCCTACTACGAAAGGTGTTGGGCACGAAAAAAACCATCTCTCTAGTGCTATTCACATATATGTTACAGGAAAAGTTCACAAATTTGGAAAGAGGCCAGTTTGGGATAACGGTTGATATAGAATACCTCAGCAATCTGCGATTCGCTGATTAATTGCCTTCCCAAGTAGTTGAAGAGAATAATATGAAATATCGAGTTATAACATTGCATTAAAGCGTAATCAGTAAAATCAGAAGCGAATGAATAACATGGTATGCACAAGACTAAGGTGAGATTCTAAACCGACCGAAGATAATATCAGTCAACAATAGGTAGTGAAGAACTATAATTGTAGTCGAACATGTTTACTTAGAACAGGTAGTAACTAGACATCAGGACCACGAAAAGGAAACCGCTACAATAGTGAAATAAGACCGAAACGCATTTTCGGTGTGCTAACAGAATGTGACTAGCACAGTGAAGTATATAGCGATTATATCTTACTGGCACTCGCCTGCCGCCCTGAAACGTGGAGGCTAAAAATGAGTTTGCTTAATTTGACGCGATACCGAGCGCTGTGGAACGCAAAATGGTAGGTTTAAAATGATGAAATAGGAAGAGTGCAGAGGAATTTGAGAAGTAACTCGAGTTAATGACACTCTCGACGATATAAAGAAGAAGTGGTAATATTCAAGGCGCGCAGGGCAAAAAGAGGATAACCGATGGTCGCTTAGGGCAACTGAATTGACACCCAGGGAGGGAAAGCGTAGCAGAGAGCGGCAGAAATTTAGATGGTAGGATGATGTTCTGGCATTTGGGGCCGTAATGTGTGCAAATTGCACACAAGCAGAATTAATCCAGGAGTGGGGGAGGGGTTGCCGTCCTGAAGTGTCTATAGACCGGCTGGTGCTGCTAATTACGGTTCCTATGTGTTTCTGCAATGAACGTTTCTACATATATCTGCACATTTTCTATATTGGCCATCACTTTTGCAGCAGGCCTCTGTATTCACTTTGAATTGATGCAGTGCTCATATATTAGCCTGTACCTTCTTGCTTATTGCACTTTTGTGCTTCTCTTGCTAGGACTTCTTTGTGTTGTATTCTGTGTGTGTGCCTAAAAGCTGTGTAATAAAATGTTTATCAAAAAGAGCTAGTTTTGACTGATCGCCTTCTCTTTGTCAGAAATGTTTTCTCCATGGATATGTTTTGCAGAAAGTACGTGGTGCTCGCAGAGAGCACGAACGTCAAGACGGCCGGCTCAAATTATGTCTCCGTCTGAGCATCGATGTTGAGAACTCTTCTTGTTCATCTTTCTATATGCGCTTTGAGCTGTTAGTGGTCTGTCGGGTTGTCGCCAGGAAAACGGACTAGCGATGCTCAATATGCATTTCATGTTCGAATTTTTTTTAGGTTCACCACTTGAGACCTGCTCGCCGTAACCAATAGATGAGTTAAGAGGTCTATGCTGAAAGTTTTGCTTTTCGCAAAGCGTTTTGACAATTTTGTTTATTTATTTATTTTTACACACTGCAGCCACACCGAGGCTTTTGCAGGTGTTGTGAACAGTACAAAACAAAGAAACAAAGCAAGTATTTATACAATACAATCAGCAGGCTTCCAAGAATTCGTCTAACGACAGTTAATGAGTGTTGCTTGGTAACAAATGCCAGGCTTCACTGGACGAGGGAAAAAACTGGTCTTTAAAACGTTAGCCCGCACGAAAAAGAGAGAAGTATTTAGGAAGTTGTCGCTCCTTGTAGATGAAGGTTTTGAAAATGCTATATTTACATCGCCAAGAAAAGCAGGAGAATTGACTAAAGGGTACATCAGATTCAGGTGTCGAAGATGACGATGTGCAGGAAGTGTACCGAGGCCGAGTTGTGGAAGAAATATGTCGTTAATCTACCGGTCAGATGTCATCCCTCAAGTGGAATCTATGCGGTATTTAGGCAATACGTATGATGCTAGAATAAATTGTAGGCCTCACGCACAGAAAGTTGAGCGCGGACTTCGTAGGCTCATACGCTTCAATAAGAGCATATTTGAAATGCGTCGAAAGGCTCTGCTACTTCTGTACAAAGCCCATTTGGGATTGGTTCTCGGATTTGGCTGCATTCTTTTTTCTAGTTGTCCAAAAATTAAGCTGTATCCTTTGCTGATTTTAGAACGACGTGCACTACGCCTCTGCTAGGTCTTCCACAGTTAGTATCAACCACTGTTCTGACTTGGAGGCTCGTATTCCGGACCTTAAGTCCCGCTTCTGCCTTCTAACCGTCATATTATTATTGCGGTCGTTTGAGGCTACTCGGAGTGTGGTTATACTAATTTTTGCGTCCAACCCAGCGCTCTTTCTCACTCACCGATGGCAAAGGTTCTGCAAGCCCCAGGTGGTTTTCACGCAGAGCATTTTATCACACATCAGTGTTTATCTCAGTTCAATAATTCCTGTTAGTTATACAACGTTCAATGTGGATAAAAATTTCATTCAATATGTCCATCTAATGTGAAGCCCTTAACTTCAAGTCTGATATCCAGTCTCCTACCTAACACGTTGTAAAGCTCCTTGATCACACTGTAAGCTTCACTGATTCGTCTGTGCCCGCGCAGAAGGCAGGGATTGGAATCTTTCAGTCTCTTTACTTGAGTTTGGGCGCTTGTTCGCCCCGCCGCCATGGCCTGTAATTCAGCGTGGGCGGGGCGCACAAGCTGATTGGTTCCGAAGCGGTAAGTCTATGAGCCGACATCCAGTATGTGGCGCCATATATATCGGCGACAAAGGTCTGCGCATGCGCAGGGGAACGCGCGGTGGCGGATTGCGGTAGCGGATCGCGGATCACAGTTAGCTAAAACTCTCTAATAGACAGATTTGGTGAGATGGGTCGATAATTACTCGAGGAATGTTTATGACCAGTTTTATACTACGTAATCACCTTCCAGACCTTCCAGTCATCCGGTACGCAGGCTGTGTGGAGCGATTGCTGAAATAGGTAGATAATATAATTGCGCTGCATTCTTTGGTTTCAATCGAGAACTTGGAATTATTAATCCGAGTTCACGTAAGCGGGGCGCAAAAGCTGATTGTTCCCGAAGCGGTAGGTCTATGTGCCGACATACAGTATGTGGAGTCATCTATCGGCGTCATGGGATCTGGACATGCGCAGGGGAACGCGCAGTCGCAGATCACGGTAGCGGATCACGAATCACGGTAAGCTAAAACTCTCTAGAGAGATTTTATGCCCCCGGCAGAAAATAATATATATAAAGGCGGTAGGCGCTCCTCTACCGCCTTTCCGCTCAATTTATATGACGGGTTAAAACCTAAGTTAGTTTTTTGTATCCTCTGTTTCATATTTATCATATAAACCATGAACAGCAGCGGTGATGTGCAAGTGAACTCTGTGTGAGGGCATCCAATTGCTCACGCGCGGGACTTTCGCGAATAATGCTCGGTCCACCAATGCGTATGTGTGTGATTTATTCTTTGTTAGACTCATCTTCTGTCGCGAGAATCATTTTGTGCCGCATTCATGTGTGAAGTACGTGTCATGCATGTCTTGTTTTCGACGCGGTTTGTTGCGGCCTTTGTTGTATTAGGCTGGAATGAGCGGACTCCAAGCTCATCACCCTCTTAGGGGGGACGTGTAAAGCCGCGATTAACGGCAGCGCTTTTTCGTTTAGGGGAAAGTGACCCTGTGAGATTTCGCGAAGATTTTCGCTTCCACGCATCTTCCCTCCTCGCCCGTCTGGCCACTTGCCCACGACGCCTGTCTCATTCGCTGACCGATTCAAGTTCCCGTCAAGATGGGGGAGGGGGGATTAAGGCCCCGGCGTACCCTTGAGCCGCGTCGGCTTCTGTCGTCGATAGACGCATCTACGCGCGTCTTGTCGAGGGAGAATAACCAGACAATGCCCCTCTGTCTGGACGCTAGGCGTCAGCTTACCCCTCAGTAATGTCGGCTTCTGTCGTACGGGCAATGGACGCCTCCGCGTGCGTCTTGACGATCTTTTTCAGGCCCCCGGTGGCTAGCAAAAAGCGTCCTCGTCTGGATGGATGGATGATGGAACATAGGAGCGTCCCCTTTTAAACGGGGTGGTAGCAGTAGCTATCATGCTCATTTTTATATTCTCTGACCAGTAGCTATCATGATCATTCTTATAATCTCTGACGTCTCAACCCCCCACCTCCCGCCGGCCCGCGGTGCTTCTTTGAAGGAATGCGGCATTTAATGGAGCCGTTGGAGAGGACGTCTCTCCCCTTTCGGGCAGCAGCGACGGTTACAGGACTTTCTCTTTTACCATTTAGACCGTGGGATAAAGGAGGACGAGCGCCGACCGGGAGAGGTTGTTAACCCTCGAGTGGAGCGGGTGTGCAGTGTGCACGCTGCTTTTTTATTTTAAACAATTAAGGACCAGTGTCCGACATTATGGCCATCCCATCGGGGTTGGGTATTATTAATCAACGGGTTTGCAGGGCTGCGTAATTTTGAGGTGTAGCATGTGAAGCGACCGTCCTCATGTCTTTGTCGTTGCCATGAAAAAGCGGCCATCCGACACGGTTGAGTAGTTATGTCCAGTCGAGAAGAAGCTAGCGACTCCGTGCTCGGCACGTAGATTTTCTCTGTGAGAGCTAAGGGGTTCTTTGTGTGAGATGTTTTGTGCTTGGGATGTACTTTTTTGCTAGGTCGGTGCCAGCTCTGTGTGAGGCTACCACAGTGTATTCAGTTATCTTTTGTGTATATATCTTCCCTCTTGGTTCAACACCAAGACTGCCTGACTTGTCATATTGCTTCGTCTGCCGAATCACCCTTCTGAACCTTCGGAAGGCGACACCTATTCATCACTATAATGTTTGCATTCTTCCATGGATACGGTATCGCCGATGACAGCAGGCATTGCCTATATAGGGCGGCAGTCCTTTTAGTACGATATCCCCCTCCCCCTCCCTGTCCTTCAAAAAATCTATAGTTATCTGATCATCTCCAGCTGATTTCCCCGTTTTCATAGTTTCTAATGCTTTCTTGACCTCGTCCTTCGTCACTGGTGAAACGTCTGACCCGTTTTCTTTAGCGTCAATCTCATTGCGGTCCTAACTACTTTGGCTATTGCAGAGATCTGTATAGACGTCCTCGGCTACTTTGACTATGTTGTCCATATTCGTGATGACGTTGCCCGCCCGGTCCCTTAACGCACACATCTAGTTTTTGCCTATGCCCAATTTTTTCTTTACCGCTTCAAGGCTTTCCCCGTTCTTCACAGCATGGTCAATTTTATCCACGTTATGCGCGCGGCCACCTTGCGCGCATTGAATAGCTTTGCTATCTCGGTCAATTCTATGTGGTCTCGTGATTGGAAGCTGTCATACTCTGCCGTTTCTTAATCAAATCTTTCGTCTCCTTAGACAGCTTATCCGTATCCTCTCTGACTATTCTACCGCCTACTTCTACAGCGCACTCAGTAATGATATCTCTGAAATTATTGTTCATTGAATATACGGTAATATAGCCATTCTCGGTTAGAGCTGAATATGTACTCTGTAGCGAGATTCTGAACTCTTCTGCCCTCCCCCTCACCGCTAATTCTTTGATGGG
This sequence comes from Amblyomma maculatum, assembly GCF_055883805.1. NCBI lineage: Eukaryota > Metazoa > Arthropoda > Arachnida > Ixodida > Ixodidae > Amblyomma > Amblyomma maculatum. The sequence continues at coordinate 66,605,433 of NC_139348.1, read as the reverse complement.
TTCTTTCTTACTAATCTGTTTCGTTGCTTCTTCAGATTTAGGCTAATTCGGGACATCACCAACTTGTGGTCACGCCATCGCACTTTCCCGATTACCTCAACATCTTGCATAAGGGGGAGTGGGGGGGTTTGAACGCAGTACGAAGTCAATTTCAGTTTTAGCCTCCCCGTTATGATATTTCCATGTCCATTTCGCGTTCTCCCGTTTGACGAAGAAGGTGTTCATGATTCCTAATTTATTACGCTCTGAAAACTCAACTAGTAACTCCCCTGTTACTTCATAGAACTAATCTCATAGTCACCTACTGCCTGTTCTCCTGCCTGCTTTTTTTCCTACCTTGGCATTGATGTCTCCCATTAGTGCAGTGTTCTGCGTCTTTACTTTTCGCATTTCCGATTCTACATCTTCGTAAAAGATTTCAACTGCCTAGGCATCCTAACTACATGGAGGCGATTAGGCCTTTACAGCCTTCAGATTATACTGCTTATTAAGAGGGTCACGATGCTTGTCACCCTCTCATTATTACTATAAAATTCAATCTATATTACCTGCTATATTGCCACGAAACCTTCAAAACAGTATTTGTTGTTTTTTAACAGCCGCCGGCATACAGGCTTATCACTCTGATTCTGGACCGCGTATCAGTTCCGTAATCTTTGTTTGTTAATGCTCGATGTCGCGAGTCACACCTTTATCAGTTTGTTGTAGCGCAAGATGCACCGAGATCTGTCTCGAAGGTTCCGGCCACTTGGGTGTCTTTCCACAGTGTTCCAGCCCGTGCTGGTAGCTGTTTGCGACGTTACCTAGATTGTAATGGGCAGCCTTTAAATTGAGCGTTGCCGAGTGTGACGAGCATTCTTTGTTCGACGATCGACGAGCACGTTTGTTTCTATCGCCGCCGCCGAGTTTCTTAGTTCTTTTGCGGGCGCAAGTCAGCCCAAATAAACAGTTTCTTTAGTGCAATCATCGAGCCTTCAATTGTGTCGTGGACCTCGTGACCACTACGTGACAATATACTCATTGACAATGAAACCTATTCCTAGTTCTCGCCTCTCCGGTAAACCTCAATAAGACAGCGCACTAAGCTTGCGCTTGGCGTTGGTATTGCGGGCTGTCGAGTCTTCGTAACTGTGAATGTGGTGAGCAGATGTGTAGCGTGCGCGGAGGCCAGCCGTGCCAGGACAGGTCCAGACCAAGTGCTGCAGGTCAACGGAGTCAGCAGGGCAGTTGGGGCAGCTGATCTTGGTTCGGCGCCATTGACTTAGGATGTCCGGTGTGTACACTCCACCGGCTCCCGCCTTGTGAGTTAGAACTTGGGCTGGACGAGAGAGGTAGGAAGGGATCGGAGGAGTAATACCGGGGACAAGGTCCCGCAACAAACCCCTCCGCTCATGTTTAGGCCGCGTGATGACAGAGTCCGGTATGATGAAGGAGACGGCAGAAGAGTAAGGGTGGTCTGAGTTGGACGGGCCCACATCAAGGCTATGCCGGCGGTCTTCCTCTAACTGCGCGCCAGCAGCCTCGTGGGCCATTCTGTTCACAGTTCCTTGTGCGTGATGTCCAGGTGTCCAATGAATTCGTGCCGAGACTTGTGAGGCCTCTCGCACCACGAGAGGTATGCTTTCAGGTTTTGCCACTAGACGGCACCACAGTGTTTGCAATTTCGCCAATGAAGCAACGACAGGGCCCACTAAAACTTTCGTCGACGAGGTCGTACGTTATTTTGCCGTAGCAGCATTGAGTGTGAAACTGAAAAGGACGGTACTCTACACAAAAAATATCTGTTTACTGTCTAGCGAGTGAAAGTTATATTTGTTTTCAGTAAGCTTTTTGTCGACCACCAGTCGTCATCGGGGTTGCTGCTCATGGTTTCCAGAATCGAACTACAAAAAACGGGAGCACGCATTGGTCGAAAAATTCCCGGTAAAAATTTTCTACAGCGTTTCTAACAAAATCGTTATGAAATCGAACATTTCGGACATCAATCTTTCCACTGCGGCAAAAAAAATCGAGACCTAAATTCCAGTGTTCTGTCCCTTTAAGTCGTATTGATGCTAAAATGCGCCCTCACATTAGCGGCGGTGTGCTCCATGGAGGCTGCGCTTGTATGGCGGCACCATAACCGCACACAAAGTTTTACCTATTTTTCAGCATTCTGTCTTAATTATCATTTTCATTAATTCATGTTAATACTCACTTTTTAATTTATTCAAAACCTTTATTCGTCTTGCTTTGGCTTCTTTTAGCCCAATATTGACGACTTCCCCTCTATATTGACGTCACTAGAGCTTTTGAACGTAACCACGCCATGTCGAGATCCGTGGATATTTAAAATTGAATTGATCATTCTGCCTGTAATTGATAACTGGTCATTATACATCGACAGAAAGTGGTATTTCGACCATTCCTTCACCCTATAGCCCCGCCGGGGTGGTGCAGTGGTAAGACGCCCGACTACTGTGCCGGAGTTGCCGGGATCGAATCCCGACCACGGCGGCTGCGTTTTGATGGAGGCGAAACGAAGTGGCGTCCGTGTGCTGTGCGATGTCAGCGCACGTTAAAGAACCCCAGGTGGTCGAAATTTCCGGAGTCCTCCACTACGGCGTCTCTCATAGCCTGAGTTGCTTTGGGACGTTAAACCCCACAAACCAAACCAAACCAAACCTTCACCCTATACCTCCATACCGGCATTTTGTTCTTATTTCGCGTCCACTTTCTGATGAAACGAAATCTCAAACACAGACAAGAAAAGCTAGCACCATAATAATAGAATCACAATAAATAATGGTGTTAGGCAAGGATATAGCATGTCTGCCCGACTATTCTTTGTCTGTAGTGAAATAATTCAGACAACTGGATCGGGAACAGGTAAAGGCAAGACCTAATGCAGAATGCCGCTATAACTCACTATTCGTAGGCTCCATCGCTTTGCTAGTAAAGCATGGGGATAATTGCATAGAATCTAATAACCTGTCGAGTCAATCCAGTAAGGTGCGCCTGAAATAATTCTGCCACCAAATGTTCAACATCACTATAAGTAATTCGGCAGACCACTGCCGCAGTGAAGCAAAAGTATTGACGACAGCACCGCTCGGCACATACGGTACCTACCTCCGGCGAAAGGGTTTTTAGAGGCCCACGAACGCCTCGTGCGACAGCTGCAGATCAACACTTTCTGGTGTCCTGCGCATACTGCTAGCTACAATGCAAATGTGAAACCTCAATTCCCGCACTGTGCGGAGAGTCGTTGCTCTTCATGTCTTATTGTGTGGATATGTCAAAATAGCCCCCACCTTCCTCCAAATTCCACCTCTACTGAAGAGGCTACGAAAAATTGCGACGCCTTCCTCCTCGGGGTCTTGTCACTGGGGCCCAAAAGGCACTTGCCCGCCATGATTGCGAGGCGGCTGCCACTTGCGGCGGACACAACTCGGGCTCCTGACCAACTGCGGCTGGCGTTCACCATCTCGCGTCCTTTAATCACAGGAACTAAAACGTTTCATGAGCAAGGAAATACCAGCTCGAGATTGGTCATAAGGCGCCGAAAGCATTATGCGAATGCATCTTCTTAGTACACGTAACAGCTGCTGATTCTGATCACAAAATATGCATCGACAGGAAAATCAGATTGGTTTGGACCGCATTCGGGATTACGACACACAGAATAGCCCAATACCATAATCATACAAGCATAATCTCGGTCCCTTCCTATGAGTCAGTAACGTGGAGGCTAAAAACAGGTTGAAATGAAATTCAAAATAACGCTACGTAACTGAAACCAGTAATATTACATTGAAGAGACCGGGAACGTCCAGCTTGAATCAGAGAATGAACACGACTGATTACCTTTCTAGTTGAACTTAAAAATGGTTCTATGGTCTAGGCATGTAGTGCGAATGGGATACCCTATGCTCCCAATCCTCACTGTCTTTGCGTCAAGCGAAACGTAGAATGTATAGAGGCTGCAGAAAGTTAGCAGAACGGATGAAATTTGGAAGTCTGTAGAATATATATATATATATATATATATATATATATATATATATATAAAGAGAGAGAGAGAGAGCGTAAAAGTAGACCTGGTTATTGCAAGAATATGGGATTGTATGTGCCTGCGATTTTATATCGGCAAGCTGATGACGGTGATGATGTACTTGTTCGTGTCCACAGGTTGTGTATGTTCCTCAGCGTGTTTCGCTTTTCTACTATTACATCACGTTGTAGCAAATGACCCCTCTAATTCTTTACATGGCAATGGTCAGAACCTAGGTGTTTACGATGTAAAATCATAAGGACGACTAGAAGGAGAAGGAAAATCTTTGTTTAATGAAAATTAGGTCAGACACTCCCAACAGGGCCCTTTAAGTCCTGGAGCCCTCTAGATGTTCCTTCGACCTTGGCCCGCTCTAACCTTCGCAGTTGATCAGCGGGTTGCGTGACAAGAAGGCCGCCATCCAAGGAGGAGGGCATGGAGTTTTTTAATGGGAGGAATGCAGACAGGATGTATTGATTGAATGAAACTTTTATTTCCACCGATTTAGGAGGCCCCCTACTCCCCGCTCTTGGCACGCAGGCTTGAGGAACTGGGGCTGGAACCTCCGCGACTAAGGACTGGCGAATATGCATTGGTTATTCGCGGCCTCAGCCGCCAGGCGGACGGCTTTCTGCTGGTCAGCGGGGACGTCGCTTCGCAGCAGGGTTACCCAGGTTTCTCTACTTTTAATGTTGTCCCTAGCGCCCGGAGAGTTAGGGCATTCCCAAAGTATATGGTCGAGGGTCCCCCTCGCTTTGCAGGCTTTACACCAAGCGCCCTCTTTGGCTGAGGTGTCGATGTAAGTGTTGCAGTACGGTTGGAAGAGCGTGGGGTGAAAGATGAACGTAAATTGAGGAGATGAGGGCGAAGGTGTCTGGATGTATCGCCATTACGTGCTTTCGATGTGATGGACCATGTAGTGTGACAAACCATATTAACAAAATATACCGCACCCAGAAACTAGAAGTAAGGGCTGTTAACTCAAATTATCTACGCCAGACTAATACTGCCAGTCTAGTGATTCAGGCAAATTTACACTTCCAGCCTGAAGAATAATTTCTTTAATAGTTTTTGTACCAAGTATTTACCAATGGCCATTGTAAAATAAAAAAGTCACAAAACATACACCCTCCTTTCAAGCACTCATCTAAAACTAATAAGAGTAAAACAGTTCGTCAACCTACAAAGCACACTTCACAAAGGTACACGCTGGAATGGCAACCATGGTAGGATAGGAAGACGGCGATGGAACGAGTGCTTTTCAGTGCCCGGTGCCGTGGGAAACTATACAGCAGCCACGGAGCCTATGTGGTACGTTCGCGGTTCCACCAATTTGATTATCGCTGTGACCGGGGACAGATGCAACCGAATACCACATTAGAAGTTTTAGCGAACTTCCCATGTGCTGCGTGATGTTATTGCACGTTAAAGATTCTCAGGGAATTAAAATTAGCCTATTGTCCTCCACATTGACTCTTGTCATTACACTTTTGCTCCAACCTTAAGCATTTTCCTTTGGCGCGTATCAGGAGTCCATAGAAAAGTGTGACAGATACTGCGCCTTCTCATTCCTGCAAATCAATTTATTTATTGGATACCTCTTTCATGTCGTATGGTAATAAACATGCGCAAATTAATGCTGTTGGTAGTGGTGATGGTAAGCATTTAATGTAAAAGGAGAGGTTGCTTGGAGAGCAACTCCTAGTGGCCCGCTCCCCTTACAATACTAGGTGGCGTCCCTTATTCCGAGGCCTCCATTGGTCTGTGCCGCCACACGAGTTCGCTGGAGCAGCGTTTGTGGTGCCGCTAGATCCAGGCAGCCGAGCAGGGCCGCCGCCCGGTCCTCTCGGGTAGGGGAAGGCGGTATGGGTAAAAAAAGGATTTAGCTGGCATGCCCAGACCATGTGAAAGGTGTCAGCCACCTCTTGACAGAAAAAGCAGAGGCCAGAGAAGGTAAGGTCGAAATGTTGGCAGTCGGAAACGACACTGGTCAGGATCCCAGCAAAAATTAGCCCCAATAGATAAAAAGAAGTGCTTTTTGTGAAGGCATCGTTATGACGCTTCGGACGAGAAATGGATGCATTCGTTATTCATTTCTTACTGGCAGTTATTTCTGTTCGTATTGTTGTTCAGACTGTAAATGTGAACTTATCGATACAAAGGAGCTTGCGTGTACAAGAAACGAAAGGCGCTTTAAACATCATACACTTTCTTTTGACGCCTGAAATAATTGGTTTACTGGATAGGAAAGGCGAGTATTTCACATGTTTTCTGTGAATGCCTAAACAGCTAGTTCAGGGACGGGACCAAGCTGAGAGTGGAAGCGGAAAGGCGAAGGTAGGAAAAACTTTAGCTCTATGTTATTTTTAGGCAATTTTGGTGTGTATTCAGAGGCGTCTCCTTGTTGCATCCGCAAGAGGCTTCTCCGTCAACCTCGGCCACATACAACCAATGGCCGGTTCCCCTTAGTCCAGGGCTGTGCTGGCAACTGCCGCCCGTTGATTTCGCTGTACAAGACTTTGCTGCTCTTCGCAGCTGTGGCTGGACAACATTCTCCCATTGTGCCGCTTCAGGGGTTCCAATTTTGAGGTCCATGTCTACGTTTTGAAAGGCCCATGTGATTTGAAATTGTTTTCGCACCATGGACATCGGTCCGCGTATATTGTAGGGTGCGTTTGTTTAAAAGGTTTAGATTTCGGTACGAAACTGTCTATAATTGTCTCCAAATGACTGCTTTCTTTCTGTTGAAAGGTCTGTGCGGCGGGAGATATCGCTTTCTTCTGCCTCTATAGTTTTCTAGTATGCCCAAGTATTTCCTAGGTGCTGGCGAAAGTTCTGTGGTCTTCGTATTCAGATATGTGGCGGAAATAAACACAAACACAGGAGAAGATACACAGCACACGGATGCTCCGAACGTAGTCTATGCTTGAGCTACGCTGTCGACCTTTTGGTTCTCTGCACCCATATGTGCTCCAGTACCCACATAAGTTTGTGTGTGGACTTGTTTTTTTCTTTGTTGTTTTAAATTCTGTCGCTCGCTTTGAGAAGTATAAGGAGTGCGTGACGTCCTATCCTGCCATTCATGTAATTTCGTCAGGCTGTTTTAAAGACGTGAGCATCGTTAACGACCGCCCGGTTTTATAGCCCTCCGTTACCACTATGTAATGGCTACTTCCTCGGCCTCTGCTACTCTGCAGTGTCGCATAGACGCACTGGTCTCTTCGCGTAGAGACGAATTGACCCCAGTGTCCACTGCAACTTTGGTATTTCCTCCTCTTGAGGGAGAGGAGGCTGCATACATGGTCGTGTCTTCAAGAGTGCATATTTTTTCAATGAATTCGACCCTTGCTTCTCTTCTTTATTGGCGGAGGTTAGGGAGCATGTTCCTCGAGATTGGAACTACCTTGAGGTGTTTGGGAAGCTCGGTGAGGATCGTTGCAGTCCTCGCCCTTTCTCGCATCTGCTCACGGTATCCGTGTCTCTGTAAGCGCACTCTTCCAGTTATTGCCAGCAGCATCCTGTGTTTTTGCGACTAAAGCTGCACCTCACGTAGCTCCTGGAAGATGTTTTACAAACCAAGGGCAAATAGTTTTTCTGTAGCTATGTTACTCGGTAGTCGGAGCGTTGTCATACACTCCACGTAAGAGGGCATCCCCGTGTTGCATTTCGCTCTTGATGAGGGACTGGTAGGGCAGGCTGTAAATAATTCAGATATCTATCATGGTTCTCACTAGTTTTAGTGAGTCCTCTTCGCTCATACTATGCCGCCTGTTGGTGATGCGGATGATCGTACGAGAAACTGGTAGCGTTGTAATTTTGAGCAGGGCAAAAGTGTGAGTACTGCTTTGGTTGGATTGAAACTACATGCTCAATATTCTTTTCATTGTCTATTCCGGTATAGGCATTCCTTCAATGTAGCTGTTGAGTTTCCGGTCCACACTGGTTGGACCGGAAACTTCATTTGCCTCTCCAGACTCACAGCAGTTCCGAATTCTCGGTCGAGCATGCGAGCCCTCTTTCGGCGAGATTTTACAGTACACAGGAGGCCGCTTCCTGTACCTTTTCTTTCTTCTGTCAGATGGAAACGGTGTTTGTCCAGACTGTTATGTCGTGTATATACATGGCGTGCCTGAATAGTTTTTACGCTAGGCCTATTATAAGCATTTTGAAAAGGATAGGTGAGATGACTGACCCTTGGTATGTTCCTTTGTTTGCCGCGTGAATTTTGTTCGATCGAAGGTCTCCCATGCCGATGGTTGCAATTCTATCAGAGAGGAAAGCTTTGACGCATCCGTGGATTTTGCGTACGCCGTCCAGGTCGTCAAGACTTGCAAAGATCGCTTCGGTGCTGGCGTTAGTGAGTGACCGCTTGATGTCCAGGGTCCTTATGACATTTTCACTTATATGAAATACGTGCGCAGCACGTAATTTTGTATTTGGAAGAGTGCGTCGAGGGTTTTGGTCTGAAGCCCAAGATTGTAGGGAGCACACAGTCATCATCTTCCATCCATTTTGCAGTCCGCGCGTCGCCACCGGCTCCTAAAGCATGCCAAGGCATTGTGTGAGCGAGATGGAGCTGAGAGTTTTCAATTTTGCAGCTTTTAATTACTTCGTCGAGTCCAATCTTCGGAAACCATATCTGCCTCCAAGTGTTTCCCAAGAAAGCTTACAAGTTCTTGCTTGAGGTTCTCAAGCAGGTTGCGAATCAGAGCTTTGTCGATTCTGTCCGCTCCTATCGCCGTGTTTGTGTTCGTACTACTTGTGTCCGCGTAATCTTCTTCCTCAGTTATGGGGCGGTAGAGTCTCGTTTTCGGCTCTGCGATACGTTTCTTGGTATCTAGGGGGTTTTGATCACGAAACATTTGCTCGTGCCTTCACTAGGAGGTCGATGTCCGAACCCACGAAGGAGTGAATGAATTTGTCGGTGCCTTTATTGTTTATTAATTTCATTGTTTTCTGATCGATTAATGCTCTTAGAAGGTTCCAGTTTCTGGCTGTGCCTAGGGTTCATTTAGGTGTGTCGCTGAATTTTTCCAATTTCGTTTCGCGAATTGCATCGCGTACTCTTTAGCTTTTGCGTACATTTTGCTATCTTTAGGTATACTTTTCAGTTGTGTTTTTGCTTCCGTCATCTTGTGGTTACACTGTCTCACTTCCCATAATAAGAGAGGGTGCACGACTACTTCGGGCGTTGTTGTTTGTATAACACTTTTTGTTTGCATTTTTATCGCGTTTTCCTCGGGATGCCGCTCCATACTTCCAGTTATTAGATGCCTCCTTCAAGTTTCTTCCAAGCCAGCGAAACGCGTTCCAGTCTGTGAGTTTTGCTTATCCAATCAAGCGTCCTATCCTGTCCGGTGCTATCCTTGTCCGGAAGATCGCTGATTAGGTTTCACATCATGTTTTCCCACTGTGTATCCCTGTTCTTCCTTACCAACGTGGGGTCGGGGCATATGTCCGTGCTCACGCTATTCCTGATTCTCTTTGGAGTTGCGGGATCTCTGATTTGACTTCAGCCACAATATTTTGCTACCTCCTCTAATGTTCTTCTCTTGATATTATGTTTTTGGTAACCCCAACTCGTGTCCTTGGTGTTGAAATCTCCTACAATAATGAATGGATTTTCTTTTGCCAGCTTGTGCGCTCTGTGGAATATTTGGAAGAATTTTTTATTTCTTTATTTTGGCGGACTGTAGGCGTTCAGCATGAATGTACTCCCTCCCTGACGCTTTTCCAGAATTATTTCGACAAGTGCGTGATCGATGTCGTCAGCGATGGTACTGTGCCTGATCTCGGTGATGGTTTTCCTGACTACGACGGCCGCTTCACTTCCGTTCCGACTCTCGTAAACTTGTGGTTTGGTTCCAGTCTCTTGGAGCGCAATTGCATGGGGGTGTAAGCTCTGTATTTATATATTGCTTTATGAAGCCGTGCGTTTTGCGGTAACCTCTACAGTTCTATTGTCAAATTTATACGTATTCTTGTTCTTGCTGACGCGCCTTTGTCCTGTTTACGCGCGACTGTTGTCGCCTTATTCGACAGTGAACACCGTTAACGCAGGGCGGTTGTACGCTCTTTTCCCAATATTTTATTTGTCTTCGTGTTGGAAAAGCATTTTGACTCTCAGATCTACCCCTCGAATTGGGCTTCCATCTGTTGCATTTACGACTGAATTTGTCGCATCCTACCCTGCATCATTGCTGCATTAGTGATTGCAGTCTCCGCTGTTGAATGCTTGTTGTTAATGTTTTGGAAGGCCTCTAGTGATTACGATTTTCCGCTGTTGTGCCTTTACTTTCTTTGTTATTTCCTCAAGATTGCGCGATATCCCCTTATTTGAGTCGAGCGAGTTCATGCTCGCGTCTGAGTGCATCGCTGTTCATGTCTTTCGGTTCTTTGATGCGATTATCTTGGTTGATTGTGTTGTTTGTACTGTTTGTGTTACTTCAGTTTCCTGCCGAGTGCGATCTATGGTAGATGCCCAGCTTACCTTGCTGGCGCCTTTTTGGAGAAGGTTCTTTTCCCCCTTCAGTTGTTTTTGCCCTACTGTGAATCGTTGGGGAACATAGGGGGGGGAAGGAAATAGACCTCGACCGGCTCAATGTCTCTCTCTTTGAGCTGAGCCATCGTTTGCGTGTTCACTCGCGTTGGTCACTGCGCCCTCTTTCTTTGCTTGGTTTTGGCCATTTTTTTTCAGTCGATACGGGTACTGTGTGGATCCAATGCTGTGTGCCACCGCGCATATTAGGCACATGAGCGCGCACACATGGTCTTGGTCCGGATTTTGAGCTCGGTACAGTCCGAACACAATATTGTCTGGTGTGAGGAACAACACATCAGAGTGGTGTTCTTGCTGGAGCAGACGCAGTACACTAGCCTCGTGGGGTGGTAATGGTAGCGCGGTAGTTCACTTCCGTAATATATAAAGAATTTTGGCAAGATATGGCATCAAACGTGATCACTACTGTGTTAGAGTTTCCAAGCATTCTTGTCTGGAGAATGGTCACTCCTAAAGTCTGACTCGTAGGTTAGCTTCGAGCTGTTCCGGAGGCATACCTGAGTCAACACCGGATATTATGCCGCTAAGGATGTCTTCCGGAGCTGCCACGTAAGCGAATTCCTCGTAATCTTTTTCGGTTTGCGGCTAATTAGAGGCGGGTAATGTGCCGCACAAGCTGGCCCGTCTCTTAATGTGGGGTGCTAACAATATAATGACGCGGAATCTGGTACGAAGCCCTACAAGTAGGTCCTCGTCCTTGCATATCTTGCCGCACGCCGTGACAACGGTACGCACTATTAGTTGAGCATTAAGTGATTTAATTTGAGCCCTTTCTGGAGCCTAAAAATGAGTTGGATGTCCATTTTGGGGACTAGCAGCATTTGTCGCCTGGGCTTTCTCGGCTCTATCTGTCCAGAATAATTGCAGTCGGTCGCATCACCCGGTGATTTTTCATCGTGAGGTCCGGGCCGGTTGCCGTACTTCTGCTGACCTCATATTTGAAATTCCTTCTGGCGGTTGGGTCGAACAAGCTTCCAACTTGCATTGTTGTTGTGCCCGACTGGCTCCGACGAGGAATCAGACGGGATACCGTCTTCGGTTTCCGAGTCGGCAGTTCCTACGTTGTCTTTTATCATTCCTTGAAAATCGTCGGTAGGGACGTTCAATGGTTGTAGCGACGTAACACTGACTTGGCTGTGCACCGCTATATGGTCCCTCATTGAAAAAGCGTCCATGCTAGGCGGCGTCGTCGTCGATAGGCATAGCGTTCCATGCTGTCCCTATGTCGAGCTGAGCGTCGCGTCAGCGTTAGCGGGCTGGCACCCGCTTTGCAGCCTTGAAGTCCGGCAAAAATGGAAAAATGGTCTTACCGATTGATCGCTGGCATCTAGAAGATCTAGCACTTGCTATCATTTCGTTCCAAATATGGCGACGATTAGGAGATCCGGTTGAATCGGTCAAAGTTTGCGGACATGATGTGACGTTCAACGGCCTACTTCAAACACCATGGGTGACTATCACAAAGGGAAAAAAATGTGCCCTACTGGAAGGGGCGAAGAAATTTAGACTACCTGAGCATTTCTGACCTGCACTGACATATTATAGTGCACGAACGCTTCTCGCTTTCGCCGCCATCGAAAGACCACAGAAAACAGCAGTACCAAACACACTTCATGGTAAAGCCGTGAATGGGGCTTCATGGCAAAGTAAGAAGATGGCAAGGATCTCAAAATAGGCGCCCTATTGACTGCCTGGCTGAAAACTTTATTGAGCACAGATAAGGGAGGGGTGTGTGCAGGTGGGGTTCTAGTCCGGGACGCGCATTGCCAAGCCATCTCCCGTAGGAGTACTAGAACTGAAGGCGCTGTCAGTGAGTTAAACGGCAATTGTTGCTGAAAGGTGTGTCTGAACGCAACCTAAAAGTAACATACACTCACCTAAAATGGCGATTCTTGATGAAAGATGTCTGTGAATGCACGCTAAAGGTAACATACACCAACTGCAGGCAGGAAATGATTATGGTGAAGGTAATTGCCTAGTGTAATTGTTGTCATACCGATTGTTGCTGAACGGTGTCTCTGAACGCAACCTAATGGTAGCATACACTAACTGAAGACAGGAATTAAATACGGTGAAGGCAATTATTTAGCGCAACTGTTGTCATGCCGTCTCCTCGTGGCTCTGTTCACGGCTGGTTTTTCTGCTATTGAGAACAAAAAAACATCACCTAATGGAACCTAAAGGGGAACACACCCCAGGAAAGTTGTTGGTAAAATATTTCAACGTTGTGAATTAAAAGATACAAATACTGCAATACGGGATTTGAACAGATGTTTCAGTGGCATCAGTGAGATGAGTAGTGTTGATCCAATGCGCCACGGAAACTTTTTTCTTTATTTCCTGTTAACAATGATATTTACAGTGGAGCAAAATCAAAGTAAAATGCAACAAAGCGCTCTAGCAAAAGTAAGGATTCACAAAGTTTCAAGAACGCTTCAAGTTGGCCAGTCCACTTAAAACTGGCGCCCATTCAAGTTTCTTGGTGGACGGCTTGATTTGTCATTAAGCCGAAAATCATAGACCATATTTTTCTTGAGTGCTGGGATGCATTCTTTCTGTGGGATATCTTTCAGAGGACTTTAAAAAGGTCTTGCCAATTACACCCCATGGTATTCGGATCCTGCCTGTCTATAATCAAGGGGGTGTGCCATACGACTTATTCATGTGTCTTTGCCTCCACACTGTATGGAAAACGAGAATGGCTGAGAGACAGGCGGACGTGGATGCTCGCTCAGTGAGACAGTATTTCATTGAGAGATCAAAAACCTGACCGCCATCTATAATGCGGCACAGAAATGACGGAAACAGTGGCCTTTAAAAGCGCTTTTGTTCGTTTTGACAATACTTCCACTATTTGTAACCAGGTAACGCTGCTCAGAGGAATCACGTGCCAGCGCGTAATCTACTGCAGTACCCCTACGGGATATTAATTGGAAATACGTGTCGTGGACTCCAGCCACTGCAGCTGCTATTCGCGCGCGTGTCACAAGGATTCGTCAGGCCTCTAGTTCAATTGAAGGCATCTCGTTAACACCTTTTAATGTCACCGCTTTCGAAAAGCGGCCTCAGAAGAGTTTCGAAACTAGGTATTCCATTTAAAGAAGCGAGCACCTTAATCACTGAGCCACTAGGTAGGCGGGTCCCACCAATGAGCATCGCGTTGTTCCGGCCAGTGCTATGGGGTGAATGAGTGCAGCTACTTCTTTGTTGTTTTATTTCTCCGTAGCGTGCTCTATTTCTAAAAAGGTAACAATGGACTATATCCTTTATGATGTAGATAAGGTACCATGTCAAATTACGAAAGAGAATTTCACTATTTGCTTATGACATAAGTAGCAGGTATGTATTTAATTTCTCCTTAGAATACTAATTTGGCCTGCAAATAAAATTTTTTTTTCCTCAGAAATTTTGGTACTCAGTTTTATTGTTCACATTTGATTGGATTTAGTGAATCGTGTGTCATTTCCAACACTGGTACCAACACCGGCGACTTCTCCTGGCCATTGCTGAGCATGGCTTTGCTGCTAAGTTTCGCCACCGGGCAGCAATCGTCCATCCCAGAAAACCTGACAATGTGGACAAAGAGCAATTTATCTTCTACTTTGACATTCACTTCATTTGCTGTGCTGCGTCGTGTGCGGTTATCTCATTGGAGCTCCTAATACGCGTGTGGTCCAATTACCGTCTGCGACGGTGGTTGTCTGCTCACGCAAGCCGTCAAGTCAAGCCTCAACCGTAGTCCGAATGGTAATATTTTGCAAAGAAACACACCTTAAATACGTTTGCTTTCGATTGCGCCTTAAATATGTTTGCGTTCGATTCGTACTAGTTTCATGTGGACAACAAGGCTAACTCAAAGCGTTGCTAAAGAGGGATTAGACCTCCCAGGTATCAAAAAGCACCAAAGCAGTCATGTATTATTAGTGTCTGCTTCAGTCAGAAGTAAACTTCAATATACTTGAACTCTAATCGAGGATTTATCCAAAAGAGAGCAGCCAACCATCCAGAAGCATCCAGTCAAATTTCTCGCCGCTAGTGGCACGCATGGAGCCGTATCTTAAAATAACTGTCCGAAAACGATGCCGCGCATTTTTGCGCCATATAAAAGTTTCTGATTCAAGTGCTTTTCGAAAAGAACGCAAATATTTCATGAACATACTTTATGCCAAGGTTCAGGTTGATATAAGCTGTTAAATTTATATGGTCAGTTAGCATAACTAAGCTGATAGTATATACGTTCGACCAGTTACGTGGCGCTACTAGGAAGTTGGGATCTCTGGAAAAGGGAAGACGTATTTGATTATAAGACATTAAAAATTAGCCGGAGCTGCACTCGGTTAAGCCAAAAATCTTTCTCTAAATCTTTGCTTTTATACTTGATGACATCAGGTAGTTGACTCCAGCTTGAACGGCGGCTTCGGCGGCTCACTTCTTGACTGATATTAGGCACTTAACGCAAATATAGACGAAGACGAAAGAACCACTCAAACCCTATGTTCTTGCGCGTAATATGTAACCACAATGCCGAAACCTCTACGTTAGCGTGTAGCGCAACTCCAATAACGGGTTTTTTTCCTGGTTGGGTCCAAGTCGTACCCCTTCTTTTTATGTAGTTTCCATGTCTTACTTGGCTACCATTCGGTACGTGCTTCGCCTATTGGTTTTCCTGGTGAGGTATATCAGCTGGATAACCTTATTCCACCGTTAGTTATATAGGCCAACGTTTGTCAGTACTGTGAACAAAACAATCGCACGAGCTCTGCTCTTGCTCCATGAGTAGCGAGGCAAATTCTCAGCAGCCTCTTTACACAAGTCATTGTGCGAAGCAGTGAAGCGAGCAGATAGTGCTCAACAGACCCATCGTCCAAAAACATGTCGTAAATGATCCCCCTTGAAATAGCTATTGCCCTCAATAACTAAGCCGTAAGAACATGCCGGAAATTCCCACGAGCAGCATGCTTGGTTTTATATTCAAGATGCCTGGACAGTTAGTTCCCACCACATTCTCTCGGCTCAGTTAAGCTACCCGACCTAGCAGCTCCTGCCTAGTTTACTACAGCGTGTGCTACATTGCTCCCCTCATACTGTCTAGAAATCTTTGCTCGGCCTTGTCACCTGTCAAATAACACGTGGTGACAGGTGGGCCTCGTACTTGATGGTAAAAGTCAAAAGTTAAGTTCAAAGGCAATTTCAGTGTCATTGGTTAACACTGATGATATTGTTTTCAATGATACAAGGTTTCATCCATTTCTTTCAATGTTTGAAAGTTAGGCTAAATATTAAAAGTAAAGTTCGAATGTCTGTCATGGGTTCGAATACATTTATTTTAGTCTGAGTTTCAATGATTTAAATTGAGTTTGTCTGAAAACGAAATGGCTGGTACGATATGAAAGTCGGCTTTTGCGTTGAGTAGGGCCATGAGTCAGGATAAGAACTTCTCTTTTCAGCCCTGCGTCTAGTACATTCATGAAGTTTTCGCATACTATCAAGACTGAGTTTTCTAGATGGAAATAAGGTCAGTGCAAACTTGAGTTCCGCTGATGACATGTTTCCGTAATGATTGCTGCAAACTCAATCGTCTCCTATAGTTCTATGCCGCAGATTTCTATACTGCACATAAGAGAATGAAATGTCTGTTGCCCGGAACATCCTGCGTACGCGTTGGCATCGTCGTTAGGAAAAACCCCAGGACATGACTTCGAAAGTTACAGCATGAATATGCATGGCTGAGCACGTATGCGTCGATAGTTTTGGTGACTTAACCAGGCAACTTACGCCATAAATAAGTAAGGAAGTGCCAACTTGGTTGGTCATCGGAGCTGTAAAAGTGGAATCAATATCAATAGTCTAGTACTCTTGGATGCAAAGTACAAGAACAGGAAGAAAGAACCGCTATGCCATCGTACTTTCAAAAGTGGAGCATAAAAGTGTGCCCAAGAAGTTTTGCGTTTGAGGTGGTTGGAAGCATATGGGCTGGTATGCCTTTGATAGTTTTGTTAGTCAGAGCTAGGCAAGATATGTGACACCATAAGAATTAGTAGATTGTTTAAGTTTGAAGGCCTATGCTCTCCAGTACTGAAACTGTGAACGTCGAATCTACATAAAGCATCCCGCCCTTGGAGTGTGTAATATTACCGCTTTTGTCCACAAACCGCGCGGGGTATCGCGTCACTGCAGGTTTTAGAAATTAGTTTTTATTTACTGCGAGAACCGATATGGCATCATCTTGTTCGCAGATTCGATCAACTTATTCGCATTAATATGGATTTTCTATTTTCAACAGTCAATTACATGCGTTCAGTGTTACCTACAAAATTATAGGAGTGCTCATTTACATTTGCCGCGGCTGATAGTTCATTCCAGGAAGTATTACTTTTACATATACAGCGCTTACTTGTACGCTGCATTTGCAGTATATTGCGATTTTTCGCTTAATCACCATTACAGCTTTGCTTAGCAACTGAATAAGATTTTCATTACCGAAATCCTATAAATCTACTTCGAGCCGTATACATATTAGAGAGCCGTAAAAGTTTAGATTCCTTTTCGTCCTGGAAAAGACCGCTACATCGAAATGTCCCTTACATTTCAGTGGTATTGAAGTCACCGCTCTAGAGACACGCCACGGAACAGGAGCAACGCCGGTCAGCAGCAGAGCAGAACCTCGCATTGTTTACGAAGTAACCTCGCTCTTATAGGCATGTCTCACGTGAGACAACGGAGAGGGAAGAGGGCGATTGTAGCCGCCGCTATCAACGACATAGAGTGCACTGATAAGGGGTGCGCAATGCATATGCTCAACCCAGAATACGCCACGCTTCTTTCGCCATAGTCTAATATTACGCATTAGGCCTTGTTTGAGGTTTCTTGCGGCTTTCTCCTCCTGTCTTGGTCCAAGCGTGGCTTGACCTGGAGAAGTCATCCCGGGTAACAGTTTCCTAGGGTTTGAGCCGTTCGATGGGTTGATTGTAGGAGCAGTATGGTCTGCAATCGTTGCCGGGATAGCAGGCAAGCTTTGTTCGCTCACCTTGCCTTCAGGCTGCTGTCATTCCAGTGCACAGACGCGCTGCGTCTGGACCATGTTCGTGCACTGTAACAACAAATGCTCTATTTTCTGAATCCGCTAGAGGGTCTGCTTCAATGTACACTTCAAACTTGGTAAGGTATGGTCTGTACTTATTCTTTCATCGGGGTGTGGTAGCTTGATATGCGCCATGACTTCCTACGGTGTACTCCGGTCCTCAGCTTCTTTTTTCAGGACTTTCGCGTCGTTAATTGTCATCGCTACTGTAGCACCAAGCTTCCACCGCAGCAAGTGTGTTTTCACTGATCTTTCTAATCACAGATGTGCTGTGTACCAAAAACATTGTAGAATGCATTTTGGACCACTAAAGTCCGATGAGGCAAACTTCATTAGAGCGCGGTGTATCGCACCTCTCCGATACGACACTTCTATCTACCTCTATGTCGCTCCCACCTTCCTCCCTTCCATGTTGTGGCTGTAGGAAGAAGGAAACGAAATTGCACGGGCCTGCCACTGGCTCTGTAGCTGAGCCACCTCCGCTGCCTCATGCGGATAGAAAAGGAAATAGTAAAGAAAGAAAAATAAGAGGGAGAGAATCGCGCGCCGCAACACCCGTTGGGCCCCACCTAAGTGGTGGCGGGTGCAATGACAGCCAACAACAGATAATCATTTGGTGGCAGGCTAGCCCCCGTAGCAAGCGGCGGTGATCTACCTGTCCCAACTGCGTAAGGCCAGGAACAGCCACAGTTGTACCCCTTCCTTTAGGGCGTGGTACATGTCTTCGCACAGAATTGCGACAGGTACTCCGTCTTTTCCATACGTGAAATTCAATTTCAAACACCGCTGGTGCCTGGTGTACTAACGCCTCCTAGACATCTGCGTCTGCTTGTGTTTGCAGTGTGGTGCGGCGCTCGAGGAGTCGGCAAAAAAAACTGATTCTTTTAGAGGAATGGAAAGGCGCGGTAACTGTCTCACTTGTTTTCTGAGGACACCTCAACCGCGCCGTGAGGGAAGGGAGGAAGGTGGGAGTGAAAGTGGAAGGAGAGAAAGAGGAGCCATAGCGGAAGGCTACGGAGTAATTTCGACCACCTGGGGATCTTTAACGTGCGCTGACATCGCACAGCACACGGAAGTCTCTTCGTTTCACCTTCATCGAAACGGAGCCGCCGAGGTCGGGTTCGAGGAGTCGGCATGTGAAAGTTAGCTTCGTATATGGATGAATCGCCTGGTGACGTCATGACCTGTCGTGACGGTACATGGCGCGCCCCTCGTCGAACACAACCATTATTTTATTGAACGCATCAGAGTTCACCAGCGTTCTATAATTCGTTTACAGGAAAAGAAAGGTCCAGTATCTGTCACTCGCGGAATTTCGGCATCATCCGCACAGTAAACTACGGCTCCTCTTTCTCTCTTTCCAATTCACCTCCCACCGTCCTTCCTTTCCTTAAGGCGCGGTTGAGCTGTCCCCAGAAAACAAGTGAGACAGTTACCGCGCCTTTCCCTTCCTATAAATCAACCAAGGGAATTTATAAAGAGTGCCCCGCTGGGGTGGTGCAGTGGTAAGACGCCCGACTACTCTGCCGAAATTCCCGGGTTCGAACGCAACCTCGGCGGCTGCGTTTCGATGGATGCGAAACGAAGTGGCGTCCGTGTGCTGCGCGATGTCAGCACACGTTAAAGATCCCCAGGTTGTCGAAATTACCCCGTAGCCCTCCACTACGGCTTCCCTTTCTCTCCTTCCACTTCCACTTTCACTCCCACCTTCCTCCCTTTCCTTACGGCGCGTTTCAGGTGTCCACAGAGCAAGTGTGACAGATACTGCGCCTCTCCCTTCCTTTCAACCATCCAATCAAGCAAGAATTATGAAGAGCGTTCCACAATTCGGGGCGTGGCGCAGTGGCCTGTAGGGCACCCACCCCTTTCTGGGCTGGCCAAGCAGAGAGGGCTAGAGAGAAAGCTGATTCATGGCAGGGCAAGCCGTTGTCAATGTTCTCACGCGCTTATGTGTGCAATGCTTTCCTTGTGGCAAAGATATGGTACGTAATGAATGTGCTTTCGGCGACGCGTGTTAGCATTCAAAAAATTCATCGTGTCTTTGCCGTTTTCATGTGGGCATCAACATGGGAAAAGTGCAGCAGAACCAACCTCTTTCTTCCTGTTAAGGAGGGGGGCTTGGGCCTTGTGCATCTCTTTTTGCGACAGGTTGTCTGGCGTTTTTTCTCCTTCGTGATCAAAACGACAAATTCTTGAGGACGGTCATGCAAGTACGACTGTGTAAAATGCTTCCAGAATACGTTGTCTGTTCTGGTGAGAATATGACTGGCGCTTTAAAAGGGTACATGCGCGAAGTTGTCTTGTCTTTCAGAATGTTGCATGCGCGTTTTTCAATGGAATACTTGAGCAAAGTGTGTAGGAAGAAGCTGTACAAAGATCTTCTGGATGTGACGATACCGTTCCCGATTTACCGTGAACCACACCGTGGAGGCCCCGGAGAGGAAGTCTTAAAGCGTGTGAAAAAGATGCCAGTTACGCCTTCAATTAAAACGTTCTTCGTTAAGCTACATTCCAACACATTACCTGTTAAAACCTGGTTACATGAAAAAGGCTTATTCGTTCCCTGGACAACAGACTGTCTCCTTTGCAAAAAACCAGAGACAATCGAGCACGTCTTTCTGGATTGCTGGGACCCAGTCTTTCACTGGGATGTTCTCCAGAGAACACTAAAGAAAGATCTTCCGTTAGATCCGTATGGCATACGGTTCCTTCCAATCGAGAGTGAGGGTATTCCTTTGGATTTAGCCACGGTCTTGGGCCTCCACAGCCTGTGGAAAACAAGGATGCAAGTGCAACATGCAGATGTCAACACGTGTTCTGTACGCGCGAACTTTATCGAGAGTGTGCTGCTCCTTAGAGAAACGTACCGGGTGCTTTCTGATCCACCTGACTGGATCAGTGTGCTCGATGAACTGGCTGTCCTCAAGAAATTTTAAACCTTTCGTGACAGCCGATGTCCGGTTGTTGCGAGTTTTACCATTATTGTGGATCTTTTTTGGATTGATGTGTACTCAAAACAGGCAATAAAGAAAAAAAAGGGGCGTGGCGCAATGGTAGAGCACTCGGCTAGGGACCGAAGGGATGAAATTTCGATTCCCGGTGGATACAGGGTTTATTAATTCATTTTGAACTTTCGCTCTCGAGAGCGTGACACCCTCTGCCAACAGCCTCTGCCGGTAGCTCCTGCGGACGACGAGAGCTGAAATGCTTTCGCCCTTAATATTGCATGAGCAAGTACATTGTACCCTGATGAATGCTGCAGATCTGTATTATTGTCATTAGCTGATATTCACGCTTAATGCGAGCTCTCGCGTGTGTCTTGAAGTTTTGAGCAAAAAACAAATCTGATAATTTTTATGTCAGCACATTGTGTGATTTCACGGTGTACTATAAGAAATACAGCAACTTTAAATACATTTATATTTGAATTTGCATGTGCGCAGTGCTCATTTGATGCATGAAGTGTGTATCCCAGTAATTACAGCTCCTTCTCTACTACTGTCGTAGCGTTTGTTTGCACTGTTATGCTAAGCTCGTGCATACAATGAATTTTACATGCTAGCCAAGGGTCTAAAAGATTTGCGGTCTCAAAATTGCATTACATTTTTTTATGAATATAACATCGCAGGAATTTCAATTAGATTGGCTTTTGAATCTTCTAGATGTGCAGTCATTGCATAAATGTTGATGAGAAGTTTGTATCTTGAGTTTATTGTACCTGCACACTAAGCGGTTGAAATCTCAGCAGTCATACATGTTTTGCGCTATAAAGGTGCAGACTGAGCCAGATGTCTATACTGGCTAAATAGGAACCATAGTTGTACATAAAGAAAAGACTAACTTTCCTACTACTAAAGGTGTTGGGCACGAAAAAACAGTCTCTCAAGTGTTATTCACATATATATTACAGGAAAAGTTCAGAAATTTGGAATAAGGCCAGTTTGGGTTAACGGTTGATGTAGAATGCCTCAGCATTCAGCGATTCGCTGATTAATTGCCTTTCCAAGAAATTCAAGGGACTAATATGAAATATCGAGTTATAACATTGCATTATAGCGTAATCAGTAAAAGTAGAAGCGAATGAATAAAAGGTTTTGCACAAGACTAAGGTGAGGTTCCAAACCGACCGAAGAAAATAACAGTCAACAATAGGTAGTGAAGAACTATAATTGTAGTCGAACATGTTTACTTAGAACAGGTAGTAAATAGACATCAGGGACCACGAGAAGGAAACCACTACAAGAGTGAAATTAGGCCGAAACGCATTTGGGTTGTGCCCGCAGAATATGTCTAGCACAGTAAAGTATATAGCGGTTGCATCTTACTGGCACTTACCAGCCCCCCTGAAGTGTGGAGGCTAATAATGAGTTTGCTTAATTTGACTCGTAGGTTAAAGATGATGAAGTAGGAAGAGTGCAGAGTGATTATGAGAAGTAACTCGAGTTAATGACACTCTCGACGATATAAGGAAGAAGTGGTAATAGGCAAGGCGTGCAGGGCAAAAAGAGGATAACCGATGGTCGCTTAGGGTAACTGAATTGACTCCAAGGGAGAGAAAGCGTAGCAGAGAGCGGCAGAAAATTAGATGGTAGGATGATGTTCTGTCATTGGGAGCCATAATGTATGTAGATCGCACAGGAGCAGAATAAATCACGGAATGTGGGAGGGGCGGCCGCCCTGAAGTGTGTATTGACCGGCTGTTGCTGCTAATTACTGTCCCTATGTATTTATGCAATGAAAGTTTCGACAGATATCTGCGTATTTTCTATATTGGTCATCACTTTTCCAGCAGGCCTCTTTGTATTCACTTTGAATTGATGCAGTGCTCACATATTAGTCTGTACCTTCCTGCTTATTTCACTCTTGTACTTCTCTTGCTAGGAGTTCTTTGTGTTGTATTCTGTGTGCGTGCCTAAAAGCTGTGTAATAAAATGTTTACCAAAAAGAGCTAGTTTTGACTGATCGCCTACTCGTTCTCAGAAATGTTTTCTGCATGGATATGGTTTGCATAAAGTACGTGGTGCTCGCAGAGAGAACAAAGGTCAAGACGGCCGGTTAAAACTATGTCTCCATCTGACCAGTGAAGTTGAGAACTCTTCTTGTTCATCTTTCTATATGCGCTTTGAGCTCTAAGTTTTGCCAGGAAAATAGAGTAGAGATGCCCAATATGCTTTTCGTTTTGGCATTTTTATAGGCGCACCACTTAGACCTGCTCGCCGTAACCTATAGGTGAGTTACGAAGTCTACGCCGAAAGTGTTGCTTTTCGCAAAGCGTTTCGACAATTTTATTTATTTATTTATTTATTTTTACACACTGCAACCTCGCTGAGTCTATTGCAGGACTCGGGTACAGTACAAAACAAAGAAACAAAATGAGTAAATATACAACACAATCAACCTGCTGCCGAGAATTCGTCTAACGGCAGTTAATGAATGTTGCCTGATAACAAATGCCAGGATTCACTGGTATGAGGAAAAATACTGGACTTAAAAACGTTAGCCCACACGAAAAAGAGAGAAATATTTAGGAAGGTGTTTCTCCTTGTAGATGAAGGTCTGAAAAATGCCATATATTTATATAGCGAAGAAAAGCAGGAGAATTGACTAAAGTGTACATCAGATTCAGGTATCGAAGATGACGATGTGCAGGAAGTGTACCGAGGCCTTGTTGTGGAAGAAATGTTTCGTTAATCTACCGCTCAGACGTCATCCCTCAAGTGGAATCTATGCGGTATTTAGGCATTACTTATGATGCTAGTATGAATTGTAGGTCAAATCTAAGGCACAGATAGTTGATCGCGGACTTGGTAGGCTCATACGATTCACTAACATGAAGTTTGAAATCCGTCGAGATGTTCTGCTATACTTCTGTACAAAGCCTATGTGTGATTGGTTCTAGAATTCGGCTGCATTCTTTTTTCTGGTTGTCCAAAAATTTAGCTGCGTCCTTTGCTGATTTTAGAATGACGTGCACTACGCCTCTGCTAGGTCTTCCACAGTCAGTATCAGCCACTGTTGTGATTTGGATGCTCGTATTCCAGACCTTAGCTCTCGTTTCTGCCTTCTAACCGTCATATCATTCTTGCGGTCATTTGAGGCTACTCGGAGTATGGCTATACTAATTTTTGTGTCCAACCCGGCACTCTTCCTCATTCACCAATGGTAAAGGTTCTTCATGCCCCAGGTTGTTTCACGCAGAGCATTTTACCACACATCGGTGTTTATCTCACTTCAATAATTCCTGTTGGTTATACAATGTTCAATGTGGATAAAAATTTGATTCTATATTTCCATTTAATGTAAAGCACTTAACTTCAAGTCTAATATCCAGTCTCCTATCTAATCACGTTGTAAAGCTCCTTGATCACATTGTAATATTTAATGATTCGTCTCGGCCCGCGCAGAAGGCAGGGATTAGAATTTTTTCAGTCTGTTTACTTGAGTTTTTCGGTGCGCGTACCGGATTACACACGAGTCTTTTAGCAGAGCTTATGACAATTGGGCTTGCACTTTTAAAAGTTCCCAGCAATCAGTGTAAAATAACTTGTCTATCAGACACTTTTTTGTTTTACTTTCACTGAAGTCAGCACGGGGTGCTCTTTTGAGTCGCTCACTACGTTATTTCACACCGGGATGGGTGAAATGCGCTTCATCTGGGTCCCCGGTCACAGCGGTATTTTCCAGAATGAAGCGGTAGACTTCTTGGCTAAATCAGCTATTTATGCACCTAATCCATGTAAAATGTCTAATATCATTGTTTTTGGTATGTCTCGTTCTCAGCACTATCAATGCATTGCAGCTTTCTGCAATGATCCCTTGCTATCTACAGCAGAATACCAACATCTGATGTATTCATGGAAATTTCGTTCATGTCAATCACGGCAGTGTGAGGTAACGCTCACTCTCATGCGATGAAGGATCCCCTGCCTAAAGCATTGAATGTGTAGCTGCGGGTTAAGCCCCACAAATCTTTGGGAGGCGTGTGGTGAGATTGAAAATATTGAACATTTCCTTTTCTCTTGCAAAAGGTTTGCACATCAGAGATGGCTACATTTAGAAATTCCAATAGCACAATTGGGATTCATGATGTTGGTTGCGCTTCTACTCTCCTTCGCTGCGAGTGCGAAAGGATTTGCGTTGCCTCAAATATGTCAGTATTTACATACCTGCATCACAACTACGGACAGACTCCCTTGCCTATTGCATTCCAAATATACAAACTTCCACCTTTTTGCTGCATATTTCTTTCCTGTCATTCAATTCACTGATCTTAAATTTTAGGTTTTTGTTTAGTCCCTCCCCCCCCCCCCCTTCCCCCATTCGTGGGTAGTGCATTTGCAAGATAGAAAACGAAGCGGAAGACATTGAAAATTTACCGAATCCCCTGAAGAGAAAGCAACAGCTTTCGTCTGTGCAGAGTCTGGTTTTTTGATGGCACACATTTTATAATGATTTCAAACATCACAAGAGAGTTCTAGCACAGCTTTTGCCCTCGCTCTTGATCACGTTCTACGTGACGCAGGCGGTAACACAGGACGTTCAACGTCCACCGCTATGGTTGAGGGTGACATTGGTGAATACTCTCAAGGTTCGTATACAGGCAACATTAATACCAAAGAAAGTAGCAGGTGGGACCGCGGCCAGTGTAGCTCAGTTGGCAGAGCACCGGATGCGATATTCGGAGGTCGTGGGTTCGGTTCCCACCATCGGCACGTTGTTTTTCCTTCTACTTTGTGTTTATCCTAACCATAAAGAGATTACGTTACTAATCTGTCATTACAGAAGTAAAAATTAAAAAAGTGACATAGTCCCAATGCTTTCCTTGGCCTTGCCGACTGTTGGCTTCTTTCCTTCACCGAGGCCTTTCTCAAACCCGTTAGTGTTTTATTGGACATCGAAATGGGCTTTTGAAGCTCCTCGGCGGCGGCCATGCTAGGCGATGCGAGGCCTAGTAATGCCGCTCCAGAGCGCATGGATACCTTAGACCAAGGCGAAGCGGGATCTAGTGGTCTGTGTTCAACAACCGCTAACCCAGCTCACTCTGCTAAACACCAGGGAATGGAATTAGACGTGCAAATCCAAACTTCTAATGACATGGAAGAGGGTCATGCCTGGACGCCGGATGACCTTTACTCCAACTGGCACGTAAACATATGCAAGAAGAATCGTCAAAGGTTAGCAAGAGGCGAACAAGTCGTGATCGCAGGAAAGATCTATGCTCCCCCGACGCACTTGTTGCAGACCGTCGTGAAACCGAAGAAAACGATAGCATCGCCAGTACAGCCGGCTATGGATCAAACAACATCTCAGAAGAGGAGGAAATTACCACCCCTTCCTAAAACTGACTATAAGGTGATAATAAGACTCAAGAAGGGCATGGAAGTCAGAAAATTCGTTCCTACCCAGTTCTCTAGAGCCATCGTGGCTGCCTGCAACAACCCGGAATTGTGCGACTTCTCCAAATTTATTGTGAGACCCCGCACAGGATCGAACATCATCATAGTCAGCACTCCTTACGACGAGACTGCGGACGCCATACGGCACATCAAGAGTCTGACCTTGGAAAACAAGGCTTACGAAGTCAACGTCTACCTGGCGGCGCCTGAGGACGTCATCAGAGGAGTTATTCATGGAGTGGATCCAAACACACCATCACAGGAGCTTCTATCAAACATCCGACTACGCACACAAGGGGTCGAACTCGTTCAAGCACGAATGTTGGGAAAGTCTCGCACGGCAGTGCTGACATTCATAGGCCCCATTCTCCCCCGCTACGTCATCTATTACGGGGGAGAGACTTACCCATATCGACCAACCCAACAGATCTGCCAAGACTGTCTCAAGGCAGGCCACAGAGCGGATATCTGCCCAACACCCAACGCCAACGTATGTCGGAACTGCGGCCTTCATGAACCAGAGGGAAACCACACCTGTGAAGCCAAGTGCGTGGCCTGCCAGGGAAACCACCCAACGGGAGACAAGGCCTGCAAGCAGCGCCTCAGGGCACATATCGGACGTTACAACAACAAAGCTAAACAAAGCAATAACAATCAGCAAAAGAAGCCCCCCCCAAGCAGCACGTCAGCCGGAGAGATCAGCAGATCAAGCCGATGGAGCACCGCTGGTTTTCATCGGAGGAGGAGGAACAGCAGCTGGCAGAGAAACAGAGACCCCAGTCCCGATCGAGATCCAAGGGACGGGACTTGACAGCCTACTATTCCCAACAGAAGACACAACAGATCAGGCCCAACCAGCAGGGACCACCAGAAGCGATAGGGGCGACGCCAGACAAGCTAGAGCACGACAGCAAAAAGGTAAGCTGGGCTCAGGTTGCCTCTCCCACTGCTCTAAACGGGTATGGTCCATGCCAGGATTGCACTAGGCTCGAGGAACAAAATAGACAACTGAAAATAAAACTATCAGAACAACAGAAACGCCTTAATAAGGTGGAACAACAACTACAACAACTGCTGCAAATGGGTCAGAAGCAAACTGCCCCCCAACCCTCATCAATAGTATCGATACAGCCACAACCGGTACAAAATGCTGTAAACACCTCCACATCTCAACCTCAACAGGCGAGTGTACTCCAAACGCAACGGCAGAAAACGCTTACGCAAACTCTCGGACTTCACACTCAAGAAAACGCACCCAGCATTCTTACTCAAATGCAACAAATGATTATTCAAATGCAGCAGACCATGACACAACTAACCAAACAACTCCAAGACCAACAAATTGCCACGCAAACTCAATTTGCGGCAGTTCAAGAAGAATTCAATTCGAAAATCCAAATAATAACTCAGGGGGTGCGAAAACGCACGGGAATCCCCGATGACCCTCGACTAAAAACCCACCGAAGGTCCGCTGGCATGACAGATCTCAGCGACTGCGAGTCAGTGGCGAGTAACGCTGATGGCTGCCTCCCCTAACCGGCAACCAAACCACCTAGAGCTCTGGCAGTGGAACTGTCGCTCCTTCAAGTGGAAACGCAGCTCCCTGCAGATGTTTATTCAAAATCAACCGATACCTCCGGACGTCATCTGTCTCCAAGAAACAGGATGCACAACATACCTCAAAGGATACCTCACATACACCCATGACATGGCACCTAAAATAGCTACACTAGTGGCCCCCACACTAACAGTCATACCGCACGACCTTCCCTTCAGTGAAATTAATCAAGTTCTCATCGAGATCATCTCTCAAAAAAGAAGAAAGCAGAGTGTGTTTGTTCTAAACCTTTACAGTCCTCCAAGCAACACGCAGGAAGATTTCAAGCAACTTTTACTGGAATGCACACGCATAGCGGGAACGAACCCCCTTATTATTATGGGGGACCTAAACGCTGTACATACGGCATGTGGCTACCACAAGGACACCCCGAAGGGAACCAAGTTGTTGGAAGCGGCTGAGCAGCTGGACCTCTGTCTTATGACGGACACCATGTCAACCACTAGAATAGGAAACAGTGTAAGCAGAGACACCTGCCCAGACCTAGCTTTCACCAAAAACATAAGACATTGCACCTGGACCAACCTAGAAGAAACACTTGGCAGCGATCACAAAATCCTTAGCTTATTCCTAATGACAACCCGTATGAAAAGTAACATTGGCTCTACTAAAATAACAGACTGGGATAAGTTCAGACAGATTAGACGGCCACACGACGGCATCAAAACAATTGAAGATTGGGTTCAAAGCCTGAAGGATGCTCATGCAAAAACGACCAAGGCTATCAACACAATGACAAAAACCCCAGAAGTAGACAGACATCTCCTACATTTATGGGAAGCCCGAAAAAGTCTATTAAAACGGTGGAAAATGCAAAAATTAAATAGAAAACTTAAAATGAAGATAGCACAGGTTACGGCTGAAGCACAAGAGTATGCTATAAAGCTCGCCAAGCAAAACTGGGCAGATTTCTGCAATTCGCTGAAAGGTACCCTAAGCACGGCTAAAGCATGGTCAATATTAAGAAGCATGATAGACACATCAAAAACCAAAACGGCCACAAGAAGAACCCTCCACACCATAATCCATAAATACCCGGGCACAGATGCAGAGTTGATCACCGCCGTGCACAAGAAATACATAGGAGACCCTACTCCGGCTTGCCAAACTTCATATTCGGGTCAACCAAACCCCTCCCTTGACTCCCCCATAACACTGGCGGAGGTCTACTCAGCCGCCCGTACATTTACAAGAAACACTGCCCCTGGAGGAGACAAAGTCACCTACGCTATGATTAGGAACTTAAGCACCGAACATCTGCAAGACCTAACGAAGTACATCAACGAAGAACTGTGGGAGAAGGGACAGGTCCCATCAGCTTGGAGACACGCGGATATCATCACCATACCAAAGGCTGGAAAGCCACCGGCTGTGGAGAGTCTCCGTCCTATCTCCCTCACTTCTTGCCTGGGAAAACTCTATGAAAAAGTAGTCCACCTAAGGCTCCAAAATTACATCGACGAAAACAACATCTTTCCTTCTTGCATGCTGGGCTTCCGCAAGGGACTCTGCACGCAAGATGCTTTCTTCCGGATTAGGGAAGAAGTCATCAACGTCATACCCCGAAAAGGCGAAAATTTCATTCTGGCACTAGATCTCAAAGGAGCATTCGACAACATTGGCCACCAAACCATATTGCAAGAATTAAACAATATCAACTGCGGGGAGAAAATTTTCAAATACGTGAAGGCTTTCCTCTCAGATCGCACAGCCACCATAGGAATTGGAGAGATCCGATCACCAAAAGTACCCATGCCGAACAAAGGTACACCGCAGGGTTCTATAATCTGTCCAATGTTATTTAACATAGCAATAATAAATTTAGCGAAAAAAACTGTTGACCCGCACTGATATTGGCTTCACTTTATACGCGTACGACATCACCATCTGGGCTACTCAGGGATCCTTGGCGCAAAAAGAAGAAGCTCTGCAAGCCGCTATAGACCTAGTCGAGGAATTTGCCGGGGAGAGTGGTCTTCAATGCTCCCCAGAAAAATCCGAACTTATCAGGCTACACAGAAGAAATTACAAGTCCCCACGAGAAATTCAGCTCTCTCTAGGAGACCAGATAATTCAAGAGAAGGACAAGATCAGAGTTTTGGGGCTGTGGTTGCAAAGCAATTTGAGAGTGGATTATACAATCAAAACACTCAAAACCACAGTCAACCAAATATCCAGAATGATTAGAAGGGTGACCTGGCACCGGAAAGGGATGAGGGAGGAGGACACCCTACGCCTTGTACAGGACCTAGTCGTTAGCAGGATTACCTACGGGCTCCCATATCACGAAATTACATTCACTGATAAAAGGGCCATTGACACTATCATAAGAGGAGCCTATAAAACGGCCCTAAACCTCCCGCCAACAACATCAACGGAACGTCTTTGGGCACTCGGAGTGCACAACAACTTTGAGGAGCTCAAGGAGGCGGTTCTAGAGAGTCAGAAACAACGCCTAACAACAACGCAGGCGGGTTGGGAAATCCTGTCAAAACTAGGGCTATGGCAAGCACTAAGAACTTCTGAGATCAAATCACAAATTCCGACATCCACAAGAAACAACATCTATGTGAACCCTATACCCAAGCACATGCACCATGAGTTACAAAAGGGTCGAAGGAAAGCCAGAGTCAAATCATTGGAAAAACAATTGTCTAAAGACGCGGAAGTTGTCTACTTGGACATAGGGGCTTACGGCGAACCTGGCAAGTTCACGATAGCTGCAGTTGACCACAAGAAGAGGCCAATTATTCAGGCTTCGATCTATGCCAAGGATCCTGCGGAAGCGGAATCACTGGCAATAGCCATCACCATAAAAACACAAGACAACCAAAATAAGTCATCACACGTAGTGACGGACTCCCAACCAGCCTGCAGGGACTACCTGGCCGGAAAACCTCACAAAAGAGCGTGTGCAATATTACGTTCCATCTCCCAGACGCACACAATTACATGGACACCTGGACACGAAGGCCTAGAAGGAAATGAGGTAGCGAATGATCTAGCCCGAGCTCTCACAAACCGGGCGGATCCCCATCCCTACCTCACCCCTCTCCTAGGACCCTACGGCGACAGGCTGGAACACCTACGGTTAGAAAGAAGAACTTTCTCACCACCACACAAACACCTTCCTTCCTCGGACGCTATAGACTGGAGAAAAATACAAACAAACACATTCCCTAATCTTCAAATTTTAAATAAGATAAGCCCAACAAAATACACGAGTTACTGTCCTTGGTGCGGTGCAAGCCCCACACTCTTTCACATCTATTGGGAATGCCAGGACAAACCTGACCCAACCTTAATAGTGCCATGCCCGACACACAAGCAGTGGGAGGCGGCCCTGACCAGCGACAACCTGGACCAGCAAGCCTGGATTATCCAGCTAGTCCGCAAGTCAGCTGCTGCCAGCGGAGCCCTGGACTAGGGGCACCGACCACCCAGCTCCTGTGAATATTTACTGATTATATGCTCATTAAAAGTTCTCTCTCTCTCTCTTTCAAGTGTTATAACGAGCACCCTCATGCCCCCTTCATTTATTTTCTTATGGCCTGAGTATCCTTGGGACGGTAAACATAAAAAACCAAACCACTATATTACTTTGGTTCTATATATATATATATATATATATATATATATATATATATATATATATATATATATATATATTGTAACAGATGAATAGGTTTTATTACAGGGGAACGTCGTATGAAGGACGGACGCACACGGCTCAGAAAAACCCAGATCAGTCTGCGCGTGGCTCACTTTCCCCGATTCTTCTTCTTCTCTTTCTGATGCTTCTCAGTAAGCCGCTACGCGGCGTAACAATTCCCCCCGGGTAGATGATTCTCGTCCTCGAGAAAATTAGGCAGATCGAAGATGGCAGCGCTTCAGGCGAGCCACGTGAACAACTTCTCAGAAATGCTGCGCTGCTTAGTTTTACACGGACAAAGGAACTGGACAAACGCTGAGGTTAAGCGCCTCAGCCTTTGTCCAGTTCCTGTGTCCGTGTAAAACTAAGCAGCGCAGCATTTGTGAGAAGATGTTCCAACTAGCTCAATCTCAAGCACCACGTGAACAACTTGTGTCTTGCGGGGTCGGCGGTTATCCGTCGTGATTGGCGATAACGTAATTCACGTCATTCAGTTGGTCTAACACGACGAAGGGGCCATCGTACTTGCAGATAAACTTCTCATACAGTCCTCGCTAGAAAATGGGCGTCCAAGGCCAGACGTAGTCTCCAGGGGAGTAAGTAACTGCATGATGATGCAGATCGTAGTGTTTTTTAGAGCGGCTTTGAGAAACCAGTGTGCATAAATGGGCTATACGATGGGCTTCTTCGGCACGGCTTAATATCTGGGAAACAGACGCATCGTCGTTGGGGGAAAATGGGAAGATGGTGTCAATAAAAACGTGGGGAGTTCTTGCATAGAGTAAATAGAAAGGAGAATAGCCGGTAGCCTCATGATTTGCAGTGTTATAAGCGCACATCACATACGGTAGCACTGCATCCTAGTTGCGATGGTCAGGCGAGACGTACATGGACAGCATGGTTGTCAAGGGGTGGTTGGTGCACTCGGTGAGATCGTTGGTCTGCGGATGATACGGTATCGAGTGTCGATAGTGTGAACCACAATGTCGGAGCATTTCCTCCAAGTCATCAACAGTGAATTGCCGACCACGATCACTTATAATAACACGGGGTGCGCCAAGGCGAAGAATAACGGAAGGTAAAAGAAACGACGAAACATCAGCAGCCTTTGCGGTAGCGACAGCAGCGGTCTCCGCATATCTGGTAAGATAGTCAACGCAGATGATAACCCAGCAGCAGCCCTCTACAGTCTTTGGAAATGAGCCGAGCTGGTCAATTCCAATCTTTTCAAACGGTGAGGTAGGTGGCTTGACGGGTTGGAAATGTCCGGCCAGCGTGGTGGTGCGTGCCTTAAGTCGCTGGCATTGTTGACATGTCGCAACGTATTGCTTGGTTGTCTTATAAATTTGTGGCCAATAAAAACGCTGGTGAATTCAGTGCAGGGAACGACAGAAGCCTAGATGTCCAGAGGTAATGTCATCGTGTATGGCATGCAAAACTTGTGCACGGAGACTTTTTGGGACGACCAAAAGGAGGGCAGCACCGTCAACTCAGCAGTTCTTGAACAAAACACCGTCTTCAATACTAAACTGCGTTGA
Source organism: Amblyomma maculatum (assembly GCF_055883805.1). Classification (NCBI taxonomy): domain Eukaryota; kingdom Metazoa; phylum Arthropoda; class Arachnida; order Ixodida; family Ixodidae; genus Amblyomma; species Amblyomma maculatum. Next base: position 66,572,556 of record NC_139348.1, on the reverse strand, counting down.
CACTGCTCTGCCTTCTGCTTCTTGTATAGGAGGCTGTAGTGACCGGTCGTCGCGTTGTTCTCGCCTAAAGGTCGCCATGCTAGGAAACGTCGACGCGATTGAGGCTAAACACCCGTCGAAGCCATCTTCATCGTTAACGGAAGTTGGCAATGGGTGCCGTGACAAGCAGTCTGCATCACTGTGATGTCGCCCACTCTTTTACGCGACACCAAAGTTGCATTCTTGTAAGCGCAATGCCCAGTGCGCCAGACGACCAGATGGATCGCGAAGTCCGATGAGTCAGCATAGCGAATGCTGGTCAGTAACTACGGTGAAGTAGCGTCCATATAGGTATGATCGGAACTTGTGCACAGCGAACACATTTGCGAGGCACTCCAATTCGGCAACTGTGTAGTTCTGTTCACATTTTGTCAACGTGCGGCTGGCATATGCAACAACGTGCTCAGCCTCACTATGCAGCTGCACAAGCACCACCCCAAGACCAATGCCACTGGCGTCAGTGTGAACCTCCGTCAGAGCAGAAGGTCGAAGTGGCGCAGCAGTGGTGCTGAAGTTAGGGAAGACTTGAGTAGATTGAAAGAGGATTCGCACTCTGGGGTCCACACAAATTGCGAATCCTTGTGCAGTAGAGAAGTAAGGGGGTGGGCAAGTTGCGCAAAACCAGCAATGAAGCGACGAAAATAAGAAGAGAGGGCAAGAAAGTTGCGAAGACTTTTCAGGGTGCGTGGAGCTTCGAAGTCGAGTACTATAGCAATCTTCTGCGGATCCTGCCTGATACCATCCTCGTTGACGAGGAACCCAAGAACTAAAGTTTGTCGCTCTCCAAAATGACGCTTCTTCGAATTCAAAATGAGGCCCGCTTTGCCAATGCATTCAAGAACATTATGGAGCCTCTCATTGTGCTCTTGGAAGGTCTTTCCAAAAATGATAACATCATCAAGGTAACACATGCATATTTCCCATTTGAGGCCACGAAGGATAGTGTCGATAAATCGCTCGAACGTCGCGGGAGCGTTGCATAATCCAAAGGACATTGCATTAAATTCGTATAAACCATCCGGTGTTACAAAAGCAGTCTTCTCATGGTCGGATGGATGTAGCGGAATTTGCCAATAGCCAGATCGCAAATCAACAGAGGAAAAACGACGCCGAAGGCAGACAATCGACAGCGTCATCAATGCGAGGTAATGGGTATACGTCTTTCTTTGTTACGCATTCAAACGACAGTAGTCTACACAAAATTGCCAAGAATTTTCTTTTTTTCGCTCTAGGGATCACAGGTGCGGCCCACGGACTGGATGATTCTCGGATGATTCCTTTCTGCAGCATTTCGTCCACCTGTTCGTGAATTATTTTGCGCTCTGCTGGGGAGACTGTAAGGTTTTTGGCGAATATGGGGTGCGTTTCTTTTGGTAATTTTGTGCTGTAGCCGAGTGCTGGGAAATGGCTACTCGATCCGTTTGAGGCAAAGTCGAACACTTGGGCATGCGTTGTCAAAATATCTTGCAGAATACGACGTTCACTAGATGGGAAAGATTTGTTGATCATCCCCTCAAACTCAGCACAATATTCAGTGTTGTCTTCCGCGGCTCTGTGCAATCGGAAATAATTCCAACGGTATGAGCCACATAATTCACAAATCTCGCGAGTGTCAAACCAGAAGGAAGACGGAAAGGCTCTTCTGACACGTTCACAGCCCAGAGGTGTGCGCGACCATCCTCCGCCTCCACGACCGGAGCGTGTCACCAAAATATTTTTTTTCGCTCCATTCGAGACATCTGGCTCGACGACTATTTAATGTTTACCCATGAACGATTCAGAGGATTCAGATGACTTCACGGGGAGAAACGTCGCCGTCATCGCAGGCAGCAGCACATCTTCATTCAGGGCGAGAACTTGATGACTCTGAGACATGAACATGTTATCTACTAATGCGGGGATAATGTTCAGCTGCAAATAAATTTCACCGGCAATAAAGTCTAAAGTAGCACCACACTCGCGCAAAAAGTCAACACCCAAGATCACGTCATGCGTGGCTTGTCTCAATTCAATGAATTCTGCCCTATAGCACTCGTCACGAATGACAACTGAAACAGTAAACTTGCCAACCGGAACTAACGTTTCACCTCCAACTCCACAAAACGTAGTGTTTTTGTCCCACACAAACACAACTTCCTGTCGAAGGCTGTTCTTAAATGAAAGGCTCATAACTGAGACAGCGGCACTAGTGTCAACCAAAGCATCCGACACACTGACACTTTGTTCTTTAGCATGACGATAGGCAGAGGTATGCGTGAAATTGACCGTCCGCTATACCTCGATCGGTCACATCACCTAGTTTCCCAGCGGTGGAGAAACAAAGCGGCGACGTGGGGATGGCGAATGGGGTTGTCGCTGCTGCGGGGGAGTGATGCTGCGATCGGACACAGGGGAGTCATTCCGTGCATGGCGCTGAGGAGAAGAGGGCCAATAGAAGGTAGGGGGTGGCTGCTGCTCCCACTGGGTACCATTCGTGAAGCGTGGTGCTCGTTGGACCGGGGGTCGGGTAATTTGACGACGCGGGCAAAAGCGGAAGATATGTCCGCTGCCCCCACAGCCGTAACATACACGTGGCTGGCGGCCCTGGTAGTTCACTTCGGGATCCCTTGGAGGCCGAGATGGGGCAACAGAAGCGCGACGAGGAGCACAACGAGGCACTTCATCCGGATGGGCTAGACGCTGCGGGAAATGAGGGGGCGATGTTGGTTGCAGGGTCCGTCTACATGCCGTTGTTGTAAGCTGGTTCGCAGTTATTTTGTACAGCCCATGGCGTGCGCTGTTCCCATGATGATACGGACCTGAATGTCGGGTGGTAAGGTACATCGAAATTTGTACGTTGCCGCTGAATATCCAGCTCCTCGCGTATAGTCCTCCTGACAATAGAAGCGATGTCTTCAGCCCCCGGAATGTCGATACCGGCAACAGTTGTGACATTAGAAAGACGTGCAATTTTGTTTGCTATCCGACGTGCCTTTAAGGCCTCAAATGCCCGGCACTGCTTGATGACATCTGCTACTGTGACAAGGGAGTCCCGCGAAATAAGGAAGTTGTACGCATCCTCAGCAATCCCCTTGAGAAGGTGCCCTACCTTGTCTTTTTCTGACATCTGCCGGTTTACAATGCGACAAAGTTTCAATATTTCCTCGATGTAACGTGTGCATGTCTCACCGGGCAGCTGGGCTCTCTGGGAAAGTTGATGCTCAGCGCGTTCCTTCTTCGCAAGGGTATCCCCAAAGGACTTTGTAATTTCTTCAACGAATCGCTCCTAGGTCATAAGCATTTCTTCGTGGTTATTAAACCACGTCAGAGCGGTGCCAGCGAGGAAGAAAACAACATTGTACAGACGTGCGATCGAATTCCAGCGGTTGTACTTGCTGCATCTTTCATATTGTCGGAGCCATTCCTCAACGTCATCTTCGGGCTTACCGTGGTACGTACGCGGCTCTCGCTAGTGGGAAAAGGTCGCCGTCTCTCCAGGTCGCTGTTCATGAGTCTGCGTCGTGCGGGTGGTAGCCATTGAAAGGTACAGTTGAGGAGAAAAAGGTGACAAACCTGCTACAAGACGGCTGCGACGAGGTACTGGTGGATCCAGAACATTTTTCACCCAGCACCTCCACCAAATTTAACAGATGAAATGGTTTTAATACAGGTGAGTGTGGTATGAAGGACGGACGCACATGGCTAAAAAAAAACCCAGATCAGTCTGAGTGCGGCTCGCTTCCCCTGCTTCTCCTTCGCTTTCTGCTGCTTCTCATGCGCCGCTACGCGGCGTAAAAAAAAGACAAATATATATATATAAATATATATATATATATATATATATATATATATATATATATATATATATATATATATATATATATATATATATATATACATATATATATATATATATTTGTCTTTTTTTTACGCCGCGTTATAATACATGAAGGAAAGAAGCCAACAGTCGGCGAGGCCAAGGAAAGCGTTGGGGATGGTACTTTATGTCTTTTCTTACCATCCCCAACGTAAAGTACCATCCCCAACGCTTTCCTTGGCCTCGCCGACTGTTGGCTTCTTTCCTTCATGTATTATAACGAGCACCCTCATTTCCCCTTAATTGATCTGCTTGTAGCTTACGGGGGTCTCGGTTCTGGCAGTCTTGAAGCCATAGGTAGCGTAAGAGGGTTCTAGCACAGCTTTCGCCCTCGCTTTTGATCACGTTCTACGTGACGCTGGCGGTAACAAAAAGGACGTTCTACGTCCGCCGCTATGGCTGAGGGTGGCGCTGGTGAACACTCTCAAGGTTCGTATACAGACAACATAAATACCCAAGAAAGTAGCAGGGGGGACAGCGGCCGATGTAGCCCAGTTGGAAGAGCACCGGACGCGTTATTCGGAGGTCGTGGGTTCGGTTCCCACCATCGGCACGTTGTTTTTTTCTTCTACTTTGTGTTTATTTATCTTTCTCCTAAACACTGCATTACTAATTTCTCTGATTATCAAAGTAAACAATTAAGAAAAAAAAAAGAAAAGACATAAAGTACCATCCCCAACGCTTTCCTTGGCCTCGCCGACTGTTGGCTTCTTTCCTTCATGTATTATAACGAGCACCCTCATTTCCCCTATATATATATATATATATATATATACCTGCCTATTCATACATATATATATTGTAAAGAGTACAAGGTAGCAAACACTGAACGGATCAGTTCCACATTACTGCACAGAGCTTCGTCCTCTGTTACCGCGGTTCAGGAAGGCACGCTGCAAAATATACACATATCTATATACCTATCTATCTACCTACCTATCCATCCATCTATATCTATGCATTTATATGATCGTCTTTGTATCTATATATATATATATATATATATATATATATATATATATATATATATATATATATATATATATATATATATATATATATATATATATATTGTCACGACTGAAGTCACAGGGAGCCGTGAAGGTACGCGTTGCCGAGGACCAGAGAAGAAGGTCGGCTTGTCGTTCCGATCACAGTCACAGAGTCCAGCACCAGCGCACCGCTCGTACCAACCCCCGCTTCGTCGTCGTCGGCACAAAACACGGCTGTCGCGCGGAGCTAGGCACGTGGCAATGTATATATATATATATATATATATATATATATATATATTGATACAAAGACGGACATATTTAGTTATTGTATGCCAGTTCGGTGCCTTGGTTGTGTCGTTGCAAATGGAAACATTAAATGCTGTGCCCTTCTCGCGACGTCGCTTATGCTGGTGCGTGTTTCTTAAATGCATACAAAGAATGTAAAGGACTGGCGTTTTATATATATATATATATACATATATATATATATATATATATATATATATATATATATATATATATATGCAAGGTCTTGAATATTTGGGGGCTGGGATTTAAAAAATTCCTATGCAAAATATACTACCCCATTCGAGCTGAAATAACGTTCACAAAGTATCAAAATATAGTCTACGTTATCTGATAGGTCAGTCAACATCGTTACTTGCCTAGATTTTCCAAAATCGATAAAAAACTGCTCTCGGTGGCGTGCACAATTTTCGCAGAAGAGAGTCGAAACGCTGCTTTGACATGGTGCGTCATCTGTCGAGCAGTGAGGCAAGCTCCATCCCGGCCGCACGGCCGGTCTTGAGGGAGAGCGCGCTTCTCTTCTTTTACGGCCTCTCCAATGGTGTCTGTTTCCACCGCCCACCGCGCCTCGGTGGGGTCGCCACCGCCCCACTGCTGCTCCTCCGCTACAGCCGTTCACGCGCAAGGGAAACGCGCGCTCGCTTTTAGCTTTGCCCGCGTCAGTTGCAACCGGCAGGTTCTGACATTTCGCCCCTTATGGTTTATACAAAGGCCGTAATCAGCATCGAACATTTATCGTGTACGATGAATAAAATACAGTCAACAATCCGCTCACGCGCGCGCGCGCGCTTTCGTCAGTTCGGCCGTGCACGGTCGAATGAAGCTTCGGGGACACTTCAACCTTTTTCACCCCTAGGTTTTGTAAAAAAATAAATTTACCAGGCTATGCAATGTGCCTTGAACGTTTTAAGGAGGTGTAGCGCGACCTGACGTGAGTACATGGTGAACTGTTGGGTGGAGATTCTGTCAACCGCTACCGTTTTTGTTCAGAGCGAAAGAGGACCGGCGAAAATTCATGGCGCGTCTCAGAGTCAGAGTAAGGAACAAAAATTTACTCATATAGTTAAAATTTCAATTGTCTAGGGGGTGGGCTGTTCTAGCTTCGTTCAAAATATATCGGTCGGTTGAAAGACCGAAGATGCATATGTAGTCTCGCAACTGACGGACATGTATCACATATATTATGGTAATGCTACCCAAAGGTAATGAAAAATAATATGCCTCTGCATGCGCACACATGTATGAGAGACGTAGTCTGTTTAATACATAGATAAACAATAACTTTTAATCAAGGAAATGAGCATAAACAGTTATGCATAATTGAAAAGAGCTGCAAATACTAAAAAAAATATGGACCTTCAAAGTTACACAATGTCTATTCATCAATTCATCAAAATGCGACTTGCGGCAAGAAAATTTGCATTCTCATAATCTTCCTGCATAGATTGTGCACATAAGGAGTTGGCCTCTCGTTTCTGTCTGTCACTTTCTAGGCATAATTAATTGACGAGAAGGATTCTGAAAAATATTTCAGATACTGGAAGCGGACCTTATAACATGGCTGTTGTCAATTCCTTCCGGGCACCTCAATGGCGAATTCTCACGTGCTGATTGAATTAGGATCCTAAGTACTTCGAGAACATTTGTGTGTAGTAGGTACATGGTAGCTTTGTCAAAATACAAAATTGTCCAATTGGGCAACAAGATCTGGTTTCGGATAATGCCGTCCACTTGAATATTGTCCTCGTAGAAGAGTCTACATTGGGCTGCTTCTTTCGCTAGTTTCAAGAAGAATAGCGCAAGCGTCACATCCGAAGTTGATTAACTTAACGATATATCCTAGCGACGTAAGATAAACCGGAATATATGACAGTGGGTAATGGGATGGCAGGAGATGCCATCACTTCCTTCAGTTCCTCGGTTACTGATTGCGGCGTGGCAGAGATGATTTTTTTGTCATCGACGCAAGGTGCCTTCCTTTTGCCCTCAGATGAAACAACTGTCTTGACAATGTAGCCAAGTGTCGTTAGCTGTTATGGCCCTCGCATCTAGCATGTCGTTTCCTTCCATACTTTAAACTTACTTTTCCAAATAGCGACTCAATGGGGTCGCTATAGGGCTTTAAATGTGTCTTGAGTGAGTGTCCTTCTTTAACGCTTTAATGTTTCTTGCATACTTTCGATATAGTAGGTGAACTCATTTGTAAGCCACGGCATCGAGTATCACCTGCGTCATTTTTTGGAAGTGGCGTCATGAATATCAAAGCATTTTTATTGTTTTCATAATAAGCTTAATATCATGCAAAAATTTGGTTAAAATACGTTTCTTTGAAAATAAAATAAAGATTATATTACAACACATTTGCTAATATATATTATAGTAACATTTAAAACTCAACCTTACAACATTTACCTTGACTGTATACTAACACTTTATCTCATGCAAGCATTCTGCAATTTACATTACATATTTATGAAATTATTTTTATCTTCGGTGCTACATGGATGGTTTCGCATGGAGCGCTGAAAGACAGTTTTGCTGTTGCAGACGAGTTGCTGTCATGTTAGCCTTGAAGAAGCATTGATGTGATCACTGCTCATTCAGTTTTTTGTTTTTAATTCCTATTCTTGTACAGGCTTGGGAAAAATTCGTGTTAAAAGCGACAAAAGTAGCTACCATGCCGCAATGTATGTCATATGCTTGTCGAACGTTTGCTGAGCGACAGTGTTTTTTATATAAAGACTCCGTTCAAGTGTGTAGTACGTTGACGACATGCCGCTGCAGCATCTACCTTCCGTGTTCATTAATTTCGGGGCTGCACTCACCACGAAACCCGCGAGCAACAGCGCGAACTCAGGCAAAAGCCACCCGCCGCCGCTGAAGCAGATGCGGAGCGAACAGTAAGCAGGTCACGCCCCTTGCGGCGGCGGAGAGCGTGACTCAAGGAGAAACGTTCCCATTGTTCCCGCGGCGATTGAGAAGGCCGTTAGAAAGAGCGTGCGCTTTCCCTCGAGACCGGCCGTGCCGGCCGTTGGCGCGCATGCCTCGCTGCCCGACAGATGACGCACCATGTCAAAATATCTTTTCGACTCTATTCTGCGAAAATTGTGCACGCCACCGAGAGCAGTTTTTTCTCGATGTCGGAAAATCTAGGCAAGTAGCGATTTTGACTGACTTATCAGATAACGTAGACTATATGTTGCTACTTTGTGAACGTTATTTCAGCTCGAAGGGGGTAGTAGATCTTGCATAGGAATATTTTAAATCCCAGCCCCCAAATATTCAAGTCCCTGTATATACATATATATATATATATATATATATATGTATATATATATATATATATATATATATATATATATATATATATATATATATATATATATATATATATATATATATTGTGGAAGAAGGCCATGTCAAGACGGCGAGGTCGTGGCGGCAAGGACAGCGAAGGCTTGTCTAGCGTTTTAATCCGATCAGGAACCCAGGCACGCGCCGGAGCCGGCGCCGCGGGACGATGATGATGGTATGTACAAATCAAAGAAGATGATGATGGCATGTACAAATGAAAGAAGGTCCACAGAAGGCTCACACAATCTGCCCGGGGGGTCGGTTGCGGCCAGCCTGGCCGCTCCTAACTAACCGATGTACCACGGCGCACAAACAGTTTCAAGCGAGAAACATGAACAGTTTCAGTTCCACGGTGGCGTCGATCGGCTGGGGGATCAACAGGCGTGACTTTGTAGTTAACTGGAGAAGTTTGGCTGATGATCTTGTAGGGACCAAGGTAGCGGTGGTGGAATTTGTCACTAAGGCCAGGGGATCGCAGTGGAGTATAAAGCAGTACTTCGTCACCGGGATGATAAGAGACCACGCGATGCGTAGTAATCGTAGCGACTCTTGCGGTCTTCCTGGCACGCTGCTGTGTTGATGCGGGCAAAATGACGGCATCTGGCCACACGAGATAAGAACTGGGTAGGTACCGATGTGGAGTAGCCGGTCGTAGAGAAGAAGGAAGCGTCGAGAATTGTAGTGGGAGGACGGCCATAAACGAGGAAAAATGGAGAATAACCGGTAGTCCACTGTACTGCTGTGTTATAGGCGAAAGTGACGAATGGTAGAATAGTGTCCCAATTTCGATGATCCGGTGTGATGTACATGGAGATCATATCCTATAAGGTGCGGTGAAATCGCTCAGTCAGCCCGTTAGTCTGGGGATGGTAGCTCGAGGTTGTCTTATGAAGGGTGGATGACGCGTAAAGAACTTCGGCAACGACTGTCGATAAGAAGGCCGTCCCGCAGTCACTTAGGAGCACCCGAGGAGCGCCATGTCGCAATACAATTGATCGCAAAAAGAAATTTGCTACTTCTTGAGAGGAACCGGTCGGTACAGGTGCTGTCTCAGCGTAGCGTGCAAAGTGGTCGACAGCTGTTATAATCCAATGGTTACCCCCATCGGAGAGAGGTAGGGGACCATATAAATCGATGCCGACTACGTCGAATGGCGTGGCGGGACAGGGAACAGGTTGTAGAAGGCCAGCGGGTGAAGAAGTCGGCCGTTTGAGACGTTGGCATAGAGAGCAGGATGCGACGTATTTGGCAACGCTGGAAGATAGGCCAGGCCAAAATAATCTTTTTTTCACGCGGTCGTAGGTTTTGTCAACACCAAGGTGACCTGCAGTAGCTTCATCGTGGAGAGCCGCCAGTATACGTGGGCGAAGCACACGCGGCACAACTGGAATCCAGCGAGTTCCATCAGGGCAATACACGAAGCGGAGTAGGATGCCATCTTCGAGCTTGAAATTGCGAAGTTGTCGGCGAAGCCGAGCATTGGGTGGGTCCGAAGCGCCAATAAGGCGGTCGATGGTAGGACGGCAGTAGGCATCGGCTAATTGCTGTGAGCGGAGAGCGTGTTTGTTCTCAGAGTCGTCAAATGAAACTGTTGTGATATACGTCGGGGAAAGAGATGTTCGGCTGTGGTCATAGGTGGAAACGCATTGGGAAGAAAAACAGCAAGCCGATTCCGAAAGTGGACAGCGAGAAAGAGCGTCGGCGTCTTGGTGTTGGCGAACCCGATTTATAAGTGACGTCGAAATTGTATTCTTGCAGGCGTAGAATCCAACGGCCAAGTCGGCCTGTCAAATTTTTGAGCGAAGACAACCAGCAAAGAGCATGGTGATCGGTCACAACTGTGAAGTGCCGACCGTATAGGTAAGGGCGAAACTTTTGGACAGCCCAGACGACGGCAAGACACTCCTGCTCGGTAATAGTGTAGTTTTTCTCAGCTGGAGTCATAGTCCGACTGGCGAAGGCAATCACTTTCTCACGCGAAGTTGCATCGCGCTGCAGAAGTACAGCGCCAAGACCGAGACCACTGGCATCAGTGTGCAGGATGGTTGGAGCGCTGTCACTGAAGTGGCCAAGAACAGGGTCTGATGTGAGGGCGTGCTTCAGGTTATTAAAAGCAGCTTCGCACTGTTCAGTCCACACGAAGGGGCTGCGTGCTTTAAGTAGTTGATGAAGTGGAGCAGCAATACTTGCTATATCCTTTATAAAACGCCAGAAATAAGACGCCAGGCCGAGAAAACTGCGCAATTCTGTAGTCCGTTGTGGACGAGCAAATTTCAAGACAGCGATGATTTTTTCAGGGTCTGGACAAATGCCGTCATGGCTGACTAGATGTCCCAATATTTTAATTTCCTTCTGACAAAGTGGCACTTCTTGTTGTTGAGCTGAAGGCCGGCTGAGGCGAGACACGTGAGGACCTCATTCAGGCGCGTGAGATGGTCGTTAAAAGTTGACAAAAAGATGACAATGTCATCCAAGTAACATAAACAAGTTCTCTTTTTTAGGCCACGGAGCACAGTATCGACCATCCTTTCAAATGTCGCTGGTGCGTTACAAAGTCCGAAAGGCATAACATTAAATTTGTAAATGCCATCGGGAGTTGCGAAAGCGGTTTTTTCTTTATCGTCCTCGTGCATAGGTATTTGCCAATAACCTGAGCGGAGGTCCAAAGTCGAGAAATATTCGGCGCCTTGGAGAGAGTCAAAGGCGTCATCAATTCTAGGCATTGGGTATACATATTTGCGGGTAATTTTGTTGAGTGCGCGGTAATCAACACAAAAGCGTACCGAGCCGTCCTTTTTTTTAACTAACACTACTGGGGAGGACCATGGACTTGTCGAGGGACGAATAATATTGCGATGGAGCATGTCATTTACATTTTCTTCAATTACTTTTCGTTCTGAATGGAAACCCGATAAGGCCGTCGGCGAACGATAGAGTTACCTTCAGTAATGATGCGATGGTGCGCAACACTAGTCCGTCCCAGTGGTGGGGAAGTGGCATCAAAAATGGCTTGGTGTTGTCGAAGCAATGTCAGCAGTTCTTGACGTTGGTTCGGTGTGAGGTTAGGATTAATAGTCTTTGTGAGAACAGAAAGAGAGACGTCTGTTGAAACACGGTGCTGAGGCTGAGGGGCGGTGAGCGCCATCAAGGACAAAGGTTGAACATCCACCATGCAGGGGAGAAAAGTTCCTTTTCGGAGCACGAGGGATTCACGTGGAGTGTTAGTGGCCGCTACTGTCGCTGAGCCGTTGCACAACCTCACAAGACTAGACGGGAAGGCGATAACGCGTGCAAGATGACGATAAGATGGTACGATGAGTACGTCCCCGTCAGCGATGTGGTCAGAAACAACGGTAAGCAGTTTTTCGCACTGAGGAGGCAGAACAGTATCAGCGGCGGCAACGAGGGGATGATGTCTTTCAGAAACTTCAGATGAAAAATCGCTGTCTGTCATATGGATAACACGGTCGCCACAAGAAATTAACGCCGAAGCAGTTGACAAAAAATCCCATCCAAAAATCATCAGATGCACACATGGTGAGAGCACAGGAAACTGCACATGATGGCGGACACCGTCAATAACAACTCGTACGGTGCACTTTGCTAAAGGGCGCAAAGGGACGTCATTGGTTCCACGGAGTTCAGGCCCAACATATGGTGTCGTAACGTTTCGCAAACGGTAGCAGAAATCAGCGTGAATGACAGAAATTGCAGCCCCTGTATCAATCAATGCTTCGACCGGTAATCTTTCAAAGAAAAAAAAAATCATATTATACGGGCGATCTGGAGGACTTTTGGTAAGTTCGCAGACTGCAGTTTGACCTCCGGAAACTCCAACGCTTAGTTTTCCGGATGGCGGACAGGGAGAGTTGTTGCGGGTCGGAGAGGGGAAACTGAGCGGCGGTATGGGGATAGGGACCGGCGTCGGGATGCATGGGCTCCACGAGGCTCAGACGAGGATTCTGGAGGTGGGGATGATCTTCGAGGTGGGCTGGAAATAGGTCGTCGCTGATAATATGAGTGTACGTCACTTTCGAAGGCGTCATAACCACGCCGCTCGTTCTGAATACGTCGACGGCAGAAGCGGGATATATGTCCTCGTATTCCACAGTAGTAGCACACTGGGCGAGAGGGGCGCCAGGGCGCGTAATAGGGTGGCGTAGGCTGAGCCGTCGTCACAGCGTTGATGGGGTTGTAGGGCGATGCCAGTTGGGGCGGCGGAACAAAAAGAGGGGGTTACGCTGCGACGTGCGCCTAAGTCAATGCTGGGCGGGTTGCAGGGGGGTCGGACGCCATAGGTCGCGTGATTGTTGCCAGCTCACCTTTAATGATGTTGCGGAGACCGGCGTCATTAGAAGGTACGGAAGATTGATCGCACCCGTGTCGACAGACAGGCTTGAGGGTTTTGAGCTCCTCCCGGATGATGGCTTGAATCAGTGCCCGTAGATCCAGGTCAGCATAGATCGGGCCAGTGGCAATGCCGGGCTGCAATCGGGAGGACTGCAGCTGGTCGATGCGTTGGCAGGTCGCAATAATGGCGTCAACAGTAGAAGGATTCTGGGAAATGAGGGTATTATAAGCCACAGAATTAATTACTTTTAAGATGTGGTGTACGCGTTCAGGTTCCGGCATGGTGGGACTAACACGCCGGCAGAGTGCAAGTATGGCCTCTATGTAAGACGCGTACGACTCACTGGGACCTTGGAGGCGAGAGGCGAGCTTGTTCTTCGCGACCTCAGTTCGAACTGCTGGGTCCGCGAAATATTGGCACGACTGCTGCTTGAATGTTGTCCAGTTAGTGGTGTGGGGTTCGCGGTTAATAAACCAGGTTCTGGCGACCTCAATGAGGTAGAAACATTCAGAAATTTTACAGCATCGTCCCACCGGTTGTAGTTACTGCAGCGTTCATAGGTGTCCAGCCAGTCATCGACGTCTTCGTCGTGACGACCAGCGAACAGCGGCGGGTCGCGTTGTCGTGTGGGCACAGTCAGAGGGGGGGGGGGGTGCAGCCGAGGTAGAGGGTCCTGCCGATTCGTGGGTGCTCTCGGTAGACATAACGATGGTGGCAGGCGGTAAACAGCGACCGGAACGTAGCTCCAGCGAGAGGCAGGGCACAAAACAGCAAGGGGATCAATTCTCACCTCCACCACTTGTGGAAGAAGGCTAGGTCAAGACGGCGAGCTCATGGCGGCAAGTACAGCGAAGCCTTGTCTAGCGTTTTAATCCGATCACGAACCCAGGCACGCGCCGGAGACGGCGCCGCGGGACGATGATGAAGGTATGTACAAATGAAAGAAGATGATGATGGCATGTACAAATGAAAGAAGGTCCACAGATATATATATATATATATATATATATATATATATATATATATATATATATATATATATATATATATATATATACACGACCTGTATGAACGACCAGCTTGGATGTATTGCACTGGCTAAGTAAAAATACAAAGCATTACGCAAAGAACTTTCTCTAAGTAGAAGCCTCGGTGTCGCTCTATATGAATATGTGCGACCTTGTGGCGAAAAGGTTCTGCATTAATGGCGCCCAGTAGCACTTCATGCCTAGTGTAGTTCGAGTACAGGTATTCCAATAAAATGTCTTTAGGGATGACACCTCTCGATCGATGAGTGCGTACAGGGCGTCTGCGGGCATAATTTTATCATGAGGCGGAGCAGAAGCGCCCAACACTAGTATAAATGCTCACACACGCGAGGCCAATAATGCGAACCAATGATGCAAACGATACCAACAATTGAATAGCGGAGCTAACTTTATTATTGGTAAAAAGGACTCTCAACGCAAGCAATATGTCGGGGTGTTTATCGTTTTGTCTTGTATGAACAGGCGAGCTAATACATCGTATATGATGTAATTTGCGTTCGCTGGTTAGAGTAGCGCGTGCAATTCACGCCTTTTACGAAAAATGTCCGTCGGTGTCATCTGAACCCTGCACGGCTTCATCTTTCGTGGTCCTGTCTCCAGCAAACAATAATGATGTCCTTAATTGAATGGAAAGAGTGCACTAGTTTGCTTTGTTTTCACACAGCGTAGCGATGTATTAACCGTCATGGCTGCGTCAAGGTCTGATTTATTCCGGCGAATTGTGTTCGGCTGCTCTATGGATAAATAATGAATTTTTGGAAGAGTAAACAAACTCCCTACTGCTGTGAAATTTATCAAACGACAAGGCCTACAATAGTTGTTTACTGTTTGCCTGTAATTTGCTTATTGTGAGAAATTTTAAACAAAAGACGAACACGTACCGACAAAAAATTGTATTCATACCACACTACTCCAAAACGACCTTCGATGATAACAAGCGGATCGGTGTCTATTCACCGGTGGACCAATGTGCCACATTTTATTGCTTATGTATTGCAGCATGAAGAATTTTGCTTGCGTAGCCGCAAGCGCTTTGTTGCTGCAAGCGTTAGCTTTACGAATACAATGGATCAAGCGACCGGTTTTGGAATTGCGGAAAATTGGAGAAATTTGCTGTTTCCAAGCTTATTCTCCATCATTCTGCCTTGAAGTGAATTTTCTCTCGCGAGCACGTGTGCCATGTATCTTTCAACCCTGGCCTATGACCAGCGTTTACATTCGGATACCTCAAGAATACAATGGAGGCTTTAGCGGCAGTTAATGCTTACGAGTTTTTGAACACATTTGAGTTCAATGGTTCTACAGCCTTGGAGAATAATCTCTAAATCTTTGGATCTCATTAGTATGTAAATTTTAATAGGATAAACATTAGATGTAGTTTTCAAAATGGGCAATTTTCCACGTCACGCCTTTGCTTTTTTTGCGCGAACAAGTATAACATGCTTTATGCAGACGAGCATAGCCGCGATCAGACCCGTTTAATAAAAGTTCGGTCAAATAAAAAGCATTACTGCATTTGCATCCAACATTGAGGGATGCTTCAAGGTTCCCTCTGTATATCTAACGACATGTCAATTCTATTCATTGCCCAACAATCAATCTAGGAGCGCTTAGCAAGTTTTACTCGATTGAAGAGAGTGCAAACCGATGGCCATCACCAAGTATTATGAAAGGAAAACAATCCCTGTGCTGTCGAAACAAAGTATCGGCTTTGGAGTATCGGGCATTCTTCAAAGTTGTGAGCTTTATAAGCACATTTGTCAAATCATGCATGTCATTATTTCATTTTATATCATTACTCCACAAAGCACCTTAACACGTATATAATGGCCGTGCTTTACCTGCCCCAAGGAATTCTATTATTTCTCTCACAATTCTTTTTCAATCTTTCCCGCCCGAATTCCCCTTCCTACACAGAGCAGATTGCCAGCGAAATCTAATAGCCGGAAAAATTATCTGTTTTTCCATTAAAGAGTCTCTCTCTCTCTCTCTCTCTGTGCTATGAAAAGCGCGTAAAAGGACGCACGTGTTCTCAGCAGCCTCCACCGAAGACGAGGTAGTCTCCGCCTCATAGCTGGGACTCGAGTCAAGCGATAACCTCTGCAGAACCACCCAAGTGCCCACCTTTCATACATACCATCCACAGAGGGGAGTATGCATAATTTATGTTACATTTATAGTACCCGTTCGGCTGTGTTGTTAATGATCCAAATGATTATGTAATCATGACGACAGTGAGAGTGTCAGCAGAAAGCAGTGTAGAGGAATAACACGACCGTCTTTGTCATGGCGTAATCTAAAGAGTGCGTTAGGATAAAAAAGGGTGTAACAAGCATTAGGTTCTAGAACTGGCGTAAATGATCGCGTATAAAACATGCCAATCACTTTCACTTTCACTTTATTTCACTGCACATGAACAGAAAAAAAAAACTATATGTGGCGAGGAAAGCGGGAAAAATGCTGCGTGCTATGCAGCTTGACCTTAAAGTTGGCAAGCAGGAAAGTAAAAAGTAAGACTTGGGGAAGACTAGAAACAAATAAAGGCTAAACAATACCATTATGAAGATTGATAAAACGGAACAGACTTTTTCTTCAACTAAACATAGCGTGCAAACGATTCTACGATAATAGACGAAATTGTTTTAATGTGAGGTTAAACTTATTAAGTGCACGCGGAAGGCTAGACTGCAGGATCTATAGACCATAATTAGTACTGGGAGAGGTATACCGGTCAGATTTCACGAAACCTTGTGGAGCGGGACGAATTGCTCGCCTTCAAATTGGCAGTGTTGATTAAGTGGGTATTGTGCTTGAGTAATTCATGATTAAATGACGAAAGAAGCTGATATTCAATGAGCTCATCTATTTTCATAGCCTTGTATTTTTAAATAAGATGGCACTGTGAGAATTATATGGCAAATTTGCAACTGCGCACAGGACACTCTTGTGCAAAATCTGGAACTTATGTAGCGATTGCTTAGTACCATTACCCCAAATTGAATGATAATATTGGACTTGTTATTGAAATAGTGAATAGTACAACATGCGCATTAGTGGTGAAGGCAGCAGCTATTGACATCTTCTCAAAATCCCTAGATCCCTGCAGTGTTTAGTAAGTATATAAACGGTATGAGAATCCGAAAACATTCATTCATGAAAGAGAACACCGATTGTTTTTATTGCCGAACATATTTCGGTTTAAAAACCATTTAACATCAAAGCGCTATTTAAAAAATATCTTTTCGTTTTGTAACGGAAAAGAACAGCCTTACAGTTTATTACTAAGGAATTGTTCAATGACAATGAATGTTTTTTTTGCTCAAAGTTATACAGGCTTCCTTTAAAATGTCGTTGGCGTCTGTTCCTGAGAAGAATAAAATTGTGTCACCTGTGTAAATAATGTAATGGATTGTATTGTCAATGTTCACAATATCATTTATGTAAACTGTAAAAAGAAACGGCCCTAAAGGACCTCCCTGGGGTACACCATGCCGGATCTTTTTTTAATGAAGATAATTCTCTATTGATGCTAACGCCTTGATATCTGTCAGTTAAGTAGCTTTTTATTAGGTCTAGTGCGACGCTTCTACATCCAGAATGGAATAACTTTTAAGGCAATATTTTGTGATTTATTCTATCGAAAGCTTTTGAAAGGTTTATGAAGATTTCTAGTGTTATTTCTTTACTTCCTGTATTATGCTATATTAGCTCTTTTTGTTGTAGTACTGCTCTGTCTACAAATAGAGGTGCTCTAAAGCCATACTGCAAAGGCGTGATTACTGAATGAGCATCGAAGATACTGGACATGCTTATGAATATAATCTGTTCTTGGGGTTTCGAGAATAACGGTAAAATATATATCGGCTTGCAATTTCTGGGTTCGTCTTTATTGCCACTTTTGTATAAAACCTTCTCTGTGGAAATGCTCCTGTGGCTAAAATAGTGATGCATGGGAGAATAAGATCGATATCATAAGTAACTGGTTCAACATTTCGGGCATTATTATCCTCACATTTGCTTTTTTTCAAGCTTCATACAAGCATTAACTACGTTGCACTTATCGGTCGGTGAAAAAAATACAGAATGTGAGACAGGATTTTGCAGTTAGCTGATAGTATCGTGGTTATAAAGACTGTTGACAAGCTTAGCAAAATTCAAGTTAAACTTATCGGTCAGTAACTTTCCCTTTTATAGATCACTACCTAATTGAAGCTCTTGTATGTCGAAGGGAAGTTTACGAGGAGTGCTGAGAGGCTCAGTTTCTTCCAAG
Source organism: Amblyomma maculatum (assembly GCF_055883805.1). Taxonomy (NCBI): domain Eukaryota; kingdom Metazoa; phylum Arthropoda; class Arachnida; order Ixodida; family Ixodidae; genus Amblyomma; species Amblyomma maculatum. The sequence goes on along the minus strand of NC_139348.1, from coordinate 66,554,336 downwards.
TTTGTTTTGTGTCCGTTAAATCATTGAACATTCTAAAAATATAGTTACCTTTACCTTGTTTCAATGTTTTGTTCGGCTGGTTTCTGTAATGTTTGAAAGCATACTAGTGCAAGCGTATCACAACTATCTAAATAAACTTAGTACAGCCTGCTTTTTTCATTTTTCATTTTGATTAGGTCGGGTACTATCCATAGCTTTCGCGCATGTTTCAATTTTTCTTTTATTTTTTTGCATAGAAAGTTACGTTGATAAATGCAGCAAAATAAGTTTAATTTCTTATATGCTCTATCGGCTGAGGAAAATGATAGCGCTTCTTCCCACTCCACACTGCCCATTTCATCTCGAAATTGTTGCAATGTGCGGGAATTTATATCCTGGAATAGAACATCTCGGGTGATCTCATTCTTAAACTGCTATTTTCTAGCAGCAACAACATTTATTTGCTAAACACCCGAACATGCACAGTCACAGGGTAAATGAGCTATAAAAGGTCACCCAGAGTAGCACTGTCTGCAGTAATTCGTGTCGGGGCAGTAACAGCATTGCGCAAAACATGGGGGTCCAGAGGAGTGAAAAAATTATGCTCAGTAAAAAACGAAAACAGGGCATCAAGAGGCAATATCCATCTATCAAAATTTCCATCAGATGGTCTGTATGCTGCAACAAACATTGAACTACTGGATGTTACACAGAGTACTTCAATATCTGGGGTTGATTTCGACATTTCATTAACACATTCCTATGTAATGCCTTTTTTTAAACACATACAGGCACCACCTTCTTTCTTTAAGTGTCTATTTAGGGAAATTAAATTGTATCCATCAATAGGAATTGCAGTGTCAATTGTAAACCATGTTTCAGTAATCATTGTTATTGAGAAATGAAAGTTGAAATTTTCAAGGAAAACAGGAAAATCATATTTATTTCGTGCTGATTGCATATTTCAATGCAAAAATTTCAAAGCGGACGCATGCAATCCTAACATTAGTGACCTCAGCTGAGATTGGCTTGTATACGAGTCCATAGTAGCGCCGAAAAAGTACTAAAAAACATAAGTTACACATTGTAGGATGCTGCAGTAGTCCAGCCAAATCTTTGACACATTTGACATGAGCCGATATGCCATCTGCTTTCCGCACAAAACCTTTCCCATCTTAGTGCCCTACATACTTATAACCAGCCTCCTTAGCCAACATTGTTTTGTAACATAGAGCAGTTCCTTGTTAGCATGAGTCAAGTTTTCTGCAATCATGACCGACGATTGCTCGCCTTGGAGTCTGTTCTTTTTAAGCAGCCATTCATCACGATCATGTTGCCGTAGGAATCTGATTATAATGCCTAGTTCTTTCCCGTCTTTCGAGGGCAGCCTATGCAGAGCACTAACCGGATTCGTGGTCAACTCAGGCCCATTAATTGCTTTTGTAGGTTCGTTCACGTTCATCAGTAGGTCATCACCGTCGATCTTAGGGAGCCCACAGATTTCCATGTTCTGACGTCGCGTTCGCCATTCCAGATCATTGAGAGAGGCTCGAAGCTTTACAACCTCTTCAGTGTTGATCTTTTTTAGACATTCTCAGCCTGTTCATTTGCTTCAATTCCTCATCCTGCCTTTTTTGAGGGCTTAAAATTTCAGCGTATTTATCTGACATGAGTGCAATAGATTTACCTTCTTGGACAGAAGGCCTAGTACTGCATTTTCTCATTGATGCTCATAAGGACAGCTTGAATATCAAAATCATAGTCGCTAACAGGCTTTCGACTACTACCACTCTTGAGGTATAGCATGTAGGAGAGTTCCATGTAGCAAATGATTCCTTCTTTGTTTTAAATACGTTCTCATTTACACCAGAGCACTTACCAACATGGTAATCATGATTGCACTCCGTATAGTTTAATTAACCACTTGAGGAGAGCAGTTCCTTACAAGCTAAACAGAACGGCTCGTTATTGCCTGTGATTTCTGGGAATTCATAGTACTCATGTAGAACATAGAGTAATAAACACAGACACGGCATAAAATAATAACACAGGCAGCAGCTAGTAGTAGCACAAAATGTGGCGTAGGATCCCAAAGCCGACCGTGAGTAAAAGCTGACCAACATTTACAGCGGATCATTTCAGGGGTTGTTACGCATGTTCATTTGCCGCAGCTGCTGCTGTCAAACTGAACGATGCCTCGTTGCATGTTATCTTCACACCTCGGCATTTATCACGCAGGGGGGGGGGGGGGGGGGGGCGTAGAAGGCACTGCAGTGCAGTCGCACTGGTAGCCTGGATGTCGTCCACGTCTATCGCAAGAAGAAAGCAAAGAGTGTACGGTGGCGAATGCAAAATACGAGCGGTGTCCGTTTCCCGTCTGCATATAGGAAATTTTCTTGAGTTGTTATGCATGTCCATCTGTCGCCGCTGCTGCTGCTAAACTGAACATTGTCTCTGTGCACGTTATCTTCACACCTTGGTGATTTCACGGCTGGGTGGAGGCGTAGAGAGTACTGCAGCGCAGTTGCACTGGGAGCCTGGATGTCGTCTACGCTTATCGCAAGAAGGAAGCAAAAAGCTGTCGGTGGCAGATGCCAAACACGAGCGGTGTCCGGTCTCCGTCTGCGGAGAGGAAAATTTCAGAGGTCGTTATGCATGTCCATTTTCCGCCGCTGCTGCTGCTATACTGAAAGGCGCATGACCAGGAAAAAAACCAGGTAAAAGAAACAAAGCTAGTAATATCATTATTCCTAAAAATCTAACTTCCCGCCCGTGGAATATCATTACCGATCGATTTCTTTTCATCTCGTATGCGGTAGCTAATAAAACAGAACCAGCGCAAACTAAACTTCAATTAACCAAAGGATCATAGAGGTTTTATAAATACCAAAAACCCCGTCGGGGTGCGAAGTGGTTAGGCGCACGACTACTGTGCCCAAGGACGTGGGATCGAATCCCGTCCTCGGTGGCAGCTTTACGATGGAGACGAAAAGCTAGGCGCCCATGTCTTCTGCGATGTCAGTGCACATTAAAGAACCCCAGGTGGTCAAACTTTTCGGCGTCCTCAACTACGGCGTCTATCATAGCCTGCGTCGCTTCAGGAAGTTAAACTCCAAAATCAAATCAAAATAAAGCCCAAAAAGAAATACAGCGCTCGTCTTTACTCGATACAACAAGAGACACAGGTTCTGTAAACTACTCCCAAAGCGAACTTATTACAGTATCCGGTATGTCAACTAATTAATCCCTATCTTTCAAAATACCGCCCCCCCTCCTTCATACATATCAAGCAGCAGTTTAGATCATCTAGAATCTGTAAAGGTGTGGGCACAGCTTTGAAACTGCTCCTTCTGTGACTCGTGTACTTTCACATTTCATTCCAAAATGCATGCATGTCCAAAACGTTCTTGATGTGTTGTCGGCGTTTTCTGTACTGCTTATTTATATTTACACGTATATTTGTACAAGGTCTCAACTCGTCAATTGCATCGCCCAACATGTCTGTGGATTACAGGGTCCTCGTCAGGCTGAGTACCTGCTTTTGGCCCCGTTATTTAAGGCCTTTTTGTTTTATAACGATGTTCCAATTAAATGAAATAAATTTACACATCATATTGTCACGTAGTGGTGACGAGGTCGACGACAAAATTGAAGGGTCGATGATTGCACTAAAGAAACTGTTTATTTGGGCTGACTTGCACCCGCAAAAGAACTAAGCAACTCGGCGGCGGCGATAGAAACAAACGTTCTCGTCGATCGTCGAACAAAGAATGCCCGTCACACTCGTCAACGCTCAATTTAAAGGCTGCACAGAACAATCCAGATAACGTCGGAAACAGCTGCCAGCACGGGCTGGAACATTGTGGAAAGACACCCGAGTGGCCGGAACCTTCGAGACAGATCTCGGTTCGTCTTTGGCTACAACAAAACTGATAAAGGTGTGACTCGCTACATCGAGCATTAACAAACAAAGATTACGGAACTGATACGCGGTCCAGAATCAGAGTGACAAGCCTGTATGCCGGCGGCTGTTAAAAAACAACAAATACTGTTTTGAAGGTTTCGCGGCATTACTCCCCCCTTAAAAAAACATCACCTCGATGTTCCAAAACAAAGAAACTTAAACATAAACACTGCAATGTTTAAGCACCACAGATTCTTTAACGCGCGTAATATGGCTTCAGTCGCACAACATGTACAATTTCTGGGCGTGCGCGTCGCCGTTGTGATGCTGACGTTCCGTCGGGAATGACTTCATAGTCCAGTGGTCCGACGCGGCGAAGGATTTTGTATGGGCCAAAGTATCGACGCAACAACTTTTCACTTAATCCGCGACGGCGAATTGGTGTCCAAACCCACACTTGGTGTTCTGGATTGTACTCTGCATGGCGTCGTCGTAAATTGTATCGTCGGCTGTCGGTGCGCTGTTGGTCTTTAATACGCAGCCGTGCGAGTCGTCGGGCTTCCTCTGCGCGCTGCAGGTAGGCGGCGACGTCAAGGTTGTCCTCGTTGGTTACGTGCGGCAGCATTGTGTCGCGCGTCGTCGTCGGCTCCCTGCCGTACACAAGCTTAAACGGGGTCGCTCTGGTCGTCTCTTGGACTGCCGTGTTATACGCGAAGATCACGTACGGCAAGATGGCGTCCCAGGTCTTGTGTTCAGCGTTGACGTACAGGCGCCCAAATCTTTAACTGGCGTGCGCGAGCGGCGACTTTTCTGTGCGTCAGCGCCCTATGACGGAGCGAAGTTGGAAACAGGATGAGGCTAAGCGCATGCTCACAAACCACGCTCAGCTGGACGCGTCGTCTGCCAGGCTGTTCCGTCCATCTGAGCGTGCTTTGTGAGCATGCGCTTAGCCCCATCCTGTTTCCAACATCGCTCCGTCATATGGCGCTGACGCACAGAAAACTCGCCGCTCGCGCACGCCAGTTAAAGATTTGGGCGCCTGTACATAGCGATCATGTCCGCGATCGTTTTGTTCAGGCGCTGCATAAGGCCTTTGGTCTGGGGATGGTACGCAGTTGTTCGTCGATGGCTTGTGTGACTGTATTCCAGGATGGCTTGCGTCAACTCTGCCGTAAACGCCGTTCCCCTGTCCGTGATGATCACTTCTGGGGCGCCGTGCCGCAAGAGAATTTGTTCGACAAAAAATTTGGCGACTTCTGCCGCGGTACCATTTGGTAGTGCTCTTGCTTAGGCGTAACGGGTAAGGTAGTCAGTGGCCACGATGATCCACTTGCTACCATACATGGCAGTAATTGAATTACAGTAATGAAATTATTGTAATTCAATTACTTTTCTCGGTAATTTGTAATGTAAGGAATTCTTTTTTCGGGTTGGTAATTTATAATGTAATGAATTACTTTTTGGCAGTAGTTTCGCAGCAAAAGTAATTAATTCCTTTCGAAATTACTTTTACTAAAATGCGCCACTACTCCTTCAATAGACCACGGAGTAGAGTGCCGCGAAAGCAGGAACGGCGTGCGGCAAGTGAAGCCAGCGTAACGGATCGGCAAAGGGGGACAGAGTAGTGCAGAACAGTGCGTCTGAGACCTTAACCAGTCTCCAAGATGCAGGATACAAGGCTTCAAGGGAATGTCGGTGGAAGAGATGGTGCAAGAAGGCTGGAGCTGAAAACTAGTTTGGAGCGCGACGTAGCGGCACTTCCTGTTGCGTCGGCTAGGGCACAGTGGTGCCTGGTTACACTTAACACCACGGGGCGAAGGAGAATTGGGGTTGGGGGAGATAGGCAGAAGGGTCCATGACGTGAGGCACCGGGACTTGAGCATTACTGAGCAGTGAGTACAAATGTGCCGACATCGATTCTTGGGACTGCGGAAGCAATAAATAAGCTAGCTTCTCGGGCCCTTCAAATGGCGGAGACAGCTCCGGGCCAGCAAGACGCTGGGTTTGCAGATCATTTCAGGACCGTTCGACCATGTTTTTGTCTTGTTTTTGTAATCGCACGTACTGTAGGAGACAGAGAGAGAAGGAATAGCTCTCTGGGACGGAATTTGGCGGGACGACGAAAGAATGTGGGTGCTTCGCGTTTGGAGAACAAGTTGTTTTGCTTACTAGCTTTGCTTACTTTTTGCATGGATGGAAACTAGAAACTAATTTAAAAGTAATTTATTTACTCAGTAAAAGTAATTGTAATTTCATTACTTTTTGGGAGCAGTAATGAGTAATGTAATTTAATTACTTTTCTGGGATTTTCAGAAAAGAAATTAGTACTGTAATTTAATTTCTTTTCAAAAGTAATTTTGCCATGTATGCTTGTTACCCATAGACGAAGATGGAAAGGGGCCGAGGAGATTCATCCCAATTTGTTGAAAGGGCAGGATTGGGGCGGAATCGGGTTTAGTAGTCCTGCTGGTCTGATCGGCGGCGTCTTGCGTCGTTGGCCCTCACGATACGTCTTCACGTAGTGGGAAACTTTGGCAGGCTGTCGCGGCCAGTAATACTTCTGGATTCGACGCAACGTGCGCGCAAATCCGAGGTGGCCTGCTGTGGGCTCATCGTGCAACGCCTGCAGAATTTCTTGCCGAAGGGTTTTAGGCACTACGAGAAGCTGCGCGGTCTTGTTGGGTGCAAAGTTCTTCTTCACGAGGAGGCCATTGCTTAACGTGAAGGATGATAAATGTCGCCTGAACACACCAGGAGGGGAAGCGGTCTTTCTTTCCAAGTAATCGGCTAGCGCTTTCAGCTCAGGGTCTGATCGCTGTTTTGTGAAACTGCTGGCGCTTAGCGGTCCCAAAAAGGCGTCATCGTCACCGCCCTTCGGGGGAGAATCGACGGGAGCGCGGGATAAGCAGTCTGCGTCGGAATGCTTCCGGCCCGACTTATAGACTACAGTCATATCAAATTCTTGAAGTCGTAGGCTCCATCTGGCAAGGTGGCCGGAAGGATCTTCCAAATTAGCCAGCCAGCAGAGCGCGTGATGGTCGCTTACCACCTTGAATGGTCGGCCGTATAGGTATGGACGAAACTTAGAAGTAGCCCAGGTGATCGCAAGGCACTCCTTCTTGGTCGTCGAGTAATTGACTTCGGATTTTGTGAGAGACCTGCTAGCGTAGGCGATTACTTTTTTCTGTCCGGCAGTCTTCTGAACGAGAATGGCTCCTAGGCCTAAACTGCTCGCGTCGGTGTGAATTTCGGTCTCGGCGTTTTCATCAAAGTGGCCAAGTACAGAAGGGCATTGCAGGTGGCGCTTAAGTTCGTCGAAGGCTTCTCCTTGCGGCGCTTCCCATTTAAAAGGTACGTCAGCCTTTGTAAGCTGCGTCAACGGTTCGGCGATCCGCGAAAAGTTTCTGACAAATCGTCGATAATAAGCGCACAGCCCAAGGAATCGGCGCACAGCTTTCTTGTCGGCAGGCGGTGGGAATTGTGCGATTGCAGCTGTTTTCTCCGGGTCTGGGCGAATACCGTCCTTGCTAACGATGTGACCTAGGAATCGGAGTTCTTCGTAGGCGAAATGACACTTCTCTGCTTTTAGCGTTAGCCCCGATGACTTGATGGCTTCCAGCACTGTCTGTAGTCGTTTTAAGTGGTCTTCAAAGTTTGACGAGAAGACAACAACGTCGTCCAAATATACCAAACAAATTTCCCACTTCAAGCCTGCCAGGACTGTGGCCATTACTCGTTGAAACGTGGCTGGTGCGGAGCAGAGGCCAAATGGCATCACCTTAAATTCATAAAGGCCGTCCGGTGTGATGAATGCGGTCTTCTCGCGATATCTTTCGTCGACCTCTATTTGCCAATATCCGCTCTTCAGGTCCATCGATGAGAAGTACCTTGCATTGCAGAGCCGGTCGAGAGTGCCGTCGATGCGGGGAAGCGGGTAGACATCCTTCTTCGTTGTGCTATTTAAGCGGCGGTAATCAACGCAGAAGCGAAGTGTGCTGTCTTTCTTCTTGACCAAAACGATTGGTGCCGCCCAGGGGCTGTTCGATGGCTGGATTACGTCATCACGCAGCATTTCCACAACTTGATTGCGAATGGCCTGGCGTTCTCGCGGCGATACACGATAAGGGCTATGGCGCAGAGGTCGGGCGTGTTCGTCCGTTATTATGCGATGCTTGGCCAGTGGTGTTTGTCGTACCTTCGATGACGATGAGAAGCACTCCCCGTAGCTTCGAAGCAGACTGAGAATCTGGTGTTTCCTGTTGTGGGTCAATGCCGGGTTGATGTCAAATGTGGGCTGACGGAATAGGTCCGGTGCGTCTTCCAGCGTTTGGTCGTGGAGGGTGAATACATCTTTGAGGTCCGCTAATTCGTCGAGAAAGGCGATCGTCGTGCGCTTGTTGAGATGCCGGTATTCTTCGGTGAAGTTTGTTACCAGAACCTGAGCTTAACCTCTCCGGAATTTCGTGATGCCTCTTGCGATGCCGACACCTCGTTCTAAAAGCAATTGGATATTTCCTTCGACTATGCCTTCAGCGGTTTAGATGTTCGCGCTACCTACGCAGACTGCGATACTTGATCGGGGTGGGACGTTCAATTCTTCGTCGAGGACGTTTAGAGGGATGTGTTGCATCGACGTGGTCGTAGCTGGAATGGCTTTGTCTGCAGAGAGCTTGATGAGCTTGGATCGCAGGTCAATGATAGCCCTATGTTCATTTAGGAAGTCCATGCCTAAAATCACGTCGCAGGAGCACTGCTGCAAGACCACAAAGCTGGTGGGTAAGTACGCCCATTTATGGTTATTCTTGCAGTGCGTCGTTCCGATGGAGTAATCAGGTTGCCACCTGCTGTGCGAATCAGCGGGCCATCCCAAGCGGTGGTAACTTTTCTTAGCTGAGAGGCTAACGGTCCACTAATGACTGAATAGTCGGCTCCGATGTCTACTAGGGCAGTGACTCTGCGACCGTCGACATCAACTTCAAGGTCACTTGTTCGCGTCCTCGCATTGCACGTGGGCCTTAGTGTCCGATCTCGGCTCCGTCATTTCTTCAGGTCATGGCCGGGGCATACCGCTGTTACTTCGCTGGGCGGAGGTGTCTGCTTGCACGCTGGTCGTGTTGTCGTCGATGTCGTCGTGTTGAGCGGCGATGAAACTGTTGCGTCGTCGTTAGTGGTCGTCGGCGGCGGAGGATCATCGTCTTTTCGCCGTTGAGCAACCTCACCTCCAAAGGTTGCTGCCTTTAGTTTCCCCTACGGGGGCTTGGGGACCTTCCGCGCACACTACCATCATAGTTACGTCCTGCCGACACAAAGCGGGCCCTGTACGGCTATGGAGACCTGAATCGACGGCTTGGTGGTGCAGTCTCACCGCTACGCAGATAGTTGTCGATTTCTTGCGGTCGTTCACCTGTCGGTACGGGCAGTGCCGCAGAATGTGGCCGGCCTCACCGCAGTGGAAGCATAATGGCCGGTTGTTCGCTGTCCTCCATGCGTCGCACTTCCTGGGGCTTGTTGGTCGTTGGTAGGCTTGGCGGGCGGGAGCCAAGGGGCGGTTTTGAGGAACAGGCCGGTAGCGGCGAGGGCTCGGAAAGTCATCACGTCGGGGCGGAGGGCGGCGTAGTGCACCAGCGTAGTTCATCGCTGCTGCCTCTTGTGCTGGATCGTTTTCTCTCTGTATGGGGCAAGCATGTGGACGCTAACAAAAAAGGTTTAAATTATGTTCAGCTTAATGCTACAAAATGAAACAGGATTGTCCTATCAAGAGAGCGCCCAACGGTGGAGGTGCAGGGATTAACATCCCCGACTTCTGTGCCTCAGTATCGAGTGCACACTAAAGATCCCCAGATGATTGATTGATAAACTTTATTGGGGAAATTTGGGGTTAGGGTTTGTGGGTTAGGAAAGAGCAGTGGTCGGCAGTCCTCTGTCCAAGAGTCCGTTGGCCTCCGAAGCGGCTCTGGACCGCTGCACCAGCATGAGCTCAGGCTGTGCGTCCGGGTGGGCTTGAAGGTTCCCCCACTGCTCAGGAAGGGCTATCTATTTTAAGAATTATGGGGCTTGCCCTACATCCCATGTTGTGTGGTATAATGTAGCAATGTCTCCGCACCAGACATATTCGCTTTTGTATTGTGTTGGTCATATCGTGCGGTACAGGGCTCTGTTTGTATATGCGTTTGTTTGTAGGCCCCTAGTGTAGTGGCGTGTCATCGGCATAGTGTGTCATGTGGAAGTGCGTACATTCAACGCCGCTCCCTACACGCTCGTATTGTTTCCCCGTATGTTTCTGCTGTTGTGAACGGCTCTACGGATGGCTCTGGCACCCGGATAGTGAAACCTCGGACGACGGCATCTGCTCTAATGCTACCCTCCACCCCAGCGTCGGGGACCCAAAAATCGTGAGTTGGTCGAAATTCCTTCGCAGCCTTCATCTGCGACTCCTCTTTCTCTCCTCCTACTTTCACGCCCATTCCTCCCTTTCCTTGAACTATAGTTCAAGTGTCCACAGAAACAAGTGTGACAGATATTGCGTATTTCGCTTAATGTGAACCAATTATTATACCATGGCGAGACTGGAAGCATGCAGCATGAATCAGGGAACAAACGTGAATTATTAACTTTCTTATTGACATTAACAAAAAGTTACTATAACCTATGCAGCTAAAACGTACTATGGTCTAGGCATGTAGGACCTGTTGCGCTGAAGTAGTGGTTATGCACGACTACTGCTCTGGAGTACACGAGTTCAAACCCCATCGCCGGTGGCTGCGTTTCAGTGAAGGTGCAAGGAAGGCAATCCGTGTAGTGTGGTACATGTGTGCATGCTGGCGTTTTCAATGTGGTCGAAATTACTACGTAGTTCTAAACTACTGCACTGTTGGAGCGAAAGCTTCACTAGGGCAACTTTTCAAGCCCAGCATGGAAGAAGGATCCGCCAGGGGGCAAAAGGAGTGTGAATGCGACTCATATGAACTCTGTATAAAAAGCAAGGCGTGATGCAAATTTTCGACAATAGGTTTGCGATGTACTAGGATCGACTGCAGAAGTCGCCCGGACTCCACAAGCACTAGGATACAGCAAGTGATCCGATTGTGGCCGTTTTTTCAGACATTTTGTTCCAGCACTCCGGTGGTCGCCCCAAACCTAACGCCCTGCGGGGGCCACCTATGGATGACCGTGGTCGAATTATTCCCCGCCCGGCCATATCTCACCCTGGGATGAATATAGTCGAAATCGAGGGCGAGAATATTATGTCAGAAGAGCTAGCATCACAGCAGGGACGGTCGCGAGCCCAGGGACATCGAGGAAGCAAACAGAATCACTACGTCAACGGAGTCAAACCAGGAAGATAACATGGTCGTGGGGCAGGCAGTGAGGAAGCCAAGATGGCTCTCCGAGTCGGGGGGAGAACAGCATATCGCTCGGTGATATCGGAACAGCTGCGTCTGCGTGCTACGACCACACAATTGTCGTACGTTCGAAAGACAGACTACATCTCGAACTCCTTAGAGGAATGCTAATTCAAGATGCCAAATGGAGCGCCGCTGCGCTCAAAGCCGAAGAAATGCAGGTGGACAATATTTGCAGGAATGAGAACAACACCATTCTGGTTAGCAAACCCAGTAGGAAAAGAGCAGAACAGCATTTGCTAATCATAAAAAATGAGGTTTGAAAGAGATATAAGGTGTCATCGTGTCTCACAGCTTCAGAGAATCGCGGAAAAGGGGTCATCCACGTTGTTCTGTGAGACTACAGAAGGACCCTTTCAACACGCCGAAGATTTTGTGCGCCAGACGCATGGGCAAGAAAGACTGTAATCGTACTTTTTCCGACGGAGAGGGTGCCGCGGTACGTCATTTACTCATGCAAGAAGCACCTATGCGTACAATGTAAAAAGAAATATCAAGTGTGGCGTACCGGCGGAAGCTTCAGCCACCGAGCAGACGTCTGTAGATCCTAAGAACCCAGGATACCTAGGATGAGCCCAGCAGAACCCCCCTCCCCCCCCCCCCCCCCACCGAGGAACACCAGTGCGACCCAAAGTGCCAGCTGCGTGGCAAGGGCATCTCGTCGTTCCCAGATATTTTAGGAACACTACCGAACCTCCTACGTCGTCAACAAACGACAGCGGGATGCGAAAGTTGAAGCGGAGGAAAAAAATGTAGGCAGACACGAAAGACAGCGACGAGCCGACATAGGAGATGGAGAATCCAGAGGTGCAGCACCAGTCATTCTGGCGCTAGCTCTTTCGCGCGCCTGGAGGAGAAGGCATCCCAATTTTAGATGCGGTTTTGGCTACCGGACCAACCAATCCAGGAGCTGGTCGCGTTCCAGGGGCTGATTATAAGGTCGCAAAAGTTCAAGGACCAAATCCAGGGGCCGGAAGTCATCGGAGGCGTCAAAGAATAACGAGGTGAACTGGGCAGATAGTGCCTCAAAAGAATTTGCAGAATACCGAAGACCTAACAAAATTTAGGCAGTTAGTAGACAGGCTACACACAGAAAATGAGACTCATAAAAAGACGGGTGAAAAATAGAAAATCCTACTGCATCACAGCAACAGAGCGCCGTTGGAACACCTTCCACCGCCTCGAATTGGACGCCCGAGCGAAACTGTTTTTTAATAAAATTTGAAAGGCCGCTGTCCCCCGATCACGATCAAATTTAAATGAGATAGAAGGTCCAGTGCATATTCTGCATATATTCGTCGGCCCAACTGGTTCAGATATGCAGTATGAATGCGGATGGCGTTCAAGTGGCTTCCTTCTAAAGTGATGTCTAGACCGCACAACCTTCTCAGGAACTGAAGAGCAAAGGTTCGCAAAAGTTTATACAACAAAGACCTTCATCTTTAGAGAGGTTGCCAGGCCTATGACATTTCTTGTTAGGTGGAAGTTAAGGCTAGTGCAATATACAAGATCAATTTCGATTTGGCAGTGTACGCTGGTGTGGATACGTCATAGCTATCGAAACCAACGCTTTACCTCTATTTTCATAAAAGAGTGCTATGGCGCATTTTACTCGCATCCTTGTTCCGAAACCCATTCCAAGAAAGCATTTGATTGCAATTACAAATGTGCAGATGTTTGCTCTAGTATCCACTACGGTACCCAACACGCAAGAAATGATGCTTCGTGTCATGAGTGCAAAAAAAAATTGACTTGTTTCGACCAATCCTATTCTACTCGCCTGTTGATACGAATAGAATTTCAGAAATTCTCAAAGACATTCCCATTGCTGTAAAATATACTAGGATAAACGGCCCAGAATTAGAGTGCGAGCTTTATAAGTTATACGATGATAAGTGCAAGGCATTTCAAACTAGATACGGTTACCTACAATCAGAAAAGATGGTCTTTGTACCCTACTTTTCTCGTATGAGCTCGTTACATAAGAAGCGTATCAACCAAATATCTGTTCATGAAATGAACAGAATTTTCGCTGCTTCTGAGCAGCACCACAAAGAAACCCTTCGCTCTTTTTCGTCAAACCTGTGTCAAATTGTAAGCGTAAGCGCTACACTTATCAGCGCGCCAGAAGACAGGTTTAAGAACTGCGGAAATCGAAAGATAGTTCCCATTCCGAATATTTTCAATAGTCAACTTGTGTCCGAGGGCATAGAGGTATCATGCAGCTGTGAACCCCGTCAGGTGGCCGGGAGTAAACTTTGGAGAACTCAACAAAACACCGGAGGCAATGGCTTTACTGGATGCCTATAGAGGTTTAAACAACACATTGGAGCTGCATGAAGACAATGACAGTACAGGAGTGTATGATAAGTTTTTAGCGTTTATAATTATGCCAGTGCAGAGACGTTTTTTTATACGCGCAGTTTTCCCCTTCGCGTTCGTGTTTTTCGACAAGTCGCCGAATGGCCATTCAAACACAGTTCTTAGACTTCTGGGACTCATTTGTGTGGCTCGTGCTCTCACTTGGCTTCTGGAAGTATAGTGGCCATATTTTTGAGCATTCGCAGCCATTTGATCTTGAAAGTAAATAGAGATGTCTTGTGGGCTGGAGTTTTATGCATGGTTAGCACCTTATTTGGGAGAAGCCCTGCCATCTCCTCCTAGAATGCCTCAGCTTACCGCAGTCTGTCCGCAGCTTCCTGGTTCCTTTCTATGATGTTCCTTGTATGCTACCTGCAGACGAGCATCACTGCAATCCGTTCCGTCCCACATCTTTCCAGTCCCATTAGAAGCTTTGGGGATCTTGAACCCTTGATGAAGAGATGTGCCATGGTTCCGTTTATATCGAATGATTTGTCATTTCAATTCATTTCTTTGGACTCTGACGGAGAGCTCTTGGACAAAATGCAGGTGATTAAGAAGACTATAGAAAGCTTCTAACATCAAGCGCTTTGAAATATAAACCATCCCAGTGCTACAAAAAAGCGCGAAATGGGACGCACGTGTTCTTCTCAGCAGCCTGCACAGATGATGAATTAGTTTCAGCCTCAAATTCAGATCTAGTAGCCAGTGATAATCTCTGCAGTGTCATCCAAGTGGCTGCCATTGATATATTACATCCACTGAGGTGATCCTGAATTTATATCTTTCGTAATTTTTTTTAATAAGCCTTTCGTGATCCGCCAGCTCCTTCTATCGAAATAAAAACTTGAAAAATTTCTGGTGAAATCTAAGGGATCTAAATGTAATGCAAAAACACTTGCGTTTTTTTATTTTTTGGAATTCATGGCATGTGTTTAGATTTCATTTTGAACTGAGATTATTGTGAAAGAAAGTGATTATTATATTACACTTTTTAAATATCACAATTATTCGCTGGTAATACTGGTCCTTTTCTGCAAGTGTATTGACATGCTATAAACTGTTACTTTTGTGTTCACTAACTGCAGTGAGTGTTCTTTTTTGTGTGTTAGGCAATAGCGGTGTCGATTCAAAATAGCTATGCCACTAATTCAGCCTTAACTGTCATGATTACACATCTGTACTTTGCGTTTTGTCAGTGTTTGCGGACAGTAATATTGAACCCTGCGAGGAGTTCGTGTCTGTAGTCTCTTTTAAGAAAGATTGTTCAGGAAAGCGGACATAAAGTACGGGAGAAAGCTGAGCGAATAACTAATTATTTACTCCTCTTTACTATTTAATATTATATCTAATATTATTGTTTTAGAGATGACGGTATATAGAGTCGTTAGACGTGAACGCTGAGTCGGGGTTTTATAATTTCTTTATAGTCTAAGCAGTTTAAGGCATTTTACGTCGAAAAAGTATTTTAGCCTGCAGAGTTTACATCCCGCAGTGCACGATTTTACAGTTCCGGCGCTTGAGTTCTTAATGCACCAAATACATATTTCTTCCGTTATAGGTCTAGAAGCAATTAGTCTGGTTTCCGCTGGAATACGATGCCAAATGACGAAAGATTTGAAAAATGCGAATTGCGGGCAGCCAACTTTACTGTCAACACAATGCGTATTTTTGGAGTTAAATATACCCTCATACATTTCCAATAATCAAAATAATAAACATCGCGCTCACCTCCAGTAGAATGTATTTCGCTCGTTCCTTTTCGGAAGGTTCCTTAAACCCTTCCTATTATGTAGTTCGGCGTAGAGAAGACCAGGAGGCGTATTTGAAGGTGATGATGGTAGATCATATATTTACAGCATCACACATATATATATATATATATATATATATATATATATATATATATATATATATATATATATATATATTTATATATATATATATATATATATATATATATATATATATATATATATTGTGAGCCCTCCACGGATCTTCTTTCATTTGTACATACCATGATCTTCGTCTTCCTCTTGTACATACCATCATCATCGGCCCGCGGCGCCGGCTCCGGCGCGCGCTTGGGTTTTGCTCCATCAGATTAAACGCTGACACGGCATACATTGCCTTGCCTTCACGACCTTGCCGTCTGGACCTGGCCTCCTTTCACAAGTGGTGGAGGTGAAATTAGATCCCCTTGCTGCCTTGTGACCTGCCTCTCGCTGGAGCTACGTTCCGGTCGCCGTTTAACCACTACCATCGTCATGTCAACCGAGAGCAGTCCCGACATGGCCGGACCCTCTACCTCGGCTACACCGCCGCCTCCGATGGTGCCCACACGACAACGCGACCCGCCGCTGTTCGCTGGTCGTCGCGACGAAGACGTCGATGACTGGCTTGACACTTATGAACGCTGCAGTGCCTACAACCGGTGGGATGATGCTTTGAAATTTCTGAACGTATCTTTCTACCTTATTGAGGTCGCCAGAAATTGGTTTATTAACCGCGAGCCCCACACCACAAACTGGCCCACTTTCAAGCAGCAGTTCCGACAGTACTTCGCTGACCGGGCTGTTCGGACGGAGATCGCAAGGAACAAGCTCGCTACCCGCCGGCAAGGTCCCGATGAGTCCTATGCGTCATACATAGAGGCCGTGCTGTCACTCTGTCGGCATATCAGTCCCACTATGCTGGAATTTGAACATGTACACCATGTCTGGAAGGGAATCAATTCAATGGCATATAACACCCTAGTTGCCCAAAATCCATCAAGTGTCGACTCCATTATAACGACCTGCCAACGCCTCGACCAGCTACAGTCCTCCCGATTGCAGCCCAGCTTCACTACTGCCCCGACTTCTACTGACCTCGATCTACTAGCCATGATTCGAGCGATAATCCGCGAGGAGCTCCAAGCTCTCAGCCCTTTCTGCCGGCACGGGTGCGATCATTCGTCTCCTCCTAATGACGCCGGGCTCCGCCACATCATTAAAGAAGAGTTGGCCACTATCAACCACCCTGTCACGCCTGATCCTCCTGCACCTCGCCCAGCACCGACTTACATTCACGTCACTGCATCCCCTCCTCCTTTTGTTCCCCCACCCCAAGCACCACCCTACAACCACATCAACGCCATGACGACGGCTCAACCGACGCCACCCTATTACGCACCTTGGCGCCCCTCTCGCCCAGTGTGCTATTATTGTGGAATTCGAGGACATATATCTCGCTTTTGTCACCGACGCATTCAGAATGAGCGCCGTGGTTATGACGCCTTCGAAAGTGACACACCTGCATATTATCAGCAACGACCAATTCCTAGTCAACCTCGTCGATTCTCTCCACCGCCGGTATCCTCGTCTGAACCAAGTGGGGCTCATGTATCCCGACGCCGGTCCCCTTCCCCATACCGCCGCACTATTTCGCCACTTCGACCAGCAACAACTGTTCCTGTCCGTAATTCGGAAAACTAAGCGATGCAGTTTCCGGAGGAGAAACTGCACTTTGCGAACTTACAAAAAGTCCTCCTCGTCGCCCGTATAATATGATTTCCGTTTTAGCTGAAGGATTACCGGTCGAAGCTTTGATTGACACAGGAGCTGCACTTTCTGTTATTCATGCTGATTTGTGCCACCGTTTGGGGAAAGTAACGACACCATATGATGGACCTTAACTTCGTGGAGCAAATGGCGTCCCTCTGCACCCTTCAGCAAAGTGCACAGTTCGAGTTGTTATAGACGGCGTCCGCCACCATGTGCAGTTTGCTGTGCTTTCACCGTGTGCGCATTTGATGATTTTTGGATGGGATTTTTTTGTCAACAACTTCAGCGTTAATTTCTTGTGGCGACCGTGTCATCCATATGACAGACAATGATTGTTCATCTGACATTTCTGCACGGCATCATTTCCTCAATGCCGCAGCTGATACTGTATTGCCTCCACAGTGCGATACACTTATTACCTTTTCTTCCGAACACATCAGTGACGGGGATGTACTCATCGCACCATATCATCGTCATCTTGCCCGTGGAATCGCCTTTCCATCAAGCCTAGTACGATTCCGCAGCAGCTCTGCAATAGTAGCTGCCACGAACACTTCCCGTGAATCCTTCGTGCTGACTAAAGGAACTTCCCTGCCATGCATAGTGGATGCTCACCCTATATCCATGATGGTGCTCACTGCCCCGCTACCTCCGCAACGCGATTCATCGCAAGTCTCTCTTTCCATGGTGTCGAAGACAATCAATCCGAACCTCAACCCAAACCAACATCATGAATTGCTGCAATAGCTTCAAGCCCACCAAGCCATTTTTGATGCCACTTCCCCACCACTTGGACGGACTAGTGTTGCACATCACCGCATCCTTACCGAAGGTAACTCCATTGTACGCCGACGACCTTATCGGGTTTCTCTCTAGGAACGAAAAGTAATTGAAGAAAATGTCAATGACATGCTCCGTCGCGATAATATTCGTCCATCAACAAGCCCATGGTCCTCCCCAGTAGTATTAGTTAAAAAAAAAGGACGGATCGGTACGATTTTGTGTTGATTATCGCGCACTCAACAAAATTACCCGCAAAGACGTCTACCCGATGCCGCGTAATAATGACGCCCTTGACTCTCTCCAAGGTGCAGAATATTTCTCGACCTTGGACCTCCGCTCAGGTT
Source organism: Amblyomma maculatum (assembly GCF_055883805.1). Classification (NCBI taxonomy): domain Eukaryota; kingdom Metazoa; phylum Arthropoda; class Arachnida; order Ixodida; family Ixodidae; genus Amblyomma; species Amblyomma maculatum. The sequence goes on along the minus strand of NC_139348.1, from coordinate 66,536,017 downwards.
ATTGGCAAATACCTATGCATGAGGACGACAAAGAAAAAACCGCTTTCGCAACTCCTGACGGACTTTACGAGTTTAATGTTATGCCCTTCGGCCTTTGTAACGCACCCGCAACATTTGAAAGAATGATCGATACTCTACTCCGTGGCCTCAAATGGAGAACCTGTTTATGTTACTTGGATGACATTGTTATGTTTTCGACAACTTTTACCGACCATCTCACGCGCGTCAATGAAGTCTTCACTTGTCTTGCTTCAGCGGGCCTTCAGCTCAACACAAAGAAGTGCCACTTTGCAGAGAAGGAAATTAAAATATTAGGACATCTGGTTAGCAATGACGGCATTCGCCCAGACCCTGAAAAAATAACCGCGGTCTTGAATTTTCCTCGTCCGCAACGGACTACAGATTTGCCGAGTTTCCTCGGCCTGGCGTCCTATTTACGGCGATTTATAAGACATTTTGCAACTATTGCTGCGCCACTTCATGAACTACTTAAAGCGCGCAGCCCTTTCGTGTGGACTGAACAGTGCAACACTGCTTTTAACGACCTAAAGCACGCCCTCACATCAGATCCAGTTCTTGGCCACTTCAGCGACAGCGCTCCTACCATCCTGCACACTGATGCCAGTGGTCACGGTCTTGGCGCTGTACTTCTGCAGCGCGATGCAACTTCACGTGAGAAAGTGATTGCCTTCGCCAGTCGGACCATGACTCCAGCTGAGAAAAACTACACCATTACCGAGCAGGAATGTCTCCCCGTCGTCTGGGCTGTTCAAAAGTTTCGCCCTTACCTGTATGGTCGGCATTTCACAGTTGTGACCGATCATCATGCTCTTTGCTGGTTATCTTCGCTGAAAAATTTGACAGGCAGACTTGGCCGTTGGATTCTACGCCTGCAAGAATACCATTTCGACGTCGTTTATAAATCGGGCCGCCAACACCAAGACGCCGACGCTCTTTCTCGCTGCCCGGTTTCGGAATCAGCCTGCTGTTTTTCTTCACAATGCATTTCCACCTCTGACCACAGCCGATCATCGCTTCCACCGACGCATATCACTGCAGTTTCTTTTGACGACTCTGAGAACAAGCACGCTCTCCGTTCACAGCAATTAGCTGATGCCTACTGTCGGCCCATCATCGACCGAGTTATCGGCGCTTCGAGCCCACCCAACGCTAGGCTTCGCCGACAGCTTCGCAATTTCAAGCTTGAAGATGGCATAATACGCCGCTACGTGTATTATCCTGATGGAACTCGCTGGCTCCCAGTCGTACCGCGTGTGCCTCGCCCACGTATACTAGCAGCTTTCCACGATGACGCTACCGCAGGTCACCTTGGTTTTAACAAAACATACGACCGCGTGAAAAGACGATTCTTCTGGCCTGGCCTGCCTACCACCGTAGCTAAATACGTTGCTTCCTGCCACCTGTGCCAACGTCGCAAGCGGCCGACCTCTTCCCCCGCTGGTCTCCTACAACCCCTTCCCTGTCCCGCCACACCATTCGATGTAGTCGGCATCGACTTATATGGTCCCCTACATCTCTCCAATGGGGGTAACCATTGGATTATAACAGCTATCGACCGCCTTACACGCTATGCTGAGACCGCCCCTGTACCGACTGGTTCCGCTGAAGAGGTAGCTAATTTCTTTTTGCGGTCAATTGTATTGCGTCATGGCGCTCCTCGGGTGCTTCTAAGTGACCGCGGGACGGCCTTCTTATCGACAGTCGTATCCGAAGTTCTTCGTGCGTCATCCACCCTCAATAAGACAACCTCAAGCTACCATTCCCAGACTAATGGTCTGACTGAGCGATTTCACCGCACCCTATCGGATATGCTATCCATGTACATCACACCGGATCATCAAAATTGGGATACTGTTCTACCATTCGTCACATTCGCCTATAATACTGCAGTACAACGGACTACCGGTTACTCCCCATTTTTCCTTGTTTTCGGCCGTCCTCCCACTACAATCCTCGACACTTCCTTCTTCTCTACGCCCGACTACTACTCATCATTACCAGCCCAGTTCTCATCCCGTGTAGCCAGATGCCGTCATCTTGCCCGCCTCAACACAGAAGCGTGCCAGCAGGACCGCAAGAGTCGCTACGATTCGAAACATCGCGTGGTCTCTTTTCGTCCTGGTGACGAAGTACTGCCTGTATACACCACTGCGCACCCCTGGCCTTAGTGATAAATTTCAGCACCGCTATCTTGGTCCCTACAAGGTAATCAACCAAACTTCCTCAGTAAACTACCAAGTCACACCTATTGATCCCCCAGCTGACCGACGCCACCGTGGAACTGAAATTGTTCATGTATCTCGCTTGAAGCCGTTTGTGCGTCGCGGTACATCGGTTGGTTAGGAGCGGCCAGGCTGGCCGCTTCCGACCCCCCGGGCAGATTGTGTGAGCCCTCCACGGATCTTCTTTCATTTGTACATACCATGATCTTCGTCTTCCTCTTGTACATACCATCATCATCGGCCCGCGGCGCCGGCTCCGGCGCGCGCTTGGGTTTTGCTCCATCAGATTAAATGCTGACACGGCATACTTTGCCTTGCCTTCACGACCTTGCCGTCTGGACCTGGCCTTCTTTCACAATATATATATATATATATATATATATATATATATATATATATATATATATATATATATATATATATATATATATATATATATACAAAAAAAAACAACACTGCGCTACTTTACTCTTCGACGTAACTAGTTAGAGCCTAAGCAGAACAGCCGCGTTACATGCCTACGCATGGAGCCCCAGCTCAGACTGGACTGAACTCTCTTGGATCACGTTTCATTTTATTCCTTCACAAAACAAAGAAATAGGGGCAGTCATTTTCAGAGGCCAGCCCCACACATCAACTGTCCAATAAGAAAATATGCTAGATGGGCCCTTAGAGGCTAAGGTTAGAGGTTAAGGTTGGCCTAAGCCTCTAACCCAGGGCCCCACTAGCAATACAAATTACAACAAACGAAACACAGTAAAACTCTTTTCCCAGTGAGGGTGTGAAACCCTCAACTCTCGGGAGACTTTCTTCCCATTTGTCTCCCGCACACCGCCGCCCCATCCACGCTGCCGCTGCTGGGTGAATCCTTTCCACAGTGCATTGCCCCGCGCCACCCGTAACTACCACTACGGGCAACGACATGGAAAGGGAAAGATCCACCAGTCGCCATTCTGCAGGCCTGGCGCCGGATTAAAGGGGAGCTTCTGGCTTGCCCGCTCTGAGCACAATACCCGAGTCAACTCTTGAATGGTTCTTCAGGCGCTCTTTTGTCGCATGTGCAGACAGGATAAAATCCCTTTTGCACTGCTCAAAGACGCAGTGTAAAAAAAAAGGCCGAAGGGTCATTGGGGGCTCGCTACCGACCAGCACGAAGGGTGCCTTACACGCGAGCACCCAACAGCACGATCTGATACGCATGTTCCCATAAATGACTTTCGGGCTAAAACGGTCCCGCACATCCGGCGCCGACGGTCCGGTCGGCTCTCCCGACCCGCGGCATGCTTGTAGAAGGGGAACCACTTCTACAATAACAGAAGCAGACAGGCGGGTGACGGCGCCGTGCAGAGACGCGCACCTGCAAGTGATTATCCTCGGGCGCGGCCCTACACCTCCTTTCGCGACAGCTTTAAATTTCTTCATATAAAACGGGCGCTTGAATTCCAAAATTAAAGTATTGCTTAAAATTCGCTTAACCTAAGACTCGAAGCGCAAACAAATACAGCCCACAGAATAGCACCAGCAAGCAGCCGGTAAACACATGCAGCCCTGTTTCGCAAAAATATTTGTATTTTACTGTCGTGTCATACTGATATATCTCTAACCAATGCCAAGGAAGGCAGTGTTCCAAGCGTCTGAATGCGCACAAGCTCTCAATGACGCAATCACGTCAGTGTTTACCCGAGAAAAGGTTTATTTAGCCCCTCCTATTGCGAATAATTCTGATTCCTCAATGTCCGAAATAATTATTAGTGAAACTGGAATCCTATGTTTAATAAGTAAACTTAAATTGAAATCGGCGTCTGATCACTTTGGTTTCAATAACAAAATACTCAAGAATTCATCTGAAGGTATCCATCGCATCTTGTCCGCTATTTTTTCGCAGTCCCTTTCATTTGGTTTGGTTCCACATGGCTTGCGCCTTGCGAAGGTTGTGCCCATTTTGAAGTCCGGTGATCGTTCTTTAGCACTAAATTATCGTCAAATTTCCTTAATTAGCACGATTTGTAAACTCATTGAACACGTGATTCATTCGCAGGTATTTTACTTTTTAGAACAACACAACATCATGTTTAAATATCGACACGGCTTTCGCAAAGGGTACTCGTGTGAAACGCAACTCTGGTTTCATTCATGATCTTCATTCATCTCTTGATGTTTGTATTCGAGTTGACTCAATATTTATTGATTTTTGTAAAGCATTTGATAGGAATCCTCACAACCGGTTATTAACCAAATTAACACTTCTCAATATTCACCCCTTTGTTATTGCATGGGTTAAAGATTTTCTCTGTTCCAGGTTTCAGTTTACCACTGCCAATAACCGTAATTCGTCCCTCAGCCACGTTCATTCCGGCATTCCACAAGGAAGAGTGCGTGGCACCTTGCTTTTCCTGATATTTAATAATGATTTACCTAACTCAGTCTCTTCTCAAATCAGACGTTTCGTTGACAATTGTGTGATTTATCACAAAATTTATACTAACGAAGATCGCCTGGCTCTTCAATCAGACCTCGACACAGTAACAGCAGGGTGTTCTACTTGGCTTATGCAACTTAACCTTTCTAAAACAAAATTCATGTGTTTCACTAACCGAATGTCCAGGCTTCAAACCGCGTATTCTTTAAATAACTCTCCAGTAGAGTTGGTAACCACGTATAAGTATCTCAGTCTTCACCTTCTTTCAGATCTAACATGGAACCACCATATTAACCTTATTCTTGCATCCGCTAATCGATCTTTAGGTCCCTTAAAACATAACATAAAGCATGCTCCCTCCCACCTCCGATTACGTGCTTACACCGCTCTTATTCGACCTAACATTGAATTTGCTTCGGTTATTTGGGACCTTTACCAAGCATACCTAATAAGTAACATCGAATCATCACAGAATCACGCAGTTCGTTTTATTTTCTCTGATTATTCACGTCATACCAGCATCACAGCCTTCAACAAGCGCGCCGATCGTCAGGATCTATGGGTCCGTCATAAACTTTCAAGTTTGTCCCTTTTTCATAAACTGTATCATCATCCAATGCTTCATAATAATTTTTGTTTTTGACCGCCGCGTCCATCCATTTAAATTTAAGCGCTTGTCATATTGTACATCCAACTATGCACATTCATTCATACCACGTACGACAACTGTCTGGAACGCTCTGCCTTCACATGTTGCTACCGTCACTGATGCGAATAAATTTTATAATCTATTGGCTGCCACTACCCCTGCTGAAACTTTTTGTGTTCACTGTTCACTTACCAGTGCATCAGGTTTCTGTCTTTATTTCTGTTAATGACAATTCTCGTTTTATTTTCGTGCCGTCATTTTTGAGATATTGTATAACTTATATCAACGTTAGTGCCTGCCTCTTTGTTCATGTTTTTTTTTTTGTTTTCCTTTTAGGCTTTAATGTTTAATTTTGTGCTTTGTATTTTTACAAATATATATATGCTTTTATCTGTTTTGTCGTTTCTTGTTTTGCGATTTTTTGTTTACTATCTATATATGCCTGTATCCCCCCCCCCCCCTTGTGTAATACCTTCTAACTGAGCACCTTTAGAGGTATGTTGTATAAATAAACTAAAATATCGTTCTAACATAGAGCTACTTGGAAACGTTTTTATTTCGCAACTTCTCTTAAAGAATCCGTAGTGACCACTTACCATACAGCACGGGGACATTGTAATTCACTTAACCTAAAACTCGACGCGCAAACCAATGCAGTCTACAAATAGAACCGCCAAGCAGCCGGTTTGTATTTCGCTGTGTACAGTTAATTTTCCGGCGCTCGCGATATTAATGCACTAAATACGTAAACTATTCCTCGTCAAGAATTAATTAGCCTTGTTTTAGCTGGGATACAATGCCAAGCGACGAGAGTTATGAAGAATTCGAATTGCAAAAAGCCAACTTAAGCTCCACAAAATGCGTATTTTCGTAGTTAAATATCTCCTAATGCATTTCCAATGAACAAAATATTAAACAACGCCTCACCTCTTTCGCAAGAGTTATAATTTTCTTCATATAAAGCGAGCCCTTATTATATAAAAAAAGCTAAATATTGTTTAACCACTTTTAGCCTCTTACCTTGCAATCGCTAGCCATATCATGTACCTTAGCAGCGGTTGTGTCTAGGTCTGAGAAAACACAAGAAAGAATAAGCTTATAAACGAAAGGACGCAAATAGGAGACGTAGAGGAACTCAATATATTGCCTCAGAAGAGTTCGAGCTGTGAAATATGTCGTTACTATAGAGGAAAGAAAGCTAATTTCAGACGCAATATTAGGCACTGCGTAATAGAACTATACGGTAAGTTAGTGAAATGCTGCTAAAAGGTGCAAGAAGGCCGAATATCTCAACAAAAAACTCAAATTACGAAATCTTTGAAGGAGCTATACACGATGGAATTGGCGGCGGTATCAAGCCTAATTAGTGTAGTTAAACTTTGCCGTAAGGAAGTGTAATATGGAAAATAGCAAGAATTTTATAAAGAAGGGCAGCTGCCTAAAAAAAACTATCTTTAACGTAGCATTGTCGTAAATATTTGAACAGAGTCAAATTTGCCTAGGATTTCTGCTCTCGTCTACAAATAACCTCAGCAACAAAGCTGGGAATGACATTGGCAGTAGTACACAGCAGCCACATGTTCCTGAATTAGAAGACAACAGGAAATTAGGCATTAAGGGCAATGAATAATTTTAATCAACTGGAGAGCATCAGGTGACTACAGATTCGATGAAAGATCGTGAAAGGACCGAGGTGTGAGACATGGCCACCCTACAAACGATTTCAGTTATGACTTCGAGGTACCGCAATGTTTGTAGAGCTCTGCTATCAACATAATTTATTTCGAGGCTGCGTTAAGAACTTGAAAAATTGATGAGCAGGCATCCAGGTATTTGTTGGATCAGCGTATGAACCAAGGTAAATGATGTAGAAGCAGGGTAAGTAATATTTCTTTGCACAAAGAAAATAAAATTTTCATTTGTAAACGTTATTCTACACTAGAGTTTATTCTGTCTTACAATTAGATAAAATAAGTATACACAGAATTCAGCAAAAAATTTTTCTCATCGTTCAAAGATTACGAGGCAGCATTCCATTGAGTTGGTGCTCCAACCATCATCCAGAGTTTTTCAAAGCAGTGTCTAGATGAGGTATCTATGAAAGAATTGTAGACCCCAATCGCGGCTGCACGGCAGTATCAGTGGTGTAGAAAGAAAGCAAGGAAATAGGCGACACTAGCCCTACAGATTCATTCGCCGCTTTCTTAGAGGAAGTAACGTAGACCTGTGTCAGGGAGGGTAAGGGGCAATGTTTGATGGATGTTATGTTACTAGCCGGCGACGAGCCCTATGGATTCCCGTTGTTAAGCACCTCAGAATACGAAATGCAATGGACGGAGCAGTCAAAGCATAATATCTGACCTCGAGAACATTATACCAAAAAAAAAAATTAAACCATCACAGAGAGAGCAGGTTTGAGATATATATTGAGACGCTTTAAGTAGCAAGCGAATGCGCCTCCTTACGACAGACAGTGGCCGCAACTCAGGACCGCGAAAGGTAAATATTTAGAAGATGCAATTTCAAGTCAATAACGGCTGCATGCAGGTATTTTGTTTTTTAATTGCATAATTTGCATGCAACCAGGGCAGAAGGGTGCAGCCTAATTAACGGTTTCTGTAAAAATTGAAGCCAACGCTAGGCAAGAGAAAATGAGAGGAGTGTGATTTAGGGGCGCAAAGCATGCAGGGGGAATAAAGAAACAAACATGAGTTTTCACAATCCTTTCGAGAAGAAAAAATTTTCTCTCAGTTACGTTACTGCCTAATGCAAAGTTTAAGCGCAGCTCATTATTGATATAAACAGCGCGAACACGAAAACAAGGGACAAGAAACACGAAAGCCACAGTACATGCGCTGACTCACAACTAAGCCTAAGCCGTTTACTGCAAGGCAAAGAAAAACAAACATGAAGAAAACGAAACAGTCACGTGAAAAACCCCTGGGTTCACCTGCTGCATAAAAATTACTTTAAAAAATCACTTAAAAAAGACACTTCTTTCCTTGAAAGAGCAAGAGACGTCTTGCTGATACACTTATTGTCCGTTGAAATAAAATACGCTTCCACTATCTCTCTCGTTATCTTCTCTTTGTGGGGATATAAAATCTTAACACTGTCAAACTTAGGAGTGCATTTCTTCTTCTCCTTCTTCATTATTTCACATGACTGGCAATGGGATACTAGAAACGTTTTGTCCTTTCCAATTTCCAAGTTGTTACAGTGTTCCTGTAGTCTCTTATTTATACACCGTCCGGTTTGTCCTATATAACTGGCCCCACAAGAGAGTGGAAGCCTATAGACAACACCTGTCTTGCATCCAACATAGGGGTTTCTATGTTTCACCCCACATTCTTGCTTCTTCTCTTCTCTTTCCCTTTGAACAGCCGGGCAGATCCTCTTCATCTTGAGCGGGGCGGTCAGTGCGACGTCCACATTATACCTCTTGCCTACATTTTTGAGGCCATGCGAAATCCTGTGCACATACGGTACCACAGCAACCTTCCTCTTCCTCTCACCCATGCTAGGCAGGGATTTCAGTCTGTGCGTTCTTTTAAGGTTATTCAGTACCCGGCAACTGGCCTCAATAATAACTGACTCGCGATAACCGGCCTTTGCAATTCTCTTCACTTGTCTTTCAAAACTCTTGGCCATGCCGTGGTAACAAGATTTCGTCAACGCACTTAACAAGCAAGTGTTTATCATCCCATTCTTCACTAACTTGGAATGTCCTGAATTGGAGCCTAGCAACGGCTTCATCGATCTCGGGTTGTATTCCCAACAAACATGATCATCACCGAATTGAATCAAAATATCTAAATACTGTAACTGATCGTCCACTGGTTTCTCAACAGTAAATTCCAGGCCGGATCCACACTCAGTAAAAACATCCATAATGTCCTTCATTCTTTGATTGAATCCCTCACGGCCTGTTAATACTAAAAAGTCGTCCACATACCTGAAGGTGGAATAATGCAAGCCCTCCAAGTTATCCTTCAGGTGTCTGTCCACGTACATTAAGAAGATGTCACTCAAGACCGGTGCAACACTCGATCCAATGCACACTCCAGCCTTCTGTGGTATGTGGACGACTTTTTAGTATTAACAGGCCGTGAGGGATTCAATCAAAGAATGAAGGACATTATGGATGTTTTTACTGAGTGTGGATCCGGCCTGGAATTTACTGTTGAGAAACCAGTGGACGATCAGTTACAGTATTTAGATATTTTGATTCAATTCGGTGATGATCATGTTTGTTGGGAATACAACCCGAGATCGATGAAGCCGTTGCTAGGCTCCAGTTCAGGACATTCCAAGTTAGTGAAGAATGGGATGATAAACACTTGCTTGTTAAGTGCGTTGACGAAATCTTGTTACCACGGCATGGCCAAGAGTTTTGAAAGACAAGTGAAGAGAATTGCAAAGGCCGGTTTTCGCGAGTCAGTTATTATTGAGGCCAGTTGCCGGGTACTGAAGAACCTTAAAAGAACGCACAGACTGAAATCCTTGCCTAGCATGGGTGAGAGGAAGAGGAAGGTTGCCGTGGTACCGTATGTGCACAGGATTTCGCATGGCCTCAAAAATGTAGGCAAGAGGTATAATGTGGACGTCGCACTGACCGCCCCGCTCAAGATGAAGAGGATCTGCCCGGCTGTTCAAAGGGAAAGAGAAGAGAAGAAGCAAGAATGTGGGGTGAAACATAGAAACCCCTATGTTGGATGCAAGACAGGTGTTGTCTATAGGCTTCCACTCTCTTGTGGGGCCAGTTATATAGGACAAACCGGACGGTGTATAAATAAGAGACTACAGGAACACTGTAACAACTTGGAAATTGGAAAGGACAAAACGTTTCTAGTATCCCATTGCCAGTCATGTGAAATAATGAAGGAGAAGAAGAAATGCACTCCTAAGTTTGACAGTGTTAAGATTTTATATCCCCACAAAGAGAAGATAACGAGAGAGATAGTGGAAGCGTATTTTATTTCAACGGACAATAAGTGTATCAGCAAGACGTCTCTTGCTCTTTCAAGGAAAGAAGTGTCTTTTTTAAGTGATTTTTTAAAGTAATTTTTATGCAGCAGGTGAACCCAGGGGTTTTTCACGTGACTGTTTCGTTTTCTTCATGTTTGTTTTTCTGGGCCTTGCAGTAAACGGCTTAGGCTTAGTTGTGAGTCAGCGCATGTACTGTGGCTTTCGTGTTTCTTGTCCCTTGTTTTCGTGTTCGCGCTGTTTATATCAATAATGAATAAGTACCAACTCGCCCAACAAAGTATCTTGGTTTAAGCGCAGCTCATCACCTGTATCACCTTTTCGATTGATTGAGCAAAAGATTTCGAGCAAGACACGTATGTACAATTGCAGACTTTTTTTTTTCAATTTTTCACACGTATTTTATTGACCAACACTCCACTAACAGTTCTTGGCTGTCATGAAAGAAGATTTGTGGTAGAAGAAATGAAGAGAGCAATTGCGTTATCGGAAGGTTGCGGGAAGCAGCACGTGGGCCCATAGGAACGTTGCGCGACGAACAGATAGCAGCAACTCTCTGATGCCGCTGACGCCGATGGCGAGTGGGAACGGGATGCATCGTGATCCGGTGATAGCGAGCCGGCGTTTCGGCAATCGGAGAGCATCGCCACCACGTACTAAGAAATGGGGACCCCCCCCCCCCCCCCACTTCTCTTTCTGCATGGCGGCCACGGTGTTCTACGCAGTCACGGTGTCTTACTCGCTAGCGGCGGCAGCGGCATCAGACAGTCGCTGCTAGCGCTGCCTCCGGTGCCCCCACGCCGTCCGACCCCCCCTTCCTTTACTCGTGTTCTCCGGTTCCTGCGTGTATTCCTGCCCCCGTCGTTCGTCGCTGAGTGTATCCCCCCTCTTTCTGCGAGGCTCCGGTAGCCGTAGCGCCGGCTAGAACTAGGGTGATGAAAGGGGGGCGGAGCTGGTTACGAGGCCTAACCTAATTCGTCTAAACTGGACGCCTGATCATGCCGTTGCAAAAGAATGCTGTGTACATTATAACAACTCATTTTTCGTGTCGCTTCGAGCTGTGACTGTTTTTCCGAAACCTGCTGCCATTAAGCAAGTAATGAGTTTCTTAGGCCTGTGCTTAAACGTTCGGATTTTTATACGGGACATTGATTCTATTGTCGCCCCGCTGACTCAGCTCCTCAACAAAAACATAGGTATTTCGCTGTGGTCACCAGCATGCGACGACGCCTACAATACATTACGTCGTCTCCTGATAGCCCCACCCAGACTGTGCCATTTTGACCGTCAGGCGCACGCAGAGGCCATTGGTGTCGGCCTCGGCGCTGTTCTTGCTCAGCCCCCCTCTGGATTCGGTGAATAAGTAGCCGCTTACATCGGCCGTACTTCCTCGAAAGCCGAAGCTGAGTAGTCTGTAGCGGAAAATAAGTGCTTGGCCATTGTCCGGGCAGCCACAAAGTTTCACCCTTACCTTTACGGCCGTTAGTATGATGTAGTCACGGAACATCATGCCTTCTGCTGGCCTTCATTGCTCAAGGCCCCTCTGGCCGCTTGGCACGGTGGGCTCTTCGTCTGCAAGAATATAATATCGGTGTTATTCGCCGGTCTGGTCGCAAACACAAAGACGCCGACGCTCTGTCTCGCTTGCCACTTTTAGCCGACCTTGCCAGGCTCCCCATCTTGGAGTCCACGGCGTTTTCGCTCGATTTCAGTAACATTCCCGCCGAGCAACGAAAGGATTCAGCGATCGCATTACTTACCGACTACCTCTCGAACCATTCGGCAATTAAGCCTTCACTATATGGAGTACACCATATAGAGGTAGCGGGAATTCTAATGATGTTTTAAATAGAAATATAGTTAATAAGTGTGGAACAATCGACATATTGTGGCTTTAACAGCGCAAACCGACGAAATCGACGAGGGTTGGAGCATGTGTACTATCTCCAGCTTTTGCGCAGTGCAGCAGATGTTGTATTTTTCTCCATCTCAGGATTCAATAAACATGTTATTGATTCTTACTAAAACATAGCGAACTTTTTCAAACGACTCAGAATCAATATTTCGACAACCATTCTCAACAAGAATAAAAAATTATTGCCTAATTCAAATTCCTTCAGTGATACATATTCAAGTGAGGGAGGCCACAGATCCTTACTAAATACTAGTCGAAGCCTCAGACACCTTAGGTGATGCCACCGTGACCTACATTTAAGCCTTGGTAGACACTAATAAGCACTAAATAAATTAACGCACAAAAGCATGTGTCATGTGCGATCGACCTACGTGGAGCGACTAAATGTATTTAACGTTTAGTCAAATAAACTACCATCATCTCCACACTCCATTTTTCCGTGTGGTCAACACAGCCAATACCCTTCTTTCTGTCTTATTATTTGTTTTCAGCATAGAAAGTGCTAATGTGAACGAATAAAAAAGAAAGGACTACTAAGAGCCCCGTGTTCAACAAAAATACACATTGTAAAACAGTGTATATGTAAGTGTGCCTCAGCGACGGGAAAAATAGAAGGAGATGACGACACAAGGCCGTCGGCCGCACGAAGTAGCCCTGGTTATCAACTCAACGTTTATTTCCCAATAGCAAAGCACAAGACATAAGGAAGGATCGCCTGAAAGGCCTCCATCGGTTGACATCTATAGTTCTTTCTCGAGCAATATTCGAACGCTGTAACAAACCATTTAAGGCGAAGTGAACAGTGTGTAACGAAAACATAAACATTCTCGTGCAGTTTTTTTTCCGTCTCCAGATGATTGTTTATTCTTCACTAGCTATGGCGGTAGCAATGGGTACACATGGTTCGATTACAGGCTGCTTGTCCGTAGCCTTTGTTCTGTGAAACGGTGCCACCTGTGTGGGGGAATCTCCCCGCGAATTGGTCCCTAGGCATATTTCTAACTTTCTTTTACCCTAACTACGAGAACAAGCCGAAATAATCGAATAAAGTGTTTTTCTCTCTTCTCTCTCTCTTCTTTTTTCCAACGGCAACTGCGGCTATGCTCAAGGTCATTGCGACGCGCGTCGTTCCTATGCCGGGAATTGAAGCAGACGGCCAACATTTCTTCTCCAGTTTTCGAGAGCAGCGAGAGGGTTGCTTGTTTGCAGTATTGATACAGTTTTTGCTGACATCATTTTCAGTACAAGCAATCACAAGTATATTTTGGAATGCCACCTTTGTTAACGAAAGATTGATTGCACAGCTTATCTAGCAGGATTAGTTCTGCTTCAGCAAGTGTGCAAGATTCGCCCGCGGAATGTTTGGCATTGCTAAATTGTTATTATAAATCAATGGGTTTCATGACAGAAATTGCATTGAATAAATAAACACTGCTGTCATTTTGTAATGAATTTCTTTAGGAAAGGAACTATTTGGTAGTAACATTTCGGGCAGTTCATGCATGATAATCTTAAATAATTACTGAGAACTACCCTTTCCACTAATTGTTAGTGTCCATTTTTGTAAGAGCAGGTATTTTAGAACTAAAGCTGTAGAAACTCAAATCGTTCACAATACCTTGCACACGGTACACGCACTAGCGAAGCAAATTTTAATCAAAGCGTTCTTAACACAATTTGTGGCCACATTTTATTCATTGTTAGGTGTTGTACTTGCCTCAGATGGGTAACGAGTCTGGCGTGCTGCTTCTGCTTCTTCATTTATCGATTCTTGACCGTTCTTAGAATTTCAGCGCTTTTGTTCGTCCTATTATTGCTGCACTCCTTGCTGGAGATTTTCTTCTCTTTTCTCGACCTCTTCTAGTCGAAGTTCGCTGTAAGGCTGCCGAGCAGATTGACGGCTTGACGGAGACCACAGCGCTTTGGTGGTTAAGCGTAGACACCCCTCCCACCTCCATAGTGCCAAGGCCTCTTCGCACTGTTCACCTGACTCTTATCAGCTGTGTGCATATTTGTGGTGACGCTGCCCCTGCTGACAGCGTAAATATGAATATCGAGGGGAAATGAGCAGGTATACCGTAGAGCTAGTCCTGGGTGCAGACCCCCCATGACCACTTTAGACTGTCGCAATTAATCGTTTAGCAAGCATTCTTCCAGCGGCCCGATCTCTCCCTTTCGACATGCTGAATAAGCTTTAGGACTACTGCCACTGACTGTGTATTTTGCTGCAACTAAGTGGCTTAAACTGAAAACGAAGGCTCTCGGAAGTAGTAGGGTTATTTATATTCTGGCTAAGGTGATTTATAGCATGATATAGGTTATTCACATCAATAGTGACACTAAAGGACATATTGTCTTGTTGCTTTTATTATCTTCGTAGTATAAAATATTTCTTCAACCCACGCATAATGTTGACAAAAACTTTAGTCAAGCTAACTTGCCGAGCTATAGTGCTGTTAAAACAACATTCATGAATTTTGCTTCATAATGGCTTAAAGAACATGGACATAATTTAACTAAACTGGGATTATACCTGGTGACATTAATGAGAGACATAATGTACAAGAAAGGTGGAAATAGTATTTGAGATTCAGGAAGAATGCAGTAGGGGAAGAACAAAATCAATGACCATGGAGACCGCTGTTGCAAGGAAACCGTGGTAGTATTTCGCCCAAAATAGGGCGGCAACGAATTCGTCCCCACTCGAACTTACTATCCTAAATATAATATACGGAAACATTCACCGCTTTAAGGGCATGCGAGAGAATGGTTTAACCTTGCAGCTGCCCGTCATAAACCGATCGCTGTGATACAATTTGTACGGTGCTAATAGAAAGATGACCATGGCGTGAAAGTGCTCTAATTTTAAAAGTAGATGTCAACCACTGCTCTTACAAATATCCTGATGGCCTGGCTTTCTCTGACACGTACTGAGCATAATGGATATATACGAGGGAAATTTCGCGAGCAGCAGTCACTCTAACACCCTTGGAATAAACAGCTAATATTGTTGCCGTGGATGAAGAGCGGTGAACGTATAGATGACTGAAAGATACGTGACAGAACTGTTCTGCTCGTCGACTATGGTGCGGAACAGTTTACGACTTGATAACGCGCTACTTTAGGAAAGATAAGTGTTGAAAGGCCGTGGAAAGCCGAATTATGCAGTGAAGAGACTTTGCGCACAGGCACTGCAGATAAAGTTATGTGATGTTAGGAAGATAGTGAGAGACCGGAGAGCGTGGCGTGACATGGTCCATAGGGTCACGAAGAATCGGACACGACTGAACGACTGAACTGACGTTTGTGGGCCTGCGTCGAGAGGAGTGCTTCGCCATCAGAAACCTTAAGGTAACAGTACAGACAACATGGGCGGGACACGAGAGCAAGAACACACAACGAGTGCTAACTTTCAACAAGCTCATTCCGAGGCATACCTTGCTTATACACTGTTGCGCACCACACGAGACACAGACACGTGGCTTCTGCCACACATATCATCATAGTACAATGTAACAGTTCCATTTCTTTTTTTGTCAAAAATACAGATGGTTTACTGATACAGTCATCTCCAAGCTTAGCTATCTCAGCTGCTTCAGTTATCTCCCCAAAAATGTCCCGTTCATATTTCTTGCGCTGTTACCTGAAGATGAATGGCCTACAAGAACAAGCTGATGTTCTGGCAATCGTGGGTGCTGTAGTGAAGCTGGTCAATACTGTGTTTACATTCTTGCTGACAGACATGAGTATGGGGGTGCACCGGTTACAGTAGGTTACAGAAACATAATAATACAAATTAGTAAATATAAACGCAGAATTATGAGCAAAAAATAGAAAAACACAAATAAAACACGTAAACAAATCATGGAAAGAATTTTACGAGCAGGCAGGAAAAAAACAGTTGCTGCAGTATACTATCATACACCTATACAGCAGCAGAATTTGGGGAAATCAATAATATAAGGCTTATTATAAGCACCAGATTAACCAAAATGAATTAACAAATGGCAGTTTGGAAGCATTGAATGTAAAATATTGACTTCAAGTTCGTTAAAGTATAGATTTAAACGCAGAATGATAACTTATTTCGACAATCAATGGGGGAAGGCGATTCCATTGTGCTGATCTGTGTGGGATGAATGAGTTGTAGAAGTAATTTGTTTGGCATAAAGCAGTACCAACTTTATGACGGTGATTGATCTGAACGGAAATGTAGCAAGGTGGCGTTATGAATTTGCTCTTAGGGATGGCGTTACCATAGTAAACCTTATAAAATGAACCAAGGCGGAATATATTTCTAAGTTGTGACAGTAATGTTAGCGAAAAGCTTGATTTCATGGCAATGGCACTAGAATTACGATGATAATTAAATAGAATGGAACTGACCGCACGGTTCTGAATAGATTCGAGTTGGTTGATTAGTGTCTCTTGGTAAAGAGCTCATGTAAATAAAGTATATTCCAGTTTAGTGCGAAACAGTGATTTGTCAAGGAGCAATTTTACTGAGGAGGAGGAAAAAATAGAGTTGCGACATATGTAGCTAGCATGCGATTAGCGTTTTTGGCTACGTGATCTTTATACGCATTCTAATTAAGAATATGGCAAATAAATGCACTTAAATATTTAAAAGAGGCCACAGACTCAAGGGTACTATTACTAAGACGGTATAAGGATAATGAGGTCTTACAACGAGAAACACGCATATGCTGGCATTTGTTAATATTTAGTTTTTTGTTCCACTTGTTACTCCATACAAGGGCATTGACTGATATCAGATTGAAGGAGGTTTATAACAGAATCACTGATAATTTCACTTCACATGACGCAGTCAGCGGCGAAAAGATGTATTGTTGAACATACGTTAGCAGGTAATTCATTGATATATATATAAGAAAAAGCATTCACACTAGCACAGAGCCTTGCGGCACGCCAGATTCATCTAGAGGAGTGAAGGATTAAGCGTTATTAGCAGTGACAAACTGTGAACGATCAGTAAGAATTGAATACAGCCACCTAAGAACATTAGGGTCATGGTTAAGTTTACTTAGTTTCATAAAAAGCAGTTGATGGGATACCTCACTAAAATCCTTCGAAAAATCAAGGAATCAAGGAATGAATTTAGACCTTGCGTGAAAGTTAAAAGCTGCGTTTAACAACAAAACGACTTCCAAAACCCATGTTGACTTTCACTAAATGAAAGCATTAGAATCAAGGAATGATGCAAGGTGAGAGTTAATAACATGCTTCAAGATTTTACATTGAATACTGGTTAGTGAAATTAGTCAATAATTATGTCAGGAAAGTTTATCACTAGATTTATGCAACAGAATCCCCTTCCCACGCTTCCAGTAATCCGTATGCATGGCATTTAGAAGCGATTGTTGAAATAGGTTAGATAGTATTATTGCATTGTACACTTTGGGTTTAATCAAGAACTTGGAATAATATTACTAACACCACATGATCAGGAAATGTATTGATTTTTGATAACTGTTTCCTCGCCAGCTGAATCAAAGACAACGGAATCCATCGGTCCATTCACGACTGGTGTATGCAGGGGTTACCGAAGACATATACTTAGAAAAAGTAGAGGCAAATAGGTTGTTGAGGGTATTTGCACACTCATTTGATTCAATTATTTCGTCACTGGAGTCTTTAAGGATGACGGATGAATGATCGTTTTATTAGGTAATCTCCAAAATGTCCTAACGTTATTTATGAAGAGGTGAGGTAATGTGGTCCTTGAAAAATGCATCTTTGATGTGCTTGAGTGCAGTTCGCTATTCAAGGGCGCGGCCTGAAAAGCAGTCCAATGTTCTTGGAAACCGGTTCGTTTTGCAGAGCAGAATATGCATTTTTTCTTATTGCAAAGGTCCTTTAACGTTTCAGTGAGCCTTGCTGATTGTTATTTACAGATGAGGACTAAGCGCGTAACATGTTTTCCTGAGGGCAGGAACGTCTTCTTAAGAGGATCCAGTTTATAATCACACAGCGATCATGAAAGTTTGGCAAGTAGTCATCTAGAAAAACAGAGTTCACAGTTAATATCCTCAAAGTCAGCCTTCTTTTAATCACGGATGTATTTTCTGTAGTTACGTTGATGTGGAACGGTGCAGGTCAAAGAAAAAAGAAGCAGTAGGTGATCAATCAACCCTGGAAAGTATGATATCGGCTTCCAAAGATCGGGCGATGTGGTGAGTACCAAGAAGAATGTTATAAGTAGCAAGTTAAATTTGAGTAGCCTGCATTACAAGCTGAGAAAAGTTTAAATAACTGCAGAAATTCAACATTATGTCACATTCATTCGAGAAGGAATCACAGTAAAAATAACGCGCATTAGACCACACTGTTGGGGAAAATAAAATCGCCCAGTAAAATGAAGGGACTGTTAGGATAGCGGATCGTAATCAAATTAATGACATCAGTTCGTTCGTTCACAATGGGGGGGAAGCAGACGCGAACAATAGCAATCGCCCAATACCAATTTCATAGAGCAAGTGCGACTTTAGACCAGCACAAGTTCCAACGCGTTTACAAAGTGGATCGGAAAAGAGATCACAATATCTGTAACAACTAAAAGCACCCCCCCCCCCCCCCCGCCACATCTAGACTTCCTCTAGCACATCCTCTAGCACTGATGAATGTTGTAGCACTTCTTACAGGTAAGTATTTCGCTGCTATCTATCTTTGCCGATAGCCAAGTTTCAGTCGAGCATACAATGTCAGTATTAATGAACATACATGTTGCTCTGCAGCGCCTGGCTTAGGTTGGTGATATCTCATGCCAGAGTTGCCTATTTTGGCCAAAAACGGTCGTTCAACTTCGTGGGCGGCCATGTTGGTCCCCAGCTTACAATTGGCACGCTTTGTATATACAGAGCTAGGTCAAGGTAAAAGGTGAACTTGGCCGCATTTGCTCATTAGAAACCTTAAGTGCTTTTTTGGGAGGATCACGGCTTGTAAATAAACTAAAATGGCATTTCTCAGTAGAAAATATCGTTCTCTGACGCACTGTTTTGATGCGTAGCACCTCTCGGCTGATGAGCGTCGTGTACAGTATGTGTACAGAGTGTCCGCGGTATCGGTGCAGGTGTGTTTTATGTTATGTACAATAGCTAATCCCTTGTATCAATGGAAAACTTATGTCCAGTATAACTGCACTAAAGTTATTTTCGGTGCTAACTATTCAATAGCTATTGTGATTAAAATTAAACCTCCCGCTATAGCCTGATGCAATGTATCGTTGGATAGCTTACGTCGAATGTAACTGCGCTTTACTACATGCAAGTCTTAATGAAGCGCCGTAATTTATATACAGTGAATAAAAATGAACTTCAGTCTATAGCATCAAGTCATATATTATTGCAGAGTCCTTATCTGGTACGATTGCAATGCGATAATTAGCGGTCTTTGTTATTAGCCGTTAATTATTTATTGGTATTTAACACTTGAACTTTAGATACACCACGTCAAATCATATATCATGAGACAGCTTATATCTAGTACATTTGCAATACTCTATGTGCCGGTCTTTGCTGAGGCTTTTGATTAGTGAATTGCGAATAACAATTGAACTATAGGCTACAATGTGAAGCATGAAATACCAACGAAGATCCTTAAATGGTATGCTGGATGGTTGTCCTATTTCTTGCAAATGTTATTTGAAAAGGCATTCAGGTATCATTCTTTACCTAATAACTGGCGCAGCACAAGAGTAGTTCCAGCCTTTAAAGGCGGCAATCAACTTCTTGCAAAGAACTATAGACCGATCTCCCTCATTTCCGTACGTTGAAAGGTTTTTGGACGCATAATAGCTAAAACATACTTCATACTTCCGAAGAAGGAAAAAAATGCACGGGATAGAGCCCATGTACTTATAATAATAATAATAATAATAATAATAATAATAATAATAATAATAATAATAATAATAATAATAATAATAATAATAATAATAATAATAGTACATAGGAAAGCAAAGGCGCAGTATCTCTCACACTTGTTTCAGTACATTAGGCGGAGTGTTGTTGTTGTGGCTGTAGAAGGATGGAAAAGAAAATGCACGGGCCTGCTACTCGCTCTGTAGCTGAGCCACCTCCGCTGCCTCGTGCAGACAAAAGATAAATTAAAGAAAGAAAAGGAAGAGGGAAAGAAAGACGCATGCCACAACAGCAGCCATCGTCCACCACCGAAGCAGTGGCGGGTGCAATGACGGCCTACAACAGGTAAAACGTCTGTGGCAGGCTAGCTGCCGCCGCAAGCAGCGGTGACCTACCTGTCGTAGCCCCATCAGGGGAGTGGAAAGGCCGGAGAAGTATACTTCCTGTGGATACCATGGAATCGTGTGACATCCATACGTGATTTGGTCAAGGGGACTTGAGTGTCCTGTTTAGTGCCATGCGAAAAGGGAGAGGGGGGCCATGGTGGCTGCTCCTGGCCCTAGGGGGCTGGGACTGGTAGGTCACTGCCGTTTGCGATAGGGGCTAGCCCGACATCATATTTTGAAGCGAAAAGTTTCAACAGGGTAGTCAACTACAAGTCCCGCGTATGCTGTGGTCTCAGAATAGCCACAGCTGTGCGCGCGCCGGTTGACCTTCGCCGGCCCAAACTCTGTCTGGTTGTTTCACACCCAGATAGATGAGAGAAAAAATGATAAATGTAAAGCCTGCGAAGCGAGAGGGACCCTCAACCATATGCTTTGAGAATGTCCTAAGTCTCCGGGCGCTAGGGACAACATTAAAAGTAGAGAAGCCTGGGTAACCCTGCTGCAATGCGACGTCCCCGCTGACCAGCGAAAAGCCATCTGCCTTTCGGCTGAGGCCGCGAATAACCAATGTATATTCGTCAGTCCTTAGTCGCGGAGGTTCCAGCCCTCGTTCCTCAGGCCTGCGTGCCAGGAGCGGGTAGGGGAGTAGGGAGCCTCCTATATCGGTGCAAATTAAAGTTTAATTC
This sequence comes from Amblyomma maculatum, assembly GCF_055883805.1. Lineage (NCBI taxonomy): Eukaryota > Metazoa > Arthropoda > Arachnida > Ixodida > Ixodidae > Amblyomma > Amblyomma maculatum. The sequence goes on along the minus strand of NC_139348.1, from coordinate 66,514,853 downwards.
ATCATCATCATCTGATTGTTGGAGCTGCCGCTGCCGCTCTCTCCGTTACGGCGGGTATATATAGGAACGCTTTGAGAGGAAACGCTGGCAGTGGACATGGAAGACGATGTCTAAGTGGCGGCTTTGAAATTGGCTCAGAAGAATGCGAAGCGCATGGCTCATCGAGCTGCTGAAACACCGGAAAAGGAGGAGGCTCGCCTTGATAAACGGCGACAGAGGGAGGCCGAACTTCGCGAGGAAGCAGGATAGACGTTGCGCGGGAAGGAAGAGCGGAATGAAAGGCTCCGGAAGAAACAAGCTACGAGAGCACTGATGAAAAAAAGGAGCGCCTAGCGAAACGGCGACGGCGAGAGTCTCAATAGCGGCTATCAGCCGTGCGTGTCATCAGTTTAAGCAGCCAGCAGAGTGATACCAATGACGCTTTTCGCTTCTGATATCCAGGCTTAACCAAGCTAAGCCACCATCAATTTTTTTTTGTCATTTGTAGGCCTTCATCACACCCGCTATCATTTTGGTGGTCAACGACGGCTGTTGCATTACGCGCCTCTCTCCCTCTCCTTTTTGTTTCTACTATATCTACTCTTTCGTGCACACGATGCAGCGGAGGTGGCTGAGCTACAGAGCCGGTAGCGCGACCACATATTTCCTTTTCCTTCCTTTAGTTGCCATACAAAGACCGCCTCTGCCTCACAACACGTTGTAAATTATTTTATATGAAAGCAAAGCCGCACTAAAAGCGTCCAGGCTAACCGAGAACTGCCAGCCTACTTTCTTTAGTAGTAGTATAAAACTTTATTCCGCAAAATTTTAGCGGGTTTAGGGGTTGGGGTCTTGAGCAGCAGGTGGTATTACTAAGTACAGGATCCCATTAGTTCTTCCTGCCTCCTGCTCCATGGTCACACCCGCAACTACTACAGAAATAAAAGTTAGAACAATTCGTCGTACTTCTTCAACAGCCGCAGAACTAACCGCTCTACGTGTCGCCATTAGGCATACCAGTCAGCAAAGCCCTCAACGATGGTCTATTTTCACAGATTCAAGAGCAGCTCTGCAAGTCTTAAAAACGGCTCTTCGCCGTGGAGCCCGTGAGTAACTCGCCGCGGAAATACGACAACTTCATCACTATGCCATACATGGAGGACATGACATCATCTACCAATGGCTTCCAGGACACTGCGGCATAGCGGGCAATCTCCGGGCGGACGAGGTCGCACGAACAGCCCACCAAGGCGGCGATTGTGTGTTTATTCCATTTTCCAGGGCAGATGCAGCGGGCAGGCTTCGCGCACTTGCGCGGGAACACACGCTCTCCTTGTGGAATTCTAACCAGTTTGCGAACTGCTGCTTAAAATCCCTGGACCTTGACCTGAAGCTCCGGCTTCCACCTGGCCTACCCCGCTGTGAAGAAACTTTGCTGTGCCGCCCGTGGGTTGGTGTAGCATTTACAAACTCTTATTCTTTTGTGATAGGTACGGCAAATATCCCTGCATGCGCAAACCACGGGTGCGAAGAGACTATAGGCCACATTCTTTGTGAGTGCCCCATATACAGCGAGGAAAGACAGTGCCTATGCCGTGCGCTGGAGTGTCTAGATGGACGACCACTAGCTGAAATTAAGATCCTAGGTCCCTGGCCACGGCGATCGTCTACGGTGAAGGCCTTCCAGGCACTGCTCCGCTTTATGAAAAGCACAGGACTGATCGAAAGGCTATGAATTTTTATGTTACGTGATATGACTGTGAAGTGATGTGATGTGACGTGTCTGTGATGTAACTTTACAGTCATCACCCATCCCTCTCTCACCCACAACTTTTATACCCATCTACCTCTCTCCCCCAGAGCAGGGTAGCAAACCAGTTCCTTTACCGGTTAACCTCCCTGCCTTTCCTCCTCATCTTCCTCCTCCTTCGTCCCGCTCAATCAGCGCTAGCTGATCGTATGGGACGGAGCTGGACTGAAGTCCCTCCAACTGCTTGACTGACGCATTTGTATTTTGGGGTTTTATCGGGCTCGCCCGACAGCCCCATGTGGAGACGCATTCTGGAGTGCATTGCGTAGGCTTAATCTTACCGTTTATGTAGCGACTTGGGTATGAGCTTTTGTAGCCGTCTCCAAGTAGTTGCCAGTTCAACAAGCCAGTAGTTAGCTAATACTCTAGAGCTCTTCAACTTTTCCTATTCTACCACACTCTTTAAATCACGCTTCGTGAAAGGCAGGCCGTGTTAATCTTGTGCACTGTTGACACTGTCATTATGATTACCTATTCCCAAGTTACATTGTCCGTTATACAAACTGACAATGTAACTTGGCTAATCTGCTTTCTATCTTCAAAGATCCCAGTAGTATGGTATGAGCACAATTTCTGTGTCGATGCGTATTGGTCTTTGCTTTGAAATATCTCACAATTAACAAATGACAGGCAAAAAACTAGCAAACTATATTTAGGGCTTCTGTGCTATAAATTTCGCGGCAATGGGGAATTTGTTTACTCTTGCGAAAACATGTTCTCTATCGAGAAAATATTAGAACAAAATTGGCCGGATAAGTAGGATCTTGACGCAGCCGCGGCGGTTGGTAGATCGCTATGGTATCAGCCACGCCACGCGGAAACAAAGCAAATATGTACACTTTTTTCATTCAATGAACTGCTTCCTTACTGTTTGTTGGAGACATCACCCGGAAGCATCTGGCCGTGTACGACTCAAAATACACCCACAGACTTTTTGTTTGAAAAGGCATGACGTGGACGAGCTACTCTGATCTGCGAAGGCAAATTTTATCATATACATTGCAGTAGCTCGCCTTTTCATACAAGATAAAAGGGTAAAAGCCGTGAACCATAGCTTTAGGTGGGAGTTCTCTTTGCAAAAAAAAATAAAGATTATCTCAGCTATTTAGTCAATGGTATCGCAGAATGGGGCTGCGCTTAATTTAGTTCGCATTATTTGAATCGCGCATCAGAGCATTTCATAGGCATGTGAACGTGGAGCGCTCCTGTCGCCACCTCGTATCAAAATAATGTGCAGACATTGCCGGTACACACTCATCGATCGATAAGTTGTCGCCCACTAAGGGTTTTTCGAAATTATTGCACACACACTGCACCAGGCATGCAGTGTTACGGGGTACCATTAATGCAGCAGCTCTTGAAAACAAGGTTGCACATATCCATATAGACATACAGTGGGGCATCTATTAGGAATTCTTTTTGTTTATGGTGTTTATTTTAGCGTGTCAGTGCATATATTTTGAAGGGAAATGAATTTGCGTCTCTCTCAGCCTATCTGAGGTCGATACTTCTAGAGTGGGCGCCCACACAGGTCGATGAATTACTCAAACTTGCTTTCTTGTATATTGAGAAGAACCGGGCACAAAATAGTATTTAGAAGATCCATCCTGAATTACTATGGCGGAGAACTGAGCATCCTGCAATACTTACGGCGCCAAAAAATAAGCATGGTTAAAAGTCGGCTGTAGGGTGACTTGGTTGTGGTGTTGCAAACGGAAAAACGAAATTCCGCTCCATGCGATTGACTTCGCTTATGCTGGTCGTGTGTCTTCAATACGCGCAAATAATATAAGTAATATTGTGAGCGCAACGCGTGAACTTTCACCTCTTTCATCTGTATAGATCCATCATCATTATCATCATCATCGCTGACTGCTGCTCGGAGCGTCGCGCGCTGTGTGCCAGCTGGTTCTGGAATAAAACAGACGTTTTGTGCAAGTGCTGTCTCACAAGTGGCGGAGGTGCGATTCGTATTCCCCACCTCTCGCTTTAGACCCGCCTACCGTTCTCCCTGGAGCTCCGTTCAGGCCTTCGCTTGCGTCCACGGTCCGGTGCTATGGATGAGGGCAACGTTGCTCGCTCACCCCCGGCGTCTCCTCCTCCTACGGCGGCTGCCCCTGCCTGGACTGTCACGAGCCGCCAGCGCGATCCCCAAATCTTTGCTGGCCTTCGCGGTGAAGATGTCGACGACTGGCTCGACAACTACAACAGGGTCAGTGCATTTAACCGCTGGGATGACGCTCATAAACTGCTAAACGTCGTCTTCTACTTGGCTGACGTCGCCAAAACATGGTTCCTCAATCACGAGAATGACATCGCTGACCGGCCTACATTCACGGACCAGCTAAAGAAAATTTTCGGCACTCCGGCTGGTCGCTCAGAGCCGGCAAAGAAAAAACTTGAAGCTCGTCTCCAGCAGCCCGGCGAGTCCTATACGTCGTATATCGAGGACGTTCTGGCCCTTTGTCGCCGTGTCGACGCTGCTATACCTGAATCTGAGCGTGTCCGCCACTTAATTAAGGGCATTAACACTGCTGCTATCAATGCCTTCGTGTTTAAAAACCCGTCGTCCGTATCTGACATCACATCCACATGTCAACGTCTGGATCAGCTACAGTCCTGCCGCCTCGTGCAAGACCCCAGTGATGGTGGCTCCCCCATAGATGGAAATTTGCGGTCCCTAATCCGCACCATGATCCGGGAGGAGCTCTACGGCCTCACCAACCCCTCTGCAGTATCTCCAACTATTCCGCCAGCAACGGTGCATTTGCGCAGCATCATCAAAGATGAACTGACGAATTTCAACTGCACTGTGGCACCTGCCCCACCTCCCATTGCCTCCCAACCTCCCTCGCCGCCTCCCAATGCCCCCCAACATTCCTTGCCAACCTATGCCGAGATTACTTCACGGCAACCCACTCCGCCTTCCCCGACTTGCTCTGCACCCGTGTGCGGTCACGTCGCTGCCATGGCACCATATCCTACAGCGCATCGTCCTGTTACAGCCTGGCGCCCCTCCCGCCCTGTGTGCTACTATTGTGGGATACGTGGCCACATTGCCCGTGCCTGTCGCCGCCGCCAACAAGACGAGCAACGGGGTTATGCTCCCTTTGAACGTGCCCGCGTGCGCCAGCCTGATGATTCTGCACTGCCCCACTCAGACTTTTACCGGCGTTCTTCCTCTCCTCGGAATTCCACGAATGTTTCACGGCCCTCGCGTCCTTCCCGACGCCGATCCCCTTCGCCTTTTCGCCGCACGTCACCGCTTCGTCCTGCCTCGCAACCCTTCCAACCTATAACGGAAAACTAACCGAAGGAGTTTTTGGAGGGAAAGCTGCTTCGAGTTCGAAATCTATAATTCGTCCTGGGCGACCGTCGAATATGTTAGTAGTGATTGTTGAAGGATTGTACGTTGAGGCCCTCATCGACACCGGCGCCGCTTATTCCGTCATGCATTTCTCTCTGTGTTCTCATCTGCGCAAAGTTATAACGCCATACATCGGTCCGCCACTTCGTGGATCTAATGGAACTCTTATGAAACCCACCGGCCAATGCACAGCACGTGTCCTCATCGATAACCAGCGGCATCATATTGAATTTATTGTGCTCCCCACGTGCGTTCATCTCATGATCTTGGGGTGGGATTTCTTATCGTCGGCGTCCGCCCTCATCTCTTGCCGTGAGCGCCTTATTCATCTTGCGGACCCCGATATATTACCGACTTCTGATTGTTCACCACCACACGTCTTCGCAGCAGTTGATTTCGTTTTGCCCACAGGACGCGAGCAGCTGATCATCGTGGCATTGGACTACCCTCTCGATGGCGAAGCCTTCGTTATGCCCGCTCCTCGGTGGACCTCCGACGGCCTAGCTCTTGCCTCGTGCCTCACCTCCTTCACCCGCGGTTGCGCGGTCGTTGCGGCCCTTAATACAACTCTCCAGCCGTTCTTACTGCCCAGAGGAGCCACAGTTGGGTTTATTTTTGACTGCGATCCCGTTCCCCTCAACACACTTTCCAGCGCACCACCGCCTCCTGCCAAGCCTCAATTTCCGACATCCTCTGCTCTCGCAGCCGCCATCAGCCCTGACCTTACATCCGAGCAGTCCACAGCTCTGCTAGACGTCCTCCTGCGGCACCGAGAGTCTTTTGATGTGTGCGCCTCAGAGTTGGGGAAGACCTCCGTCACCTCTCATCGCATAGAGACGGACGGCTCTGCTATTTTTCGACGAAGGCCGTATCGCGTTTCAGCAGCAGAACACAAAATCATTGAGGAGCAAGTTGCTGACATGCTTGCTCGAAATGTCATCCGACCATCCACGAGCTCTTGGTCCTCACCTGTGGTCCTCGTTCGCAAAAAAGATGGTTCAGTCCGCTTCTGCGTGGATTACCGGGCACTTAACAAGATCACGCGCAAGGATGTTTACCCTTTGCATCGTATTGATGACGCATTAGACTGTCTCCAAGGCGCTGAGTATTTCTCCAGTCTCGATCTCCGCTCGGGATACTGGCAAATTCCTATGCACGATGCAGACAAGGACAAGACTGCATTTTCTACCCCCGACGGTCTCTACGAATTTAACGTGATGCCTTTCGGACTCTGCAATGCGCCGGCCACCTTTGAGCGCATGATTGATACCGTGCTTCGCGGCATGAAATGGAAAACATGCCTATGTTATCTCGACGACATCATTGTCTTCTCGGCAAACTTCGCTCAGCACTTGCAGCGTCTCACTGATGTCCTCACGTCCCTTGTCCAGGCGGGGCTTCAGCTGAATACCAAGAAGTGCCACTTTGCCAGTAAGACCATCAAAGTACTCGGCCATGTCGTCTGTAAGGCAGGAATCCAGCCTTATCCCAACAAAATTACGACTGTCGTTAATTTTCCTCGGCCCCAACGTGAGAAAGATCTTCGCAACTTCCTTTGCTTAGCCTCCTACTTCCGCCGTTTTATTCGGAACTTTGCAACAATTGCTGCCCCGCTACACAAGCTCGTGTCTTCCAAGTGTTTTACACCTGGTCCATTGAATGTGAAGACGCCTTCAAAGCTCTCAAGCAGGCGCTCACTTCCACCCCTGTGCTTCGCCATTTTGACGCTGACGCGCCCACCATACTTCACACAGACGCCAGTGGCCACGGTATTGGCGCGGTTCTCTTTCAACGCAACGCAGTGTCTGAAGAGCAAGTCGTCGCATACGCCAGTCGTACGCTTACTGCAGCTGAGCGTAACTATACTATTACCGAGCAAGAGTGCCTCGCCGTTGTTTGGTCGGTTCAAAAATTTCGACCTTATTTGTATGGCCGCCACTTCACCATTGTCACCGACCATCACGCACTCTGTTGGCTGTCATCGCTGAAGAACTTATCGGGTCGGCTGGGTCGCTGGGTACTACGTCTTCAAGAATACACCTTCACCATCACTTATAAATCTGGGCGAAAACACCTCGACGCTGACGCCCTCTCCCGCTGCCCATTGCTACCTACTGACGCGGCCCCACATACGGTCTCCCCTCCCTGCTGCCATCCGAGTCAGCCTTCTGCTGGCCACCTGAATGTTGCACCCATCGCTATAGCTCCACTCGAGAACAATGCTGATTTCTCGTCCCTGCAGCTGACTGACCCTTACTGCCGCACAATCATCGCTCGCCTCCGTGGAGAATCAGTTGTCCCAAACAGTCGCTTGCGCCATCAGCTTCGTCGGTTGCGATTTCACCATGGAACACTTTACCGCGACGTTTATCACCCTACGGGTCAACGCTGGGTACCCGTTGCCCCTCGCTCCCATCGTTTTAAATCTATGGAGGCTTACCACGACGACCCCACTGCTGGACATCTAGGCCACTTTAAAACTTACGACCGTATCAAGAGCCGCTACTTGTGGCCTGGGCTTGTCGCCAAATACATTTCATCATGTCCGTCTTGCCAGCATCACAAGCGTTCAACATCCCCTCCTGCTGGCCTACTGCAACCTCTACCTTGCCCATCTGTGCCTTTTGACACGGTCGCCATTGACTTGTTTGGTCCTCTCCCTTTGACGTCAGACGGCAACCGTTTTTTTGTCACTGCCATCGACCATCTAACGCGGTACGCTGAAACCGCACCTCTTCGCTCCGGTGCCGCCTCTGAAGTCGCCGATTTTTTCCTGCGTGCGATAGTTTTGCGTCATGGTGCTCCTCGTATTCTCATTAGCGACCGTGGAAAGACATTTCTTTCTCAAGTCCTTGAGGAAGTACTGCGCACAGCCAACACCGTCCATAAGACTTCTTCTAGCTACCACCCTCAGACCAACGGAGTCATCGAGCGGTTTCATCGTACTTTGTCCGACATGATATCCATGTATATCGCTCCTGATCATCGCAACTGGGACAACGTTTTACCTTTCGTCACCTATGCCTACAATTCCGCTGTTCAGCGCACTACTGGTTATAGCCTTTTCTTTTTAGTTTATGGCCTTCAACCATCGACAGTACTGGACACTACTTTCTTCTCTGCTCCCTCTACGTCTGAATCTCTGGGCGAAGAGTTTGCCACTCGTATGGCCCAGTGTCGCCAACTTGCCCGTTTGAACACTGAAGATGCTCAACAAGAACGCAAAGCCCTGTATGATCAACGCCATCGAACGCCCTCCTTTTACCCCGGTGATGAAGTTCTCCTGTGGACACCAATCCGCATTCCTGGCCTGTGTGAGAAGTTTCTCCATCGTTACATTGGCCCTTATACAGTACTCCAACAAACGTCTCCGGTGAACTATCGCGTTATTCCCTCGCACACCGTCGCACATCGACGTCGTCGCTCCGAAGAGATCGTCCACGTCTCGCGCATGAAGCCCTATGCCCGTCGTCCCTCATCCCTGTAATCAGTGACCAGGGTGGCCGCTCTTTTTTCGGGGGGATTTGTGTGAGCGCAACGCGTGAACTTTCACCTCTTTCATCTGTGTAGATCCATCATAATTATCATCATCATCGCTGACTGCTGCTCGGAGTGTCGCGCGCTGTGTGCCAGCTGGTTCTGGAATAGAACATTTTGTCCAAGTGCTGTCTCACAATATATATATATATATATATATATATATATATATATATATATATATATATATATATATATATATATATATATATATATATATAGGCAGATAAATGAAGGGGAAATGAGGGTGCTCGTTATAATACATGAAGGAAAGAAGGCAAGAGTCGGCGAGGCCAAGGAAAGCATTGGGAATTATGTTTTATGTCTTTTTTTTTAATTTTTACTTGGATAATCACAGAAATGAGTAATGCAATCTGCTTAGGGGAAAGATAATTAAACACAAAGTAGAAGAAAAAACAACGTGCCGATGGTGGGGACCGAAACCACGACCTCCGAATATCGCGTCTAGTGCTCTTCCAACTGAGCTACATCGGCCGCTGTCCCCCCTGCTACTTGTTTGGGTATTTACGTTGTCTGTATACGAACCTTGAGAGTGTTCACCAGCGCCGCCATCAACTATAGCGACGGACGTGGAATGTATTGCGTTACCGCCATCATCACGTAGAACGTGATCAAGAGCGAGGGCGAAAGCTGTGCTAGAACCCTCTTGCGCTACCTATGGCTTCAAGACTGCCAGAACCGAGACCCCCGTTAGCTACAAGCAGATAAATGAAGGGGAAATGAGGATGCTCGGTATAATACATGAAGGAAAGAAGCCAACAGTCGGCGAGGCCAAGGAAAGCATTGGGGATTATGTTTTATGTCTTTTTTTTAATTTTTACTTGGATAATCACAAAAATGAGTAATGCAATCTGCTTAGGGAAAAGATAATTAAACACAAAGTAGAAGAAAAAACAACGTGACGATGGTGGGGACCGAAGCCACGACCTCCTAATGTCGCGTCCGGTGCTCTTACAACTGAGCTACATCGGCCGCTGTCCCCCCTGCTACTTGTTTGGGTATTTATGTTGTGTATACGAACCTTTAGAGTGTTCACCAGTGCCGCCCTCAACTATAGCGGCGGACGTGGTATGTCCTGTGTTACCGCCAGCGTCACGTAGAACGTGATCAAGAGCGATGGCGAAAGCTGTGCTAGAACCCTTTTACGCTACCTACTTCAAAACTGCCAGAACCGAGATCCCCGTAAGCTAAGCAGATTGCATTACTCATTTCTGTGATTATCCAAGTAAAACTTAAAAAAAAAAAACATAAAACATAATCCCCAATGCTTTTCTTGGCCTCGCCGACTGTTGGCTTCTTTCCTTCATGTATTATAACGAGCACCCTCATTTCCCCTTCATTTATCTGCTTGTAGCTTACGGTGGTGTCGGTTCTGGCAGTCTTGAAGCCATAGGTAGCGTAAGAGGGTTCTAGCACAGCTTTCGCCCTCGCTCTTGATCACGTTCTACGTGACGCTGGCGGTAACACAGGACATTCCACGGCCGCCGCTATAGTTGAGGGCGGCGCTGGTGAACACTCTCAAGGTTCGTATACAGACAACATAAGGGGGACAGCGGCCGATGTAGCTCAGTTGGAAGAGCACCGGACGCGATATTCGGAGGTCGTGGGTTCGGTCCCCACCATCGGCACGTTGTTTTTCTTATACTTTGTGTTTAATTATCTTTTTCCTAAGCAGATTGCATTACTCATTTCTGTGATTATCCAAGTAAAAATTGAAAAAAAGACATAAAACATAATCCCCAATGCTTTCCTTGGCCTCGCCGACTGTTGGCTTCTTTCCTTTATGTATTATAACGAGCACCCTCATTTCCCCTTCATTTATTTGCTTGTAGCTTACGGGGGTCTCGGTTCTGGCAGTCTTGAAGCCACAGGTAGCGTAAGAGGGTTCTAGCACAGCTTTCGCCCTCGCTCTTGATCACGTTCTACGTGACGCTGGCGGTAACACAGGACATTCCACGTCCGCCGCCATAGTTGAGGGCGGCGCTGGTGAACACTCTCAAGGTTCGTATACAGACAACATAAATACCCAAACAAGTAGCAGGGGGGACAGCGGCCGAAGTAGCTCAGTTGGAAGAGCACCGGACGCCATATTTGGAGGTCGTGGGTTCGGTCCCCACCATCGGCACGTTGTTTTTTCTTCTACTTTGTGTTTAATTATCTTTCCCCTAAGCAGATTGAATTACTCATTTCTGTGATTATCCAAGTAAAAATTAAAAAAAAGACATAAAACATAATCCCCAAAGCTTTCCTTGGCCTCGCCGACTGTTGGCTTCTTTAATTCCTATATATATATATATATATATATATATATATATATATATATAGAAAGAGAGAGAGAGAGAGAAAGAGGTAGAGAGAGACAGGTAAGTAAGTAGGTCAGCAGGCAGGCAGGTAGGTTTGCGGGGTTTAACGTTGCAAAGCGACTCGGGCTATGAGAGACGCCGTACTGGAGGACTCCGGAAATTACGACCACCGGGGTTTTTTTAACGTGCACTGACATCGCACAGTACACGGGTGCCTTGCTTATCGCCTCCATCGAAAAGCGGGCAACGAGGCAGCGATTCGATCCAGCATCCTTGGGAACAGTATTCGTTCGCCGTAAGCACTGCGCCATCCAGGCGAGATGCAATTGTCAGTTGACTTGCAAGTGGCATCAGGTCTGACTCTTCTTCGCGATTTCCTTGATAATTATTGAGCTCTTCTATATGATTAGGCTTAGCAGATGCATTGTGTACATGTCTAAGATGATCCAAGTAGTGTTCAGAAGGCTTTATACTGGTAAGCGAGGGGCGCGTTTTGCTGCGAGTCCCTGAGGCGAAAAATAAAAAAAAAAAACAACGGTTGACGCGCATGGCGCTGCTCTCGAAAACTGGAGAAGAAATGTTGGCTGTCTGCTTCAATTCGCGGCGTTGGAACGAAGCGCGTCGCAATGACCTTGAGCATAGCCGCAGTTGTCGTTGGAAAGAAAAAACGAATATTTCGGCTTGTTCTCGTAGTTATAGGTAAAAGAAAGTTAGAAATATGCCTAGGGACCAATCCGCGGGGAGATTCCCTCACACAGATGGCAACGCTCCACAAAAAAGAGGCCACGGACAAACAGCCTGAAATCGAACCACGTGTACGCATTGCTATCGCCATAAATAGTAAAGAATAAACAATCATCTGAAGCAGAGAAAACTGCACGACAATGTTTTTGTTTTCGTTGCACACTGTTCACTTGGCCTTAAGTGGTTTGCTAATGCGTTCGAATACTGCTCGAGAAAGAACTATAGATGTAAACCGAAGGAGGCCTTTCAGGCGATCCTTCCTTATGTCTTGTGCTTTGCTATTGGGAAATAAAGGTTGAGTTGATAAGCGGAGCTGCTTCGTGCGGCCGACGGCCTTTTGTCTTCATATCCATCTATTTTCCCGTCGCTGAGACACACTGACATATACACTGCTTTACAATGTGTGTTTCTGTTGAACACGGGGCTCATAGTAGTCTTTCCTTTTTTATTCGTTCACATTAGCACTTTCTATGCTGAAAACGAATAATAAGACAAAAAAAAAGAATATTGGCTGTGTTGCAATCGAGTGTGGAGATGATGGTGGTAGTTTATTTGACTAAACTTTAAATAAATTTAGTCGCTCCACGTAGGGCTATCGCACCTGACACATGCTTTTGTGCTTTAATTTATTTAGTTCTTAGTGTCTATCAAGGCTTAAATTTAAGTCAGGGTGGCGTAGGCTAAGGTGTCTGAGACCCCGACCAGTATTCAGTAAGAATCTGTGGCCTCCCGCACTCGAATATGTATCACTGAAGGAATTTGAATTAGGCAATAATTTTTAATTCTTGTTGAGAATGGTGGTCGAAATATTTATTTTCAATCGTTTGAAAAAATTCGCTATGTTTTAGTAAGAATCAATAACATGTTTTCTAAATCCTGAGATAGAGAAAAATAAAACATCGGCTGCGCTGCACTAAAGCTGGCAATGGTTGTACACACGTGCCAGCCCTCGTCGATTTCGTCGGTTTGCGCTGTTAAAGCAACGATATGTCAGTTGTTCCACGCTTATTAACTATCTTTCTATTTAAAACGTCGTTAGAATTCCCGCTACCCCTATATAGTGTACTCGACGTAGTGAAGGCGTAATTGCCGAATGGTTCGAGAGGTAGTCAGTAAGAGATGCAATCGCTGAATCTTTTAGTTGCTCGGCGGGAATGTCACTGACGTCGAGCGAAGATGCCACGGAGTGCAAGATGGTGAGGCTGGCAAGGTCGGCTGAAAGCGGCAAGCGAGACAGAGCGTCGGCGTCTTTGTGCTTGCCACCAGACCGGTGAATAACACCGATATCATATTCTTGCAGATGAAAAGCCCACCGTGGCAAGAGGCCGGAGGGGTCCTTTAGCAATGAGAGCCAGCAGAGGGCATGGTGTTTCGTGACTGCATCAAACTAACGGCCGTAAAGGTAAGCGTGAAACTTTGTGACTGCCCAGAAAATGGTCAAGTACTTCTTTTCCGCTACAGTCCAGCCTGCTTCGGCTTTCGAGAAAGTACGGCTGACGCAAGCTGCTACTTATTCACCGAAGCCAAAGGGGGCTGCGCAAGCACAGCGCCGAGGCCGATACCAATGACCTATGCGTGCGCCGGAGGGTCCAAAATGGCGCTGTGTGGGCGGGACTGTCAGGAGACGACGCAGTGTATTGTAGGCGTCATCGCATGCTGGTGACCACATTGAAAAAAGCAAAAAAAAAGAATAAAAAAAAAAAAGATTGCTTTTTTTAGAAAAAGCAATCTTTGCACTGCGTTTCTGCCGAGGAGCTGAGTTTGCGGGCCGACAATGGAAGTAATGTCCTGTATAAAACTCCGAACGTATAAGCACAGGCCCAAGAAACTCGTTACTTGCTTAATGGTAGTAGGTTTCGGAAGAACTATAACAGCTCGAAGATTGGCCAGATCAGGACGGATACCCTCCTTAGACACAACGTGTCCTTGGTTGGGGTGAGTGGACCAAATTGGAAGGTGTGCCTGGTCACATTTGGAGGTCCCCGTCTTGTTTGCCATAGTAACATTAAATTGGACAGATGTTCGCCCAAATCAGCCGAGGTCATATTTTGGCGGTGGGTGGGTAAAATTTAAGATGGCATTGGGGATCCCCGTTGTGCTCGCCGTAGGCAAATTATGTTGGATAGTTTTGGACCTAATCGACCGAAGCAAAATTTTATCTTTACCGTAATGCGTTTAAATTACCACATATCTGTGACCTCCTCAAATAGCCTACTGAATTAGAGCAATGGAGCACAAAATCAAATATCGGACAAAATTCTTGGTCTGTGGTGGTGAGGCTATGACTTCCTTCGCAATAAGAAAGAACGTTAACAAATGTGGTTACACAATAGTCTCTTCGAACATCATTAGCCAGATATCATTAGCTATGCACGGCTAGCCTGGCTCGTTCACAAATTAGCAGCAGCAATGAGCAACTAACCCGAGAAATCATTTGCGAGGTATTCCAAAATAAGTAAACAGCAAATGAAGACCTATATAGCCACCGCAATACAAGTCAGAGAGAAGCAATGTTCGATTAACCTGCATTCACCAGCGTTAAAACAATTGCGTAACAAAAAACAATGAAATTGATCTATATCATCATCTCACCAAGAAGCTTATCCGTTATTAGAATTACACAGGCAATTCGAGTCCGCTAGGATCTAAAAGCGTCTTGTGGCCATTACTCACTCGATCACTGCAGATCATGCTTCTTCAACCCCTAAGCAAGGATTCATTTGATTTCATAGGAACTTTCTAGGTCGGACTCAGCACGATGGCAATTGTAATCTGAATGCGAGACCGGACTCACGACTCAGATCATGATCTGAATGTGAGTCCGGATTCACTCACACTCAGATAATAATTTGGGAGTGAGTCCAGACTCTCGACTCAGTTCATGATCTGAGTGTGAGTCCGAACTCGCGGCTCAGATTACGTTCTGAGTGTGAGTCCGGACTCACTCACAAAAAATAATCATGATCTGAGTGTGAGTCCGGACTCACTCATGACTCAGACCATGATCTGAATGTGCATCCGGACTCACTCACTACTAAGATCGTGTTCTGAGTGTGAGGTGGAGTGAGCCCAAGTCAGTCGACTCGTGAGTGAGTCCGCCAACCTATGGGTCTGGGAGCTGTCAACAGCACTGTGGAACTCATGTCACTGGGACGGAGACAGCAGCAAGTATAACTCACCAGGCGGGGAGGTCGATTGTGACGCTTGAACAGTGTGTCCGTTCAAGTGAAAAACACCTAAAATGATGCACTAGGGAACGAAATACCAACGGCTCGCTTTCCAGGTATATGCAAGGCAACGTCATGAATTTGGTGAGCTGAGCAGCGCTCGCCTTAAGAGTGGCCTGCATATTTTCTGACGAAATTATCAATTTTTGAGCCGAACGTGTTGCAGCGGTAAGACAAAGTTCGTCTAGCGAAACTCATTATTCTTGCTGAGGTCCTTTATTGGTCAATCATACATACCTTGAAAAAAGCAATCTTTGCAGCGTCAAGACAAATTAAAAGCAATCTTCCAGCCACCTAGCGGCGAGTGGAACGATTACGTGCTCCGAAGATATTGTCACGTAGTGGTGACAAGGCCGTACACGCCAAAAGAAGACACAGGTGTGATGGTACTGAAATAACTCTTTATTGGGCTGACTTGCGCCCACAAAAGAACTATGCAACTTGGCGGCGGCGATAGCAACAAACGTGCTCGTCGGTCGTCTAACAAAGAATGCCCGTCACACTCGTCAACGCTCAATTTAAAGGCTGCACAGAACAATCTAGATAACGTCGCAAACAGCTACCAGCACGGGCTGGAAAATTGTGGAAAGACACTCGAGTGGCCGGAACCTTCGAAACAGATCTCGGTGCATCTTGCGCTACAACAAAACTGATAAAGGTGTGACTCGCGACATCGAGCATTAACAAACAAAAATTACGGAACTGATACGCGGTCCAGAATCAAAGATATAAGCCTGTATGCCGGTGGCTGTTACAAAACAACAAATACTGGATGGATGGATGGATGGATGGATGGATGGATGGAATATAGGAGCGTCCCCTTTGAAACGGGGTGGTAGCAGTAGCTACCATGCTCATTTTTCTCCCTATATCTTAATTACTGATTTAGAATGGTTAACTAAACCATCATTCTATTTCTTAAATTTTGTTCCTACATTACTAACATTATGTCACTTCTCTGCTTTTAAGCCACCAATCTTCCAGTCGTTTTTTGCTAGTTTCCACCGCCGGTTTATTCACCCGGCCAATGTTATCTCTAAATCCCAGACTTCAGGATCAGTGATTGCGCCTGCACCAACTTCCGGATGGATACCATTACATTCGAGTATAATATGGTCAATTGTTTCACTGGTGTTTCCACATACAGCACATGCGTCATCTCCATTGTTACATTTCTTTTTGTAGCTGCATGTTCTAAGGCACCCTGATCTAGCTTCAAAAAGTAGGGCACTGCTGCTTGAGTTATCAAAGAAATCTTCCTTCCTGATGGGCATTTTCCCCTTTCGGTATAATTCCACACTGTTTCTTTTCCATCGAATTTATCCAATTTTTACCTTCTGTGTTTTTCACCTGTTGCTTAATGCTCTTTATTTCTCCGTCCTTGTGACTAGCATACTTACTAGTTAGTTTCCTAGTTCTTTTCCTCCATTGTGAGTCCACGCTTTTTAGGTAGAGGTATTTAAATACTTTAGCTGCCCATCTGTTACTGTCCAATTTCATCAGGCGTTCCTCATATAATATTTTACTCTGAGCTTCCCGTACGTCGGAAGATGCCCAGCCCATATCGCCCTGTACCGCCTCATTTGTAGTTTTGCCGTGGGCACCTAGTGCTAATCGTCCAACGGATCTCTCATTATCATCATCATCAGCCTAACTATACCCACTGCAGGGCGAAGGCCTCTCCCATATTTCTCCACTTAACCCGGTTAACGGATCTCTGATTTATTACTAATGTCGACTGTACCTATGATTTTAGGCACAAAACCGCGTTTCCGAAAGTAAGTCCGGCCACCATAATTCCTTTCCAAATACCCCTCAAAACCTTATACCTATTGTATCCCCACAATGCCTTATGCTTCATTATCCCGGCATTCCTTCGCCATTTGGCCTTAAGTGATTGCTCATGCTTTCCAATGTATGCCAATCCTTCGTTTACCCATACCCCCAGATATTTATATTCAGCTACTCTATTATGACCTTGTATTTTAAGACCCTGATCAGTTGAGCCGTTGAAAATCATCAGACCCGACTTAACTGCGCTGAAACTGAAGCCTAGAGCGTCCCCTTCGTCTCCGCAATACCTAACTAGAGTTTGCAATTCTTGCAGAATCTCAGCTAGGAGCACAATATCGTCTCCATACATGAAACCGGGGAGGCGCTGCTCTACCGCCTTTCCACTTAATCAATATGACAGGTTAAAACCTAGGTTACTGTCTTGTATCCTCCGTTCCAGGTTTATCATATAAAGCTTGAACAGCACCGGTGATAGAGGACAGCCTTTTCCTAATCCTTTGCATACTTTGACATCCTCCGTACTTCTTATCCCTTCCCACGTAAATTCTATTTTGTTGTCCCGGTATATTTCCTGTAGGAACTTTATTATCTCATAACCGATACCTTCCTCTTTTAATATGTTCCACAGGAGTTCCCTGCTTACGTTATCGTACGCCCCGTTTATCTCCAGGAAGGCCAAATACAAAATTCTTTTTTCCACTCTATCATCTAAGCGCCTACCATTTTTAAAGCCGTTCTGAAGTTCTCCGAGTATCTTGTTGCTTTCAACCCATGCTTGCACCTTTAATTTCACCGCCTGCATGTCTAACCTGTAGATGTTATGGTAATCGGCCTGTAGGATTTTATGTGCATCCTGTCTCCCTTCCCTTTATAAATCAAATTCATTTTACTCTGCCGCCAGCTGTCCGGAATTTGCTTATTCGCTATGACTGTTTCCAGAGCTTTTAACGTTCCGTTACTTTTTGGACAGAGTTCATTATTCAGCTTGATCGGAATTCCATCTATTCCTGAAGATATGTTTTTAGGAATATTTTTTTCTGCCTTTTTCCAGTTTAGATTGGTCAGTTCTAAGCTGCTTTGTATTCTGCTACCTTGTGTTGCTTCCTGATTTGCGGAGATTGCCCTATCGTCGCTCTTAAATGACTCGGCTATAACTGATGTAATGTAGTTCAATGCGTTATGTCCCTTTAAAAAATTTCCCTCGTTATCTTGAATCCGATCCTGTTTTCTTTGATTCTTCTTCCCCAGCCAGTTTGGTTCCAGAATCTTCTTGCTCCGCCTCTAGAGGCATCGTGTATATCAGCCATCCAGCGATCGGTGGACTGTCTTATTTTACTTTGGACGAGGGCCTGCACTTAAAGTTTCTTTCGTCGATATGATTACCATTTTTGGTCGATTTCCTCCTTTCTTTGCCATTCGGTGTTCCCTTGAAGCAGCCCGTCGTTGTTCAATCGCTTCCCTGATTTCCTTATTCCACCAGCTCCGTGGCTTCCTCTTTCCATTCCAGCGGCTTGCTACTTTAACCTCCTGAATTTTCCTTGTTATCAGTAGTTGTACCTGTTCATAATTCCAATCTTCCATGGGGCTTTTCTCTATTACTTCCTCTATGTCTGCTGCTATCTGCGCTATTTGATCGTCGTTTAAAAACTGCGTTTACGTTTTGTCTAAGTTCCATTTTTCTTTTCATCAAGGGCCCCATCTGCAGACTAATGTGTTTATGATCACTTCCCAGACTACACTCCCGTTCTTCGTCTATTTCCATTTTTGTGACCATGCTATAAATTTCCTGCGACATTAGACAATAGTCAATGGTCGTCTGCCTGTTGCGGAATTCCCACGTGATTTGGCCTTCACAGTTTGTTTCTCTATTTACTATAACTAGATCGTGTCGCTCACAGAAATCTAGCATTAGCTTGGCGTTACAATCCGTGTATCCATCCAGATCGTCGATGTGGCCGTTCATGTCCCCCAGTAGAATAATATTGGCCCCGTTTCCAAACTTGCTTATATCGTCACTGAGACATTCAACAAGATCCCTGTTTTCTTGCCTGCATTGATATCCTGTTCCTAAATAAACTACGCCTAGACATGTCCTTATGCCGGGAATTGTTCCTGAAACCCAGATATGTTCTTTACAAGATGATTTAATTCTTTGCCAATTGGTTCCCTGGTGTATCAACTACCTACCCCTCCACCTTTTTTTTTCCGTTCTCGTTCTGTTGCACCCTTCCCAGACGTAGCCTTCTATAAACGGCGGATCTTCTAGATCCCTGAGATGAGTCTCGCAAAGAGCGTACACACCTATTTTGTCCTCCTTCAACTGCTGTTCTATCTCTAGCCATTTCGCTCTTTTTCTGCCTCCTTGCATGTTTATGTAGCTGATCCTAGTGTTAAATTTTTTTTTTGTACTTTTCTTTCTCGACCTACTCTTTGCCATTTTTGGGGGCTCAGCCTCCATTATTACACTTTATTCTGCTTCACTTCTAACTACCTCTGTGCACGGAGTTCTCGCGGACCCCCTAAAAAAGCTACAGCCCTGCCTGCCAGGCGCCAGCCGATCTCTGCTCCCACCCTCCTGTTAAAATGAATGCCATCTCGCTGAAAAACCCTACCAAAACCTGCTTTATGCACCTCCCTGTTAGCCTCAACCACTTCGAAATGCTTCTGCAGGCTTAACTTTCTTATGTCCTCATTAACTGTGACCACGTCTTTTTCCATCTTTCCGTTCAAACCTAGCACCTCTGGTACTGTGCATACAACTATCTGCGTCTGCTGTGATATCTCCCTGATCTCGTCAACTCCCTTAGCTAAACTTTCCACCACTCCTGCAGCGCCACCATTTAGGACATCGTTTAGCACCGCGGCTACTATTACCATACTGCGCTCTGCGGAATTCTTCAACAGCCTATTTTTACTCTCTTTTAACACTGCCCTCATTGTTCTCCCTGGGAAGGCTCCAACCAACACTCTCTTATAACACCTTACACGTTCCAAGATATCTCGCTTGCACCTGTTCATGTTAGAATCTCCGGCGATAAGCACCTGGGCCTTCTCTCTCCCTCTCCCAACTGTTGGCTCCTGCTTTCGGTTATCTGTGTCCTTATCTCTCGGATTTTCATTCTTCCTTACTTCTTCCTTTTTTTTCCGGCGTCTTAGCTGCTTCTAAATAACTCTGACGGTTCGGATACGCCTGACCTACTTTGCTTATGCCTTCCATGCCAGAGCTGGCCCCAGCCACGTGGCCCGCATTGGAATGTTCGTCCTCGTTGGTTCCAAGGATAAAGTCGGCCCCCTTTTTTTCAGTTTGAGTAAGCTGTCCAAACAGTTTCTGATTTTCCACTCTTAACAAACGTACTTCATTTTCTAAATCATCCACACGCGACACTAAACTGCCCCTTTCTTGATCAAATCTATCTAGACGCGCACTCAGTACGCGTACAAAAAGTCGCTGCCTTCCGCTTCACCTACAGAGTCAAAACGCGTTTCCTTGAGAATAACCTGCGCCTCACACTGAATACACTTTACCTTCTTTTGATTGCACATCTTAAGCGCTCATCGAGTGAACTATATCTATTAAGAATTCTCAGAATATACAAATTGCCAAAAGAAGACACAAGAAACGACTAGCAAACACGCGTTAAAAACCAATTCTGCGAATGCCAATAGCCTAGAAAAAAAATATTTATCTAAACAGGATAGCTAAACAATGAACGCCAAGAAAACCTAGCTGCAGGCACGAAAAAAACCAAGCCGCTAGGACCACGAGCTAAAATCTATTCTTTAGGCTGCACCTAACCTAACTAGCTGAAAACGAAATAAAGTTAATAAAAGAAAGAAGTCATCTATTTGACGCTTCGGAAGCTCCCGCTGTCGCCAGTCCGTCCGTTTCCGGTAGCCAAGTGCAATCGGAGGAGCGATGGAACACGCATCCGCACCACACGGCTGTCAACTGTCAACTGTTTTGAAGGTTTCGCGGCAATATAGTTGTGGCAGTGCGCTCCCACAACTGACGAATATCTGTGGCTTTCACAGCAGCAAAGACGAGTACCATTCACACTCCTCTATTGCTTTTGGAGCGCAGTTAGCTCTTATGGAATGGCTGCCAGTTTTCCACCAGGCTGAAGTTTTCTTTTTATATGTGTACATGTTGCGTGCGTGCGAAGTGTGCTATGGAAATTTTACTGTGGCTATGGACATTTTTGTTAATCATGGTAACTGTTTATTCATTCTGTTCCATGAACGGTACGTTTCATGGGTGTATAAAAGTCAGTCATTCCTGAATAAAATTGTTAGTCAACGCCGTGCTGTCTCCCCTCTACCTTAACTGTGCGTAACTAAAAATAAAGAAAAAAAGGACCGGTGTTATCTGCTAATCGACACTCGTAGGTAAGGTAAAAGTATACATTTTTGAAGAAAACGTTTCTCCACCTTGGGGGCTTCAGGTTAAACTTTTTGCGCTTTCCACTTTAACAGGGGGCAGTCAGTGAGTCACTGATCGGTTTTATGAATGCCCCTTCAACTGATTCACACCCTTGATTCGTAATCATGCGATATTGTGCACTCGTACGTGCGCTGTAATTTTGTTGCCATTTCGAAGCACTTATTTTTCAAGACTATTTCCTGGGAACTTCCGGCACCCTGAAGAATTATCAGTCGTGTGTGGTAACAGTAGCAAAATACAGATTGTCTGACTACCACACAAGACGTAAAGCTTTCCTGGATAAAAGCTTCGCGTAAAGTGACGTGGGTTTTTTGCCGTAGCGCACAATAGGCTTTGGTAATTTGCTTCGTGCTAGATAATTCTTTTTAAGTGTAGATTTATGCATGTGAACAGGATCCGTGGAACGCTAGAGCATTAGCGCTAATCACCTTGTGAAAAATTGCAGCTATTGCTCAGCGAAGCATTGCCCCCATCGTTCATTCAAATCCGAGTCACACAACCATTTGTCCGCCACCCTACAATTAACAAGAGATTATTTATCGATATCATTTCACTGTTTATAACGCGGTAATGTTTCTTAATGCTTATTTTAGAGAGCTTTTACTCTGAATATGTAAAAGCGTGCTACAAGCTTCTATCATACAACAGTGCTGCACTAGAAGTAATTTGCCT
Organism: Amblyomma maculatum; assembly: GCF_055883805.1. Classification (NCBI taxonomy): domain Eukaryota; kingdom Metazoa; phylum Arthropoda; class Arachnida; order Ixodida; family Ixodidae; genus Amblyomma; species Amblyomma maculatum. The sequence continues at coordinate 66,492,958 of NC_139348.1, read as the reverse complement.
CTATAGCGTGAGCCTTATCTTCCGCCCACGATTTCACATGCATGGCTAAAAACCGAGTTTTTTAAAGCCAGTCTGGCGACAGAAGTAGCCCACTCGATCAGGAGTGTTGGATGTGCAAAAGCAGCGCAAAATGTATTCGGAGAAGCTGCTACCGGAAGTGTAATTCAAGAGAGGCACGCGGCTTTTGAAGTGAAATCTTTATTTAGGAGGTGCAAGCAAACATTTGGAGAGCAGAACGGTTCTTCACGCAGCGGCAGCAGACAGCAAGCCTGTATGAGAACGGCGCCATGCAAAACGAAACGCGGGTGTCCCGCTCCTATATGCATGATGACGTCAGGAAACATCACTGACCGCTCAGACAAGCGCTGGTTCGAGATGCGCAACTTGAAATCATGATTTAAGCACTCACGCCCGGAACTTCTACTGTTGCTACTTTCTACATTCTTTCGAACAAAGCTTTACGCGAAAATTACACCCCTTTAGAATGAGAATATCAGTGGAAAAACTTTCGAAAACGCTGATGGTCAACAGTCAAAATAACGTCTAACGCACTTTTTTTTTTGTGCCTGATTTCCCTGTGTGCAGAAAAGCGAGAAAAACAACCACCGACAGAAGCGCAGGTGTACGTAAGCACCAGAATACAAAGTTCTTGTTTGTTACATGGTTTAACATGATGACTGAGCATCCGGAAACACGATTGTCAGTGCAAAAACCTTGCTCCAACGCTTATGTCAAAGAGGCAAAATAGGAACTTTTAGACAACATAATAAGAGTTTTTTGTGCGCAAAATTCTACATATACACAGAGCCCAGCACATCAGAACAAATTATTATCAAAAAGGCTTTTAAGTACAGTACTCGGGACGTGTGTCTAGAGCGTTTGAACGGGCTATTTGGGGCTGCATGCGCGACACCTGCATTTAACATCTGGTTCGAAATAGCTTGCGAGCTTGCGACTGATATTGATTACACCTTCGGCTGCTTTATTGCAGTTTCTTTTCAAATTCGTCAGCAGGGAAAGCGAGGCAACCAGATAACACGTCTGGTCACGCTGCACTGGTAAGACCATCACGACAAAGTGGAGAATTTGCGATGCGCATACACATTACTCCGCGTTTGCGGTAGCCAGACATGTGTTTTTGTGCCAGGTATAATTTTGAAAATGCTGCGAATGAGTCCCAACAAATTCTCCACGCTTGACTCTGCAAGAATAGAAAGCAATCTGTCTAATGGGACGAATGATATGAGGTAAATGCGCAGCGGCATGGCTGCGGTGCGACGGTTCAATGAATCCTGCAGGCCGAAGAGCAAGCCACTTAGGTGATGCCGAGCGACAAATGTCTAGAACAACGACCAAGCTAAAGACGACAATAAATAGTGGCAAGTTCAGATGTGGACGCGCTTTTTTCGCCAGCTATATTGGCGACTAACTACAGCTGGGGCATCTTTTCTCGATCACCTCCCGACGCAAGCCTCATGATGGGGAGGGGTAAGGAACAACAATATACTTTCGAGCCTATTGGGTCTAAAACTGATGTCATTGCGCCATAGTTCCAGCATGCAAAAACTTCTGACTAGCGATATCTCGACTTAGAATTCTCATCATGCTGCGCTTAACCGACGAAAGTTTGCGATCGTGGCAGTGAAAGGGCAAGGCGATAGGGCCGTCTAAAATATTGTAACGTAACGTTACAGAGAAGGCTCTCTGGCACTCTGGCACCGAAGAACACCAATAGCCAGTCAAGGCAGCACAAAAGCGCAGCAACGTATTGCTTCGTCGTCTTTTCCGAATCGCCCGTTCCAATCTTCGTCGTCTATGAATGGCATGTGTCATTGCCCCCCTTCTTGGCAGCATCGCCTCGATGCTGCAAATGCTGCTTGATGCGATGAGCTGACATAGTATGCTAGTTTGGTATGGGATACCACAGCACAAAACGGGGCGCCATCAGTCTGAAGATTAGTCAGCGGGGCGATCGTGGTAGGGTTTCATCCGGACGACGTGCACAACATCAGTGAACTGGCGTCGTCTGCGGCTTGAGGGATCTTGGGTCGCGGATTCAACTTCATAAGTAACGTCGCTGAGGCGGCGAAGGACACGGTATGGGCCGAAGTACCGACGCAGTAATTTTTCAGAGAGTCCACGATGACGAACGGGCGTCCAAATCCAGACATAGTCTCCAGGCTCGTAGGCAGCGAAGCGCCGTCCCTTGTTGTAACGATCAGCGTCTAGTTGCTGTTGTAGGTATATGCGCTGTCTTGCCAGCTGCCGCGCTTCTTCCGCACGCTGAGTAAAACTAGCAATGACCAGGTCAAGCTCATGTTCGTCGTCGATGTATACGGGCAGCATTGTATCCAGTGGAGTGGTCACTCGACGGCCGAAGACAAGCTCGAAGGGTGTGAGCCGCGTCGTCTCCTGAAGTGCCGTATTATATGCGAACGTGGCATATGGGAGGATTTGATCTCAGGTCTTATGCTCTATATCCACGTACATAGACAGCATGTCGGCCAGAGTTCTGTTTAGCCGTTCCACCAAGCCATTAGTTTGCGGGTGGTATGCCGTGGCCCGTCTATGGCTAGTATGTGTAAGGTTCAACACAGCCTTAGTCAGGCGGGCCGTAAAAGCTGCCCCGCGGTCGGTAATGATAACAGCCGGAGCGCCATGACGCAACACGATGTCGTGGACAAAAAACTCGGCTACTTCGGTGGCAGTTCCATTTGTGAGCGACGCGGTTTCAGCATATCGGGTCAAGTAGTCTGTCGCGACAACAATCCAACGCTTTCCATTAGTTGACTTCGGGAAAGGACCAAGAAGATCCATTCCCACTTGTTGGAATGGAGTTTGCGGTGGAGCGATCGGCTGAAGAAATCCAGCTGGTTTCACGGGTGGAGTCTTTCGGCGTTGACAGTCACGGCAGGTTTTAACGTAGGATCGTACTGAAGGTAATAATTTCGGCCAATAGTATTTATCCCGAATTCTTGCAAGCGTACGATTAACTTCCAAGTGGCCGGCGGACGGTTCGTCGTGACAAGCGCTCAAGATGTCAGGCCGTAGGTGCGTAGGTACTACAAGTAGAAATGTCTCTCTTGATCTTTCAAAATTGCGCTTGTAGAGAACTCCACTTCGTAAAGCGTATGACTGCAAGCCACGACGAAAAACAAGCGGTACTCTACCACCGCGTCCTTCCAGATAATCGATGAGCGGCGCCAGCTCCGGGTCCTTGCGTTGAAGGTCAGCCATATGGGATTGAGTAATGGCCCCAATAAAGAGAAACTCGTCGGCGTTTTCTACTGCGGTGGAGTCCAATGGCGCGCGTGACAAGCAATCCGCATCTTGGTGTTTATGTCCCGACTTATAGACAACAGTAACGTCATACTCTTGAAGACGGAGGCTCCAACGAGCTAAGCGTCCAGACGGGTCTTTAAGGCTTGCCAGCCAGCACAAGGAATGATGGTCGCTGACAACACGGAAGGGTCGTCCGTACAAATATGGTCGAAACTTGCTGATGGCCCAGATTACCGCAAGGCACTCCTTCTCCGTTGTCGAATAGTTCGCCTCTGACCGTGAGAGTGTTCGGCTCGCGTAGGCGATAACCCGTTCTACTCCGCCTTGCCACTGAATGAGTACCGCGCCGAGGCCAACGTTGCTGGCATCAGTATGTACGTCTGTGGCGGCGTCTTCATCGAAATGGGCGAGTATTGGGGGTTTGTGTAGGCGGCTTCTAAGCTCCTGGAAGGCTTGCTCTTGATCGTCTCCCCACAGGAAGGGTATGTCATCTCTGGTTAGTGCTGTCAGTGGTTCAGCTATCTTAGAAAAATCTTGGACGAAGCGTCGATAGTACGAACAAAGACCTAGAAATCGTCGAAGTGCCTTTGTGTCGGTAGGGTGTGGAAAATTTGACACTGCGGTAGTCTTCTCGGGATCAGGGAGAACGCCCTGTGCACTGACAACATGGCCGAGGAAGCGTAGTTCTTTGAAAGCAAAGTGGCATTTCTCAGGCTTGATCGTTAGTTGCGCGCCTTTGAGTGCTTGAAGCACGATGCGCAACCTGTCCAAGTGTTGCTCGAAAGTAGGCGAGAAAATAACAACATCATCTAAGTACACCAAGCACGACTGCCACTTGAGACCTGATAAAACCGTGTCCATCATACTTTGGAACGTGGCCGGTGCAGAGCAAAGACCGAACGGAAGCACCTTAAACTCGTATAGGCCGTCGGGCGTCACAAATGCAGTCTTCTCTCTGTCTCTCTGATCCACTTCAATTTGCCAGTATCCGCTTTTGAGGTCTAATGAGGAGAAGTACCTGGCATCGCGTAGTCGGTCGAGGGCATCATCAATCCTGGGCAGCGGATAGACGTCCTTTTTGGTCACGTTATTTAACTTTCGGTAATCGACACATAATCTCAAGGTGCCATCTTTCTTTTTGACAAGGACCACTGGCGACGCCCATGGGCTCGTCGAAGGCTGGATCACGTCGTCAGCAAGCATTTCATCCACTTGCGTTTTAATGGCGTCACGTTCCTTAGGAGAAACCCGGTACGGGCGCTGGCATACCGGTAACGTGGTCTCATCGGTGATGATGCGGTGCTTGGCGACAGGAGTACGACCGACCTTCGAGCCTGTGGCGAAGCAGTCTGCGAAATCGCTCAGAAGAGCCGAGAGAAGATTCCTTTGATCGGGCCTCAAGTCGGGGCTAATTTTAACGGTTTGCAGAGCATGACAGGGTGCGGCCTCTTCTTTAGGGTTCGTTCCGGCGGTGCATAAATGAGGTAAGGCAGTAACATCGTGAAGGACGGCAACAGCCGTGTCCTTGGCGAGATGCCGCATCTCCTTAGCAAAATTTGTCAGGAGGACAGTAGCACAACTGTTCTGGAGTTGTACGAGTCCTCGAGCAACGGCTAATTCCTTCTCGAGTAGTAGCGGAAGGTGCCCATCCGCGATGCCCTCATAATCGTGGAACAAATCATGCTTTACAAGAACCAGCACACTAGAACGTGCCGGAACCCTCACGTCATCGTCAACTATACGCAAAACGTTCAGACCCGGATCTTCGTTTTCAATGCGCGCCACGGCTCGTTTCGTCGAAAAGGAAACACGCGCTTCTTTCAGGTCAATGACAGCGCCGTTGGTCTGCAGGAAGTCTAGACCAAGGATCAAGTCTTTCGAACACTCAGGAAGCACGATAAATTCTCCGACATATACAAAACCACGGATGCCGACCCGCGCTGTGCACTTGCCTGCAGGTTCAATCAAATGACTTCCCGCCGTACGAATTTTCGGGCCGGACCAATTTGTCAAAACTTTCTTCAATTCTCGGGCGAGACCACGGCTCATTACAGAATAATCGGCACCAGTGTCGAGTAACGCGGTGACATCCACTCCATCAATCGTTACACACAAATCGGAGGTAGTATGCCGGATGCTGTCGCTACCTGACACAAGTGAAATCTCGTCGGGTCGGCCTGACGATGACGGAGGATCTTCATATTTCCCGACATCAGCGACCCTGCCTCCGAAGGCCGCTGGTATTAGTTTTCCCGACCAGGGTTGGGAGAGCGGCGTCGGGAAGAGTGGGGACTTGTCGAACGGTTGCTCGTCGGGGACGTAGACCGCTGCTCTTGGTAACCGGGTGTGACGGGGTACTGTCGCGCTGCAAGGTCGCTTGCAATCTCAGTAGGCCGTTCTGCATTCCGAGGGTAGGGGCCCTCCGAGGCGAAACCCCGCATGTTGACGCGGCGGTACGGGCACGCCCGGTAAAGGTGACCGGCTTCACCGCAATGATAGCACAGGGGCCGACGATCCCGGGGCTGCCATACTTGACTTTTACGGGATGGCTGGTAGATTGGTGGAGGGGAGTAGCAAGGCTGCATGCGGCTCCATGCGAGGTGCTCCATGCGGGGACCCTGCGGCTCCATTGCTGGAGCTGCAGCGTAGATATTATGGTCTGGCGGGGGAGCCTTACTCAGGACGGACGCGTAGGTGGGCCTCGCGTCAAACGTCTGGTGAGGAACGCGCTGCTGGGGAACAACGTCAGCAACTTGCTGAGCTGCCATACGCACCTCGTCCCGGACGACTTCAGCCAATGAAGGAAAAGATGCTGTGTTGCAAGGCATCCGGAGCGCTTGCAGTTCCTCCCGCACGACAGAACGGATGAGATTGCTTAGTGAGTCCATGTCACTGCCGACATGTACAGGGGGTGCGTCAGACCTAATGATGTTCACGTCACGGTTGTACTGACGGGCTCAGTGTTGCAGCGTTGTCTCCATGGTCGCTGCCTCGCTGAGAAACTCCGCCACAGTGCGTGGTGGACTGCGCACCAGTCCCGCGAAAAGTTCTTGTTTAACGCCCCGCATCAGGTGACGCAGTTTCTTATCTTCTGGCATTTGTGGGTCTGCACGGTTGAAAAGGCGTGTCATGTCCTCAAAGAACATACGCACGCTCTCGTTCTGGCGCTGAATGCGCGAGTGTAGCGCAGCTTCTGCTCGCTCCCGGCGGTCGGCGCTAGGAAACGTGGCTTTGAAATCACGACAGAAGGCTGCCCAGGATGGGAAGGAAGCCTCATGGTTTTCAAACCATGTCCGTGCAGACTCTTCAAGAGCGAAGTACACGTTGTGGAGCCACCCGTTGTAACGAGCAACTCGCTCGTAGTTCTCAAGCCAGTCCTCGCCGTCCTCGAACACGTCGCCATGAAAAGAGGGGGGTGTTCGCGGCTGATGACACAGAATGTGGGGCCGTCTGAGGGTGCGTCGTCCTGGTAGCGGCCGGAAGGGGTCCGAATTCAGGGGGCTCTCCAAGTAGGCGGCGGCCGAGGCGTTGATGTACGGGGGTAAGCTCCGTATTGACCGGTTGATTATGCAGGACTGGATCGATACCTGGCTATTCCTCCACCAGATTTGTAACGTAACGTTACAGAGAAGGCTCTCTGGCACTCTGGCACCGAAGAACACCAATAGCCAGTCAAGGCAGCACAAAAGCGCAGCACCGTATTGCTTCGTCGTCTTTTCCGAATCGCCCGTTCCAATCTTCGTCGTCTATGAATGGCATGTGTCAATATGTGCGAACACGGCTCACAAGAGCCGTGTTCGCACATATTGACACATGCCAGGAAATAAAGAAAAAAAAAAGTGCGAACACGGCTCAGCGCGGTCCGGGAAGCCTATCCGGTGCGGCGACGCATCGAAGCAAATTCGCACAGGCTCACAGAATCCCGGCAACGGTGCTTCGTGTCGTCCGCTACAACGCGGAGGTGCAGCACGCTCTCTTTTTTGAAAGGCCACCTAACTGTCCGTCGGCAGCGGCCAAACGCGCCGAATTGGTGTTGTCTCTCTTCACACACTGCAGCGTGCTGTTCTGTCCCGTGGAAGGGTATATACTGGTGGACCATGCTGCCACGGGCACAGCTATCTCTTATCTGCTTGCAGGGCTGATAATCTCCTCCAAATGAGGGCCACGCTAAGCCGCTGGTCTGTCCTAGTAAGTGTATCTCAGACGATTTGTGAATGCTCGATCCATTACACATTCGAAATGTTCATCTGACAAATGACATGCTATCAGTTTTAAAAGTAGAGACGCCAGTTATTTCTTTTTTGCCTATTATATACGCTGTCTCAGCGATAAAAACAATGGAGCAATGGAAGCATGCTGGTGCGCTTCCACGCTGCAACAGACGCCACGAAACGCCATCTGCAGACCCCTGTGCGTCTGCGCGAATTTCCCTCTATGCGCGGCCTTCTGGATGAACTGACGTTCCGTGGAGCGCGGCCATGTTGCGCCGAGTTCGAGCCTTTCTGACGGCCTTGTACAGTTAACGTGATCATTAAATGTTGCGGTGCATGTTCACTTCAAATCTGCCTCAAACCGGGTGTTATTGGTATGCGTCGCGCGTGCAGCCAGACGCGGCTCCTATGAACGATCAAGACAGATGTGCTGATGACTGTACCAGGATATAACATTCATGCTAAAGCCCAGTTTATATGAGCACTCCGCACCAAAGATATGTCAAGGACAAATTGGTAAGGCATTGTGCGCGCAAACATAAATGAACTTTATGAAAAAACCTTCAATGCACTGTTCATTCTTAAGAATGATAGTATGCTTCAAGTTGCACGTGAGAGGAAAGAACTATCAGAAATTGGTGCGCAGCGGAAGAATAAACAACACGATATATACTTCCTGCTTATACCGCATTTTATAAGGTCACTACACACACGACTAGAGAAAGAAGATGCAAAAAGACTTCGCAACGCGCACACAAGTTAGTAAAATCCGCCTTTTTATTAAACATGTATTCCATTTGTTTTGTTTCTGTATTATGTTAGGCACGTAAGAAGCGTTGCACATGAACCGAAAAAGTGATCGCCAACAGAATATCAAGCGTGCACTGTGCATTACGACTCCTCTCCTAGGGGGGTCATAAAGTAGAGAGAAACTAGGAAATGCTTGTACATGATCAAAGAGGAAATCGAACCAAGCCAAAAACAAATTGCGCGTCGGTTATTGTTACTTCAAAACGGCGAAATCGCGTTCACAATTGAAAATACTTCAACATGAACACCTTAGTTATACTGCAGTATAAGCCTTTCTCATCCAATTTCAAGGCGAATTGCGGTATTTCAATAAAGAAAAACAAAATACTAAACACAGGTGGTTCCTAACTGTAAGAGAAAAACAAAAATGGACAATTAGCAAACCTCTTGAATTTCCTTTTTCGACAACTATGTTCGGCAACTGATGTCACCAAGGAGATCAATCTACGGTGAAGACTACGCCACATCGGGTTTTGAAAGAAAGAAAATTTATTGTAACGCTGGTCTACCCCAACATTCGGGCTATGCTTTAACTGAAACCGTAAATATACCTATAGACAAAAATGAAGCTCAATGCAGACATAAAATTCTTAGTTGACATGATGCATGACTGCGCCACCAAATTCGAACTCTCACCCGTCTCTGCGGTAATATAGACAACTGCATTCTCCTCCGCTCTCTCAGATATAACGGCTACCCTCTTACCAATCAACTTACAGCCACCTGAAAAGCAATCGGACTCAACGTTAGGCACCCTATCACATTATCGAATTTCGAGAAGCTTTTACTGAAACCAATGAGCTGACATCAATGTTTCACCGACATTTCTGCGTGTTTAGATTCTTCGGTTCCGGAGATGATAGAGAAAAATCAATGGAGTTTTTATAGCTGCACAATTGAAGATGCGGGGCTTTTCTTTTTTATGCAATATAGGTGGTCTGCACATACGTCACAGTGATGACCATTTGTGGTAAACGTAGCACTGTCAAACTCTAAAGGCATATATAATCGCCTCTTCCACAGGTGCCCCGGCTCACACTCTGACGCTGCGCTCTCCGCAACAAACTGGCACCCGCGGCGTCACTTGAATACCTCCTATAGTGCTATGACATTATCCACTCCACGAATTCGGACTCCCCACTGCTGAGAAAAGTCTAGTTGTGATTTATGGTTGGCAATATTGTTGGAAACAGCGCTGAGAAAAGGCGAAAGTAAAAAAAAGGCTTTAGTGGGTCGCTCTACTAGCCGCAATCACGGATTTCGCCGATCTGTTGGAAGTAGGCTTCCTATATTCTCCTTATTTCACTTTACGTGAACTTGAAACGCGAAGGAGAAGTCGAACGAAATGGTTCCAGTTTTTAGCCGCTGGCGGCCGTCTATCTCAGGCATGGGCATATCTCGGCCGACCGGAACAGTCGCCCACTCATATGCACCAAAACAAGCCGAGTGAAGCAGCGATCGATATGATTCTCGATCATTACCGCTAGAAATATGGCTTGTTTATTTTCCTTGTTGCCTAAACTGATTAGTAATACTGTAACGAGTCATATAGTGAAACGACCTGGTAGCGAATGATCGCCGGCGATAAGAGCCACTTTCCTTGTGTATCAACCATCTTTACCCATTGTTACGGGGCGTCTAATTGAAATCAGCGGAGTAAGCTGAAATACTCGCCAGCCGAGCACCTGTGAAAGTGGCCGCGTTGATTGGAGACGGTCAGCGAACTTTACTTGTTCAACCACAGCTATTGGAAATGATGTTTGGTGCGTTTATTGCCGCGTTGCTGTACGAGCGACGACCATCATCCGGTCCCCATTCAGAACTCGGCTCCGAACAAGTCGTGCACTTCATTGTAGTACTGACTCTTTTCCTGTTTTGGGTTTGTTCCATTCCTCAGTTTATCTATTTACGAATACCTCAAAAGCCGCATATAAGGGGTATTAGTTGATACAATGGCCCATTTAGAATATAAAACTCTAAACGGATGATCAGAATAATGGTTTGGTTTGTGGGGTTTAACTTCCCAAAGCGACTCAGGCTATGCGTGACGCCATTGTGGAGGACCCTGGAAATTTCGACCACATGGGGTTCTTTGATGTGCACTGAATCACATAGTACACTGGCGCCTTGCTTTTCGCCCCCGGCGAAAAGCGGCGGCCGAGGACGGCATTCGATCCCGCATCCTTGGAAACAGTAGTCGAGCGTCATAAGCACTGCGCCACCCCGGCGGCTCATCATCATAATAATGATGATTCCGTTCGGTCGACGATGGAATATGACAGGCCATTCTAATACTCACTGACTGAGCGAAGACGGATGCCAAGGTGTCCTGGCAAGGGCAGCATAGAGAGCCTTCTCATGGTTTTTGATCAGAGTTCAGGGAATGGTGATAGTAAATATTGTGGAATAAACACAGTCGCATCTTTACGCGGTTACCCAAGGTTAATTGGTTAGAATTTCACTGCAGTTTAGAGTGAATAATGATATAAGAATCAGCCGGGGAAATGAGTTGAGCAGCGTGATTTCGTACTGTTTCGAAAGTAGCTGAGAGGATATATGATGAGTGTGCAAAATAGCGAGAGCGTTTTCTAGCTTCAAAAGTTTTAAACATATTTTTGCGCCACTGCTCATAAACCGAAATAAATTATGGCACTTTTGAAGCCTACTAATTCCTTCTTCGACGAGGTGCAGCTCCAGTATCCTAGCGTGGACTACACGCTTCATTACCTGTGATGAATTACCTATTTCATTAAAGTATAAATCCTTGAAGGAAAGACTCCACGCAGCGACATCTGCTGAAATACATATAACTCATCTAATGAAGAGATTCTGCATAAATGTGGTATCTCAATTTATTTATGGCGGAATCACGATATCCACCTTCGTTTGATGAGGTATAGTCCATTTTTCACGAAATTAGGGCGGCGAGCCAAAGTTACATATCAATGTCTGCAACAGATAACGATGAATATTTTGACATTATTGACAAAGGGTGCAGAAGCAATTGTTGTTTTAAATCATCCTGGGGCATAGTTTCAGAGAGAAAAGGCCACCGGTACCAATCCCCAGAAAAAAACTATGCTGCGACTGAATTAGCGGTTTTGTGCTCTGCAATCCACCGAATCATTTGAAGTGACCCCGATCCTTCTGTGTCAGACGTGTGGCCCATAAATATTATACAAATGGCCTGGCACTAAGGGGTCCAATCTTAAACCGCCAACTGGGCTTTACGTGAGAAAAGCGCGTATAGGTCAGAACTCCCCGCTCGAGCACCGCCGCTAATCTGCGTCTCAACTGGCGCCCGCCTTCAAGCGTCCTTCGTTGTTGCTCGAGAAGCTATAAGGTGTACACAAAACTACAGCAGGGGTAAGCACCGCAATCGCACCTACATCGAATTTCATGATTTATGCATATTGGCAGTAAGTTTTGCATTGATATCGTCTGTCAAGTGTTCTTTCCCACTTTGTCTCAGCGCTGTTTCCTGCATGACTTACAGTGGCGGTATTGATTACTGGGAGAACAAATTGTGAAGCAGAAATTTTAACTGATTACCTATTGATATGAAATTGGGATAATTAAATTACGTAAGCCAGGATAGAGAATCGGTCCGTGGAAATATTTTTGCTTGCATTCCAATGCCCGACTTCCAGAAATCTTTAAAACGTTCACTGAAAAGCTCAGCATATTGTTCGGGCCGTTACTTCATGGCATAGTTTTACGCGTACATTTATCCAGTAGAAACTCTAAACAATGCTGCTGTCAGTCTCCATAAAGAGTAAATAATTCCAGGAAAAAAATACAAGAGAGTCTTGCTATTGCTAAGGAAACCTTTTTCTGCAACGGCACATTGGGATGTGAAAGAAGTGGAAAAAGATTGTTAAGGTAGAAATCAATATTAAAATCTTAGGCAGTGCAGTGAAATGCGAAGTGTTTTCTCTCCATCCTGTGCTGTGTAGAGAAGGCTTCACACACAAAAAACATACGCACCACATTTAGTGACACCCGCCTCGTACAATACAGACACATCTTTTCACGCACACACCTTTGGTTGCTTACTCTGCTTAACAGCTCTTCATCCTCGATGCGGGCACAAACGTGAAAACACGCCAACACTCCGTGCACATTGAAAATATGAAAGTACACAAACAGCTGCTCTGACAAAAAACATTCACGCACGTGCCGTACGAACCGTAGCTGGGTACCCGCATATAACCTATCACAAGCGAGGGTTGAATTAAGGAACATAGGCCTTCCTTATTTTAAATATTCGAATATGGCCCAAATCACAGACAACTTATCAGTTAGTTTTGAAAATGAGCCTAGAGCTGGTTTACAGGAGGCCAGTGGGGGGGGGGGGGGGATTCCCCACTGCGTTACTTTAGAATGGGACTAGCAGATTACATTAATTTCCACAGGAATATTGCATCTTGGGGTTCATTGGTTACAGGAACTGTGACCAATGAAACAGAGTGTCCTGAGGTTGAACACCTTTCCAGTATATTTGCATGGCTACCTGCATTCATATGGCAATTAGTCAGCAGCATCACTTTTCATGAACTAGCCTTGCATCAAAGCTGAACCAGCACGACACAACTTAGGTTGCTCATCAGCGGATTTCATTTCTTTGTACACCTCGATTACTCTGTATCAAATGGCATGTGAATGTGTGACCGTGCTGTCAAGTATTAAGGTACATGACTGAGCTTTGCACAAGCGATTCTCGGCCACACGCCTAGCATATCGAGGGCTGACTACGAATAACTTTCAGACGAATCGAAGTGGTCATATGATACCTTTTGCGTACCTGACAACCCTTCGACCGTTAAGTCAATGCTTCAATTTGTTGGAGCAATACCTACCGCTAGATTACGTGTCGCACGAAATCATGGTTAAGGTGCTTGTATTCGTAGACGAGCGTTATTCAGAACGTAAATCAGGCTAGATTTGAGGGCTTGGCTGACCGCGCAGCCACTGTTGCCGATGGCGGTTAGACACCTCATACTTTAGAAGCTCCACTGAAAGAGCTGCAGTCGACACAGCGCAGCCGATCAGGTATATGGCAAAATATAACTCAAATTTTTCTGTTCCCTCATTATCGGGTATGTCTTGGTTGACAACTGCTCCTTGTTCGCGGAAATGGACAGCAAGGCCATGCTCCGCGATGGCCAGGAGAAGTCGGCGGTGTTGGTACCCGTATCAGAAATGACATTTTGGCTAGTTCATAAGGCAACAAGGGCACAATGCAACTGAATCGTACCTGTAATTGTGCAAGCGCAATTTCATTGGCAATGAATAAATAAGGTTCTTATTCAAACAAAAATTCCCACTAGTTGCTTATGACACAAATAAATAGCGAATGTTCCTCACTAAGGCGGCACGCATATTGCTTTTGCTGGAGAGTGAATGCCCCAGTTATAGAATCCGATTTGCATAAAAACATCCGGTTTGTACAGCTGAAATTTTATATTATTGCACTCTTTTACATTATATACTGTAGTGACGTAATCACTGGAAGCCTATACGTTTTAGCAACAAAGCCAGCCGGAATGTGGTGCGCGTAAGATTTCTCGGGTTGAACTTCCCAAAGCGACGCAGACTATGATAGACGAGCAACGTTAAAGTAATGCTTCGGTTAAACTGATGTTTTCCTGCCACATGAAAAAGTATCGTATAAATATTCTAATGTGCACATCTTCGCACAGAAAAATTCTTCGGGCCGTGGTTCAGGGCAGGCTTAAATCAGGGTACAGTGTGCGAAATACTTTCCACTCTAATTGCTTTGTCTTATCGAGCTTGCATAGCTGGGCCTTTGTGGACATCGTTTCCTTTCTCCTCTTCGCTCTATTGTAAACAGACGTCATGTCCAGCCCCTCGCTTCTGATTACCACGGTGCCCTTGCTTGTAAACTTTAAAATGTAAATCAGCAATGTAGGAATGCGAATTTTTCCCGTTGCGCGTCGAAAGCAGATCATTTTAGGATACCGTGTGTCACTTACGCAACTCGTCCTCACCGAATAACATTGTGCATTGTTCAGTGCGGGTCCCATTCTAGTTTGGAGCATTGGTCCCTAGCACTGGACTAAAGTGAAGATTCAATTGATAGCTGTTGGTTTGAGTGGAGTCATTGATCTGTGATCGTTGTTGACACATGAAGCCTGTGTACGCGGCGCCTTTTCTAGCCCGCATAACACTGTCTTTAACTCCTCTTCTGTATCCTGTATTTTCCTGTGTGCATGGAAAACCAAAAGGCCGTATTCACATAAGCACTCGCTGCGTTCACTGATGAAGATGTCACTAAACAACAAGAGATTCCTGCTAAACCAAGAGAGGAATCAGCCGGTATAGTTTGTGCATCATCACAAAAAATTAACAGCGCCAAACAAAGCACAGCGAAGGGGTACCAGCACGGACATTATCCTCGCGTTCATCACTTTATATCCACCATAGGGTAAAAGCCTCCACGAGAGCATTCCACTTACCCTGTTCATACCAGCTGCATCTATTATAAGCTCGCAAACTTCATATTCTTATAAGCCTACCTAACTCTGCCTGCATCTGTAACGTTTTTGTTTCTTGGGAAGCCATTCACTAACCGTAGATGTCATAGGTGACCTTGTCTTCAGTATACATACATTCTCCACACTCATTCTAATTTTTCATCTCGACTGGATTGTGCAAATTCACGTCTGTTTTTTACCCACCCTGCATGCTTCGCGCTCCTAAATCTTACTCCTGTCATTTTCTCTTGCGTAAGGTTGGCTTCAGTTTGTACATAAACCTTATGTTAGGCTGCACACTTCTGCCCCGTAGGCGAATAGCGGTTGTATACAGATTACGCCATTTTATTCTTGAAAGATACCTGCATGCGTTCGTTATTGATTCGCAATTGCATCTTCTAAACATTTACCTTTCGCGGTCCTAATTTGCGGCCTGTGTCTGTCGTGAGAAGACGCATTCGCTTGCCACTTAAAGCGTCTCAATACTTATCATGAAACTGCTCTCTCCGAGATGGTTTATATTTTCTTTGTCTTAGGTATAACGTTCTCGAGGTCAAACATTATGCTTTGACTGCTCCATTCATTGCATTTCGTACTCTGAGGCACTTGACAACGGGACTCCATCGGTGCATCGCCGGTTAGTATAAGATACCATCCATCAAACATCCCTTACTCTTCCTGACACAGGTCTACATTTCTTCTTCTAAAAAAGCGGCGAACAACTCTGGTGCGCTAGTGCCGCCTATTTCCTTGCTTTCTTTCTAGACCACTAATACTGCCGTGCAGCCGTGATCGGGGTCTACCATTCTTTTACAGATATCTCATCTAGACACTGCTTTGAAAAACTGTGGATGACGGCTGCTGGCACCAACTCAATGGAATGCTGCCTCCTTGTAACATTTGACGCTGCGAAAAAACGTTTGCTCTATTCTGGGTAAACTTATTTTATATAATTGTAAGAGAGAATAGGCTTCCACAGCTTAAAGAATAACTTTTATAAATGGAAATATTATTTATCCTGCTTGTACATGATTTACCTTAGTTCATACGCTGATCCAACGAATACTAGGATGCCAGCTCATCAATTTATCAAGTTCTTAACGCAGCCTTGATATAAGTTATGTTGTTAGCAGCGCTCTACAAACATTGCGATTCCTGGAAGTCATACCTGAGATCGTCTGTAGGGTGGCCATGTCTCATACCTCCATCCTTTCACAATCCTTCAACGAATCTGTAGTCACCTGATATTCTCCAGCAAATCACAATTATTCATTGCCCTAAGTCTTTCTTTTCTGCTTTATTCTGATTCTGGAACGCCTGATTAATGTATACTACTGCCAATTATTTTGCAGACTTTGTTAGTGAGGGTAATTTGTAGACGAGAGCAAAACTCATAGGCAAATCTGACTGTGTTCAAATAATTACTACATTGCTACTTAAAAGATAGATTTTTTAGGCAGCTGCCCTTCTTTATAGAATTCTTGGTATTCTCCATATTACACTTCCTTACCGCAGAGTTTAATCTCAGTAATTCGGCTTAATACCGAAGCCAATTGTGTCGTGTATGGCTCCTTCAATGATGTCGTATTTGCGTTCCTTGTTAATATCGTTGGTCTCCTCACATTTAACAGCGTTTCACTAACTTGCCGTAACATTTTATTACGCAGTGCCTAATATTGTGTCTGAAGTCAGCGTTCTTTCTTCTATACTAACGACATATTGCACAGTTCGAACTGTTCTGAAGCAGTATCTGAGTTCCTCTACATTTTTTATTTGCGTTCATTCATTTATGAGCTTATTCTTCCTTACTAGGTTCTTATGTTTTCTCAGACCTGCATACAACTGCTTGCTGCTAAGGAGCTGAAAAATACTTGGAATTCAAATGACCATTTATACTAATAAAACACAAACCGGCTGTAATAGCTTTCAAAACTTTGAACCATCGAACAAATTAATTTGTATATTTTCATATTTCCTGAAGAGGTGCTATACAGCTTCCTCTTTCACGCTACATAAGTCCTGTTGAGTAATGCTCAAAATTCAGTGTTTTAGAGAATCAGTCTCAGTCTTTATTGAACAACCCTTGCATTTTGATAAGCGCCAAGATCCCCTTCTTCAATATTTCCGCACTTTTCCTCGTCACGTACATAATGATACTTTTTCTCTGTGTTTTGCCCTTTCTTGCCCGGAGAGAGAAGGACGCTCTTACAGCTCTGGGACGTCTCTTGTACACCGCCTTTGTCGCAGTAAAGTTTGCCATGCTGTGATATCGCGCACAGTTGGCCTAGTTTGGCGGATTTCACGAATTTAAAATAGTTAGATCACTAGCCATTTTTTGTATTTCATGACAGTCGTGCTCTGGTCAAAGGTTTCTATGCAGCGGCTGCTGACAACATGATAAATTTCTTCTTATGTAGCATTTAACATCTTCGGTGCGTTTCCTAATGTTCAGTTGAACTACAAGTCTTTTGCCCCGCACGTGAAGTCCCGCAAGAAATGTATCTCGTGGACGTGTTTTGTTGCTTTCGGAATGTTTCAGCTTCTTTTGAGTGCTTTTTGTTTGCGTTCCGCTGGGTTCTCGTAGTTTTCTTCACGACAGAAAAACTATACATTGTACCACACAAAAGACCTTATCCGAGCATGTCTTTCTCTATGCATATAACATAATGGTTACCACAGATCACCGTCCTTAAATCTCACCGCTGATGCCACATGGGCTTTCCAAATTTAAGGTTTCCATTACTTTTACTTTTCCTTCACCTTGCCCATCCAGAGACTATACGCCGCGTGCATTGTGCAGGTTGTGCCGCCTGGTGGCGCCGTCACAAAACGCAGGCGGGGCTCCCCGGCGGCCTTTTTCCTTAGATTTCTATGTAGTCGAATTTCGGCGCATAAAAATTGTAACCGCTCGATTCATATGCTTCGAGAGTTACTTGGGCCATGCCTAGGAATAACTGTTGTGTGGTGCGGTGTCCTAACAGCTATAAAACGCCAAGGGAAGTTTTCTGGCTGGCCTTACGAACAGGAGCTATGACAACAGTTGAGTGTCACACGTCTACACAGTTCTTCACACGTCTCGCTGCTTTTGTAAATATTTACTACATATATTTTATGGTACTGCTATGAAATGGTAATATCTTATTATGTGTAGCCCGTCAAGCAGCATCAGTTTGTTTTACCTGCTTTTTTTATTTAGTTCTATGCGAAAGAAAGTTGCTCGCTTCTTGCCACAACAGAGACTGCATCGTGTGCACAGCGATATTTTTTTCAAAGTTAATGCAGCACGGATCGGATCATATCTCACTCGTGGCTTTGGGTCGGTTCTGAGCTCTTTTTGTACATGTTTGTGTGCTTAACTGCTGGAACACTGAGAAGCGTTGCTACTGTACGCACGCCACTCGTTCGAGATTTGGCAGAGCTGCCGCAATTTCTCGCCTAGATGCGGTGTGTCATTCGCTGCTCGTAATTGCGGTATGATATGCTGCAGATTATTTTATTTGCGCAGATAATTTTGGTCTCTAGCTGGCATGTAGTTGGCACATCATTATTTGAGTATCATGCAGAAAATAGGTCAGGATTGTGAATTTTACTGAATGCACCTTTTCTGTAACGCCGCATTTGTATTTGGAAAAGTATATTCGCCTGAATTCACTTCTACGATACCTTGTCGATTTCTGTTTGCCATATTTTCTTTCATGTTAATTTAGGAACGATAATAGCCACTGGGGGCCTACCAAAAAATAGAACCGGCAGCCAGCAGTTTGTTAATGGCGAAACATCAAAGGACCTGAAGAGACTACCGTACCTACCTACAGTATTTCCGACATGCTTACAGATGCTGGATCACACGGAAACATGAGCGGTATCAAGGTAATCCAATTGATGTTTAGTGGACTGCCAGAAGATCAAATCAGTCAATATTGTCGACCATAAACCCTGACTGCTCATTGGAGGGTCAAATTCTAAAGTTAAAGCTCAGCTACTTTGGTCATCTGATGAGAAGAGAGGAGTCGCTGGAGAAAGATTTGATGTTGGGAAAGGTTGAGGGTTGCCGGAGAAGGGGTAGGCAGCGAACGCGATGGTTAGATGGCATCCTCGAGGCACTGCAGATGAAGTTATGTGATGTTAGGAAGATAGTGAGAGACCGGAAAGCGTGGCGTGACATGGTCAATAGGATCACGAAGAGTCGGACACTACTGAACGACTGAACTGAACTGGCAACATGGACCGCACCACATTTCACTCATGTCATTCAATGGTTTAGGCACTATTTGTGCACATCTGTGATTACACAGACGATGCGCGAGCCGTGAAGCATTGCAAGTGTCTGCATGCTACGTGTTCCAGATTTTGCATAGCTGGCTCTTAAGTTTTCAGTTATAGAATGTCTTTTGGTTCGTTCACTTGCTGAATGAGCATGCTGCAGCTCTAAAATTTGTGCAGATAATAATGTTTCTAACAGCGATTAAGTTGGAACATTGCCACGTGTGTAAGAATTTGTGATGTTTGGTTGCTAACTCTGTCTCCCGACTGAAACATTTAGTTATGTTGACCTTAATTAGCCTTCACCTTTGTATTTAAATAAGAAGAGTTATGCTGAAACGTTATTTGGCAGCTGCGGTGTTTTGTTCGCCGGGGCTCATTTCATAACTAATGGCTCCTGACGTTAACTTGGCCTCATGTTTGCATTGCTTTCAAATTTAGTAATGATGAGAGTTTGTGATAGCCAGCAGATAGGTCTGCGGCCAGAAGTTTGTTAATGACGACGAGTAAAAGGATCCGAAGAAACCAGCATAACTACCCGCAGTATTTCAACAGCTTGGAGACGGTCTATGGGAGGAACAATTTTCCAGCATTTGATTTCAACCTGGGTAATGCTGAATAGGGAACTGCATGACACAAGCTTTTCAAGTGAAGCGTTTCACGTGTTACAGATGAGACAAAAATGTTGCGATGCCAGCCATACAAGAAATAAAAACGCGATTGAAAAGAAATCTTTAGCGTGAAAGTTGAAGCCGTAAAATATCAATGAATGTCTTTCTTTCTTTTTTCTTTTTTCATATCAAGCACGAGTGTCGATGTGTACAAGCTAAGCGCATAGTCATGGCGAAAATTTGGGGTAAATATCTAGCGTTGGCGATACGACATCAAAACGCATGACTGTGCTTCTGAGCAGCCGGGGTTGCCGCACTCGCTTCTTAAGCTTACTTTCAAAAGCGTAAATAGATAATGCCACAATAGTCATGTGCAAATTTTCATCTGCAGTGGTGGCTGTCTAGTTATGCAGAGTTCTTCACTACAGTATCTAACAGAGCTCGAGAGGGGACAGCATACGAGGAGGTAGTCGCACCAAAACCTGGCGCCGCATAAAATAGTCACGGTTCTGTCTATAAACGTTGCGCTCTCGCTACGTCAACGACGCATTACAAATGTCTTGTACTCAATAAAGGTGATGCAAATGTTTTCTGATTATTCCAGCACATTTGTCTGTACACAAGCGGGCCGCCAAAGCGCCAGTTCTGCTCACCTTTCAACGGCTCCTTGATTGGGCGCGCGAAACAGCGCCATGTTGCATTCCAGGAAAACTAACTGAACATATCACTTTTTCTCCAAACACAGTGCAAGCGTGGGTATTGATTTTAAAACCCAAAAAGAGGGATTGTGCACATGATAAGCTTTACGGCATAGCCGGTCAAGGTGCCTCCAAGCATTTCGCGTGAACGCGGGTCGGGTTGCCCCACTACGGGCGAAAGTCCACTGCGACTTTGAACAGAAGTACACTTTAGAGCAATTCAATGTATTTTCGGATTCTCTCGCACTGGAAATAATCGCCGTGCACCCGCGCATACGGCAGGCCACATGTGTGAAGTTCTGCCGCAATGGTTGCAGAAATGAGGCTGCCGGGGACTGTGCCCCGTCTGTGATTCCCGCAGCCGCCGGTAGGTGGCTTTCAGTGGCTCCTCTACAGGCGGTGCGCAGGGCGTATGTCCTAGGGAGCAGTTCTGGTCCTTGCTGCTGATGGAACCTTGCAAGCATTCTTCTTCAAGATACCTTGAAAGTTGCGCTGGATTTCCGATCTTGAAGGCATCGACCAATGCTAACAGGCAACTACCGGCCGGGGTGGCGCAGTGGTTACGGCGCTAGACTACTGTTCCCAAGGACGCGGGATCGAATCCCGGCCTTGGCGGTAGTTTTTCGATGGAGGCGAAAAGCAAGGCGCCCGTGTGCTGTGCAATGTAAGTGAACGTTAAAAACCCCAGGTGTTCAAAATTTCCGGAATCTTCCAATACGGCGTCTCTCATAGCCTGAGTTGCTTTGGGACGTTAAACCCCGCAAACCAACCAACCAACCTAACATGTAACTACATTAATAAAAAGCTCCGGAAGACATGCCACCAACGGTCACTCTATGATTCAGCTGCTCTAAAGGCCAGACGTGATGACGAGTAGTGATATCAAAAAATTGTTCAGGCAAGGACCAAGCACATACCTTGCAGGCAAAAAATTATGATTTACGTACGATAAGACACTAGCCAATTTTAGAGAAAGACATAAAAATTTGCCCAATTTCATGTTCACTCTGTGCGCTATTGTTGACGAAGATTTATATTCTAGGTTAATGCAGTGGCTCAATGCATCTAGACAAATATATTGTCACAATTAAGTAAGCGCCTAAATATCGCTGCGAAGACATATCGCCGAAAACAACAATGGTCGCTTGCGAAAACATCTACCTTCGATTGTTAAATTCGGATTGTTTTCAGAACAACGCACAAAAGCTACATTTGCAATTATAAACAATTTATCCCGCTATCGTAATTCACTAGCGTGGTACGGATGGCGCGCAAGCAGGATAAAATGTGTGCCTACTGAATGTTTTACCATTCGGCTGCATCCTAAAGAACAGCTGTTTCATCACAAATAAAATTTTCGAAATGAACTGGTGGCGTTAAATACGCGGTCATATCTACTCTTACAGCGAAGTCTGAGCGTTTACCTAATTTGTCTTCACACAGAGGCCGCCTCTCTTTTGCATCTTCATTCAAATAGCTTAGAAGGTATCAATTTGTACGGCATGCAGGCGTACCCGTCTTCAGCCCCTTTAGCTTTGTTGAGATGCCGAAGTCAGTTTAGGATAGGTGGCCTCATTTGACCTTCATGAAGATTGTACATGCACAGCGCACTTTCAGATTCCATCTACCTCAAGCAATCTTCAATTTATAGACATGTTAAGGCAAATGCGGACAAGCCTGTCTTCCAGCCCAATTACGGCCGATGTTCGACCAAATTTGGTTCAGCATAGGAGGTCTTATTTGGCCGTCGCGAGGGTTTGCCCAATAGAGCTCACATTCACACGGCCAATACCCTCTAGTAATCTACAAGGAATTGAGCGCGGATTTGCTTTACTGAATGCTTCTACCTTTTTCGTCGTCTAGCTTTCCTTCACTCTCTCGTTCCTCGTGCTTGATGTGCCGGCTTCAGTTCTTGAGTCGCGTACTAGTTCTTTGTTTTGTACGCTTGCTGCCTTACATATATATTTATGCTTGCTTATTTGTCCCACCTCTGTAATATGTGCTCACTATATTTTTTCTAGTATCCTTGTGTTTTATTTCGGTGCTGTCTTTTGGTACAGAAGATTATGTTCTCCTTTCTCCTTAATATATTATAACTTTCACAATAATCTCAGTTCAAAATTGAGTCTAAACACATGCCATGAATTCCAAAGAAATAAAAACACACAAGAAGTGTTTTTGCATTACATTTACATCCCTTAGGTTTCACGAGCAATTTTTAAGTTCTAATTTCGATATAAGGAGCTGCCGGATCACGAAAGGCTTATTTAATAGAAATACGAAAGATATAAATTCAGGCTCACCTCAGTGGATGTAATATATGAATGGCAGCCACTTGGATGACACTGCAGAAATTATCGCTAGCTACTAGATCTGAATTTGAGGCTGACACTAATTTATCATCTGTGCAGGTTGCAGAGAAAAACACGTGCGTCCCATTTCGCGCTTTTTCGTAGCACTGGGATGGTTTATATTTCAAAGCGCTTGATGTTCGGCAGCTTGCTATAGTCTTCTTAATCACTTGCATTTTGTCCAAGAGCTCTCCGTCAGAGTCCAAAGAAATGAATTGAAATGACAAATCATTCGAGATACACGGAACCATGGCACATCTCTTCATCAAGGGTTCAAGATCCCCAAAACTTCTAATGGGACTGGAAAGATGCGGAACGGAACGGATTGCAGTGATGCTCGTCTGCAGGTAGCATCCAAGGAACATCATCGAAAGGAACCAGGAAGCTGTGGACAGACTGCGGTAAGCTGAGGCATTCCAGGAGGAGATGGCAGGGCTTCTCCCAAATAAGGTGCTAACCATGTGTAAAACTCCGGGCCACAGGACATCTCTGTTTACTTTCAAGATCAAATGGCTGCGAATGCTCAAAAATATGGCCACCATACTTCCAGAAGCCACCAGTGAGAGCACGAGCCACACGAACGAATCCAAGGAGTCTAAGAATTGTGTTTGAATGGCCATTCGGCGACTTGTAAAAAAGCACAAATGCGAAGGGGAAAACTGCGCGTATAGGAAAATATCTCCGCTCTTCAGTATGGTGATGGGAACTGGCATAGTTATAAAGTCTAAAGACTTCTCATATACTCCTGTAATGTCATTGTCTTCATGCAGCTCCAATGTGTTGTTTAAACCTCTATAGGCATCCAGTAGAGCTATTGCCTCTGGTGTATTGTTGAGTTCTCCAAAGGTAAACCCCGGCCACCTGACGGGGTTCACAGCTGCATGATACCTCTTCCCTCGAGGAAGAATACCCTTGGAGACAAGATGACTATTGAAAACATTGGAAATGGGAACTATCTCTCGATTTCCGCAGTTCTTAAACCTGTCTTCCGGCGCGTTGATACCTGTAGCGCTTACGCTTACAATCTGACACAGGTTTGACGAAAAAGAACGAAGGGTGTCTTCGTGCTGCTGCTCAGAAGCAGCGAAAATTCTGTTCATTTCATGAGAAGCTAATTCGTTGATACGCTTCTTATGCAAGGAGCTCATACGAGAAAAATAGGCTACAAAGACCATCTTTTGTGATTGTAGGTAACCGTATCCAGTTTGAAATGCCTTGCACTTATCATCGTAAGACTTATAAAACTCGCACTTCGTTTCTGGGGCATCTATCCTGATATATTTTACTGCAATGGGAATTTCTTTGACAATTTCTGAAATTCTATTCGTATCAACAGGCGAGTAGACCAGGATTGGTCGAAACAAGTCGATTTTTTCTGCACTCATGACACGAAGCATCATATCTTGCGTGTTGGGTACCGTAGTGGATACTAGAGCAAACATCTGCACAGTTGTAATTGCAATCAAATTCTTTTTTGAAATGGGTTTTGGAACAAGGATTCGAGTAAAATGCGCCATAGCACTCTGTGATGAAAATAGAGGTCAAGCGTTGGTTTTGATAACTATGACGTATGCACACCTCCATACACTTCCAAAGCGAAAGTGATCTTCTACAATGCACAAGCTTTAACTTCCTCCTAACAAGAAACGTTATAGGCCTGGCAACCTCTCTAAAGGTGAAGGTCCTTGTTGTATAAGCGTTTGCGAACTTTTGCTCTATAGTTCCTGACAAAGCTGTGCGGTCTAGACATCACTTTAGAAGGAAGCCACTTGAACGCCATCCCCATTCATACTGCATATCTGAACCAGTTGGGCCGACGAATGTATGAAGGAGATGCACTCGACCTTCTATCTCATTTAAAATTGATCGTGATCGCGGGACAGCGGCCCTTCAAATTTTATTTAAAAGCAGTTGCACTCGGACGTCCAATTCCAGGCGGTGGAAGGTGCTACCATTTCTCTGGAATTGAAAATGAGAACAACATGAAACGTTTATCTCAACAAACTTCCAACCTCTGCGTAGAGTGCCTATGCAGCTCGCTAAAGTTTTCATCGATTGAATGAATTATTTCAATAAAAGCCACAACATTATTATCTTCGTCAGAGCATGGGGATCGATCAATCAATTCCCGACTCCAAAGTATGTCGCTGTAGGTCTTATTCATAATACAGCAATGCACGACGCGGAGTCCTTTTTGATGCTCCTTCTTCCAGTAAATGTGCGTGTTAGTAATTGTTTTTGACATTTCAATTATGAAAATGTTTTTCGCGGCAGTGTAGATTGTTCTTTCTGCATAAGAAATTATAGATAAATATCATCATCATAATCATCATCAGCCTGATTATACCAACTGCAGAGCCAAGACCTTCCCGATTATCCTCCAATCACCCCGGTCCTGCCTTAACCTTATCCGCCGACCTATCCTTTTGCCGCCCACTGCTTGGCTTTCTTTCTCATGAAATCCAGTTTCTTACCCTAAGAGTACATCGGTTATCCTCTCCGCACTACATGTCTTGCCCATGCCCATTTCGTATTAATTTCCAATAGAATGTCAGTAACATGAATTATTTCTCTGACTCACATTGCACCCCTCCTATCTCATCGTTACCCCTACGTTGTCTCGTTCCATAGCTTGGTGCGTTGTACTCAACTTAAGTTGAACAGTCTTCGTTAGCCTCCCCTTTTAAGCCTCATAGGTGAGCACAGGTAGGATGCAACAGTTGTATACTTTCCTCTTGATAAATACCGGTAAGCTGCTAGTCATAATCTGCGAGCGCTTGCCAAATGCAATCCATCGCAATCTTATCGTCTTTGCTATTTCCCTTTCATGGTGCGGATCCGCGGTAACTACCTGTCTTAAGCAGACATATTCGCCTACTACTCCTAGAGCTTCGCTACCTAACTTGAACTGCTGTTCCTTCCCTAGGATGTTGAACTTTACATAAGTATGAGACAGCATACCGGGCGCCTCCATCGTCTTTCCAGCGATGTGGGTGCAAATGAAAAATGGATTCCTTCTTCGCAGTACTCATTCAGTTTTTGCTAACTTTGCTTTCGCACAACAAATCACAGGCATAATTGGGCATGTTACCATTGATAGCGGAATATGAATTGCGAGCGCGTCTCGCAAGACTGGTTGCGCCTATTGCAAGTGTGCAAAATTCGCTCCCCGGGACGTCCGGTGTTGCAAAATTCTTACAACAAAATATTGCACTTTGTGATAGAAATTCTATTGAATAAATCATTACTGCTGAAGTTTTGTAATGAATTTCTTTATGCCACAATCTATTTCATAATGATATTTCGGGCAGTTCGTGCATAGTAATGCTAAATAAATATTGAGAATTACCTTTTCCACTAATCTTTCGTGTCCACACTTTAAGACAGTACTTTAGAGCGAAGTCTGCATAAACTATGATCATTGGCGACCCACAATTCCTCGCAGGCACTGCACGCACGAGCGAAGTAAAGTTTAATAAATGCTATGGTAAACCAAAATGTGGCCATGTTTTATTCATTGTTTGGTCTTGTACTTGCCTCTGCTTGTTAACGAGCCTAACGTGCTGCTTCTTTTTCTTCTTCATTTGCCGATTCTTAATCCTCCTTAGAATTGCAGCTCTTTTCCACAGTTTATTATAAGCCAATCAAAGCGTTTTGGTAGAGTCTGTAGTGCCCCATAGTACCTGGCAGGTTTTGTCTAGATTACGTGTTTCATTAGTTTCCTCACGCACAATGTTTACTAAATAGGTCTTCGATTTTCAATCTGTAGGTTTTTGCGTAGTTTGGGGATCATGACGATCAGCGCTGTTTTCCAGATGGTTGGACGTCGTCCTCGTTGTCAGCAGTCTTGCTCCTATCTTGCTACGGTAACTATGGAGTCGCCTTTCCTATTTCCAACATCTTGCTGCTCACTCCATCTGGCCCCACTGCCGACTATGTGCCAAGGCCAGCAATTTTTTCCCTGACTTCTGTTGCTTGTATGGGCCTACCCAGATCGTGGTTTGGCGGTCAGAGGTAGTCTGGGAGTACTGCCTGTGTTTCTTGAAGGAGTTACATTCTCGTCCCATCGTAGGAATGGACAATCTTTTGGTCGTTTTGCTTCTGCTCTGATTGGCACCCTTCCTGCTCCAAGAGGCAATGTAGTAGCTGCCAGGTTTTCGCTAGTCTTATTGATCTTTCCGCACTATTGCATGTACATTCAAAATTTTGTCTACGTAGGTGAAGTGAATACTATTAAATTTTTTGTTTATTAGGGCCAGTCTGCACCGTACGTTCCGTTCCATCTTTGTTGCATTAGCTTCTTCTCCAATTAGTTTTCGGCCAGCCATAAATTCAGAACTGGGCTACCTACCTCCTTCAGACCTGCTTTTCCGGGTACCTCTGGTTTCTTCTTTAACATTCGCACGAAACGCCGTTGACCACTCATCTATATTTGAAATTTCCTCGCTAACTACTTGGCTTCTGATTTCCATGAAGCTATCATACTCCATTAGAGAAGCCTTCTTGCCTTTGATTCTTCGCAACCTTCCTTCCACCACCGTTTCGATGATGTAGTGGACGCTGCCTAGGCTTTCGTGAGTGTTACGCCATGGGGATTCTTTTACATTGTGGTTTTCTACGTGGACATAGACCACCAACCACCGCGGGTTCGAGCGTCGCGCGAGCCGAGGCCCCGATCAGCCGTCACCACGCGCACACTGAAACACGGCAGCGCGCACTCAACCTCCACCGGGAGGAGAGCACTTAGCTGCAATGACACAAACCTCCAAGTTCACAAAGGAGACGTTTATTGAAACGCCATCCTCCAGCGGCACACACACACACACACACACACACACACACACACACACACACACACACACACACACACACACACACACACACACACACACACACACACACACACACACACACACACACACACACACACACACACACACACACACACACACACACA
Source organism: Amblyomma maculatum (assembly GCF_055883805.1). Lineage (NCBI taxonomy): Eukaryota > Metazoa > Arthropoda > Arachnida > Ixodida > Ixodidae > Amblyomma > Amblyomma maculatum. Next base: position 66,465,278 of record NC_139348.1, on the reverse strand, counting down.
CACACACACACACACACACACACACACACACACACACACACACACACACACACACACACACACACACACACACACACACACACACACACACACACACACACACACACACACACACACACACACACACACACACACACACACACACACACACACACACACACACACACACACACACACACACACACACACACGCATACACATACATACAAACGCACATACACACACACAGTCACGGTGTCCCTGGAGCGCGCCAGGAGTAAAGCTCCCCTGCGCGCACGAAGTGACACGGAGTGCGCGCCGCAAGCACGGAAGGGAGGTGCTGTGATCTCTCTCTCGCAGTGACCAGAGGGTTCCTTTGAGAGAGAGCGAGCAACCACCGCAAGGTACGCCTGTCGCGGATCGTTGGATCACGATCGACAGGCTCGAGCTTCGCTCTCAGGTACGACCCGGAGCAGACGAACTCGAGTACACACTGCTCTGCGCGGACAAAGGCCGGCAGACAAGAACAGTTGCGAGCGCACCTTGCGATGTCTCGGAGGGATCTTTTTTTGGGCCCCGCGCGGAGGGTCGCGCGAGCGCGGCCGTCGAAGCGGTGCCATGTTCCCGCCAAAAGGCGCCAATGGGAACAGCCACTAGGATGCCAGGGCGGAGCTGTGGCCCGAACGGCAGTGACAAGTCGTCCGAGCCTCTCTCCGCCGCCTCAGGCGGGAGAAAGGGAACGGGGAGAACAACTAGGAAGCGGGCGGCGGCCGCGCAAAGGGCAGCCGCAGCAAGCCCGAATCCCACAACATCGCTGAGAACGGCAAATCCGGAGACGTGTCTCCAGTCACGTTGTATCGGCTTCGTGTTGGATTCTGTGGATCATTAACAGCGTTTGACCTGCTTGTTGTGCGTCTTAATTGCTGGAGGACCCACCCCTTTATACGGTATAGCCTGTAGGCCCACGCTGGGTGTAGAGCGTTAAATTCGCGTACTAAGATCACGGCTTGATTGCAGGGAATTGTTGGTAATTTGGAAACGTGTGCCAAATTTGACCTTTCTATCCGCGGACTGCTGTCTACGTTCGGAATCAAAAGGCTTCGTGCCGTGTTCTTGTTTGTTGTGAGGTCGAAAAGAACACCGTTAATGTTTTTAGCCTCCGTATCATACCTGACTGCGGTGTTGTTTCTCTAATTAGTGTAGCTACCTGTAGTTTCTCCTCTTCTGTACAGAAAGCTCGATTTCCCGTTAGCTTTGCTTGCACGCCTACTTCTTGCAACACGATTTCCTTTGGACCGTACTTGTAATTAAGGCGTTGCTGCAGAACTGGTCTTTTGCTGCAGTGCCCGCGATAATAATTCTAGTGCCAAATAGTATGCCAGTTTCTTTTGACGGCCAAGATTATGAATGTCTCCTCTGTAGGCGTCTTTACCGAAACCAGCGCAGCGAAGCGTGCATCTATCTAATTGAACTTGAGAGTGAACCCATTTAGTGGCGCCTTGATTGCCGCAAATTCTGCAGATATCTCCTTAATGAAGACCTTAAAGTTCCGCTCTAGCTTCTGGTTGACAATTTTACTGATATCCTTTAAAGTTATGGTTGCTCCTTTGGTTCATTCATCTTCCTCTTCGCTGAAGGCGGGGAATCCTCTCTTCTATCCCGCTTTGATTTAGCGTCCGGGCTAAAACGTGTTCCAAAGGCACTCTGTTGCTGTGATGCATTGTGATTTTCTGTTTTTTCACCCTTCGTTTTATGAGTCTCATTTTCTGTGTGTAGCCTGTGTACTAACTGCTTATGTTTTGTTAGCTCTTCGGTATTCTGCCTATTCTTTTGGGACACTATCTGCCCAGCTCGCCTCGTTGTTATCCTTTGATGCCTCTGATGAGTTCCGGCACCTCGATTTGGTCCTAGAACTTTTGCGACCTTCGAATAAGCCTCTGGAACGCGACCAGCTCCTGGATTGGTTCGTCCGATCCCCGACACGGCATCTAAAATCGGGATTCCTTATTCCCCTGGCGCGGGAAAGAGCTAGCGCAAGAATGACTGGTGCTGCGCCCTAGTGTTCCCGATCTCCTTTGTCGGCTCGTCGCTGTCTTTCGGGTCTGCCTACATTTTTCTCCTCCGCTTTAACATTCGCATCCCGCTGTCGTTTCTTGACGACGTAGGGGGTTCGGTAGCGTTCCTTGAATATCTGGGACCGACGAGATACCCTTGCCACACAGCTGGCACTTTGGGTCGCACTGGTGTTCCTCGGTGGGGAGGGGGGTTCTTTTGGCCTCATTTTAGGTATCCTGTGTTTCTACGATCTACAGACGTCTGCTCGGTGGCCGAAGCTTCCGCCGATACGCCACACTTCATATTTCGTTTTCCATTGTACGCATAGGTGCTTCATGCATGAGTAAATCACGTACCGCAGCACCCTCTCCGTAGGAAAAAGTACGATTACAGAGTCTTTCTTTCCCATGCGTCTGGCGCAAAGAATCTTCGGCGTGTTGAAAGAGTCTTTCGATTTCTTCTTGCCTGTAGTGTAACGGAACAACGTGGATGACCCCTTTTCTGCCATTCTTTGGAGCCGTGAGACAATATGACGCCTCATAGATGTTTCAAATCTCAATTGTTATGATTAGCAAATACTGGTCTGCTCTCTTCCTACTGAGTTTGCTAACCGGAATGGTGGTGTTCTCATCCCTGCAAATATTGTCCACCGGCATTCCGGCTTTGAGCGCAGCAGGCGCTCCATTTGGCCTCTTGAATTAGCATTCCTGCAAGGAGCTCGAGATGTAGTCAATCTTTCGAACGTACGACAATTTTGTAGTCGTCCGCATGCAGACGCAGCTGTTCCGATGTCACCGAGCGATATGCTATCCTCCTCGCGACTCGGAGAGCCATCTTGGCTTCTTCGCTGCCTGCCCCACCACCATGTTATCTTCCTGGTTTGATTCCGCTGACGTAGTGATTCTGTTTGCTTCCTCGATTTCCGTGTGCTCGCGACCAACCCTGCTGTGGTCCTAGCTCTTACGACGAAATGTTCTCACCCTCCATTTCGACTGTATTAATCCCAGGACGGGATACGGCCGAGTGGGGACTGATTCGACCACGGTCGTCCATAGGTGGCCGTTGGTGGGCGTTGGGTTTGGGGCGGCCGCTGGAGTCCTAGAACAAAATGACTGGAAAAGCGGCCACAATCGGATCACTAGCCGTATCCTAGCGCTCGTGGAGTCCGGGCGACTTCTGCAGTCGATTCTAGTACATCGGTCGGAAATTTGCATGACGCCTTGCATTTTATACACACCTCTTATGTGTCGCATTCACACTCCTTTGGCCCCCTGGCGGATCCTCCTACCATGCTGGGTTAGGAAATTCGCCCCAGTGAAGCTTTCGCTCCAAAAGTGCAGTAGTTGAGAACTACGGAGTAGTTTCGACCACATGGAAATCGCTAACATGCACACGTATATCACAGTACACGGATTGCGTTCCTTGCACCTTCACCGAAACGTAGCCACCGGCGATGGGGTTTGAACTCGTGTACTCCAGAGCAGTAGTCGTGCATAGCCACTACTTCAGCGCAACAGGTCCTACATGCCTGGATCATAGTACTTTCTACCTGCATAAATTATAGTACCTTTTTTTATATGTCAATAAAAAAGTTAATTCGCGTTTGTTCCCTCATTCATGCTGCATGCTTCCGGTTTCGCCATGGTATAATAATTGGCTCACATTAGGCGAAATACGCAATGTCTGTCACACTTGCTTCTGTGGACACTTGAACCAGGGTTCAAAGAATGTGAGGAGGAGGAAGAAGATGAGGAGGAAATGCAAGAAGGTTACCCTGTAAAATCAACCGGTTTGCTGCCCTGCACTGGGGCAAGAGGATGAGTGGATATAAAAGTTGTGAGGGAGGGATAGTTGAAGTTAGTACATTCACATAAAACTGATAACAGACACACCACATCACATCACATCACAGTCATATCATAGCAAACTCATAGTCTTTCGATTAGCCCTGTCTTTTTCATAAAGCAGAGCAGTGCCTGGGAGGCCTTCACCGCAGACGATCACCGTGGCCAGGGGCCTAAAATCTTAATTTCAGTCAATGGGCGTTTATCTAGATGTTGCAGCGTACGGCACAGACACTGCCTTTCATCACTGTATATCGGGCACAAACAAAGAACGTGGCCTATAGACTCGTCGCATCCGCAGTTTGTACATGCAGGGCTGGAAAGGGAGGAAAGAGGGCGTGAAAGTAGAAGGTGAGAAAGAGGAGTTGTAGATGAGGGCTGCGAAGGAATTTCGACCAACTCACGGTTGTTTGAATCCCTGACGCTGGAGTGGAGGGTAACATTAGAGTAGATACCGTCGTCCGAGGTTTCGCTAGCCGGGTGAAGGAGCCATCTGTAGAGCCTTTCACAACGGCCGAAACATACGGGGAAACAATACGAGCGTGTAGGGAGAGGCGTAGAAAGTACACACTTCCACGTGATATGCTAAGCCGATAGCACGCCACTACATTAGGCGGCTACAAACAAACGCATATCAAACAGAGCCCTGTACAGCAAGATATGGCCAACACATTACAAAAGCGAATGTGTCTGGTGCGGAGACACTGCTACACTATCCCACAGAACATGCGGATGTAGAGCAAATCCCATAATGCCTGAAATATTAGCCTTAATCCTGAGCCGTAGGAGGACCTTCTTGCCGACTCGGACGCACAGGTTCATTTCATGCTGGTGCAGCTGGCCAGAGCTGCTGCTGAGCCCAACGGACTTCTTGACAAAGGACTGCTGAGTACTGCTCTTTCCTAACCCACAACCCCTAACCGAAATTTCCCTAATAAAGTTTATCAATCAATCAATCAATCAATCATCTGGGGGATCCTTAGCGTGCACTGACAACGCACAGCCCTCTGACGGCTTTTCGTTTCACATCCATCGGAACGCATCCGCCGGCGCTCGGGATTTAACTCCGGTACTGCGGCACATAGGTCGGAGATATTAAACCCTGCATAGGACATCTATCATGTTTCATTTATGTAGCACTAAGCTTAACATAATTTAAACCTTTTTAGTTAGCATCCACATGCTTGCCCCATATATAGAGAAAACGATAGGATACACCTTTCATAAATATTCGGCTTTTGCGATTCTGGTAATCTGCTATTGATTAACTGGTAACTGCTGCCGAATACACTCCAGACTGTTATGATTCTTCTGGCGATTCCCCTTTTGTGATCAGAACCATCAGTATTACGAGCTTAAGTGCCGGCATACGCTTATCAGTTTCAGGGCCTTGTTACCTATCTCGAAATTCTGTTAGGTTCGATGTAATCGGACATTTTTGTTCTGCATAAATACTTAAACGTAGCTTTCTGGATAGCCCGTATTGGTCTCTATGCGTCCTATTCAATTCCCCTCCTAAGCGGTTAGCAAGGCGATACCGCCTGCGAATAACGACTTACTGGGGCGTTCTGCCTTCAGACGTGCGCCCTATCCGTTCCCAATCCAGCTATCTGGATGCTTCCCTGCAACCAACCAATAGTGAGGTAGACATCCTGTCTCCTTTCCTAAACCCTTCCTTGTTGTGGTCGTATTAATTTATTTATGTGTCTCGGCCAGTGTTGTGCAGCTATTGAAGATATTTTCCAGATTATATGCAGATTATCAGAAATGCATGAATGCTAGAGATATCGACTGAATGAGATGCTTCCGCCTAATCTACGAATGATATGTATAAGTGTCGGTTATATTTCAAGGTATTGGTTATAACCTGGTTGACAGCTTGAATATGATCGATTCATTCATTCTTTTTTTATTTGGAGCATTGTTGTAGACAAAGCTGACCTTAGATAACGGGGCCAAAGGCAGGTACTCTGTCTGACGAGGACCTTGTACCCATAGATATGTTGGGCGATGCAATTTACGAATTGAGACCTTGTACAAATATACGTTCAAATATAAATAAACATTACTAAAAACGCCGAAAACACCTCAAGAACGTTTTGGACATGTTTGCACTTTGGAATGAAATGCGAAAGTTCACGAGTCAAAGAAGGGACAGTTTCAAAGCTGTGCACAGACCTTTACAGTTTTTAGGCGATTAAATTGCTGCTTGATATCTGGGAATGATGTGTGGGCATTTAGAAAGATAGGAATTAAGTAGTTGACATTTCGGATACTGTAACTAGTTCTGATTAGGAGTAGTTTACAGAACCTGTGTCTCCTGCTCTATTGAGCGAATTAGAGCACTGTATTCCTTTTAAGGCTTTATTTTGATTTGATTTTGGAGTTTAACTTCCTGAAGTGATCCAGGCTATGATAGAGACTAACATCGCAGAGAACTCGGACGCCTAGCTTTTCTTCTCAATCGTAAAGCTGCCGGCGAGGACGATATTCTATCCCGCGTCCTTGGGCACAGTAGTCGAACGGCCTAACCACTGAGCACCCCAGCGAGGTTTTTGGTCTTTGTAAAAACCTCTGTGATCCTTTGGTTATTTGAAGTTTAGTTTGCGTTGATTCTATTTCACTAGCTACCTCATACGAGATGAAACGTAATCGATCGATAATGATTTTCCACGGGCGTGAAGTTAATAATTAGCAATAATGATATTACTAGGTTTGTTTCTTTTACCTGTTTTTTTTCCTGGTCCTGCGCCTTTCCGTCACGCGTCTTTTAGATTGGCAGCAGCTGCGGTGGCAAATGGGCATGCATAAAAGCCCCTGAAATTTTTCTATATGCAGACTGGGACCGGACACCACTCGTATTTTGCATTCGCCACCGTCAACTTTTCGCTTTATTCTTACGATAGACGTGGACGACATCTAGACTCCCAGTGCAACCGCGCTGCAGTGCTTTCTCAGCCCCCACCAAGCCGTGATCCCCACAAAGGTGTGAAGATAACGTGCACCGAGGCATCGTTCAGTGTGCTAGCTGCAGCGGCGGCAAATGAACATGCATAACAACCCCTGAAATTTTCTTCAGTGAAGGTTGGTCAACTTTTACTCACGGTCGACTTTGGGACCCTAAGCCACATTCTGTGCTGCTATTAGCTGCTGCCTGTGTTAATATTTCTGCCGTGTAAGTATTTGTTACCCTACGTTCTACGCGAGTACTATGAATTCCCGAAAATCACAGCCAAAAACGAGCCGTTCTGTTTAGCTTGTAAGGAAGTGCTCTCCTCAAGTGGTTACTTAAACTGTACGGAGTGCAATCATGATTACCTTGTTGTTAAATGCTCTGGTGTAAATGAGAACGTATTTAAAACTAAGAAGAAATGAAGAAATCATTTGCTACATTGAAATGTCCCACATGCACCGCGCCGGGGTGGCGCAGTGATTACGGCGCTCGACTACCGTGCCCAAGGAAGCAGGATCGAATCCCGGCCTCGGCGGCTGCGTTTCGATGGAGGCGAAAAGGGTTGGCGTCAGTGTGCTGTGCGATGTCAGTGCACGTTAAAACACCAGGTGGTCGAAATTTCCGGAGGCCTCTACTACGGCGTCTCTCATAGCCTGAGTCGCTTTGGGATGTTAAACCCCACAAACAAACCGAAACGTCCTACATGCTATACCTCAAGACTTCAGTCTGCTAGTAGTCTCAAGCCTGTTAGCGACTATGATTTTGACATTCAAGCTGTCCTTATAAGCATCAATGAGAAAGTGCAGTTACTAGGCCTTCTGTACAAGAAGGTAGAAGGGATAAAAGAGTCTATTAGACTCTTGTCAGACCATCATCCTCATCATCATCAGCCTGACTATACCCACTGCAGGGCGAAGGCCTCTCCTATATTTCTCCATATCAGATAAATACGCTGAAATTTTAAGCACTGTAAAGTGGCAGGATGCCGAATTGAAGCAACTGAACAGGCGGGTTGAAATGTCCAAAAAAGATTAACACTGAAGAGGTTGTAAAGCTTTGAGCCTCTTTCGATGATCTGGAATGGCGAACGCGACGTCAGAACATAGAAATCTGTGGACTCCCTAGGATCGACGGTGAGAACCTACTGATGAACATGAACAAACCTGCAAAATCAATTAGTGTACCTGAGCTGACCACGAACTTGGTTGGTGCTCTGCATAACCTGCCCTCGGAAGATGGTAAAGAACTAGGCATTATAATCCGATATCTACGACAACATCATCGTGATGAATGGCTGTCTAAAAAGAACAGACTCCAAGGCGAGCAATGCTTGGTCTGGATTACAGAAAGCTTGACCCATGCTAACAGGAAACTGCTCTATGTTACAAAAGAGTTGGCTAATGATGCTGGTTACAAGTATGTATGGAACAAAGATGGGAACGTTCTTGTGCGGCAAGGAGATGGCGAATTTGCTCATGTTGTCAAATGTGCCAAAGATTTGGCTGGACTGCTGTCGCATTCTACAATGTGTGGTTACTGTTTTTTAGTTCTTTGTCAGCATTACTATGGACTCGTATACAAGCCAATCTCAGTTGAGGTCGCTTATGTTAGGATTGCATTCGTCCGCTTTGACATTCCTGCATTGAAATATGCAATCAGCACAAAACAAATGTGATGAATTCTCTGTTTTCCTTGAAAATTTCAACTTTCATTTCTCAATAGTAATACTTACCGAAACATGGTTTACAGATGACACTGCAATGCCTATTGACGGATACAATGTCATTTCCCTAAATAGACACGCAAAGAAAGGAGGTGGTGTCTGTATATGTTTAAAAACAGGCATTATATAAGAATGTGTTAATGAAATGTCAATATCTAATCCAGATATTGAAATTCTCTGTTTAAAATCTAGTAATCCTATGTTTGTTTAGAATACAGACCACCTGATGGAAATTTTGACGGATTCATATTGCCTCTTGATGCTTTGTTTTCGTTTTTTAATGAGCATAATTGCACTGTAATCCTCGCAGGTTCCTTCAATATTTTATATGACGGGAATGTGTGCCGAACAAATTGCTTTTTTTCTCCTCTTCTGCTGTTCCTTCCCGAGGCTGTTGAATATTACCTTAGTCTTCTGCATATTGATTTTAAAGCCTACCTTTCTACTTTTCCTGTCTAGGTCATCAATCATTATTTGCAGTTCATCCCCCGAGTTGCTTAGCAAGGCAATGTCATCAGCAAATCGCAGATTACTGAGGTGTTCTCTATCTACCCTTATCCCTAACTCCTCCCATTTCAAGTCTGAATACTTCCTCTAAGCGAGCGGTGAATAGCACTGGGGACATCGTGTATCCTTGCCTAACACCTTTCGTTATAGGAATTTTGTTACTTTCTTTATGCAGAACTATAGTTGCTGTGCATCCACTATCAGAATCAGAATCAATGCAATGACTGAATACAAAGATTTGGTAAATAAAGGAGGATGTCCCAAAGCCAATGGCTGCACAGGGGACCTCCTTTTACAAGCATGCAAAACAAAAGTGATCCAGTACAAACAGCGGGTGAAAACTGCAACTGTTAGGTAATATAAATGTAGAACACAAAGAAATACAAGATGTCGTAAATATAAACAGAACATAAATTGGGAACATGGTATATAAATGTAAAACAGAGGAAACAGTTGAATGTGGGATAAGTATTTCTTATCAATAAAAAAAAAATTAGCGCTATAGCAGAAAAGTACGAAAACTGCACTTAAAAGCATGAATGTTAGATGATTGCTTTACTGTGAATGGTAATGAATTCCATAAAAATGAGGCAGAAAAATTAACTGTGATTTGCCGTCATTGGTTCTGGGTTTTGGGAGTAAAAAAATCTTTTCGCATGAAAACCGAGTGAAACTACGTCGCAGGAACTGGCTACTGTTAATTATTGAAATGGGAAGTGATCCATTTAGGAATTTAAATATGAGGATGCTAATATAATAATGAAACATGGATGACAATCCAAGACTCTTACGAGCTTGCAGAAAGGGCGCAGCACTGCCCAAATGGCTATTGGAAGTAATGATGCTAATTCCTTGATTTTGTTGTGTTGTAGCGGTGCCATGTGTGTTCTATATGTATTACCCCAAGAAGAAATACTATAGTTAATATGACTATGGATGAAAGCAAAGTGCAGTGAAATGCGTGTGTGTAAAATGAAGTAATTTCGCACCTTGTTGAGCACCCTTATGCCGTATGCTTTTTTTCTGTTAAATTTTAACTGACAATCACGATCTATGCTTATAAACATCGCATAATCAGTGGCAAGATGTGTATATATTTATATATATATATATATATATATATATATATATATATATATATTATATATATATACTATGTATATCTTCTAGCGTTAAGTTATATATATCCTACGTTATATATATATATATATATATATATATATATATATATATATATATATATACATATTCCAGCCTTACGTTATATATATCCTACGTTATATGACTGAAGATATATGTAAAGTAACTTTCTGTACAAAAAAAAGATGAAATACGCGCAAGAACGACATGGAAGAACGACACCCGGCCTAATCAAAATGATAAATTGAAAAAGCAGGCTTTGCCAGGTTTATTTAGATAGTCGTGATACGCTTGCACTGTGTGCTTTCAAAAAAAATGCAGAAACCAGCTGAATAAAACATTGAAACAAGTTAAACATAAATAATTTTTCTGAATGTTCAATGATTTATTGGATACAAAACCAACTTGGAAGAAACTGAGCCTCACAGCATTTTCTCGTAAATTTGCCTTCGACATACAAGAGCTTAAAATAGGTAGTGATACATATAAGGGAAAGTTACTGGCCGATAAGTTTAACTTATATTTTATACTACGCTTGTCAACAGTCTTTATAATCATGATACTCTCAGCTACCTGCAAAATATCGTATCACATTCTGTATTTCGTGCTCCGACCGATGAGTGCAAGGTCGTTAATGCGTGTATGAAGCTTAAAAAAAGCAAATGTGAGAATAATAATGCCGAAATGCTGAACCAGTTATTTATGTTATCAGCCTTATCCTCCCATGCATAACTCAATTTAAGCCACAGGAGTATTTCCACAGAGAATGAAGAATGCGAAGGTTTTATACAATAGTGGCAATGAAGACGACCTCATAAATTCCAAGCCGATATCTATTTTATCGTTATTCGGGAAACCCCTAGAACAGATTATATTCATAAGCATGTCCAGTATCTTCGATGCTCATTAAGTAATAACGCCTTTGCAGTATGGCTTTAGAGCATCTCTATTTGCAGACAGAGCCTTACTACAACAAAAATAGCTAATATCACATAATACAGGAAGTAAAGAAATAACACTAGGAATCTTCATAGACCTTTGAAAAGCTTTCGATAGAATAAATAACAAAATATTGCCTTAAAAGTTATCCATTATGGTTGTAGAAGCGTCGCACTAGACCTAATAAAAGGCTACTTAACTGACAGATACCGAGGCATTAGCATCAATAGAGAATTATCTTCATTAAGAAAGATCCGGCATGGTGTACCCCAGGGAAGTCTTTTAGGGTCGTTTGTTTTCAATGTTTACATAAATGATATCGTGAACGTTGATAATACAATCCAATACATAATTTACGCAGATGACACAACTTTACTCTTCACAGGAACAGATGCCAACGACCTTGTAAAGGAAGCCTGTATAACTTTGAGCAAATTACATTCACGGTCACTGAAAAATTCCTTAGTAATAAACTGCACAAAATCTAAGGCTGTTCTTTTCCCGTTACAAAACGACAAAATATTGTTGAAATAACGCTTTGATGTTAAATGATTTTAATACCGAAATATATTTTGGCAATAAAACACGAGGTGTTTTCTTTCATGAATTAATGTTTTGGGACTCTCATACCGATATATGCGTGCTAAACTCTGCAGGGTTCTAGATATTTTAGATGTCAATAGCTGCTGACTTCACCACTAATTCGCATGTTGTACAATTCACTGCTTTAATTACAAGTCGAATATTGAATAAGGGATTAATTACTTATTGACATCCACCCAAGCGCAGCCAAACGGCTCCAAAAGAAAGGTACACAGCTTTCTCAGAAGCGACCTACCCAAGCAGCACACCAGCATTGGTCCAACAATGGTTCATCACTGGAAAAGAATGGCATCAATATTGGACTGATATTGGCATTTGGGCATTTTACTACATTCTCCATTCTTGGCCCATCTTTCGTTCCAAGATTGGTCCAGTGTTCAACCAAGCTGGAGCCACCAATGTAGGCACAATATTAGACTTTCCATTCATGCACCATGATTCTTGCCAATACTGTCCAGCTTTATACCATCATTGTATTACCAATATTTGTTTAATACCAGCTATTCCATTGATGGCCCATTGTCAATGCCAATATCATACCAATGGTTAGCCATTGCAGGTGCACTGGCTACTCCATTCATGCCGCATATTGTCGATACCAATATTAATCCAATGGTTTATGGTACACCGGCTACTCCATTCATGTGCCATTGATGATGTCAAGATTACACATTTTGTGGCATTGCCTGTGCAGGCCATAAAATGCAGCCTTTTTCATTCTAGCCATATTCGTGACAGCACATCGAACTTGCTGGGACAATAATAGCCTTTCAAATAGGAGTGGCCATATAAATTCAAATTGTTGCTCATGAGCAACCAGTAGATATTCACAAAACAAGGGCATGGTTCACAAAAAGATAATATTTATTGCAATTGTTACTATAGACGGCAGTTGTTACTAGCCAGCGCTGAGGGCACACACAGCAGCAGTTAGCGGGGCAGTGGCAGGGTTGGTCAGGGCAGGGCGGGCTCTCGGGAAGTGGAAGGGGCCAGGGAGCTGGAGGACACACTCATAGGCGTAGTGAGGGGGCTGACCATGCAATTGCATTCACAGGTGGCATGCCTGGTTCGCCAGGGGAGGTTTCAGCATAACGCCTTTTTCTTCCACCCCCCCCTGTCACAGGAACCAGGCAGCTACCTAGGAATAAATGCGTGTGCCTCCAAATCGTCCACCCCAACTTTTTCGCAAATGGCACCTGCACAATAACAATGAGGAAACAAAATTTACAACACTATTACGAGGCATATAAAATCGCGCGCATTATTTTAGGAAGATGTAGAAAATTCCAGGATTCATGTACCGAAATTTATGGTCAATGAGAAACACTATACTGATGAGTTCCAGACTAGTTTCAGCTGCCTTGGGTTTATTAGGATGAAAGACGCATATACATTGCATAGCATGTGCCGTGTTGCATTTTGATCGCCTCCACAGCAATACGGCTGAGACAGCCAGTGTTTCATCCCACACTAGGAATTAGTGCTTGATTATCGGCTGTCTCCGCATATGACTGGCGCGCTAGTTTTTTGCCGCTCCTACGCTTTCTGCGATGTGCAAACAGTTTATACTAATAATCGTTACCAAGAGAATGTTCGGCGACCATTTTCATTTTTTTTTAAATGGCTAGATATAATATACACGAGCGATCTAAGCCCACGACTGCTGCACTGGCCGCTGGTTAGCTGATATACGCTTTTCACTGGTTTTGTGGGTAGTTCACTTAAACGGGAGCTCACTTAAACGGGTAGCTCACAGGTGCATCATTTTTACACATATACTGCTTGTCCAAGCAAATTTGATCCAAGGGATAAAAAAAAATTTCGGAGCCAGGCAAAGGAAACCAGATATATATTGCTGGAAGCTACCTTGAGCGCCACAGAAAAGGTTTTGTTTGGAATCCTTATTGACCTTATTTACCTAAATTACTGATTAATGACTTACACGATAAATGGTGTTGCTACTTTGAAGAGTACCGGCACAATCCACGTTTGATTATTTGTGATAAAGAACCCTCACGTCTGCATTATGAACGCCAGATACAATAGGAAACCACGAAAATACAGAAATCTGATTCCCGGACAATACAATTGAGGACTTGGCTTGGCTCGACAGCCCTGTGTAGCGTTAGACCTACAATTTGCCTATGGTTTCTTCGTCCGCGCCAGCACATCGTCCAACAAGACTGTATTTGTATTTTACAGCTGAAAAATACTGTTAAACTCATTTATATCCTTACCGCTTTGTAGTCATTATCCGCATTGCAAAGTTGGGAGCGCTCATTGTAACTCGAGCCTTCATGTGCGCCAAAGGGCCGACGCGAAGCAACCATCACCAGCATATCACCCTTACTCATGCATGGGGCTAGCAATCTTAGCGGCAGGTTGTTTTGTCCGCTCAAAATCATGTTGTGAGCAGCACAGTTGAGGTGCGCGAATGGGCTGGTAACGGTTTCGGTATCTACATAACCCGGAATTTATCTACAGCTGGAAAAAAAGGTACACATGAGGTTTCTAACCGCAAATATTGAAACAGGGGTTTCCGAACGTGCTCGCCGACTCTGTAAGTCCTATTTATTGTCTAAAGTGAATATTTAGTACTTGAAGCGAATAACCTCACTTCCCCACGTACAAAATAAAAATTTTCTGCGCTGTCCTAAGTGGCTGCCAGCAATGCACCACCGGTTTCCATCGTCTGCTTCTAATGGTTTATTTATAACCCTTGGCTCAAGCTATGGGGCGCAGCAGGTGTAATGTAGCTTGAATAAAACCTGCAAGAGATCATATATATGGGTAGATTTGTAAGGTTTACAGATTTCACTTACAAATTCTACAGGAATCGCGTCACTGCGGCCTTTCTTTAAAATTGACACGTAATAGCGCTATATTCGTGGCTAAAATAAAGTAATCAACGCATTAATTCAGCTTAGCAAATGCAGCTGTAACAGAAAGTGAGGGCTGGCTACACCTAAGGTGTGCCTAGCTTTCTAATTTTCTTAGATGGCACAACCGTTCGAAATATGGAATATTAAAAAAAGCCCTTGATATTGGCTTTCTCACAGCGTATTATGGGTGCCTTAGATAAGAAACATAATCGAGGTCCCATGGCCATCTTTCGTTTCCAATGAAATTCTTATATGTGGTGGGCAAGTATCTAGGCACAAAAGAATTTACCTTAGTTTTTCAAGATACGCGTAGTTTCCTCAAAAAAAAAAAAACAATTGTATGGTATATCTATAGAGGTAGAAAACGCTGTTTTTGCCATTTCAAAATGTTGCAAGTTTGGATGCCATGATTTTGTCATCTGCTCTTTTTTACTCACTAAATATATGCAGGTTTTATATTTACAAACACTATTAGAAACCTATTTTGTTTTTGCAGTTGTGTTATTAAAAAATCACAAACTTTGCTTCAGGAGCGATATGCTGCAAAAATAATATTCATTTTTAACCTTATGTACTGGCATATGATGCATTAGGTTGGTTGCACTAAATATGTTTTCACTTCCTGACGCATGTTCTTAATTCCAGGCAGTATCTGGAGCTCCAGACCACTAGGTGTGTTCTCCACAACGCATCAAAATTGCTCAGAATTCGAAAACAGCAGTAAAGGGCAAATTTGCTGCAATTAAAAAAAGATCATCTTCGATTTTCATTCAAATCCCTCTCAAAAATCTTCAGTACCTCAAAAATATCACGGACTAAAAAGTGTTGCGTTATACTGTTTAAAAATGTAACATTAAATATTAAACCGAGTGCTTGTGCTGATAATGGCCAAACTCAGCCTGCATTCTTGCAAGATCCAATAATATCTTGGCACAGAAACTATTTTTCTACATTATCTAGGTTCCATTCTTTATTTCTGAAAAAATTTGAAGCTCTAGATTTGTGTGTGTATCTGCATATTATTTTGAAATTGGACAAAAGTAAGAAAATGGTAAAATAAGGAAAACTGATTAGAATTGAAGAAACGGCCGCAACATCAATTTTTATCAAAATCTGTGGAAAAAATGCAAAGTACTTTGTTAATTTGAGTCAGTAAATATATTGAATTCTGCAAAATGTAATATTAGAAATATAAAAATGCTTGTTTTTGTTCTATAGATGTGCTTATATGGCTCCCCCTTATGGAATAGGCATCAAAACTTCAATTTAGTATTTGCTTAATTTAGTTACATTTTACCTTAAGTAAAATTTAAAACATTGTCAGCGCTTAACACCGTTTTTCTGCTTCTGGGACAAATACTTAATATAGCTTAAAATGGTATTAATTCACTATTTCTGTCAATTTCATGGCAGAACGCAAGTGAAGGCTGAACTTTTTCTCTGTCCTGCATTCTTTTTTATTGCTAGGTGCAATAGTATTCAATCTAGGTTATTAATATATTATTCCATTTGTCAGCTTTGACCACCACTAACAATACTATATTTTTGAAGATGATTTTGCAATGTGTAATTTTTATAATTACAATCTTAAGCAAATCGCTTTCCAGCATAATACTTTTGGTGGCGTTACAGAGAACACACATAGCAGCTTAGAGCTCCAAATTCTGCCTTAAATTAACAATATGACCTGCGTAATAAACACAGAATATTTTAGTGCAAACAACGCAATGCGTCACGCCAGTATGTAAGGTTGAACATTAACATTTTTGTAGCGCGTTGTTCTTGAAGCAAAGTTTGCGATTTTTTACTAAATCAACTGCATCAATGAAACACACTTTTAATACTTCTTATACAAGTAAACGTTACCCAAATGCGGTGAGTAAAAAACAGTGGATGACAAAATTTTACGCAACCAGCCGGCCTCCAAACGTGCAACTTTTTGAAACGACAAAAACGGCGTTTTCCAGCTTTAGTGATAGGCGTTTTTTTTTTTTTTCGAGAATACTACGCCGCATCTGGCAAACCTAAGGGTCATTCCTTTGTGTCGAGACATTAGCCCACGACATATGAAAATTTAATTAAAAAAATGGTCATGGCACCACGATTACTGTTCCTGTCCGAAGACATCCATATTTGTTTTCATTTCGTCTCTTCAACAGGCTGGTTTAGCCAATGCGGTGAATAAAAATATCATCGCATATATTAAAGATTTTCGCGCTATATGTTATACCTAAAGCTACCTATATTTTCACAACTGTCATACATTATTTGTAGCTGAAACATCACAAAAGGGCTTCGATTGCAAATTGTTCGCTAGTTAAATAGACGTACGAGATGACACACGTATACTTTGTAGAATACAATTTAGGAAAGAGCAGATACAAACTACAGGCGAATAATGCTATGATATGGAGCATATGTATTACTCCGGTTAACAGTAAAAAAATCAACTTTTAACATATTAATATATTCGACAAACTATTGCATGCTCACATAGGAACACAATTAATGAGCTCATCCACGCATCTAATGTCTATGGGCATTAGACGTGTGGATGACTTCGTTTTATTCCAATTCGTGCGTCACTCAAAATAATTGAACGAGAAAAAAGTTAATGTCTACACAATTTTCAGTGAGTATACCACAAATTATACTAAGGTGCTTCATATATGTCACATCACCTAGCAAGTGAAATGGGATAACAGAAGTAATCAGACTCTAACCCTGATCAGCATTTCGCTTTTGCGCCATCTTTGTAAGTTTTTAGGCAGGCTTTTCCACTGATTATCCTCTTCTTTATACCCCTGCCACCCACAGGACACAAATCTTCTGGGGGTACCGAACTGTTGGTTTTCGCACCAGTGATACAACTTAATCGATCCATTTATACGTAGAAAACACTCTCGATGCGCACCTAAAAAAAATGACAGCATGTATGTGTAGGCGAAATCATTCACCGGCGATTTAATAATATGATTTGAACAATAAAATCAAAGGATCACACTCGAAGTAACAAAAAAGTGGTGGAGAGATAGGAATTGAAGCAATGAAAGGCGGTTGCTTTCTGCAAAAAGCCAATAGCAAGAGGTCCACCGTCTATAAGAATAGGCAATAAAAATAAGGCATATTTAAAGGTGCATGCAACAGTTACAGTGATGCAGTGCTACCATTTTTTAGGCAGGCTTTTCCGCTGACTTTCTTCTTCTTTATTGCCCTTCCAACCACAGGACACATATCTTCTGGGGGTTGTCGGTTTTCGCACCAGTGATACAACTCAATCGATCCACTTCTACGTAGAAAACGCTCCCGATGCGCATCTAAAAAAATGAAAGCATGTATGTGCAGGCTAAATCATTCACACATGATAAAACAATATGATTTGAACAATGAAATCAAATGATCACACCCAGAGCAACAAGAAAGTGGTGGAGAGATAGAAATTGAAGCAATGAAAGACGGTTGCTTACTGAACAAAGCCTATAGTAAGAGGTCCTGAGTCTATAAGAATAGGCAATAAATTAAGGCACGTTTATAGGTGCATGTAGCAGTTAAAGTGATGCAGTGTTACCTTTCTGTTTCACTGCAGTGATTGGTATAAATATTACAGCAATTGCTAGGCATCTCAGGTAACCCCATTGAAAACTTCATCCAAAGTACCGAGGAGCAGTGGCGTGTTATTTGCAGCTGTTAACGGAAAGACAGGCTGTCCTATGAGTGCATGGGCATTTCCTCCTTTTTGTATACTTGAATAAAAGCGACTGAACAGTGAGTGTTGTAAGAGGTGCAGCGTCCCTAGGAATGGGGAACAAAATTAAGTTTTAGTAAACAGAGGTACAAAAAGAAGCAAATATGCCTGCAATAATAGCATGATGGCCTACCTTTTGATCAACAGCTGTAAACAACCTGTCACTGCCAGTCGGTTCTTTAGATAGGCTTATCAATGCCAGAGCTTAAAGCTAAGAGCAATATGAGTAATGTTTATTGCGGTCACGGCCGTAAACAATTCTAGCAGAACACTCCATTACTGTAACTATTCAACCGTCCATTTATACATATCGTTCATTAAAGAACCATGCACATCATATTAAGTTGCTCTTTTCTACTCCCAAATGATTTCCTATAGAATTAGAATACGTGGATCGCTGCTTCGGTTTCAACATTCTTGCACGATGGCTATGGCGTGCACTTCATGCGTACGGTACGGCACGTGAGGTACAAAGAGCTGTAATTGCCGAACAGGCGGACCTGACGTCCTGTCCCATTTCGCCTGAAAGTGCGCGCCGTCATCGAGCGCTTCACGAGCAATATTTCGGACGATATGGTTGCCTCATACCGGCCGTCAATGTTTTGTACATTGTGTCCCGCGTGCACGTTGTTTACTTTGCAGTGACAGGGACGCAGTGCACACACGGCTGATGTGCCTTTTTGCTTGTATTGTTATTTTCCCCCGCCCTCGAAGCGCGTCTGCGAAATCGCTCTCTTATTGTCGCCGCTTTCTGATAACGCCCTCACCTGAAGGCACATGCTCAGAAGGGGGGCGTCGATTAAGAAAATTTTGAAAAGGGGCTCACTTGCGCTGTTCACGGCTTTCAATTCCTCAATATGATATTAACCATTATAAAAGTGGAGGTTCATTATGACTTAATTATAGCCTAGTTATCAAGCGGCATCACGCACATGTCTGCCCCACTGTAAAATTCGCTTGCACAGACGGCACGAACAGTTTTCAAAACTTCGTCTGTACATCTGAAAACAAAAAACTGCCCTTAACTCTTCACAAAATCCAAAAACTGTGTGAACATGGCTTCCTGCGCGCAGAAGAGAGGCTGTCCAAAATATATGTACAAAGCCGGGCGCATAGTATCTGGTTACTAATTGATTGCGGCGCGCTGCACAGTCAAAAAACTGCGCAAATAGCTGCCTGCAGTGTTCTGTCACGTGTTAGTTGCATACACACCTGTTACGCACGGCTCCTCTATTTTCGGCGCAAATGCTATTCATATCGCAGCCAGCAAATAAGTCCACGCACTTATTGCTTGCATGTAACCCGGAAGAAAATTCGCTTAGTTCTTGAAGTCATGCTTCGCGCAGTTGTTTCGAGGAGAATAAGGAAAGAGAACATTTGGGACTGGTAGGAGATTATATAGAACCAATTATGAAGCAATGGCATGCTGCAAAGATATATATTCACGGTCTAAGATGACGGCGTTCACTGAGTCTGATAATGCCGATGGTATCCCGCCGTTGCTGTAATCCGTACTCCGGCGACATTTCACAGCTCAGCTATTCACTGATATGTAGCAAGCACCAACCGGAGCACATGGACATGTATAGGCGCAAGAGAAAATTATGCACAGCACAATGAAAAAGAAAATTAATGAGGGAAGAAATTAAAGAAAGGTTTAAGAAGCTGTCACAAGTCTTGTAGCGTCTCCAACAAGCTCTGAAATGAACGCTTCGGGAGGAGGCCGCACAGCAGCGCAGCTGGGGATGCTGTCTGTTGTGTCTTGCACGTAGACGCGTAGGCGAGGGGGAACAACGACCCGCTCAACCAGCGCGTGATTCCCGCCGCGGTGTTGTGTTCGCAAGGGCTGCGCGTGGGAACGAAGGACCAACGACCCTCTCAACATTCCATTCGTCCTTTACCCAGCCCTCTTCTGCTTGCACCGGCCAGCCGTGACTTCGGACCGTGCCGATGAGCGGCCGCCAGCGCGCACCGCTCGAGTCGAGTTCTAATAAATAGTTTTGTTTTGTGTGTTCGCAAACGCATTGTTTCTTCAAGGCAACCACGGACAAACATTTTCGAAAAAAATAGAAAGCCTCCCCATCTACCATCCACATTCTTGAGTAAATCCATACAGCTGGTGCATCGACAAATGCGCGCGTCCCCTCCCTTTCGCCACCTATGATCGAACAAAGGATGGTCGTTCGACCTTTTATATTTACTTCAAAATATTATATACTGTTGCGTGATGACTGATTAATAATGTCAAAGAGGTGGAGTTCCGAGCTTCTCTTCTATTCTGGCCAACTTTGGTTATAGATTATACAAATTATGCTCAAGTTAGCTAGCTGAAAATTATCCGAATAAATATATACATGTTTTTATTTGTATTCAGTTAATGTTCGCTTTTCGGGTATGAGTAGATGTTTTTATAAAAATTCTAAACATCGGCCCAGGAAACGAAAATTTTCCTAATTTGCAGGCCTTTATTTCAGAAAAGGTTCATGGTAGAGCAGCAATAATTCCACAATATGTTCTCAGCATAATTATCCGCAAACAGCTAAAGCTCATATTTTTATGACATTTGGATACAGAGATACGATCGCGCTAATTTACAGAAAACAGCGAACATTGAAAATTTTTAGGAAAACAAAAACAGTTTTCACATTGTTTAAACTTTTTCCACCTATTCTACACTACCTCAGTTTTCAAAACCATTAATACACCTTGCATAATTTTGTTGCGCAAGTAATTATGGCCACATCGATAAAGCCTTTGTCCAATTATAGCGCACCGCGCTGTTCTGAACATTCTACGGAATTTGTGAATTATTCAAGGTTTTTAAATTTTGGCATATAATTTTGTAACAGGGAGAAATATATTTACAAAAGAGGATTAAAGATATATATATACATTGAGGAACAGCCAAGGAGCCAGGCTACGAGGGCCGCCCATTCGACGCACTTCTTTTTCTTAATCTTCCACAAACGAGCGCGCCACTTCGTCCTCATCATTCTCCAGCTGTAACAATATTTCTTCGCTCATGTTTTGTCTCGACTT
Source organism: Amblyomma maculatum (assembly GCF_055883805.1). NCBI lineage: Eukaryota > Metazoa > Arthropoda > Arachnida > Ixodida > Ixodidae > Amblyomma > Amblyomma maculatum. The sequence goes on along the minus strand of NC_139348.1, from coordinate 66,443,869 downwards.
CGCAAATCGACGGTGACAGACACAGCAATGAATGATTCAGAATCAATTTTGTGCGCGTCGAGGTCCTGAAGCGCTGTGGCATCAGGCAATACACAGACGTTTTTCGCAATCACCTTCACCTTAACGCGGATTGCACAAAAAGACGATAACGTTCAATGAGCAAGCAACGTATTCCAAATCATTTTAGTAGAATGAAAGAATTGAAAAGGGCATGGAAACTGCCTCATTAAAACAGTGTTTGTAGGCTGCATTCGTTTTTTCGAATGACTCGACAGCGCACATTATTTTCATTCCTGTACAGTTTTTTTTTATTCCTTTGCCACCGCCTAGCGCGGTTGGAATGGTCAAACTCTAAACTAATAGGCGGAAAAAACTATTTTTTTTTGTTTATTGGCGATATATATGTTGTGTGCCATATAAATGTACCGGGGCCTTCATGCTCGCAGTCTGCACGAAAAACTGTCATTTTTTTTTTACCACCGTGTGAATGCCCAAAACTAAAATGGTAACCTCGCGAGTCTTCCGGCTTTTCATTTTCCAGTGATTGCGTCTAGAAAGTACACACATCGTATTCGGTCCTTTTTCCAGGTAAACAGACGATGCTGCGCGTAGTTCCTTATGGATAATACAAAAGCACTAGAACAAAAACATCGCTGAGAAAATGGTCATTTGTTCCTTCAACTTGAGGCAACGTTTTCCTTCTCGGCAATGAAAAAGCTACCTTCTAATCACTAATTTAATGTCACATGAACATGCTATGGCGACACGATTTCGTTTTTATGCGCGTTCTCACTGACAACTGGATTTTTACTATAGGTTACGTATAGATGCAGGGATGTAATCGGCGTCCAATACAGGCATATTGGGTCGTGAGTGCTAGCCGGTCTGGGGTATACATATGTGGTCGCACGGTCGTGCTATCATTAGATATGATTGTGCGACAAACGTATGCGCCTGCGACGAAATCTGCATGCATGCCAATAGGCTAAAACCATAAACACATATAGCTGACCCCGAAAGGTGCGCCGCATATGACGAATCCAGACAGTTGCAGCGGTACGTGCTTGAATGCGTTATAGTAATTATCGTCCCGTACGTGGTACTTGGTGAGGTCCGAACGATCGGCTGAAATGTTGTCGGAATTAAATGCCGCGGTTTGGCGTCCAGCGCACGTGTATTCAACCATAAAAATGGAGAATTTGTTTTGATTGAATGGTCAACGGAAAATATTCACTTCGGCAGCCCATTAAAGCTGCGTTGTTAGGATGGCAATGACATTTGCGAGATCAGGGGAAAAAGTGGTCCATCGTGGGCAGTTTTCATACAGGGATAGCTAATACTGGAAAAACACAAGACAAATTGCAGTGGTCCATTACAGCCAGTTTAAAACAACGGAACGGTCAACGTCGGAAGAACACAGGACACCTTGGCCCATTGTAGCCAGTTTTAAAACTGAACGGGCAACGCCGGAAGAACACTGGACAACATGGTCCATTGTAGCCAGTTTTAAAAAAGGAACGGCCAACGACGGCGGAACACAGGACAACTTGGTCCATTGTAGCCATCTTTAAAAAACTGAACATCCAATACTGGAAGAACAGAGGATAACATTGTCCATTGTAGCCATGTTTAAAAACCGGAACATCCAATGCCGGAAGAACACAGGACAACTTGGTCCATTGTAGCCAGTTTTAAAAAACGGAAAACCCAATGACGGAGGAAGGCAGGACAGCTTGGCCCATTATAGCCAGTTTTAAAACCCGTGCGACCATTATTGGAGGAACAACGGCAATCTCGGTCCAACATAGACATTCTGTATGTACGGCAGTGCCAATATCGGGAACTCACTGTACATCCTGGCCCAAGCTAGCCAGTGTTGGCTACTGGCAGCGCCAGCACTGGGAGAGCACTGGCTAGACTGGGCCATTGCTGGACATTGTGTTGACTGGCATGTCCTATGTTGGGAGCATGCTGGTTAGGCTGGCCCAATGTAGGGCCACTGCTTGCCGTCGTACTTACAACATTGGTCCAATGCTTTGTGCTGCCTGGGTAGTTAAAGAAACATTTGTCCTGGTCTGGACGATTTTTTCTTTAACTACGAAGTTTCTGAGAAAGCTGTATAGATTTCCTTTGTAGCCGTTTGGCTGCGCTTGGATGGATGTCAATGAGTAATTATTCCCTTATTAGAAATCTTCTCCACCTTGGGGCTTCCGCTAAATATTTGACCAAGTCCAATATTGTCATCTAGTTTGGGGTTATGATAGAAAACAATCTCTACATAAGTTGCAGATTTTGCAGAAGAGTGTCCTGCTCACCGTAGCAATTATTTGCGATATAATGCTCACACTGCCATCTCATTTAAAAATACAGGGTTATAAAAATAGATCTGCTCATTGAATATTAGGTTCTAGCGTTATTTATTCATGAACCAGGAAAGCACATTACCAACATAATTAACACTGCCCATTTGTAGGCGAGCCCTTCGTCCCGCTCCACAAGGTTTCGTGAAATCTGACAGGTATACCTCTCCCAGTACTAATTATGGTCTACAGATCCTGCAGTCTAGCCTTCCGCGTGCACTTAATACGTTTAACCTCACATTCGAACATTTTCGTCTGTTTTGGTAGAATGGTTCGCATGCTATGTTTAGTTAAAAAAAAAGTCTGTTCCTTTTCATAAATCTTCATAATGGTATTGTTCTGCCTTTCTTTGTTTCTAGCATTCCCGAAGTCTTGAATGTACATTCAACCTTTTATGTTCTTGAGCTGTTTTTACTGTCCTGCGTACAACTTTAAGGGGAGGCGGGGCCTGTCAAGCTGCATAGCACACATCTTCTTTCCCGCTTTCCTCGCCACATATAGTTTTTTTTTAAATCTTCTGTACGTGTACGGTGAAATAAAGGGAAAGTGGTTACCATGTTTTATACGCGATCATTTATGCCAGTTCAAGAACCTAATGATCTAGACCTTGTTACACGCTTTTTTATCCTAACGCACTCTTTAGATCACGCTATGTGAAAGACTGTCGTGTTATTCCTCAGTGCAGCTTTCTGCTGACACTCTGACTGCCAACATGATAACATAGTTTTCTGAATCATTAACAACCCAGCTGAGCGGGAACATTAAACATAGCATAAATTATTCATACTCCCCTCTGTTGACGGCATGTATAAATGATGGACACTTGGGTGATTCTGCAGAGGTCTTCGCTTGACGCGAGTCCCAGCTACGAGGCGGAGACAACCTCGTCTTCGGTGTAGGCTGCTCAGAACACGTGCGTCCTTTTACACGCTTTTCATAGCAGAGAGACAGAGAGAGACTCTTTAAAGAAAAGACAGCGAATTTTTCTGGTGTGTAGATTTCGCTGGCATGCTACTCTGTGTAGGAAGCGAATTTCGGGAAGGAGAGATTGAAAAAGAATGGTAAGGGAGATATTAGAATTGTAGGGGGAGATAAAACACGGACATTTTATACGTGTTAAGGTGCTTCGCGGAGTAGTGATATAAAATGCAAAAACGACATGTATGATCCGAGAAATGCTGTTATAAAGTTCTCAGCTTTGAAAAATGCCCGAAGAAAACATGCAAGTTGAATTTATAGTTTGTCAAGGAGTCCAGTGTCTTTCAAATATGTAAATAAAAAGTTCATCACGAGTCTCAGTTGCCTAGGGCAGGCGAAAGGACCTAAACCACTGTTCATTGTTAAATGCACTGGGGAGAGCTTCTCCATGCTATCCTCATAGTATGCACGCTCATCAGCGTACGCAGTGCACTCAAGTAGGATATGTTCCACAGTTTCAATCGAGACACACTTTTCACAATACGGACTGTTAATTTCACCGAAACCTTAGGGCAAGCCATTTTATGTGCACAGTTCAGACGATGTCAGTAGTAAACAGTTTCTAGTTGGCGAGGAGTCTTGAGTTTAGATGTAGATAAACTAAATAAAGAATTTGAAGTGATGTGTCGCGAAGCTCCAAAGCCGATATACTTTGTTTCGACAGCACAGGCATTGTTTGCCTTTCATTACACTTGGTGATGGCCATCCGTTTGCACTCTCATCAACTGAGTAAAACTACTTAAGCGCTCACAGATTGATTCTTGGGCCACAAAAGAAATGGCATGTCGTTAGATATAGAGGGAGCCTTGGTGCATCTCTTCATGTAGGGTGCAAATGTAGCATTCTTTTTTATTTGACCGCACTTGGATGAAACGGGTCGAATCGCGGCTATGCAGCTCTGCATAAAGCATATTATACTTGTTTACGCAAAAAAGCACAGACGTGACGGGGAAAACTGCCCATTTTGAACAATATCTCCACTATTTATCCTACTAGAATTTACATAATAATGAGATCCAAAGATTTAGAGAGTATTCCACAAGGCTGTAGGACCATTGAACTCAAATGTGTTCAAACATCCGTTGGCATTAAATGCCGCTAAAGCCTTTATTTTATTGTTGAGGCCTCCAGAGGTAAACGCTGGTGATAGGCCAGGGTTAAAAAAACATGGCACTCTTGCTCTCGCGGGAAAATTTACTTGAAGGCAGATTGATGAAAAATAAGTTGGAAACAGGAAATGTCTCCCATTTTCCGCAATTCCAAAGCCGGTCCTTTGATTCATTATATTCCTAAAGCTTGCGCTTGCAACAACAAAGCGCGTGCGGCCACGCAAGCAAAATTCTATATGCTTCAATAGATAAGCAATAAAATGCGGCACGTTGGTTCACCGTAAATAGGCACCGATCCGCTTGTTATTTTCAAAAATGGCTTTGGAGTAGTATGGTATGAACACAATTTTTTGTTGGTACGTGTTCATTGTTTGTTTTAAATTTGTCACAATTAGCAAATTACAGCCAAACAGTAGAAAGTTTTTTTCAGGGCTTGTAGGTTGATACATTTCACAGCAATAGTGAGTTTGTTTAGTCTTCCAGAAATTCATTCTTTATCCAGAGAACAGCACAACACAATTGGCCGGGTTAAGTCTGACCTTGACGCAGCCATGACGGTTTGTACATCGCTACGCTGGGTGAAAACAAAGCAAAGAAGTGCACTCTTTCTATTCGATTAAAGACGTCATTATTGTTTGCTGAGGACAGCACCACGAAAGATCAAGCCGTTAGGTTTCAGATGAGACCAACGGACATTTTTCTTACAAGGCATGAATTGCACTCCCTACTCTAATCAACGAACGCAAATTATGTCATATACGGTGGATTATCTCGCCTGTTCATACAAGACAAAACGATAAACGCCCCGACTCTATTGCTTGCGTTGAAAGTCCTTTTTACAAATAATAATATTGTATCTAATGTGTCGCCGTGTTCCATCGCTTGTCATGAAACCATGTAACATTTGGTTGGAGGTGCGATTCATCCCCATCCTCGCCTTTAACCGTCGAAGCCAACCGTACGCCGGGTCCACCTGCCGAAAGCCCGCGGAGATCATCGCCCAGCTCTGCCCCAGCACTTTTTGCTCAGACCCCACCAGCCACTGTCCCCAGCCCTGACCACCATTCACGCCGACCAGGAAGAGCCCAAAGCCGACCCTACCGACCCCACGACGAAGCGACCTCACGACCACTCGAGCGAAGACAGTACCACCGCCCAAGTCGTTCGGCGTGTCCATGAGCCTTGGCCTTCGGCAAACGGTGAAGATCGGACTTGATGCTCCGGTGCAAGCATTCTTCCCATCTTCGCATTCATTGTGGTGTCCAGCGTTTCATGTCCCAATCTGGTGTCTGTGTTGCACTGGATTTCTAGCATTGAATTGATGCATTAGAGCTCTAGCAATCGATCGGGACGATCGCTCGGTGGCCCCGGGTAAGGCTACGAAGATGACGAAGCGGGTAGTGGCGCGGGACGGAGCGCTCGCGCCAGGCCCGCTGGCCATTAAAGCATATTTCATCATGACATCACGTCGTTCTGTTTCTGTTGTGTCGCCGTGTTCCATCGCTTGTCATTCAACCACGTAACAATATTATCTCCGCTATTTAATCCATGATATTGTAGAATGGAGCTCTGTTGTATTTGGTTCGCATTATTGGCCTCGCGCGTGTGAGCATTTATACGAGTGTTGGGCGCTCCTGCTCCGCCTCGTGATAAAATTATGTCCGAAGACGGCCTGTGCGCACTCATCGATCGTTAAGTGGCATCCGTGAAGGGGAAGACATCCTTTGGAATACCTGTACTCGAGCTACACCAGGCATGGATTGTTACTGGGTACCATTAATGCAGAACCTCTTGGCCGCAAAGTCGCACATATCCATATAGAGCGACACCGAGGCTTCTACTTAGAGAACCGTTTTTGCGCAATGCTTTTTTATTTTTACTTAGACAGTGCATAACTTTCCAAGGGAAACGAATTTATTTCTCTTCGAGCCTATCTGAGGTTGATACATCCAAGGTAGTCGCCGAAAGAGGTCGTTGAAATACTCAAATTTGCAGGCTCGTATGTTTTGATGCACCCGGCACAAAACAATATTCAGAAAGCCAATCTTGAATTACGCATGGCCATCAATAAGCATTTCGGAGAGGTGTTATAGAATATTTTCGTGGCAGTCAAATTAGCAAGCATCGCCAGTTCGTGCACACAAATAGACACCGTTAAAAAGGCTACTGTACAGTGCTTGGATTGTGTTCTGGGAACCAGCAACGAAGAAAAAATTTACGCCTGCAATTTCTTTCCGCGCTTTGGAATCGAGACCTAGCTATTAGCCCTTCACCATATCTGTCGCTTTTATCATCGAGGCATACGCGCCATCATCATCCTAATTCGCTGACGCCGTATTCCGCACGAACTGATTTATTCAAGTTTTCATTTTTTCCTCGCACAGTAACCGACTTTAATGATTCATTATTGCCTTTCTCAACACTTTGATGTTTATTACTTTTGTTATTATTGTTTTTTGCCATGTTTCCACCCTCCTTGGACCTGTACAAGGTACGCAGTATTGAATAAAGAAAGAAAGAAGAAAGAAAAGGAAAAATGAATTGCTATTCAGCACTCCTGAGATCATTTTCCTGGTCGTGTTTCGCCCCTACACACAAATAATATATATATATATATATATATATATATATATATATATATATATATATATATATATATATAGTCTCAAGGTTCGTATACTGACAACAGTAATACCCAAGAAAGTAGCAGGGGGGACAGCGGCCGATGTAGCTCAGTTGGACGAGCTCCGGACGCGTTATTCGGAGGTCGTGGGTTCGGTTCCAACCATTGGCGCGTTGTTTTTCTTTCTACCTAGTGTTTATTTATCTTTCCCCTAAACACATTACATTACATATTTACGTGATTATGACGTAAAAATTAAAAAAAAAGAAGACAAAGTACAATCCCCAATGCTTTCCTTGGCCTCGCCGACTGTCGGCTTCTTTCCTTCGTGTATTATAACGAGTACCCTCATTTCCCCTTGAACTATATATATATATATATATATATATATATATATATATATATATATATATATTCCCAGTTCCTTAAATTCTTGGTGTGCTTTGAAGAAACTTGACCAGTACCAGCATAAGCGACGTCAGGAGAACGGAACAGCATTTATTTTTTGCATTTCCAACGACACAACCAAGCACACACACACACACACACACACACACACACACACACACACACACACACACACACACACACACACACACACACACACACACACACACACACACACACACACACACACACACACACACACACACACACACACACACACACACACACACACACACACACACACACACACACACACACACACACACACACACACACACACACACACACACACACACACACACACACACACACACACACACACACACACACACACACACACACACACACACACACACACACACACACACACACACACACACACACACACACACACACACACACACACACACACACACACACACACACACACACACACACACACACACACACACACACACACACACACACACACACACACACACACACACACACACACACACACACACACACACACACACACACACACACACACACACACACACACACACACACACACACACACACACACACACACACACACACACACACACACACACACACACACACACACACACACACACACACACACACACACACACACACACACACACACACACACACACACACACACACACACACACACACACACACACACACACACACACACACACACACACACACACACACACACACACACACACACACACACACACACACACACACACACACACACACACACACACACACACACACACACACACACACACACACACACACACAGCCGGACAAATAGATGCGTAGATAGAGAGATGGATGGGTAGGTAGGTAGATAGATAGGTAGATTTATGTATATTTTGCCGCGTACCTTTCTGAACCGCGGGAAAAGAGGACGAAGCTCAGTGCAGTTGGTGCAACTGATCCGTTCAGTTTTTGCTGCCTTGTATTCGTTACAATATATACAGAGATGTATGGATAGATAGGTAGATATATATTTATCACAAACCTCCGCCTTTACGGTCAACAGAGGCGCGGGATCCCCTTTACGGTTATCCGTCGTTAATCTATGAGGTTTGAGAACACATTTAAAAGTTAGACGATCAACTTGTGAATTATGCGTGTCCATGTGGGATTGAGGAATAATTTCAAGAATGTCACTTTCTCTTACGAACAATTCAATATTTAGAGCCTGTAGTCTAAATTACTCTGCATAATAATACAGTACGAAAATAAGAAAACGCCACGACACAATAGTGATAAAAGACGACTTGCTAAATGACAAGACGAAAACCCGACAACAAACAAAACACTGCGATAAAAGATGACTATAAAGATAACAAAGTAAGCATTCCAGATATAATAGGTATAGGCAAGAGTTACATAGAAAACAGCACAAAATACTAAGTCAGATCAAGATTACTTAAAGGCAAAACCAATATTCGATTAACCAACAGACTGTGGCAAAAAGGAATTCTCCCGGTTTCTCGTTAGATGAGGCAACGAAGGCTGCGTTGATCGGTAGCGGCGGCCACACAGATGAAGAGAACGATGCGTTGATCGCGGGTTCGGTGAAACACAAGACGCTTTCCCAGAGCGGCCGCGAAAGAGCCTGGAAGACGCACTGCGACGCCCAGAGCGCACTGCGGCGGCCGTGCTGAGGTATGCGGTTTTATACTATCGGCTAGCTGCGCGGTGCCCGCGTCAAGGACACGTGGTTGCTGCCCCAAACATTATGTCGAAGCCTGCTCAGAGGAGCAGGGAAATCCCGTGAGTTCCGCTCCATGTGTGAGGCAGGAGATCCCGCGACTTCTGCTCTATAGGTGAAGAATCTGGTGACTGCCCCCCACTGAAGATTGTCTACGAATATTCTAGCCATCCACAAGCCCCGAGAAAGACGTTATTGCGCCCCGCAGAGGGGTTCAGTAGATTGAATCTGTTCGATGCACTAAGGATTCTTCGTCACTGATTACGGTTCATGACGCGAACCATAAGCGTACTGATCAGAACCCGCGCAGCACCACAACATTCTAGCTCGTCAGTCATGTCCTGAGCACGTCACAAGTCACAGATCACTAATAACAATCAAGCAAGCACAAATAGACGGACAAATCTTGTACGATTTCATTACGCTAACCAACCTAATGGAGCTAGGTAATAGAGCAAGCTGAACAATTATTCCAGCCGGCTTATGTAATTGCTCCGTTCTTGCTCTCTTTATATACATCACACGTAAATTGCATTTCTGAAGCTTCATAGTCCACCGAAGAAAGTGGCTGTTCGCAGATTTTGTTCATATAATCAACTTGAAAGGCTGTTGATCCGTTTGAGCGAGAAACCTTCTCCCATAAAAGAAAACTTGAAATTTCTCGATTCCCCAAACCAGTGCTAAAGCTTCTTTCTGAATGGTTGAATAGGCTACCTCTCGATGGAGCACCTTACGGCTCGCCTAGGCAACTGGATGCAGGATTCATTATGCCATTGAAGCAGAACGGCCCCAACGCCTCTATCAGAAGCATCCATTCGCACGAATAGAATTCCCTGTCAAAATCTGGAAATTTCAGAATCGGTGCCTCAGCCGGTTTTTCCCGTAAGCTCTTGAAAGCGCGTTCCGGCTGGGGGCCCCAGCTCACGTTTTAAGGTTGACCCTTCTGTGTTAGATCTGACAGAGTATAGGCCTGGTCAGTATAGTTCGGAATGAAATCTCGGTAGTAATTCGTGAGTCCCAAGAAGGGTCGCGCTTGTTTATTTGCTGTCAGACGTGAAGCTTCTTTTATCTTCTGTTGGGTCTTGGTGAGGGACGACAACTCTCCAGACGCAATTTGGTCCCAGGAGCACAACAGTTTCCATTCTGACTCGCATTTGAGTGGTGTAATTGTGAGACTAGCCGCTTACATTTTAGCAAGGACCTCGTACAATGTTCGGCGATGCGGTCCGCATGTCGCACTTGCAACGATGTAGTATGCCACGTTGGGAATATCGGCCAAGATGCTCCGCATCAGCTTCGTAAAAATATCTGGCGCCGTCTTAATACCGAATGGCATATATCGGAATTGAAAGCTCTCTGTGTCAATTGTACAAGCAGTCAGCATCTTTGAATCGGGCGACAATGGTACCTGCCAATATGCCTTAGATACGTTCACCTTGGGATAGAATTTACTGCGCCCTACCGAGCTGAAATTGTCGTCTGCACAGAGTAAAGGCTCGGCGTCGCCTGCGATGTTTTCATTTAGTTTCCGGACGTCAATGCATGATCGTTGCGTCCCGTCAGGCGTGAGTACGGCGATCACAAAGGAGTTGTAGGGCAACTCTGAAGCCTTAATGATGTTATAGCGTCCGTGGACGCTATAAAGCGGAGGCGCTGAGATCAGTGTTAGAGGAAAATAAATATGTGCAGCGCGTGCTCGGAGCGCAGGCACGGCACGGGCAGTTCAGAGTGAGAAGCCTGCCAAGCTGGTCATCTTGCTCTGGAGCTCCATCGCAACAGTGGTGACCCGGACGTCGGAGCAAGTCTTCTACGTCCGATGCAAATGCCTGTCTCAAAGTGTACGGTAGGGGATATTGTTTTATATTTATCGGCCTGTCACTCTGTAACTTTAGTTGGCAGTCAACCAGCTTGGTCTTTCCCGGAAGGTCCGAAAATATACCTTCGTAAATGTTGCAGAAGTTTCTTAGCTTCGTTCTGCTCTATGGTGGTCAGCCACTTGGAACTGTGTACATCCCCGACCAACTGCGTCTGGGAGGCTCTGTCTCTCCAGCGTCTCTGTCTTCTTCAGCCGAAATTACTGCACCGACAGTACTTTCGTACTCTTGTTGTCCGAGAGCTCTATCCATCTGTCTAGGACGTTCTCTAGACGCGTCAGGAACGGTGAACGCATTTACTCGTTCCGGGGACTGGGAGATCTGTTTCTTTCTCTGAACCATTCCCCTTTCATACGGAAGCGAATCATGAGTGCTTGACGAAGCTTGTTGTAGTCCAAGCCCTCGGATGCACACATGCGACTAAAACGCTGAGTGCTGCGCCGCTAAAACACAGACTAAGGGCTGTAGCTCACTGATCGCGAGGCCAAATCTGACTATCAGCGACACGCTTAAAGCACATGAGGTTAGCGTCAAAGTCGTCTCTGCTCTCAATTATAACCGTCATCGGCTTGTGCGGGCTTACTTGACCCTCCCCCGTTTCTGACCTTGTCTCTCCGGTGTTACTGGCGTCGGTTGCCGCACCATTCGGTTGGTCCCGTCAGATCATCAGCAACTCCTTTTCTATGTCCATCTCCGCCACCCTGAGTTGGGCCTTCTGCGACTCTAGTACCTTTACGTTTTTTATCTCCTCCATCCGTAAATCAGACTTCTCTTTCCGTCGTGCACGTTCCTCATTGCGTTCCACTCTGCGACTATCTCACTCCTGATCTTCCCACTTGAGCAGCTCTTGACCCTCAAAGCAAAACGTTCGGCCATATTCAACAAGTCGTTCTAACTCTGATTCGCCCATGTTAGGTGGGAAGCGTTAAGTAGTGTTAGAACACAACACTAAAACAATTGCACCTACTCCTTTCTCTATCACCGACACTTGTTGACCAGTCCTGTTCGCGGACGCCAATTATGTGACAAACATCTGCTTTTACTGTCAAGAGATCTGCGGGATCCCCTTTACTGTTACCTGCCGTCTCTCTACGACGTTTAAGAACTCATCTAAATGTTAGGCTGGTCAACCAGTGAAGTAGTTGGTGTATGATTGAGGAGTAAGTTCAAGAAGGTGACTTCCGTTTTCAAACAATAGAAATTTTATAGACAGCAGTCCCAATTACACTGCGTAATATTAGAGTAAAATAAGAAAATAAAACGCCACGACACTATAGTGATACAAACGACTCCGTAACTGACAAGAGGAAAACCCGACAATGAAAAAAAACTCTGCGATAAAAGATGGCTCTGAAGATAACAAAGCAAGTATTCCAGATATAATAAGTACGGGCAAGGGCTACGTAGAAAACATGCCGTAAAATACTTAGTCACTTCAAGATTTCACAACAGCGATAACAATATACGAATAATCAACAGTCTGTGGAAAGAAGGAATGCTCATGGTTTTCTTGTTAGATGAGGCGTCGAAGGCTGAGTTAATCGGTAGAGGCAGCCGTACAGATGACGAGAACGACGCGCCGATCGCGGGCTCTGTGAAACACAAGACGCTTTCCCAGAGCGGCCGCGAGAGACGCCCGAAAGGCTGAGCCTTCCCAGACCGCACTTCCGCGGGCGTGCTGCGGTATGCGTTTTTGTATCTCGGCTAGCTACGCAGTGCCCGCGTCAAGAACGCGCGGTCACTGCCCCTAACATTATGTCGAAGCCTGCTCAGAGGAGCGGGGATATGTGAGGCAGGTGATCCCGTAACTTCCATCCCAAAGATATTCAGGCTATGAGAGACTCAGGAAATTTTGACCACCTGGGGTTCTTTAATGGAAACTGACATCACACAACGCACGGCGCCTTGGAACAGTAGTGGAGACCGCAACCACTGCGTCACCACGGAGGGATATATATATATATATATAACCCAACTTAGCCTGAGCGTCGTCTTTCTTACTAACCACAACAGCACCTCGCCGTCATCTCGATAGTGCGCACCGTAACCGTATCTCCCGCGCAGGAGAGGCACCCTCCGGTAGGCCCAAAAGAGAACTTGAATGATAAGGTTTCAGACGATTAGGGCGCTCAGTAAGACCATTCGTTCGCGGATCTTAAGCCGTGGTGAATTGTTGACGATTAGCGCATGAGCGGAGAAGGTCATGAACCATTTTAAAAAGGAAACTGCGGCCCGATCTATGAGCAGTTGATGTGGAGCGCTGCAAATCAAGATTACGTCATACAGCATAAAGTCGGCAACGACGGAGGCGCAGCTGGTGGGTATATCCGTGGTTACAGCATATAGGGTGGAATAATCAGTCTCCACAACAATCGATTTGTTTCCAGAAGTCGACATCGGAAAAGGCCCAATGAGATCGAAGCCCACACGGGAAAATAGCTCAGTCAGCACTGGGATTGGTAGCAGGGGCCCACTAGGTTGAAGCGAGGGTGTCGTACGGCACTGACTCAGCTCACAATCAGCGACGTGGCGGCAGACAGAGCGGTAGAGAGCAGACCAGAAAAATCGGCATCGCACACTGTCGTACGCGCGAGATGCTCCCAGATGTCCTGCTGTAGGGGCGTCGTGAAGTTGGTCGAGGAAAGTAGAGTGCACATCAGTCCGAATGACCAGTAAACGGTCCGCGCCATCTTTTCGCATATTTCGTCGGTATGATGTCTCGTTATGGAGCACAAACATGCTGGCCGAAGAATCGGGATTGTTGCCCAGCTGGTCTATAATTGGTTGCAGGGCAGGATCACGACGCTGTTCGGAGCCAATATTGATAAAGTCAGAGATGGGCAAAACGTAGTCGTCAGCAGTATGCTCGGAAAAATCGGGAGGATCTAATGAATGGCGGGACAAGAAGTCAGCGTCTTGGCGTAAGTGGCCGGACTTGTATACCACTGTAAATTCGCAACCTTGTATTCGCAACGCCCAGCGACCTAAGCGGCCAGTGGGGTCCTTAAGTGAGGACAGCCAACACAAAGAATGATGGTCGGTCACCACACAGAAGGACCACCGAAACAAATCAGGGCGGAATTTGGTCCGCGCCAAAACAGGTACAAGGCAATCTCGCTCTGTAATGGAATAATTGCGCTCAGATGACGAAAGCAGACGGCTGGCATAAGCAATGACGCGGGAGGAACCATGCTGGTACTGGCCAAGGATAGCACCAATAACATGGCCGTTAGCGTCGGCGTGCGATTCGGTAGGTGCAGAAGAATCGAAGTGCGCCGGAACAGGTGAGGTGGTGAGGGCGGAAATACGTGTCGTGAAGGCATAGGCTTGAACCCGATGTGAAAGGTACGTTGCTATGCAGAAGTGGGGTAAGTGGACGAGCGATGTCTGCTAATTTGCGAATAAAGCGGCGGAAGTAGGAGCACAGGCGAACAAGCTTTTTACATCACTTGATGTACGTGGAGTAGGGAACTCGCACGCGGCTCGAACGTTTTCAGGGTCGGGCTGCACACCATTCGCATCAACCAAATGACCAAGGACTTTGATTTGGCGCTGGCCGAGGCTGCATTTTTAGGCGTTCAGTTGAAGACCGGCGACGCGGAAAACGTCAAAGACAGTAAAAAGTCAATCTAGATGGATTGTGAACGTGGAATAGAAAACAACGACGTCATCCAAGTAGCATAGACACGCTGTTCCTTTGAAGCCACGGAGGAGCGAGTTATCATGCGTATGGATGTCGCGGGAGCGTTACAGAGTCCAAATGGCATTACCTTGAATAGATAGAGTCTGTCGGGAGTTACAATTGCGGTTTTCTCGCGATCCCGTTTGTCGACAGCAATTTGCCAGTAGCCTGAACGCATGTCGATGGAAGAAAAATAGCTGGAATCATGCAAAAAGTACAGCGCATCAAGTCGCGGAAGAGGGTAAACATTTCTTTTGTTATTTGATTAAGGGGGCGATAGTCGACATAAAAGCTCCAACTTTGGTATTTCTTCTTTGACCAATACGACAGGGGATGCCCAGGGTAAGCAGGAAGTATCAATTATATTTTGTGTCAGCATCTTGTCCCCTTCTTTCTGCATAACATGCCGCTCAGTAAGGGAGACATGTAAAAGCCGCCTGTAGACGGGAGTCACAAGGGATGTTTGGCCCAATGGTCGGTCCCCGAAATCAAATATATCGCAGTACAATAGTAAAACGTCGGCGAGAGCTCTGGCTTGGTCATATGGCAGATCCGCGGCTATCATGGCTGAAAAGATGTTCCAATGGAAAGGATCCAATATATGCTGCTCCGACAGATGCTGAGGCGTTAGAGCAGCCACTTCGCATTCTGCCAAAGAAAACAGATCAGCAAGTGCGATGCCATTGGGTAAAACTTGGGTCGAGCAGCTGAAGTTAAGGACGGGAAGATAGGTGCGGTTAGCAGTCACAGTCTAGAAGGTATGAGGTAGTATGACGTTGCGATAGAGAACAACATCGGTAATTGGGCAAGTGACGTATGTGCCGTCAGAACCTTTGGGAAGAGGGGCCAGCGGATCATAAATATCAGCTTCGGGTGGTAGACGAAGAAATTCGGTGGATCGGAGGCGGGGCTTGACATCCGTGTTTTCGGAGCAGTAAGGCAGGTCTAAGCTAAGAAGGCCAGATGAGCAATCAATCAGGGCATAATGGGCAGTTAAAATGTCGATGGCGATGATGATATCATGAAAGCAGCGGTCGATGACAGTGAAGAGAACATGGGTACTGCGGCCGGAATTACGCGCGAGTGCACAGTCGAACGACGGCAGCGATGCTTCCATAGTCGACACGAACGGCGGATGAAGCGTCGGGTGTGACAAACGTTTTGAGACGGCGGCGAAATAATGAGCTCAGGACTGAATTTTGGGCACCAGTGTCAATGAGGGAAGTAAACAAGTGTTGAACCATCTGCAGTGTTGAACCATCTTCGCACGAGGGCGTAGCAGCTGTGTTGATGTTTCGCTTGCTAAAACGTCAAACAACATATTCTGTTTTCTTAGATCCAGAACTTCATCTGATTCCTGAGAGCCACTACACACCAATTTTGATGGTGTCTTCGGCTGTTTCTGCTGCTGCTGCTGTTGCTATTATTGCTGCGGCTTTTGCTGTTACTTGGGTTATGAGCTCTCCATCATCATCTTGGACGGCGGCGGCTGCAGTCGCGGAAAGAAAAGGGAACGAATTTATGTATGACCATGGTACTGGGTGTGGGACTCACTATGCCCATCGCGATCACCAAAGGGGACCTGTTGCTGCTTCTTGGCCTCCGCCTCGGCGGCTACCTTCGTTTTGGCTACCTCATGGGCGGCTAACTTTGCTTCCCATCGTCTCTTCTTGATAACGTCTAGTGTACGGAAGAGCTCTTTGTAGCGTTTGTCTCCCGTTAGATGACCGTTTCCACATGGGCGACATTTCGGCGTGCATTGGTGATCTTCGGGCGGCGATACCACCCCACAGCCACGGCACTTCGGTTTTTCACTATCGCACACATCGATGCGATGACCACGTGCCACAAATTTGAAGAAAACTTGATATCTATTTTTGAGCCACCGACATGGCATAAGTATGCCTTCAATCCTGATAAATCTTGGGACTTCGGGTTCCAAAAAGGTGATAATAGTGGAAATCATCCCCATCCGCCAAACTCCAGCGACTGTTGGATTCTGTGGATCCTTTCTGAATGCTTTGAACAAATGTTGTGCTGTGAATGTATCACAGATCTCGTGGACAACTCCTCGGCCACAATCCTCCGGTGCGACAGATTGGCCACCTCTTCATGCTCCTTGTCATTGAGTTTAAAGCAATGGATTGCAGCTACCTTCACGCCTCAACTAAAGTCCAAGGAATGAAAGAGCACCCTACCTTGCTTACCGTTCACACACCATTTGTACTGCTCCGACCAGCCTTGGCGAGGGCCTGACTAAGCAGCGTGCCCGACGTGCGTTTAATGACGGCTAGACCTCAATGAGGCCTAACAATCACCTTGATGCCATCTTCCGGGAACCTCGGAAGATTCATAGCGATCGACCGCTCTACCATTTTCCTCCTAGCCGCTTTCGTAGAGCCATGAGCGGCCCTAGCTACCATTTTGTCTCCGGCTTCCCCGCATGGAACTGGCGGTCTCACCACATTGTCCTACTCCTTGGAAACATTGAAAAGCATCCGCTTGCTTTTTGATTTCAATTTCCTAAGCATTTATACCCAGGTTCTGTCATAGGCTTCTTTATTGCGATCAGTACTTTCGACTGTCACGTAAATTGAAATGTTGGGTCCGCAAAAGCAGCGGTAGACCGGTAATGAAGGGGCTTCAGGGCAGATATCGGTCGAAGTCGCGCTAGGCCTAGCGGGTGCTGGAGTTTCGCAGGCTGTCCGTACAATACCGATACTAAGAGTTAAACTGTTGCATCACAGTCACAAATTCGGTGTCCAAAATATCACGACGGGTTCCGGCGCAGAAGGTACTAATGAAACCAAATTCCGATAAGGTTTGCCAACACCAGTGTCATGACAAATACGTCGTTGTGAGGCTCACAACATTAGAACAGGTAGTTAAGCGGCCCTAAAATGCTATTGTGTTCTTATTCAAAGGCGGTGTTTATTCGTGCTCCAAATATACTTTGTTTCGTGAACTCGAATATAAACCATTTTTAGCCAAACCTTTTAGTCACAATCAGAGTATATCGATCACATTTTTTGTTGAACATCTTGCCTAGTTTGCAAAAAATATACAAATATATGCTCCATGTGTATGACAGGCGGCCATTCTGTCTTTACAACGCCTAAGAATCGGACCCTTATAATTTGGCATCTGTAGGTGCTTCTTATCTTCTGTGAGATGGCACACAAGAAACTTTAAAAACAAGCTCTAGAGAAGGATGCGGCGTTTCATTTCAAGTACACAGAGTGTACGAATACAGGTCAAACAAAGACACGACCTATCTTGGTCAAAGCAGATTGATGTCATCTGTAACTATACCCTTAATATACAACAATAATTACATCACACATTGCGCGTTTTTCTTAAGAAACATCCTCATATATAAAACACTCGTTTGCCCCATCCTTGATTACGCTTGTGGTGCTTGAAATCATTATAAACAGTGTGGCATCAAAAAACTAGGCTCTGCAAAGAAGAGAGCTGTGCGTTTTGTTTTCAGGGGATTCGGCAGATTTTCAATGTCGTCCTCATCTTTTTATACCTTGACAAATGCACTACCCACGAGGGGATTAGCCAGGATGGAATGCCATGTCTACTATAGATACTATATTAAAGTAATAAATTATTTATGGACTAAACAAAAACCGAAAATTTAAGATCAGTGAATTGAATGACAGGAAAGAAATATGCAGCAAAAAGGTGGAAGTTTGTATATTTGGAATGCAATAGGCAAGGGAGTCTGTCCGCAGTTGTGATGTAGGTATGTAAATACTGACATATTTGAGGCAACGCAAATCCTTTTGCACTCGCACCGAAGGAGAGCAGAAGCGCAACCAGCAACGTAAATTCCAATTGTGCTATTGGAATTTCTAAATGTAGCCTTCTCTGATGTGAAACGTTTGGCAAGCGAGAAGAAATTGTTCAATATTTTGAATCTCACTGCATGCCTTACAAATGTTTGTGGGGCTTAACTCGCATCTACATGAGTAAAGAATTAGACAGGGGATCCTGTATCGCATGAGAGTCAGCGTTGCCTCACACTGCCATGATTGACATGAACGAACTTTCTATGAATACATGAGATGTTGGTATTCTGCTGTAGACAGCAAGGAATCATTGCAGAAAGCGGCTATGTATTGATAGCGCTGAAAACGGGACATAGCAAAAAATGATATCAGACATGGTATATTGAACGTATGCATAAATAGCTGATTCAGCCGAAATGTCTGCCGCTTCATTATAGAAAATACCGCTGTGACCGGGGACCCAGATGAAGCGAAATTCACCCATCCCGGTATGAAATAACGTAGTGAGCGGCTCAAAAGAGCATGCCGTGGTGACTTCAGTAAACATAAAACAAGAACGTGTTTGATAGAAAAAATATTTTAGACTGATTGCTGGGTGATTGCTGGGAATGTTTAAAAGTGCAACTCCAATTGCCATAAGCTCTGCTAAAAAGACCCGTCTGTAATCCGGGATGCGCCCCGAAAAACTCCAGGAAAGAGATTAGAAAAATTTCAATCGCTGCCTTCTGCGCGGGCACAGACGAATCAGTGACGATTACGGTGTGATCAAGAAGCCTTGCAACATGGTTAGATAGGAGACAGGATATTAGATTTGAAGGTAAGTACTTAACATTAGACGGAAATATAGATTCAAAAATGTTATCCACAATGAACGTTATGCAACCAACACAAATTATTGAACTGAGGTCAACACCAATGTGTGCTAAAATGCTCTGCGTGAAAAAAAACCTGGGGCATGCAGAACATTTGGCATCGGTGAGTGAGAAAGAGCGCCGGGATGGACACAAAACGTAGTACTGCAACACTTCGAGTAGCCTCAAATGACCGCAAGAATGATATGACGGTTAGAAGGCAGAAACGGGACTTAAGGTCCGGAATACGAGCCTCCAAGTCAGAACAGTGGTTAAGACCGACTGTGGAAGACGTAGCAGAGGCGTAGAGCACGTCGTTCTAAAATCATCAAAGGATGCAGCTTATATTTTGGACAACCAGAAAACAGAACGCAGCCCAATTCGAGAACCGATCACACATAGGCTTTGTACAGAAGTAGCAGAACATCTCGACGCATTCAAATTTTATGTTAGTGAAGCGCATGAGCCTACCAAGTCCGCGCTCAACTTACTGTGCCTTAGATTTCACGTGAGACCTGTAATTCATACTAGCTTCATAAGTAATGCCTAAATACCGCATAGATTCCACTTGAGGAATGACGTCTGAGCGGTAGATTAACGAAAGATTTCTTCCACAACTAGGCCTCAGTATACTTTCTGCACATCGTCATCTTCGATACTGGAACTCATGTACATTTAGTTCAATTCTGCTTTTCTTCGCTATGTAATTATATTGCATTTTTCAAACCTTCACCTACAAGGAGCGACAACTTCCTAAATATTTCCTCCTTTTTCGTGCTGGCAGCATTTTTAAATCCAGTTTTGTTTCCTCGAACCAGTGAAGCCTGGCATTTGTTACCAGGCAACATTCATCAATCGCTGTTAGACGAATTCTTGGAAGCCTGTTGATTTTATTGTATATTTACTCATTTTGTTTCTTTGTTTTGTACTGTACCTGACTCCTGCAAAAGGCTGCAGTATGTAAAAATAAATGAATAAATAAAATTGGCGAAACGCTTTGCGAAAAGCAAAGCTAGCAGCGTAGATCTCGTAACTCATCTATCGGTTACGGCGAGCAGGCCTTAAGTGGTGCGCCCCGACAAGCCACTTAGAGCTGAAAGCACATATAGAAAATGAACAAGACGAATTCTCAACATCGGTGCTCAGACGAAGGCATAATTAGAACCGGCCGTCTAGACCTTCGTGCTAGCCGAGTACTCTCTGCGAACACCACGTAGTTTATGCGAAACATATCCACGCAAAAGAGATTTCTGACAAAGAGAAGGCGATCAGTCAAAACTAGCTCTTTTTGGTAAACACTTTATTGCACGTAGGCTCGCACACAAAATGCAAAACAAAGAACTCCTAGCAAGAAAAGTACAAAAGTGCAATAACCAAGAAGGGACACACTAATATGTGAGCACTGCATCAGTGCAAAGTGAATACAAATAGGTCTGCTGCAAAAGTGATGGCCAATATAGAAAATACGCAGATATCTCTCGAAATTTCATTGCAGAAATAGATAGGGACAGTAATTAGTAGCAACAGTCGGTCTATGCACACATCGGGCGGCAACCCCTCCCACATTCCTCAATTTATTCTGCTCCTGTGCAATCTGCATACATTTTGGCCCCAAAATGATAGAACGCCATCCTACTATCTAATATACTGCCGCTCTCTGCAACGATTTCCCTCCCTTAGTGTCAATTCAGTTACCATAAGCGACCATCGGTTATCCTCGGTTTGCCCTGCAGGCCTTGTCTATCACCGTTCCTTCCTTATATCGACAAGATGTCGTTAACTCGAGTTACTTCTCGTAAACACTCTGCACGCTTTCTACTTCTTCATTTTGAACCTACCATTTTGTCTTCCCCAGCGCTCGGTGTAGCGTCAAACTAAGCAAACTCATTATTAGCCTCCACGCTTCAGGGCGGTAGGTGAGTGCCAGTAAGATGAAACCGCTATATACTTTACTCTGCTAGTCATATTCGGCGAGCATAACCCAAATGCGTTTCGGCCTAATTTCACTATTGTAGTGGTGTCCTTTTCGTGGTCCTGACGTCTGGTTACTACCTGTCCTAAGTAAACATGTTCGACTACATTCCAGTTCTTCGATATCTATTATAAACTGATATTCCCTTCGGTGGGTTTGGTACCTCACCTTAGTCTACTGCATGCTATGTTATTCATTCGCTTCTCCTTTTACTAATTACGCTATAACTCGATATTTGATATTAGTCCTTTAAATTACTTAGGAAGGCAATTCATCAGCGAATTGCCAATTACTGAGGTATTCTACATCAACCGTTATCCCAAAATGGCCTCTTTTCGAATCCCTGAACTTTTTCTGTAATAAATATGGGAATAGCCCTAGCGAGACCGTTTTGTCGTGCCCAACACATTTCGTAGTAGGAAAGTTATTCTTTTCTTTATGTACAACTATGGCTCCTCTTAAATCAATATAGACATTGACTCAGTTTGCGACTAAATAGAGCAAAACATATATGAGGTTTCAACCGCTAAGTGTGCCGATGCAATAAGCTCAAGATACAAACTTCTCATCAACATTTATGACATAACTGCACATCTAGTAGATTCAAAAGCTGGTTTTATTGAAATTCATGCAATGTTATATCCATCAAAAAATCTAATGCAACTTTGAGACTGAAAATCTGTTAGACCCTTGGCTCGCATGTAAAATTCGTGGTACACACGAAGGTTAGCATAGCAGTACAAACAAACGCTACAACAGTAGTAGAGAAGGAGCTATAACTACTGGGATACAAATGTCTTGCATCAAATGAGCACTGCACACACCATCAAAAAATAAATGTAATTAAAGTTACTGAATTTCTTATAGTATTCCGTTAACATCACACAATGTGCTGACATAACAGTTATCAGATTTGTATTTTTTGCGCAAAACTTCGAGACACACATTAAGCGGGCATATCAGCGAACGACAATAACACAAATCTGTAGCATTCACCAGGGTAGAATGTACTTGCTCATACAATGTTAAGGGCGAAAGCCTTTCAGCTCGTCGTCCGCAGAAGCTACCGGCAGAGGCTGTTGGCAGAGGGTGTCAGGCTCTCGAGAGCGAGAGTTCAAAAGAATTATTAAAGCCTATCTCCACCGGGAATCGAAACTATCCTTTGGATCCCCAGCCGAGTGCTTTACCACTGCGCCACGCCCCGGGTTGTGAAACGCTCTTCATTATTGCCCCTCTTGCCTACCGTGAGGATGATACCGAAATTCCGCGAGTGACAGATACAGCGCCATTCTTTTCCTGTAACGAATCATAGAACGTTGGGGAACTCTGATGCGTTCAATAAAATAATGGTTGTGTTTGACGAGAGGCGCGCGATGTACCATCACGACAGGTCATGACGTTCCCAGGCGATTCATGCATATACGATCCAGGTATATGCATGAATCAGGTATGATCTGGATCAAATTCCATTAGAATATGCTGTGCAAGTGAGGAATCGATTTCAAGAATTAGATCTAGAAGACAAAGAGCCCGAAGAGATGTGGACTGATGTTCGCGATATAATACAAGAAGTTGCTACTAAGGTAGTTCCAAAGCAAAAGAAATGCAAGAAAGCAAACTGGTTATCTGAAGAGGCTTTGCAAATAGCTGAGGAAAGGAGGATGGCAAAAGGTATGGGGGAAAGAGAAAGATACAAGGTTCTCAATGCGGATTTTTAGAAAATAGCAAGGAGAGATAAGAATGCCTTCCTGAACATACAGTGTCAAGCAGTTGAGGACAACAGCCAATTAAGAAACAGAAGAGCTCTGTATAAGACAATCAAAGATATCAAAGGAAGCTTCTGTGCTAAGCTGGGCGTGATAAAGGACAAACGAGGCAAAGACCTCACTGAAGCCGCAGAGATAAAGAAGAGGTGGCAGGAATACACAGAAGAACTGTACAAGAAGGACCCGAATGTGCAAACGCAACATAAGACGGTTGTGATCACTGATCTCGAGCCGGGCATCCTGAAGAGTGAAGTTGATTGGGCTTTAGTCAGCCTTGCTAAGAACAAAGCTAGCGGAATTGATGGCATTCCAGATGAGTTGCTTCAAAACCTCAACCACGACGCTGTTAACACACTGCATACATTATGTCAAAAGATTTGGACAACCCTGCAGTGGCCACAGGATTGGAGGAGGTCAGTTTACATCCCCATTCCAAAGAAAGGCAGTGCCAAAGATTGTTCCAACCACCGCACGATCGCGCTTATTTCGCATGCTAGCAAGGTGATGTTGAAAATCCTCCAAGGTAGGCTGCAGCAGTATGTGGATCGGGAGCTTCCGGACGTGCAAGCTGAGTTTCGCAAGGGCAGAAACACTAGAGACCAAGTTGCCAACCTTCGCTGGATCATGGAAAAAGCAAAAGAGTTCCAGAAACCCATCTACTTCTGCTTTATTGATTATGCGAAAGCGTTTGACTGCGTAGATCACAGCAGATTGTGGCAAGCTCTCCAAGAGATGGGAGTTCCAATTCACCTCATCTGTCTCCTCAGGAACCTGTATGAAGGGCAAGAGGCCACAGTCCCAACTGGGCATGGTCTTACTGATTGGTTTCCGATTGAGAAAGGAGTGAGGCAAGGCTGCATACTGTCACCCTGCCTATTTAACCTATATGCAGAGTGCATCATGAGGAAGGCCGGTCTGGACGAGTCTTCAGCTGGAGTGATGATTGCTGGAAAACGTGTCAACAACCTTAGTTATGCGGATGATACCACTTTAATGGCAGAAAGTGAAGCGGAACTCAAGAGACTTCTGATGCGCGTATAAGAAGAGAGTGAGAAGTTTGGGCTTAAACTCAACATTAAAAAGACAAAGATCATGGCGTCTTGCCCGATCAAGTCCTGGAGCATCAAGGGACAAGAAGTGGAAGCTGTGACAGATTTTCTCTTCTTGGGCCCCAAGATTACCTCGGAAGGAGACTGCAGCCATGAAATTAGGAGACGCCTGCTTCTGGGAAAGAGAGCAATGGTTAGCCTTGACCACCTAGTAAAGAGCAGAGACATTAGTCTGCCTCTCAAGATCCGTATAACTCGTACAATGGTCTTTCCAGTTGTGATGTATGGATGCGAGAGTTGGACTGTGAAAAAGGCTGACCGCCGAAGAATTGACGCGTTTGAATTGTGGTGCTGGCGAAGACTCTTGAGAGTTCCTTGGACTGCCAGCAGATCAAATCAGTCAATATTGTCGACCATAAACCCTGACGACTGCTCATTTGGGTGTCAAATTCTAAAGTTAAAGCTCAGCTACTTTGGTCATCTGACGAGAAGAGAGGAGTCACTGGAGAAAGATTTGATGTTGGGAAATGTTGAGGGTCGCCGGAGAAGGGGTAGGCAGCGAACGCGATGCTTAGATGGCATCCTCGAGGTACTGCAGATGAAGTTATGTGATGTTAGGAAGATAGTGAGAGACCGGAAAGCGTGGCGTGACATGGTCCATAGGGTCACAAAGAGTCGGACAGGACTGAACGACTTAACTGAACTGATATTACCTATAGCACCATATCTTGCATCCGTCCACTGAAACTTTTCCATGCTGAGATCGTTCAAACTGCCCTTATCCAGTCGCATGTTTTTTGTAAGCATCGTTCCGTTTTTAACATATGAATATGTTTTTTTTTAACGGCTGCATTCACTGTAGCGCAAAATGCTACGATTGTAACATTCCAATCTGTATTTTAATATTCATCTCAATTTCTGTCCCCCCCTAAATACCATCGTTATCTGAGGGTTCTTCAGGTTTTTTTGATAAGTAGAACAGTTAACCAAAGTAGGCAAATCTAGTTAGCATGCAGACATAGACTGACAACCTACATCTGTGCAGGAGATAGGGATTAGAAAAACACTTTACAAACAGCTCGTATTTAGAACTTTATTGTATACAGCCGACTAGTGCTCCTGTAACAGGTACACTGCATAACACCATTACTGCAGAATAAGTAGAGAGGCTAAAGAGATTGTACTTGACAATCACTGTACACTTCACTGTTATGCTGAACACTCAGAGGGACATGCAGGCCCTGTGCAGAAACACTGGTAGTCATTAAAGGCCATAACACCATAAAGGGATATACACTAGTTTTCCATATACTTTTTTTTATTTGGGATAATGCATGGTGTAGAAAGACAAAGGTTATTTCTGAAAGGTAAGCATGAGACACTGCATTGGAGTTTGTGTGTGGCTGATTAATAATATAGAGCATCTATTTTTACCTTCAGACAAAGCTGCCAAATGGTGGTTGCAGCGTCAGGGGGAAGTAGACACAATGTCAGCGATACAAATATCATTTGAGTACAATACTAGAGTAAATCGTAGGCGCTGCACTGTTATAAAAGAAAAGGAGAAACCAGGAATGACATTCAACATGGTTAAATGTCTTCAGCTGAGAGCTGTTTGAGGAGGTCTCGGTTGATGTCTCGCTCCACCTCTAGCACCTGGTCTTCATTCGAGGTTCCAGCACACAGATAAAAATATGTAGCCTGAAGACACACTGCATGCTTAACCACAGTGCGAGAAGTGCAATAGTTTAATTGACAGAAGGAGAATCTGTGGCACAATAAGGGTCAGCTACCCAACCTAACGTCGGTGGGGACGGCTCAACAGCCATGCTGTCTTCTAGTGCCTGCGAAGGCATTTCTGCATGAACAAGAGTACTTTGTCGACATTGCAATGAATGAAGAGTTTTAGGTCCAAGCCTGAAGAATTAGTATTATTCAAAGAAAGTCCTAATGTTCACTATTTATATCGTTCACTTGACACTAAAGATCTCATATGCTGATAATGAATGTATGTTCTGAGCAGTCGCAAGCGCAGCACACTAATACGGCTGTTCAAGTGAAAAGGCGGAATGAAAAATGTGCACCTCGCAATTTTCATGCACGACACAGCTATTGCGTGATCGAGCTGAATGTATTGACCTAACGCCGGTGGGGACGGCTCATCAGCCATGCTGTATTCCAGTGCCTGCAAAGGCATGTCTGGATGAAAAAGAGTACATTGTTGACATTGCAATGAATGAAGAGTTAGTTCCAAGCCTACAGAATTAGTATTATACAAAGAAAATCCTATTGTTCAGCATTCATATTGTGCACTGGACACTAAAGGTTCTCATATGCTGATACTGAATGCTTGTTCTGGGCAGTCACGGGCGCAGCATACTGATATGGTTGTTCAGGTGAAAAAGGCAGAATGAAAAATGTGCACCTAACAATTTTCATTCATGACACAGCTATTGCGTGATCGAGCTGAATGTATTAACCTAACGTCGGTGGGGAAGGCTCATCAGCCATGATGTATTCCAGTGCCTGCAAAGGCATGTCTGCATAAAAAAGAGTACATTGTTGACATTGCAATGAATGAAGAGTTAGTTCTAAGCCTACAGAATTACTATTATACAAAGAAAATCCTAATGTTCAGTATTCATATTGTGCACTGGACACTAAAAGTTCTCATATGCTGATACTGAATGCATGTTCTGGGCAGTCGCAGGCGCAGCACATTGATACGACTGTTCAGGTGAAAAAGGCAGAATGAAAAATGTGCACCTAACAATTTTCATGCACGACACAGCTATTGCGTGATCGAGCTGAATGTATAAACCTAACGTTGGTGGGGACGGCTCACCAGCCATGCTGTACTCAAGTGCCTGCAAAGGCATGTCTGCATAAAAAAGAGTACATTGTTGACATTGCAATGAATAAAGAGTTAGTTATAAGCCTACAGAATTAGTATTACACAAAGAAAATCCTAATGTTCAGTATTCATATTGTGCACTGGACACTAAAAGTTCTCATATGCTGATACTGAATGCATGTTCTGGGCAGTCACAGGCGCAGCACATTGATACGGCTGTTCAGGTGAAAAAGGCAGAATGAAAAATGTGCACCTAACAATTTTCATTCACGACACAGCTATTGCGTCATCGAGCTGAATGTATTAACCTAACGTCGGTGGGGACGGCTCATCAGCCATGCTGTATTCCAGTGCCTGCAAAGGCATGTCTGCATGAAAAAGAGTACATTGTTGACATTGCAATGAATGAAGAGTCAGTTCTAAGCCTACAGAATTAGTATTATACAAAGAAAATCCTAATGTTCAGTATTCATATTGTGCACTGGAAACTAAAAGTTCTCATATGCTGATACTGAATGCATGTTCTGGGCAGTCACAGGCGCAGCACATTGATATGGCTGTTCAGGTGAAAAAGGCAGAATGAAAAATGTGCACCTAACAATTTTCATTCACGACACAGCTGTTGCGTGATCGAACTGAATGTATTAACCTAACGTCGATGGGGACGGCTCATCAGCCATGCTGTATTCCAGTGCCTGCAAAGGCATGTCTGCATGAAAAAGAGTACATTGTTGTCATTGCAATGAATGAAGAGTTAGTTCTAAGCCTACAGAATTAGTATTATACAAAGAAAATCCTAATGTTCAGTATTCATATTGTGCACTGGACACTAAAAGTTCTCATATGCCGATACTGAATGCATGTTCTGGGCAGTCACAGGTGCAGCATAGTGATACGGCTGTTCAGGTGAAAAAGGTAAAATGAAGAATGTGCACCTCACAATTTTCATGCACGACACAGCTATTGCGTGATCGAGCTGAATGTTTAAACCTAACGTTGGTGGGGACGGCTCATCAGCCATGCTGTATTCCAGTGCCTGCAAAGGCATGTCTGCATGAAAAAGAGTACATTGTTGACATTGCAATGAATGAAGAGTTAGTTCCAAGCCTACAGATTTAGTATTATAGAAAGAAAATACTAATGTTCAGCATTCATATTGTGCACTGGACATTAAAAGATCTCATATTCTGATACTGAATGCATGTTCTGGGAAGTCACAGGCGCAGCACATTGATACGGCTGTTTAGGTGAAAAAGGCAGAATAAAGAATGTGCACATCACAATTTTCACGCCCGAAACAGCTATTGCGTGATCGAGCTGAATGTATTAACCTAACGTCGGTGGGGACGGCTCATCAGCCATGCTGTATTACAGTGCCTGCACAGGCATGTCTGCATGAAAAAGAGTACATTGTTGACATTGCAATGAATGAAGAGTTAGTTCTAAGCCTACAGAATTAGTATTATACAAAGAAAATCCTAATGTTCAGTATTCATATTGTGCACTAGACACTAAAAGTTCTCATATGCTGATACTGAATGCATGTTCTGGGCAGTCACAGGCACAGCATACTGATACGGCTGTTCAGGTGAAAAAGGCAGAATGAAAAATGTGCACCTCACAATTTTCATGCACGACACAGCTATTGCGTGATCGAGCTGAATGTGTAAACCTAACGTTGGTGGGGACGGCTCACCAGCCATGCCGTAATCCAGTGCCTGCAAAGGCATGTCTGCATAAAAAAGAGTACATTGTTGACATTGCAATGAATGAAGAGTTAGTTCTAAGCCTACAGAATTAGTAGTACACAAAGAAAATCCTAATGTTCAGTATTCATATTGTGCACTGGACACTAAAAGTTCTCATATGCTGATACTGAATGCATGTTCTGGGCAGTCACAGGCGCAGCACATTGATACGGCTGTTCAGGTGAAAAAGGGAGAATGAAAAATGTGCACCTAACAATTTTCATTCACGACACAGCTATTGCGTCATCGAGCTGAATGTATTAACCTAACGTCGGTGGGGACGGCTCATCAGCCATGCTGTATTCCAGTGCCTGCAAAGGCATGTCTGCATGAAAAAGAGTACATTGTTGACATTGCAATGAATGAAGAGTCAGTTCTAAGCCTACAGAATTAGTATTATACAAGGAAAGTCCTAATGTTCAGTATTTATATCGTTCACTTGACACTAAAGATCTCGTATGCTGATAATGAATGCATGTTCTGAGCAGTCACAGGCGCAGCACATTGATACGGCTGTTCAGGTGAAAAAGGCAGAATGAAAAATGTGCACCTCACAATTTTCATGCACGACACAGCTATTGCGTGATCGAGCTGAATGTATAAACCTAACGTTGCCGGGGACGGCTCATGAGCCATGTTGTATTCCAGTGCCTGCAAAGGCATGTCTGCATGAAAAAGAGTACGTTGTTGACATTGCAATGAATGAAGAGTTAGTTTCAAGCCTACAGATTTAGTCTTATACAAAGAAAATCCTAATGTTCAGCATTCATATTGTGCACTGGACACTAAGAGATCTGATATTCCGATACTGAATGCATGTTTTGGGAAGTCACAGGCGCAGCACATTGATACGGCTGTTTAGGTGAAAAAGGCAGAATGAAGAATGTGCACGTCACAATTTTCACGCACGACACAGCTATTGCGTGATCGAGCTGAATGTATTAACCTAACGTCGGTGGGGATGGCTCATCAGCCATGCTGTATTCCAGTGCCTGTAAAGGCATGTCTGCATGAGCAAGAGTACACTATTGGTATTCCAATGAATGGAGAGTTAAGAGCAATGCAAGTTTGGAAATTCCAAATGGTTCACTCACCAGAAAAGATGGTAGACACATCTGGCTTGAGTAGTTTCCTTCCTTTGAAGTAGGACCACTCAAACTAGTCTGCTGTGAAATTATTCTGCATAGGATTATGTGCAGAAGAAAACAAGTACTAACACTGTTGACTGGATTTGTATTTAAAAAAGGTCCATGTGCAACAGGTGATCCACAGTGCAATCATGGTTCGTTTGTGGGGTTTAAGTCCCAAAGGGACTCAGGTTATGAGAGATGCGACAATGCATTCATGAATTCATGACAATATTTTATCACCTCCGCAATGGAAGTAGGCAATAAATAGCACTAATCATGCATTACCACAATCCGCGCAATTTCCAGCGTTCCCGCTGGTGAATTTACGATCAAAATTTTAACCGCAGCTTCGCGGTGACATTAACTGTAGTACACAGTGGCGCATGAACGGCAACAACGACACGCAACTGAGCCACAAGTAAAAAAATCGAGACATTAAAATTACGGAAAAGGATGGCGTTTATACCTGTGAAAACCACAGTCAGCCAGAGAAAAAGCCAGCACCACAGATAGTTTTCGTGCAAGTTATGAATTGCGTTGTTTAGTTATACTTTAAGACGTACATTAGCTTCGCCTTAAATTCTGCACTTCACTGTCGTTCGTGACCCTCTTCACTAAACGGCGATGCTAGAGTGAAATCAGACTTACATTAGTGGAAAATGGGGGGAAATATAAGGAAGGCCAGTAAAATATTGCACGGGAAGTAATAATGTGGTTCACGAAACGATGAGGTGACAGTCAGTAAAAGCAGGAGATGTAGCATTATATACCGCCAACATATTATACTGGAAGAGCTGGTGTCTTACACTCAGAAAAAGAGCAGTTCTCAAGTGCACCGCGAAGAATTCGAGCGATGAAGTCAGCAGATGCGCAAGCAAATTATACGTGTCTAGGGACCGCCCAAAAGTTAATAAACAAAGCCATTTTACAGAAAATAAGCGCAAAGAATGCATTCAGATGAAATAAAAACAACTTACCTCGCATATTCGAGCTCCTTTCGGGGCTGTTTCACGCGGCCCATACTTAAAAGCCACTGCAGTCGCCGACGTAGGACTAACCTTCCACAGGACACTGAATAAAACACTTTGCCGCTTTCGGTGCGGTTTGTGCAGTTCGGCGCACTGCACCCCGTCATATTTGGAGAGAACGTTCTGCACTGCACAGCCATGCCATAAGAGCGCACAAAAAAGGTGGGAACACACTGTAGAAACCGACGCGTTGACAGCTGACGGCACTGCAAGCGGCGAGAAAATGTTTCACCAGTAAAGTTGGCTCCTCCTGTGGCTATCGGCAAGTTGACTCCTCCTTCGAATGGAACGTTCGACGTCATCGCCAAGAGCGGCGCAGGGATGTCAGTCGCGCAACTCTGCTCCCTAGGGAGCATATACAGGAACACTACGTGATTCCTATGAGCAGCGTCACCTGGCGACAAATAGTGGAAATATTGTCAAAACCAACAAGAGCGCTTTTAAAGGCTACTCTTTCCGTCGTTTCTGCGGCGCATTAAAGATGGCGGCCAGGTTGTTAATCTCAATGAAATAATCCCTCGCGGAGCGAGCAGCCATTCTCGTTTTCCATGCAGTGTGGAGGCAAAGCAACATGAATAAGTCATATGGCACACCCCCTTGATTATGGACCGGCAGGAAACGTGTACCGCAGGGTGTAATTGGCAAGTCCTTTCTCAAAGTACTCTGCAATATATCCCTCAGAAAGACTGCATCCAAGTAGTCAATAAAAATATGGTCTATGGGGTTCGGCTTATGACAAATCAAGCAGTACACCGAGAAACCTGAATGCATGCTAGTTTTGAGTCAACTGGCCAACCTAAAGCGTTTTTGAAACATTGTGAACCCTTACTTTTGCTGGAAACTTTGTGAACCCTTACTTTTGCTAGAGCATTTTGTTGCAATATACTTTGACTGCCCCACTGTAAATATCACTGTTGACAGTAATTAAGCAAAAACTATAACTGTGGCGCATTGGATTAACACTACTCATCTCAGCACTGATGCCACTGAAACATCTGTTCGAATCCTGTATTGCAATATTTGTATCTTTTTATTTCACAACGTTGAAATATTTTACCAACAACTTTCCTGAGGTGTGTTCCCCTTTGGGTTCCATTATTTGATGCTTTTTGTTCTCAATAGCAGAAAAACCAGCCGTGAACAGAGCCACGAAGTGACGGTATGACCATGGGTCCACTAAATAATGACCTTCACCGTATTTATTTCCTGCCTTCAGTAAGTGTATGTTACCTTTAGTTTTAGTTCAGAGACACCTTTCAGAAACAATCGGTATGACAGAGTTTATACTAAGCAATTACCTTCACCATAATCATTTCCTGCCTGCAGTGAGTGTATGTTACCTTTAGGTTGCGTTCACAGTCATCTTTCAGCAAGGATCGCCTTTTAAACTGAGTGTATGTTACCTTTGTATGTTAAAGTGTATGTTAAAGCCAAAAGGACGCTCAGTTGTGGATGTGTCGGGAAGTGACCGGAAAGTCCGATGTTGCAAGGAGATATATCACATAGCAACATGGAATGTAAGATCTATGACGCAAGGTAAACTGGATGTCGTCAAGCGAGAAATGGACAGATTGAACATTGAGATCTTAGGTATCAGCGAGCTCAAGTGGACCGGAATGAGAGAATTTAAGTCCGGCGACCATTATGTCTCTTATTGTGGGCACGAATCCAAAAGAAGGAATGGGATTGCTCTCATAGTAAACAGAAGAATGGGCTAAGCGGTGCTAGGCTACAACTCCAAAAACGACCGAATGATTTCACTTCGGACCCAAGCTCACCCTTTCAACATAACAGTTATCCAAGTCTACGCGCCAACCACTACTGCTGAAGAAGCTGACAATGAGAGATTTTATGCGGACCTGCAATGCCTTGTAGACCGCGCTCCATCATCAGACGTCCTTTTTCTCATGAGACTGGAATGCTAAGGTGGGGAGTGAAAAATATCCGGAATTGCAGGCAAGTTCGGTCTTGGTGAGCCAGATGAAGCCGAGCAAAGGCTACTAGAGCTTTGTCAAGAAAACAACCTGACCATAGGGAATGCTCATTTTCAACAGCAAAAGAGGCGTCTGTACAATGGACTTCACAGGATGGTCTGTACAGGAATCAGATCGATTATATTCTTTGCCGGCAGAGATGGAGAAGCGCTATACAAGCAGTAAAAACAAGGCCTGGGGCCGATTGTGGCACCGATCATCAGCTTCTTGTTCCCAAATTTAAGCTTCAACTGAGGAAAACGAAGAAAACTAGGCCTTTCAGGTATGATCTGCATCAAATTCCATCAGAATCTGCCGTGGAAGTGAGGAATCGATTTCAAGAATTAGATCAAGAGGACAGACAGCCTGGAGAGACGTGGACTGATGTTCGTGATATATTACAAGACGTTGCTACTAAAGTAGTTCCAAAGCAACCGAAATTCAAGAAAGCAAACTGGTTATCTGAAGAGGCTTTGCAAATAGCTGAGGAAAGAAGGATTGCAAAAGTTATGGGGGAAAGAGAAAGATACAAGGTTCTCATTGCGGATTTTCAGAAAATAGCAAGGAGAGATGAGAATGCCTTCCAGAACATACAGTGTTAAACAGTTGAAGACAACAGCCTATTAAGGAACACAAGAGCTCTGTATAAGACAATCAAAGATATCAAAGAAAGCTTCTGTGCTAAGCTGGGCGTGATAAAGGACAAATGAGGCAAGGACTTCACTGAAGCCTCAGAGATAAAGAAGATGTGGCAGGAATACACAGAAAAACTGTACAAGAAGGATCCAGATGTGCAAACCCAAAATAAGACGGTGGTGATTACTGATCTCGAGCCGGGAATCCTGAAGAGTGAAGTTGAATGGGCCTTAGCCAGCCTTGCTAAGAACAAAGCTAGCGGAATTGATGGCATTCTAGTTGAGTTGCTTCAAAACCTCAACCATGACGCTGTTAACATTCTACATATATTATGTCAGAAGATTTGAATAACCCTGCAGTGGCCACAGAATTGGAGAAGGTAACTTAACATCCCCATTCCAAAGAATGGCAGTGTCAAAGATTGTTCCAACTACCGCACAATCGCGCTTATTTCGCATGCTAGCAAGGTGATGTCAAAATCCTCTATGTTTGGCTGCAGCAGTTTGTGGATCGGGAGCTTCCGCACGTAGAAGCTTGGTTTCGCAAGGGCAGAGGAACTAGAGACCAGACTGCCAACCTTCGCTGGATCACGGAAAAAGCAAGAGTTACAGAAACCCATCACCTTCTGAAAGCGTTTGGCTGCGTAGATCACAGCACATTGTGGCAAGCTCTCCGAGAGATGGGAGTTCCAATTCTTTTCATATGTCTCCTTGGAACCTGTACAAAGGGCAAGAGGCCACACTCAGAGCTGGTCATGATCTTACTGATCATGTCCCCGGAGCCGTCCCGGAATCATGGCGGGCAAGGATTTTTTGGGCCCCGAGTGACAAGAACCCAAGGAGGAAGGCGTCGCGATGTTTCGTAGCCTCTTCAGTGGAGGTGCGATGTGGGAGCTAAGTGGGGACTATGTTGACATATCCACACCATGTGGGATGAAGTGCAACGACTCGATCTCTGCACGGTGCGGGCATTCAGGTTTCACATTTGAATCGTAGCGAGCAGTCTGGGCCGGACGCCAGAAAGTGTTGGTCTGCAGCTGTCGCACGACTCGTTTGTTGGTCTCTGAAAAGCCCTTCGCCGGAGGTGGATAGCTTGGTGCCGAGCTTTGCAGTCGTCAATATTTTCTCGTAACCACGGTGGTGATCTGCCTAATTACATATGGTGATGTTGAAAATTTGATTTTACAGAATTATTTCAGGGGCACCTTACAGGATTGACTCTATGAGTTATTAGATTTCATGCAATTCTCATCATTCGTTACTAGCCATGCGATGGAGCCTGCGAATAGCGAGTCACTGCGGCATTCTGCATTAAGTCTTACTTTTACCTGTTCCCGATTTAGTTGTCTGAATTATTTCACTGCAGACAATAATAGTGCGGCACACATGCTGTCTCCCTGCCTAACGCCATTCCTTACTGTGATTCCGTTATTAAGGCAATAGCCTTTTTTGTCTGTGTTTGCGATTTCATTTTATCAGAAAATGGACGCAAAATTGGTCATGTTTGCATCGTCCTGGCGAGAGCTAAGTAAAAAATGCCTGCATGGAGGTATAGGCTGAAGCAACTCTGCCAAATACCAATATCAGTTTAGGTACAATGAACAGTTGTCAATTACAGGCAAATGGCCAATTAAATGTCAAATATCCACGGATCCCGACATGGCGTAGTTGCGTGGAAAAGCTGTAGTGACGTCAGTCTAGAGCGAAAGTCATCAATGTTGGGCTAGAAGAAGCCAAAGCAAGAAGAATAAAGGGTTTAATTAGATAAAAAGTATTAACATGAATGAGGTGGTTTGGAAATTGTGGGGTTTAACGTCCCAAAGCAACTCAGGTTATGAGTGACACCGTAATAGAGGACGCGTAAAATTTCGACCACCTGGGGTTCTTTAGCGTGCACTGACAGAGCAGAGCAACGCGGCCGCCGAGGCCGGGATATTATCCCGCTTCCTTGGGAACAGTAGTCGTGCGCCCTAACCACTGCGCCACCTGGCGGGGTTTACCATGAATGAATGAAAATGATAGTTAAGGCAGAATGCCGAAAATTAGGTAAAACATTCTGTTCGTTCATGGTGACGCGCCATACCAGCGCAGTGTCCATGGAGCCCACCGCCGCTAACGTCATGGCGCATTTTAGCAACATTATGACTTAAAGGGAAGGTTGTTGTTGAAAACCTTTATTTCCACCCAGAAGAAGCTCCGTTTCGGACTTCCCGGCACGCAGGCCTGATGGAGCCTTACTCAGGAGCCTCGAGAACTAAGATCTGGTGAATATGCATTGTTGCTTCACGGCCTCAGCCGCCAGGCGGATGGCTTGCTGCTGCTGAGCGGGGTCTCCCAGGCGTCTCTATCTATATTTTCTTTAGCTACTGGGCTGTTGTTACATTCCCATTAATATGATCTAGAGTGCCCCATCTTCCACGTGCTATGCAATGTAGATCCTTTTCATTTTTTGAAATTGTTGCATATACCCCAAAGGGACTAATATGATTGCCCCCTTGTAGTCTCCTCCATGCAATTGCCTCCCCGTTTCCGAGGGAACGGTCTGGCGGCGGATTGACCCTTCTGCTTAGTTTATAGTGCTCTGTAACCTCTTTATACGAGATTAAGCTATCTTTTATATCCATGCAAGAGGGCTGCTCGGCAGCCGCCCGGCGATAGAGAGCTCGGGCCAACTCGTGAGCAGCCTCATTCCCTGCGATGGATTCATGTGCTGGTATCCATATAATTTCACTTTCCGCTCAAGCGGCCTCGATTCGAGGACTCGTTTAGCTTCTTCTGATATTCTTCCCTTCCCAAAATTTCTGACCGCATTTTTGCTATCGCATAGTATTAATTTAGCCTTGGTACCGACACAAGCGAGCGCTACTGCCAATTCCTCCGCCACGTTGGCGTCTCTCGTGCGGCTTGAAGCCGATACTACAGGTGCTCCGGTTCCATCGACTACTGCGTATACGGCTGCTCTTTGCCGTCCACATGCAGCATCTACGTAGGCCACTTGTTCTGCTGGTTGTTCTCCCATTCTTTTCTCGTAGGCTCTGGCTCTATGCCCGCGCCTCTCTTTGTTATATTTGGGGTGCATATTTTTTGGCATAGGCGGGACGCGTATCCTGGCTCTTCTCTTCCGGAATATCCACTGTCTTATGAGCAGTGTGTCCCGGTTGGATGTCTATCCATTCTAGTATTTTTCTTCTTGTTTCAGATTGGCTAAGTCGCTCCAGCTGAGCTATTCTAACTCCCTCAGCTAGCTCGACCGATCTGTTGTGGATACCCATTTTCTCAAGACGTTCCGTTGATGTGGATATGGGAAGTCCCAGAGCCCTCTTGGCACATTTCCTCAGTGTCCTGCCTAGTTTATCTATGTTCTCTTTGTTCATATTTAAGTACGGCGTTGCATAGCAGACTCTGTTTGTTATGTACGCCTGTGATATTCTTAGGAGGCTTCTCTCTTTTAGGCCTCTCCCTTTTACTGTTATCCTTCTGAATATGCCTTGCACTTGATCCGCATATGTTGATAATTTCTTTATGGTATTGGTATTGTTGCCTTTATGATTGATAACCATACCCAGGACCATCATCTCCTCGACCTTCGGCACCTCTAGACCCTCTACTATCACTTTGATGTTTATTGGCTTTTTGTCTCTGCTGTTGGTGTTGTACCGAAAGAGCTCCGACTTCTGCGGTGAGCATGCTAGTTCTCTGTCGGCTGCATACTTCACCACGGCGTCTGCAGCTCTCTGCAGGCTCCACTCAATTTCTGCATCACTTCCATTGTTCATCCAGATGTTAATATCGCCAGCATACATGCTGAACTTTATTCCAGAGATCTCATTGAGCTTAGCTGGGAGGCCTCTCATTCCTATCTTGAATAGAAATGGAGATAACACGGCACCTTCAGGGGTTCCTTATCTTCCTAGCCTTATGCTGGGAGACTGCGTCCTGAAATTTAATCACCGCCCTTCTGCCCTGAAGAAAGTTCTTAATTTATTTGTATGTTCTTTTGCCTACGTTTACTTCCTCAAGACCTTTTAGTACCGCGTCATGTCTGATATTATCGAAGGCCTTCGTGAGGTCTAGGCGTAGGATCGTCTTAGTGTCTAGCCCTTTCTTGTCTATGATATCATGTCTTAGTCTGAGCATTATGTCCTGCGTGCTGAGCTTAGGTCTGAAGCCTACCATCTCATGCGGCCATAGGTTTTCATCCTCCATGTATTTTGTTAATCTCGCTTGCACTACGTGTTCCATGAGCTTCCCCACACACGATGTCAGAGAGATTGGTCTTAGGTTTTTTAACTTTGGTTCTTTCCCCGGCTTAGGAATGAGAATCACTTCTGCCTTTTTCTCTTCTTCCGGTAATTTACTTTCTTTCCATACTTTGTTTATGTATCGTGTGATTGCTTCCACCGAGCCTTCATCTAGATTTCTAAGCATGCCATTTGATATCTTATCTGGTCCAGAGGCCGAGCGAGTTCTTACCCCGCAAAAGGGAAGGGGCGGCAGAGCGATGACGTCGTGGGGAGAGAGCGGTGACACCTTTGAAAGTCCCTGGAAATTCTCTTGGGAATGCCAGGACAAACCTGACTTAACGTTAATAGTGCCATGCCCGACACACGAGCAGTGGTAGGCGGCCCTGACCACCGACAACCTGGACCAGCAAGCCTGGATTATACAGCTAGTCCGCAAGTCAGCTGCTACCAGCGGAGCCCTGGACTAGGGGCACCGACCACCCAGCTCCTGCGAATATTTACTGATTATATGCTCATTAAAAGTTTTCTCTCTGTCTCTCTCTCCCTGGAAATCTCGCGCGTCTCATGTCCGCTTCATGCGTTTCTTGCTTGTGGCTATGAGAATACCACGCGATAAAAGCGGCGACATATCGCTCATCCAAAACCTCTATGATCACTGTTGTTGTTGTTGTTGTTGTGTCTGTAGGAAGAAGGAAAAGAAAGTGCACGGGCCTGCTACTGGCTCTGTAGCTGAGCCACCTCCGCTGCCTCCTGCAGACAGACGAGAAAGTAGAGAAGAAAGAAAAAGAAGAGGGAGAAAAGACGCGCGACGCAGCAACAGCCGTTGTCCGCTACCTAAGCGGTGGCGGGTGCAATGGCGGCCTACAAAGATAAATATACGGCGGCTGGCTAGCCCCCGACGCAAGCGGCGTTGACCTGCCACCCCAGCCACGGCCCGCTTGAGTGGTGCAGTGGTAAGACGCCCGACGACTGTCCGGAATACCCGAATTCGAACCCGTCGTCGGCGGCTGCGTTTCGATGGAGGCGAAACGAAGAGGCGTCCGTGTGCTGTGCGATGTCAGTCCGCGTTAAAGATCCCCAGGTTGTCGAAATTATTACGTAGCCCTCCAGTACGGCTCCTCTTTCTCTTATTCCACTTTAAGGAGGGGGGGGGGCGCTGAAGGCAGTCAAGGAGTGCGGACGCGTCTCACATGCGCTCCGCAAATTTTGAAGTGCCAAGCCCAAAATTTCGACTGGACCGCCGAAATTTTCGTGCGAGAAGGAAGAGGAACCGAAGCGGAACACAAGGACACCAAATTCTAGCCGGTGGGTCCACCATTTTTGGATTTATCGGCCTTTTGGTTCTCCCACGGGGCCGCTGAGAGCTAAGCCTAGATTAAGCTTAACGAGCACCGGGGACTGCGGGCGGCCCAGCCGCGGCGGCAAGGGCGCCGGAGACCCGAAAAGACCTTCCCCGGACACGCGAACACCCTGAACCGAAGAAAATGATGGAGGGACCACCCAGGGGCCTGGCAGAGGCGCAGGAAATGGACTACCACGAGGCGGCCGAGACCGAAGGCGCAGGCCTAACGGGGTTAGGCCTAACCGACGGCGTGCTCGGCAGCGAAGCCCCGAGAAGCAGCCCCTCACTCAACCCAAGTCTATCGGAGGAGGAAGACAACCAAAACTGGAAGCTCGCAATGTCGAGGAGGCAAGCGAGGCGCCAGCGAGAGAAGAAAGGACAGAATAGTGACGGCAACGATAGCGGCGGACCGGCCGGCACGGTGTTAGGCCTAGCGGGATCGAGGAGCCCGGCGAGCGGCGAGGCCGGCATGGAAACCACCAACGGCGAGAAACGCAGAGAAGAGGTGAGGAAACGACTTCCTCCTCTACCCAAATATGATTTGAAGATTATTTTGAGACCTAAAGGCCTCATTGCTAGAAACCTACAGACCCACCAAGTGGCTCGGGCGGTAGTCGCGGCGACCGGTTCGAGGTGCAAGAGGGAAGACCTAATTATCAGACTACGCAACGGCTCCAATATAATCATCGTGAGCAGCGACAACGAAGAGGCGGCCCAGCACGTGAGGCGCATATCCAATCTCATTTTCGGCGGGAAATCCTACGAGGTTAACGCACACGTGGCGGCGCCGGAGACACAATACGAGGGGTGATCCACGGCATCGAGCCCGGAACAACGCCCGAAGAGCTGAAAGCCAATTTAAGGGTACGTACCCAGGGAGTCAAGATTCACAGCGCTCGCATGCTAGGCAAGACAAGCACGGCGGTAATCACCTTCGACGGCCACATTAAACCCAGACAAGTCTTATACTACGGAGGGGAGATGTGGTGCCACCCATACTTTCCCACCCGCCAGTTCTGCCACATATGCTGCAAGCAAGGCCATAGATCCGACGTCTGCCCGACCCCGGACAGTAAGGCCTGCAAGCTATGCGGAGAGCAGAACCCAACCCAAGAACACCGATGCACCCCGAAATGCCTGATTTGCGGCGGAGACCACCAAACAGGCACCAAGGAATGCAAGCAAAGACTGAAGCCAGCGGCGGAGCTGAGAGGGCGACCCGCATTCAGAAGCCAGCAACAGCAGCAACAGCAGTCGCTAGGACGGGGAAGAAGTAGGAGCGGCAGAAGAAACCGACGACCAAGATGGTTTGGGGAGGAAGAGGCCACCCAACCACGGAACAATTCGAGAAGCCCGAGCCGGGAGAGTAGCAAGAGCCGGGACGGATGGCGAGACGAGTCCTACCCGCCACTGGAGAAGCTCGGGGGCCCCGGGCCGAAACAGCAGCAGAAGAAGAGTAGCGGAGTCAAGGTAAGCTGGGAAGCGGGTCCTCCTAAATCGTTTAATCCGCACTCAAACACATACACGGATATAAATACACCCTTAAGCAGGGAGAAAAAGCTAGAAGAAGAAAATAAGGCTCTGAGGGAGGAGCTAAAGAAAAGTCGAGAGGAAACTAAACAGATTAAACTGAAACTAGACGAACTCATCAAAGAACTACAATGGCAGCAACAGGGCAGAAACGAGGCAAGCAATATTAGACCAGCCTCTCCCCCTCCTCCACAACCGGTCGAGGAGAAGCAGAAGCAAACGGAGGACCAAAAATGGGACGAAATGAAAAGCTTTATGATGGCAGTACAGAAACAAATGCAGGAATTCCAGCAGAGACTAGCTATGCAAGACCAGAGCTTCCGCAGCTACGTCAAGAATCAAAACAACAGACCTATCCACGAGGCTAGAGACAGACTATTTAGCGAAAGACGCTTTGGCGCAACAGAAAACCAAGGGGCAAACAACAATGGAAACCCATCATGGCAAGACAACAGCAACTAAATATTTGGCAGTGGAACTGCAGGGGGTACAGGAAAAAACAGGGCCTCCTGCAGCAGTACATAAACTCCAGGGGGAAACAGCCAGACATAATCCTGCTCCAAGAAACTAACAGCACACCCACATTAAAGGGATACACTTGCCAGGAAGGCGGGAAAAGAGCCGCAACCCTCATCAGCAGCAAAATAGCCACCATAGCACACAAAGAGATCGAGGGAACGAATATAGAACAGGTAATCACCGAAATAATTCCAAAGAAGAAATTTGGGGCAAAAAGCACCTTCATAGTAAACCTATACAGCCCCCCGAGACAAAAGGACGGCGATTTTGGAAGGTTGTTTACCGAAGTAAACAAATTTGCCAAAACAAACGCCCTTGTGATAGCGGGAGACTTCAATGCCAAAAGTCCAAACTGGGGATACCCAACGTCTGACCGAAAAGGCCGAAGCATCTGGGACACTGCGGCAGGCCAGGGCTTCGAACTAGTAACGGACGAAGACCAACCCACAAGAACGGGCAACAGCGTAAGTGCAGACACAAGTCCAGACCTCACTTTCATAAAGGGTACAAATCAAACAGAGTGGGAAAACACCCTAGAGAATCTAGGAAGCGACCACTACATAGTCCAGCTCACAATGACGGCAGAGTCCACCAGACGGAAGCTTGGGAAAGCCCGCCTCACAGACTGGGACGCATTCAGACAAGGGAGCAGGGACCTAACAGGACAGATTACGAGCATCCAAGAATGGTGCCAGCAGCTCAAACAAATACAGGAAATGTATACGAAGGAAGTATACAGAACCGAGCGAGCACCAGAGGTGGACAAGCGCCTGCTTAGGCTATGGGAGGCAAGGCGCAGTCTCACCAAGCGATGGCGGAAACAAAAGCTAAACAGAAAGCTGAAGAAAAAGATTGCAGAAATCACAGCCAAGGCAGAAGAATACGCCACACAACTAGCAAGGCAAAACTGCCAGGAATTCAGCAACTCGCTAAACGGCACACTGAGCACGGCTAAGACATGGCGTATCCTGAAAGCCATGATGGATCCGGGAAAAACGAGGACCGAAAGCAACAAGACAATACAAAGACTAATCCACCAGTACGAAGGAACCGAGGACCAAATGATTGAGGACCTAAAGGCCAAATGTTACGGGAAAGAAAGCCCAGAAGAATACAAAGGAAGTTATCAGGGCAAAGAGAATCCTGAGATGGACAGGCCGATCACGCTGGCAGAAGTGCACGAGGCGATGGGGGCCCTCACTAAAGACATGGCAGCCGGGGGAGATAAGATACGAAACTCCCTCATACGCAACCTCAGCGAGGGGGCAGTAAACCAGCTGACAAACTACCTCAGCCAATTCTGGGCCGAGGACACAATCCCGGCCGAATGGAAACATGCAGAGGTGGTAATGATTCCCAAACCGGGCAAAAAATTGCAAATCGAGAATCTGCGGCCAATCTCCCTTACCTCATGCTTGAGAAAGCTGTATGAAAGAATAATTACGAAAAGAATCCAGCGGTGGATGGAACGAGAGCAAATATATCCACACAGCATGTTTGGATTCAGGTCTAAGCTATCTACGCAGGACGTTCTCCTACAACTCAAGGAGGACATCCTAACCAACATCCCAAAAACAGGGGAAAACGTGGTCATGGCCCTAGACATCAAAGGGGCCTTTGACAACGTCAGCCACCCGGCCATAATGGAGGGACTCCAAAATATAAACTGCGGGGAAAGAACTCACAACTATGTAAGAGCCTTTCTAGCAGGCAGAACAGCCACCATAGGGCTTGGGGATGTGAGAAGTCAGCCTTTCAGCACCCCCCACAAGGGAACCCCACAGGGGTCGGTGATCTCGCCCGTGCTCTTTAACCTAGCCATGATTGGCTTGGCCAAAAGACTGGAAGAAATCGAAGACATACAGCATGCCATGTATGCGGACGACATCACGGTTTGGACCAACCGGGGCACGCTAGAAGAGAAGCAGGAAAGCCTACAGAGAGCCGCAACATGCGTAGATGAATACGTAAGGGCAAGAGGCCTAGCGTGTTCAACAGACAAGTCCGAGCTACTCAGGGTGGCGAAGAAACCTACGAAGGCGAACCTGGAAATCAAGCTCCAAGGCCAAAACATACCAGAAAAAAACGTCATAAGGATATTAGGCATGTGGCTGCAGAGTAGCGGAAAGTGCAGCCACACGATCAGCCTACTGCAAAAAACAACCGAACAAGTCAGCAGAATGATTAAAAGAGTCTCCAATAGAAGGCATGGCATGAAGGAAGACGACACCCTTAAACTAGTCAGAAGCCTGGTAGTCAGCAGGGTGACATACTCCCTTCCCTACCACCCGGCAATCAAGAAAGAAAAAGAACGGGCCGAAGCTCTGATAAGGAAAGCCTACAAAACGGCCCTAAACCTACCAAGAAACACCCCAAACAACAAGCTACTAGAACTGGGAGTTCACAACACCTTTGAGGAGCTGGCGACGGCCCAACTGGAAGCACAGCTAGAAAGGCTAGAACTCACGGAAACAGGCAGAAGACTACTGAGAAGACTAGGCTACCAGGCGGAAAACACGCCAGACCCAAACGAAAACATTCCAGACGAAATCCGGCGAACCCTCAGAATTCGCCCGATACCACGAAATATGGACCCCAACCTACACGCGACCAGAAGACAGGCAAGAGCAGAATACGTGGAGAACCACCTAGCTAAAAAGGCATATACAGTATATACAGACGCAGGGCTATCTATACCCGAGAGACAGATACAGCACCAACACGAGGATAGCAGCAGCGGTGGTTGACTGCTCAGGCAACACGATCAGCTGCGCATCCGCGAGAGGAAGATCGGTAGTAGACGGAGAGGAGATCGCTGTGGCACTCGCAGCGGCCGAGGGCTATCGAAGAAACGAATCACAGGTTATAATAACAGACTCCAAGACAGCCTGCAGAAGGTTCCAACAAGGAATAATCTGCAGGGAGGCCGTACGCATTCTCCTAGGCGCAGGAGCCTCGGGCTATAAAGCAACACAAGTAGTTTTCTGGGCACCGGCGCACACCAACATAGAGGGCAACATGAGGGCAAACAGCCTGGTTCGCGAAATCACGCACCGAGCCTTGCTGACAGAAGACCTCGTGGACCCCGTGATGGTGGACCCGACGTACGCAGATATTTTAAATCACTACAGAGGCACCAGGTTAAAATACCCTCCGCCCCACAAGCGACTCACACAAGAAGAAGCAACCAGCTGGAGAAGACTGCAGACTGGCACCTTCCACAACTTATACATTCTAAACAAAATGTTTCCCACACAGTATAGAGATAGCTGCCCCTGGTGCGGAGACAGTCCGACACTATACCACGTCACATGGGAATGTAAACACAACTACACTTTCCACAAACAAACTAACCCGAGTGCGGAGCAATGGGAGGGCCTGCTAACCAGCTGCGAGCTCACCGCCCAAAGGGCATTGGTGCAGCACGCATGCGAGGTAGCCAGGACCAGTGGAGCCCTGGAATGAGGGAACCACCCGTGCTAAGGAGTCTCCAACGGTGGCGAAGAAGCGGCTGCAGGAAGACTCTCCGAGACTAACCAAAAGACCTCAATAAAGTTTTTTCACTCAGTCACTCCACTTTAATTTTCACCTTCCTTCCTTCCCTTACGACAAGGTTCAGGTGTCCACAGATACAAGCGTGACAGATAGTACGCCTTTCCCTTCCTGTGAACC
Organism: Amblyomma maculatum; assembly: GCF_055883805.1. Lineage (NCBI taxonomy): Eukaryota > Metazoa > Arthropoda > Arachnida > Ixodida > Ixodidae > Amblyomma > Amblyomma maculatum. The sequence continues at coordinate 66,398,942 of NC_139348.1, read as the reverse complement.
AATTATTATCACTGCATATGAACGCGTGTCAAGGAACGCTACTCAACAGAAGCGACGCTGTACCTCCAAATCTCCAAAGAGAGAAAGAGGAGCCGTAGTGGAGGGCTACGGAGTAATTTCGACCACCTGGGGATCTTTAAGGTGCTGTGCGATGTCAGCGCACGTTAAAGATCCCCAGGTGGTCGAAATTACTCCGTAGCCCTCCACTACGGCTCCTCTTTCTCTCTTTCCACTTTCATTCCCACCTTCCTCCCTTCCCTTACGGCGCGGTTCGGGTGTCCACGGAGCAAGTGTGACAGTTACTGCGCCTTTCCATTCCTGTGAACCAATTTAACTTAACTTAGGTGAGTGCATGAAAAATACTGCGCTATGTAAATGCGCGGTAAAAATAGCCAGGTTGTCGAAATTATTTTCAAACCCTACATGTCGGCACCTCTTTCTTTCTGCTTTCACTCCTACCCTCTTCTTTTCATGATGGCTTTGTTTAGGCGTCCAAAATACTTATGACAGATACTGGGCCTTGGTTTCTTGCAAAGTAATGTAATATAATTTTAATGAACAGTTTGCCAAGAGTTGAATTATATGAATGCGAACATTTCTATCAATGCAAAAGGAAGCATAAAAAACTAAATTCTTAGAAAGGTATAAAAGAGGTTCACATTTACTTCGCATTAGATAAGGTATGCAAATCGGCTATAAATTATTCTAAATCTTTTTACACACCTGGTTTTCTCAACCCTTAAGCGTCGGATTCCTCTGACTGCCGACACGTACTGTCGTCATGATTAATTCCACTCCTAAATTAACAGCAGACCTGAGCGGGTACTTAAAGTATAGTATAAGTTATGCGTACTCACCTGTGCGGATGTAATTTATGAATGGCGGCCACTTGAGCGATACTGCAGAGATTATCGCTGGGCACGAGTCCCAACTCCATTGCGACGACCACCTCGTCATCGGTACAAGCTGATGAGAAGAGCATGTGTGTTCCTGTACGCGCTTTCTCGTAACACCCTGATTGGTCGTCTGTCATAACACTTAATGAAGGACAACTGTTTCTAGTCTCTTCAATCGAGTGAAAGTAGTTTAACAGCTCCCCATTTGACTCTTGAGCAATCATAACGAATGACATATCCTTAGAAATACAGGTAGCCTTGACGCAACTCTCCATGTAGGGTACAAGGTCCTTAAAGGTCTTTATTTGACCGGACGTGGATGGAACAGATCGAATTGCGGTGATGCTTGTCTGCACGAAGCAACCCAGATACATCATAGATAGGCACCAGAAAGCTGTGGAGAGGCTACGGTAGGCGGATGCATCCCGCGATGAGATGGCAGGGCTTCTCCCCAGGAACGTGCATACCAGATATAAAATCCCAGGCTGCGGTGCGTTTCTAGTTCTCTTAAAGACATAATTGCGTCGAATACGCAAGAAAAGCGCCACCATAATAGCAGAACCCAACAAAGATGGCAAAAACCGGACGAGCGATTGCCAGGAGTCCAAGAATATTGTCTCAATAGTCGTTCTTCGGTTTGTAAAGAAACAAAGTCGAAAGTGGAGAAAATTGGGCGTATTCAAAAATGTCTCCACTTTTTAGCAAGGTGATAGGAATCGGCATAATAATAATGTCCAATGACCTGGTGAGGATACCTGCAATGCCGTAGAGTTCGTTGAACGCACTGAACTCAAATGTGTTGTTCAATGCTCAATAGGCGTCAAGTAGCGCTAATGCGTCCGTCGTTTTTTTGAAGTCTCCGCAGGTATAACCTGGCATTGGGCTCGGGTTCACAGATACCTGGTACTTGTACCCTCGAATGAACTTTCGCTCCGATGCAAGATGGTGACCAAAAAGCTTCGAAACGGTAACTATCTCTCGATTTCCGCAGTTGCGAAACTGGTCTTCTGGGGCATTTATATTCGTAGAGCTCACGCTTACAACGTCGCAAAGTGCATACGGAAATGCATGCAAAATGTCTTCGTGCTGTGACTCAGAAGCCGTGTAAATGCGGAAAATGCGTTCACCGGTTATTTTCTCGATCCATTTCTTATCTGCCATGCTTATATTTAAGAAGAACGGTACGAATACAACCTTTTCTCTCGGTACGTATTCATTTCTGCGTTTAGATTTCTTGCACTCAGTAAAGACAGCCGAAAAAACTCGCAATCGGTTCTTAAGGCATCGAGGCTGATAAATTTCACAGCAATGGGAAATTCGTTTACTCTTGCGGTTATTGATCAAGTGGAGAGTAGACTACTATTGGGCGAAATAAGTCACCGTTTGACGCAGCCATGATGCTTTGTAGCATCGCTAGGCTATCGGCATCGCTTGGAGAAAACAAAGAAAACAAGAGCACTGTTTTTACGACAATGAAAATGTTCGTTATTCTGACTGTTTGAAGCATCACCTTGAAACATCGAGCCGTGCACGGCTGAGATGAAACGGGTGAGTATTTTTCCCTTAAAATATCTGACGTGGATAGACGACTCCAAGCTGCGAACTAACATCTATACCAATCCTATGCTTTTTCACACCAGACAAAAAACTGAAGGCTGTAACTGCCTTTCTTGTGTGAAGATTCGTTTTATGGTATCGCAATATGCGGCTCCCCTAAATATTGTGCGCGTTGGCCTCGCGCATCTGAGCATTTGGAGGGCATGAGAGTGTGGGGGACTCGCGTCTCCGCCTCATATTATAATTTTCGACCTGGAGTGCCAGGCACGCCACGCCCATACACATCTCGTGAAGCTGCCGCCTATGAACAGATGTTTCGATATAATTGCCTATGGTCTGGGCGAAGCAATCAGTGTAATGGAATACCTTTTTTATTCTGCAAGCATTGATCACACGTTGAAACTTTCCACGTAGAGTCAACAAGACGTCAGCTGAGAGTGCTTTTTCTGCCTGCCTAATGCTGATGCTTCTTTATCAATGCATTTCGAATTTCCATCTTTTTCAGCGTATCTCAGGATGATGCAACCAGGACTGTTGCCAAAACGGATTGTCGATTCTCTTCCAGTTTGGCTGCTCTTATATTCTGATGCACCAGCCACCGAATAATGTTTCGTGCCTCTATCCCACCCGTAGTTGCACGCAAAGAACAATTCCTAAGAGGTTTTGCGAAATACGTTTATGGCAGCCAGATGTGCATTCTGCGCCATTGAAGATGCACACACGATATGCACTTCAACGAGGACGGCTCGCTGACGCCTTTTGTGTTGATGCAAATGAAAAATAGAATGCTGCTGCGCTATTGATATCAATTACACTGATCTTTTTGTCCTCATCAGGCACAAGAAATCTCAGGCATGCGGAAACATAGATATCTATATAGACCCTGGTGCTCCAATGAAGAACGCCTAACGGTAATGGTGACTCGAAGTGTGCAGCTGTCGTCTCACGAGCTGTTTATGATGCCTGCTGAATTTAAAAACGTAACGATGGATTGATTTCGTCATTTCGACCAGGGTAAGGGATTTTTTAAGAATTTTTTTAATAATGAGGCCTCATGAGACGGGCCTTCATTGGAATAAAAATCGAAAACGTGTACACGATTCCTCCGACGAAGGCGGGTCACGCGGCCGAAACGTCACTGCATTCACTTTCTCTGCTTCGAACCTGTTTTCAGCCAAGCGCAGAGAATCCTGTTTGCTCTCTCTCTCTCTCTCTCTCTCTCTCTCTATATATATATATATATATATATATATATATATATATATATATATATATATATATATATATATTTACGGTATGCAGTCACGGAAACGACGACAAAGTGCTGACTAGTCCACTACGACGACGCTGCAGCCAGGCTCGGGTTGTCTTGCGAGTGTGTCCCTGACGGGGAACTGTTGCGGCTACGACGGAGTGTGCCTCGTAACATCTCGATGGAGGTACGGGGTGACACCAATACCACAGTCTGGATCTCCGAAAACTATACAGTCCAATGCACAACAAGCGCCCACTGTCGTCGTGGTGCCGCCTCGTGATCCGGGCACTTTTTGCGGCACCGATGACGTCGACATCGAAACCTGGCCTGCTATGTACGAGCGATCAGTAAGCAGTACCGATGGACGGAACATTGATGCTTTCGGACGTCATTCTCTACCTGGCTGGTACGGCGCGCGTCCTTTTTGAGACGCACGAAGATCTGACATCCTGGGAAATGTGCAAAGAGAGGCTTCGGGATCTCTTTGGCATGCCGATCGGACGTAAGCTCGGCTCTAAAAAGGACCTGGCATCGCGAGCACAAATTTCGACCGAATCATATCTGTCGTACACACTGGATTTACTAGATCTCTGCCGCAAAGTGGATGCGCATTTCCTCTTTTTGAAGCTTGATTGAAAACGACTGAACAATTGGTGTTGCACGAGATGCAGCGACCCTAGGAATAGGGCACAAAACTAGATTTTTCTTGCAAGAAAAAGATGTCCAAAAGTAGCTAATATACCGGCAATATTAGCATGATGGCCTACCTGTTCATTGATAGCTGTAAGCAACCTCTCACTGCCAGTCAGGTCTTTAGATAGGGTGATCAATGCTACAGCCTAAAGCTAAGAGCAGTGTGAGTAATATTTATTGCGGTCCCGACTGTAAAGAGTTCTAACCCAACACTCCATTACTGTATATTCAATCGTCTATTTATACATATTGTTCATTAAAGAACAATGCACATCCGATTAAGTTGCTGTCCTCTACTGCCAGATGATTTCTTAGAACTAGAATACGTACATCGCTACTTCGGTTTCAACATTATTACGATGGCTATAACGTGCACTTCATGCCTACAGTACCTGGCGCACAAAAAGCCATAATTGCCGAACAGGCAGACCTGACGTGATGTTCCATTTCGCCAGAAAGTGCGCGCCGGGATCGAGCGCTTCGAGAGTGATATATCTCGGACAATATGGTTGCCTCACACCAGCCGTCAATGTTTTGTGCAACGAGTCCCTCGTGCGCGTTGTTTAATTTGCAGTGACACGAACGCCGTGCACACAGGGCTTGTGCGCTCTTCGCCTGTTTTGTTATTTTTGTCTCCCTCGAAGCGCAGTTGCCGGCGGTCCCCTCTTTGCGCTCTCCCTCTCTGTTATTGTTGCCGCTTCCTGACAACGCCCTCGCCCAAGACGTGCGCTAGGAGGGTGGGGGGGAGCAAGCGGTGCGCTGAATAAGAAACGTTTAAAACGGAGCTTACTTGCACTGTTCAGGACTTTCAATTTCTAAATATTGCCCATTAAAAAGTGTAGGTTCATTATGACTTAACTATAGATTATTCATAAAGCGACATCACGCATATTATGTCTTCCCCACTGTTAAAATCGCGTGCACAGGCCACACTGATTATTATAAAAATATCGTTTGTACATGTGAACTTTGACAACAAGACGCCCTGTATACACTTTTAACAAAATACAAAAACTGAGCAAGTATGGGTTCCGGCGCTCAGAAGAGAAGCAGTCCGAAATAAATGTACAAATCCGGGCACGTAGCATCTTGGTATTGATTGAATGCGACGCATCGCGCAGTTAAGACAGTTTGCGCAAATGCCTGCAAACACATCTCGTGGCAAACACACCTGCTATGCACGGCTGCTCAACTTTCGGGTGAAATGCTGTTGTCCACATCGCAGCCAGCAAATAAGTCCAGGCACTCGCTTGCATGTAACCTTGACACAGATTCGAGCAGGATACGAAAAGAGAACATTTGAGAATGGTAGGAGATTATATAAAATCACTTATGGGGCAATGGGATCCTGCATATATACTCACGATCTAAGATGACGTTCTCTGATTCCGACAATGGCGATAGTTTCCCGCCTTTGCTCCGTACTCCATCGATACTTCACAGCTCTGGTATTCACAAATATGTTGCAAGAACAGCGCGGAGCACATGTAACCTATAGGTATAGGTTCAAGAGAACAAAATTGTACACAGCCCGATGTAGAAGAAAATTAACGAAATAAATTAAAGAAAGGCATAAGAAACGGTCACAGGTCTTGTAGCGTTTTCAACCAACTCTGAATTGAACGCTTACGGCGGAGGCAGCGCTGTGTGTCTTCTTTCCCTGTCCTTGTCATGGTGCGCTACATCGTATTCTCTTCGATCACGTACCGACAAGTCCAAGTATCTACCCTTCTTCGTCGCACAGCGGCTCCTCGCGCAGCTGGGTATGCTTTCTAAGAAAATAGAAAGCCGCCCTATCCAACCTCCAAAGTTTTTTTTCCCATTGTTGGCTTCCGCTTCTACGACTTGGCCATCGCGGACCGAACGTCTCCTTTTTCTCCTTCTACCCCGGTGTCTTCCCAGAAAACCAATGCAATGTAAAAGAGGCAGACTGACAGCTCTTAAGGGGAGGGAGAGAGGAACAGATCGGGCAAGCCTCGCCTGCATAGAGATGCGTATCTCTCCTCGGGGAACAAGATGCGCTGTACGCGCCAATCCTTACTCTTTCTACCCCCGTTAAAAGAATTAGTATGGCCGGCTGCGCTCCTAACAAAAGGCATGCTCACATCTGCCAGCATTAAAACTCCTGCAGCATTTTGAAAGGGTAACAATTCAATTTTTAATGACCAGAAGATTTCGCCTTGTCCTCAATAATGTTACAGTGTCGGAGAACGCAACAAACGCGAGACTCCCATATAGTTGAAGCATTCACAACGCACGCATAATCTTTTCCCTCCCTTCCGCATTCCGCTCGTAGGAAACCCTCCTACTAGGCGTTTACACATAAGAGCAAGCTAAATATGGCCAGTCGACTTTTTATATTTATTGTAAATATTGTCGCGGACAACAGGGCTAGACTTGACTAAAACGACGGGACGAAGCTGTACCAGCAGGCAAAGTTCGGCGCACAGCACGCGAGAGTCAACTTCAATGTCCTCTTCTTCCAGGCGCAGCAAGAACATGGGGACACCAGGTGGCATTACTCCCCCTCTTAAAAAAGAAATAAGGGACAGAGCGCGAGCGATGGCTTATGTAAGCGAAAAGAAAGATCAGCACATGGACAGCATAGATAACGGAGGCGGGGTAAGGTGTCCTACGCGACAACGAAACAAGCTCATAGCGCACTACCGTGTGAAATAGGGCTTCATGCGGACAACGTGCACGACCTCGGAGCGTGGTTGCCGACACGAGGGCTGCACAGTACCCAAATGAGGCCAGCATATAGCCCAATGTAGAAAAAATTAAGTCTTCAGTTTTCAGAATAAATGCAAGAACAATTTGAGTCCACAAAGTTAAAAAAAAATGATAACATTACAAGAAACAACAGAGCACATTCTGACAGATGAAAAAGGGATCATTGGTTTTTGCTGATAATTGAGAACAAAAATGCGTACGGGAAGTGTATCACTATTTGTTTTTGTTCTCAGTTGTCAACAAAAAGCAATGATGCATTTTTTAGCTGTCAAAATATTCTCTGTTTTTTATTCTAATGTTATTTATAATTAAATCCAGGTCGCGGTGGTAGAGTGATAAGAAGCCCGACTAATGTGCCGGAGTTTCCGGAATAGATCCCGACCGCTGGCGGCTGCTGTTTGGTGAAGGCAAAAGGAAGTGGCGTCCTTGTGCTGTGCGATGTGAGTGCACGTCAAAGATCAAGGGGGAATCATGGCTGTTGCTGGCCCTGCGGTGTGTGTATGTGTGTGTGTGTGCGTGCGTGCGTGCGAAAACTTTATGAGAATATATTACGGAGGGGGATATGTAGATGGGGTCCTTAGTCCGGGACTCCAGCAGCTGCCGCTGCTATCCGCGCGCGTATCACGAGTGCCCGTTGGGCCTCTAGTCCAGAGCTTGATAGGGCAGCCTCCCACATCTCAATTGTTGGCACCGCATTTGGGTCATCTGCAGGATTGTGTGGCCAGCTCCACACCATGTGGTGCAGGCCTGCTCCTCCCCGCTATATTTACATTTGGGGTCGCAGAACCCGGGCTGTATTGTGCTTAAACGGGCTGGTGTTATTTGTACCTGTCTGTAGGCGTCGCCATCTAACTTCCTACGCTTTGGAGAGCCCCTTGGCTGTGTGTGGATATTATCTGCGAGAGAGTCAGCAGTGCTGTAAGCTCTCCGCGTACGTCGCCAGAGGGCCGGAATAGGAGGGGTATGGAGGATGATGGGTTTGTCCCCGGGGGATGTCAGCTCGGGCAGCGGCATGTGCGCACTCGTTCCTTTCCACGCCTTGATGTCCTGATGTCCAGATGAGGCGTTTTGTCTTGTTCGGTGTGTCCATGATTTTTTAATATTTTCTGGCAGCCTTGGGACATATTGCCACAAAACTGTATTTCTTGTTGTTTGGCAGCCGCCGGCATGCGGCCTTATCACTCTGATTCTAGGTCGTGAATCAGTTCTGTATTCTTTGTTCGTTAATGCTCGATGTCGCGAGACGCACCTTTATCAGTTTTGTTTTCGCGCAAGATGTGCCGAGATCTGTCTCGAAGGTTTCGATCACTCTCGTATGTTTCTACAATGTTCCAGGTTGTGCTTAGTAGCAGTTTGCGACATTATCTAGATTGTTCTAAGCATCCTTTAAATTGAGCGTTGACAAGTGCGACGGGCATTCTTTGTTCGACGATCGACGAGCACGTTTGTTGCTATCGCCGCCGCCGTGTTGCTTAGTTCGTTTGCGGGCGCAAGTAAGCCAATAAAGAATTAATTTCAGTACCACCATGCCTGTGTCTTCTTTTGGTTGTGTATGGCCTTGTCACCACTATGTGACATCTGGTGGAGGTGCTTCCGTTGATCATTCAAGCGAAGACCTCAGCCTTGTTCCTGTCATCCTGGGTCACCCTACAGGTCACTGAGCCAGCCACTGACTGCAAGGCCGACAACCTGAATACGGTCTGCTGCCTGATCCCATTCGACTCCGGAAGGCATCAACTTTGGAAATGGCCCGTCCAACAGCAGCAGTCGTCGTCGTGCAACCACGGGAGCACCCCATCTTCGAAGGCCTTCCAGTGAATACGTGGAAGACTGGATGGACCTTTTAGACCATGTGGCAGAATTCAACGGCTGGAACAGCGTTGCGAAACTGAGACAAGCCTACTTTGTTCATCACGGGCAAGTCCGAGTTTGGTTCGAAAATTGCGAGACCTTTTTAAACCATTGGTAGATATTCAGAGGAGAGTTTTTTGTTGCCTTTGCAAGTTCTGTCAACAAAAGAAAAAGCTCAGGCCCACCTCCAATCAAAACTTGAACAACCAAACGAGCCCGTGCTGGTATACGTAGCGGAGATGAAGCGCCTGTTTCGCCGCGCCAACCCGAACATGAGCGAAGATGATAGAGTGAAATTTTTAATGCGTGGCTTTAAAGAGTCGGTTTTTGCAGGATTTGTCCGGAACCCGCCGACAACTGTAGACGAAATTTAAAGTGAAGCATCGACCATCGAGAAGACGTTAGACACCCGGATGCGCCACTACGAGCGATCACTCCAACCAGACTATTGAAGCCACTACCCCAGCGTATCTTCGAGCGGAGAAAACCTTCGGGACCTCATCCGGGAGACCGTTAGAGAAGAGTTCCGCCGATTGCTGCCACCATCCTAACGACACCAAGTGGCGACGCTTGAGGACGTCGTCCGTGAAGAAGTCTATCAGGCGCTGGGGTTTCCTCAAATGACGGCAGCGACTGTTCCAGCACGAAAGGCAACAGCGATGAACTACGCTGCTGCATTACATCACCATGCACCCCGACGTGATGAATTTCCAAGCCCTCACCGCTTCTGCACTGTTCCTAAAAGCCGCCCCTTATCCCCCGTCCGCCAAGCCTACCAACGACCCCCAAGTCCGAGGAAGTGCGACGCCTGGAGGACAGCGCACAACCGGCCATTATGCTTCCACTGCGGTGAGGCCAGCCACATTCTGTGCCACTGCCCATACAGACGAATCGGCCTTCGCGTATTTCCAGTCGACGCTCCACAAGCACGCCCAAGTGAACGACCGCAAGAAATCGACAACTAATTGTATAGCGGTGAGATTGAGCCACCATGCCGTCGATTCAGGTCCCCATCACCGTACAGGGCCCGCTTGGCGTCGCCAAGCCGTAAGTACGATGAGAATGTGCGCGGAAGGTCCCCAAGCCCGCGCAGGGGAAACTAAATAGAACAACCTTTGAGGTGAGGTTGCTTCACGGCGAAAACACGAAGATCCTCCATCACCGATGATGAGTGACGACAACGCAGCCATTAAATCGTCGATCCACAAGACGACATGGTTGACGAGATCACGACCAGACTTCAAGTTGGCATAGCCACCCAGCGACGTTACAACGATGTGCCCAGTCCGCGACCTCAGCACAAGACTAAGTAGAAGTCGAACACCGAAGCCAACGTGCAATACTAGGACCCGAACAAGCGACCTTGAGATTTCGGTGGACGGACGCACGGTTACCGCCCTAGTGGACACCAGTCCCAACTACTCTGTCATCAGTGGAGCTTTCGATGCTCACCTCAAGAAAGTGACGACCACTTAGGACGGCCCGCTAATCCGCACCGCTGGCGGTAACCTTATTACGCCGTCAGGGCGATGCACCGCACGGGTTACAGTAAATGGGCGTACCTACCCTACCAGCTTCGTCGTCCTACAGCACTGTTTCCGCGGTGTGATTCTGGGCATGGATTTTCTGAACGAACATCGAGCGATCATCGACCTCCGATAATCAAGCTCTCGACCGACAAACCTATACCTGCTACGAGAACTTCGGCGCATCACGTCGCTCTCAACGTCATCGACGGAGAATTGACCGTACCGCTCCCATCAGGCGTCATCGTCCCTGTGGATACGAAAGAACTCGAAATCACAGAAGAGGTTGTCGAAGAAAACACTCAGTTGTTACTGGATAGAGGACTTGGCATCCCAAGAGGCATCGTCTGTTTTCGTCATGGACAAGCTCATGTGCTCGTCAGGAACATCACCGACAAATACCGCCCCCTGAACAAGGGCATGACATTTGCTTTCCTCAACGAGCTAGCGGACACCCGAGAAGTCTTTTGCCCTCCTCAGCAAACCTGAAGAAGGCTCACCCAACCGATACAAGCAGCGCAATTTCGACATTAATCCAGCACTCCCCCGAGACAGACAAGACCGAATTCGCACTCTTCTTGAAAACTACAGCGAGTGCATTTCTTCAGAGTCGAAGGCGCGGCAAACTCTGTTGGCAAATCATCGCATCATGGACGAAAACACTCGACCGCTACGTTAAAGCCCCTACCGTGTATTGCCACGAGAATGCCGATCCATAGGCGATCAAGTTGAGGAAATGCTGGGTGATGACATGGTCCAGCCATGCCACAGCCCCTGGGCTGCACCAGTCGTTTTGGTGAAGACGTAAGACGTCAAACTTCACTTCTGCGTTGATTACCGCCGTTTGAAAACATAACTAAGAAGGATGTTTACCTCCTTCCCTGCATCGACGATAGACTGCACAGGCTGTGCAATGCAAGTTACTTCTCATCGATGGACCTGAAGAGCAGATATTGGGAACTTGAGGTCAACGAAAGAGATCGCGAGAACACCGCATTCATCACACCAGGCGGCCTTTTCGAGAGGAAAGTGATGTCAATTGGCCTCTGCTCCACCCCAGCGACGTTTCAGCAAGTAATGGACACTGTGCTGGCGGGCTTGAAATGGCAGATTTGCCTGGTATACTCGGATGGTGTCCTTCTCGTCGAACTTGGAAGACCACCTGAAACGGCCAGCAGACAGTGTTGGAGGCCATCAAATCATCGGGACTAACGTTAAAACCAGAGAAGTTCAACTTCGCCAAGTAGATACGGCGGTACCTAGATCACATCGTTAACAAGAATGGTGTTCCACCAGCCCAGGTGAAAACCGCTGCAATCACACAATTTCCACCGCCTGCTCACAAGAAAGCCGTGCGCAGGTACCTTGGGCTGTGCGCTTATTATCGACGATTTGTCAGGGACTTTTCGCCCATCACCGAACCGTTGGCACAGCTCACAAAGGCTGACGTACTTTTAAAATGGGAAGCGCCGCAAGTAGCCTTCGATGAACTTAAGCGCCGCCTGCAGTGCCCTCCGCTACTTGACCACTGTAATGAAAACGCCGAGACCGAAATTTATACTGACGCGAGCAGTGTGGGCCTAAACCGTTCTCGTCCAGAAAAGTGCCGGACACGAGAAAGTAATCACCTATGCTAGCAGGTCCGTCATAAAAGCCGAAGTCAATTACTCATCGACCGAGAAGGAGTGCCTAACAGTCATCATGGCCACTTCTAAGTTTCGTCTATACCTATACGTTTGACCATTCAAGGTGGTAAGCGACCACAACGTGCTCTGCTGTCTAGCTAATTTGAAAGACCCCTCCGGCCGCCTTACCCGATGGAGCCCACGACTGCAGGAATTTGACGCAACTGTAGTCTTTAGGTCGGGCCGCAGGCATTCCGACGCAGACTGCTTATCTCGCGCTCCCGTCGACGCTCTCCCGAAAGACGATGATGGAGATGCCTTTCTGGGGCCAGTAAGCGCCAGCTGTTTGCACAACAGCAGCGATTATATGTTCAGCTGAAAGAACTACACAATTACTTGGAAGGCAAGACCGCTTCCCCTCCTGCAGTGTTTAGGTGTCACGTACGTGATCTTCGCGTATAACACGGCAGTCCAAGAGACCACTTGAGCGACCTCGTTCAAGCTTGTGTACGGCAGGGAGCCCACGATGACGTTCGACGCAATGCTGCCGCACGTAACCAGCGAGGACAACCTTTACGTCGCCGCCTACCTGCAGCCTGCAGAGGAAGCCAGACGACTGGCACGGGTGTGTATTTCAGACCCACAGCACACCGACAGCTGACGATACAACTTACGACGACGCCACGCAGAGTACATGGTTTGGGCACGAATTCGCCGTGGCGGACTAAGTGAAAAGTTATTGCGTCAATACTTTGGGCCGTACAAAATCATTCGCCACGTCGGACCACTGGACTATGAATTACCAAGATACTTTGTTGGGAGAGTTGGTAAACATCCATTATTAATTTTGAGCCTATGATTGATCAGGCTGAACAGGTACCATGTCACCTGCATTGCAAATAGAGTTCAACATTCTGATAGGTCGCGGTACATCCTTGTGTGCTTGGAAGTGTTAGAACACACAAAAGAAGCAATAAAGGAGAAGCAGTGCCATATTAACTATATTGCCAAATTGATGGCCCCGAGAGACTCCAGAGTTATACTATCAGTTATGCTGTGTTATATAGTTATGCTCTATTATATTATAGTTACACTGTGAGAATCAGTTGCAAGAAACAGCGGAGGCTGCAGTTGTGAAGAATTTCAAAAGGTTTCCTATGAAAGCGACCATGGTAAAAGAGAGGGCTATGGCTCTACTTGGTGATGTTGGTCTTGAAAGGATACGTGAACACGTGAAACAATGCAAGCAATTACATTTGGCAGTATTCTTCTCGGAAAAACCCCATAAACGAGATGTTCCGTTCAGAGTCATCGTATCTGAATAGAGCACGTGGTAGCACCTGGTCTCCAAATGATTGCAGAAACACCTTTCCTCGTCGACTTTATCAGACCCCTAAGGCTACCCAACTCTGCAGCCCTTGTTGAATTCCTCAAAGAACACAACCCAAGAAAGTGTGTTGGCTTCCGCATTGAAGTCGAGAATTTGTATTATAGCCTCGCCCATGACTGCCTCCTTGGCGTGTTCAAGTGTTCATTACTGAAGACAATAATGAATGCGAGTTTATTGACACCTCAGGTGTAAGTGTTGAAAGTTTTATCGAACTTTTGAGGTTTTACCTGGAGTCCACCTTCATAGGCTGGAAGGACAAGCTGCATACGCAGAAAGCCGGAGTATGCATTAGGTCGAGTGTTGCACCGGTGTTGAGTGACATCTTAATGTACGTGGACAGACACCTGAGGAATAACTTGAAGGGCCTACATCATTCCACCTTCAGGTATGTGGAAGACGTTTTAGTACTCACAGACCGTGAAGGATTCAATCAACGAATGCGGGACATTATTGATGTTTTTACTCAGTGTGGATCTGGCTGGAATTTACTATTGAATAACCAGTTGACGATCGCTTATAGTTTTTACATTTATTGATTCAGTTCAGTGAGGATCATGTTTGTTGGGAATACAACCCGAGGTCGGTGAAGCCCTTGTTAAGCTCCAATTCGGGGCATTCCAAATTAGTGAATAATGAGATGGTCAACACAAGCTTGTTAAATGCGCTGAAGAAATCTTGCTACACGTCATGGGCAAGAGTTTTGAAAGACAATTGACAAGAATTACAAAGGCCCGTTGTCGGGAGTCAGTTATTATTGAGGCCAGTTACCATTTACTGAAGAGCCTTAAAGGAACGCTCAGACAAAAATTCCTTCCCAGCAGGGGTGAGAAGAGGAAGGTTGCGGTGGTACCTTATGTGCACAGAATTTCACGTGGCCTCAGAAATGTAGGCACGAGATATGGTGTTGACGTCGCATTGACCACCCTCTCAAGTTGAAGAGGATTTGCCTGGCTATTCAAAGGAAAAGAGAATCCAAGAAGCAAGAAAGTGGGGTGAAATATAAAGACCCAATTATTAAATTCAAGACTGGTGCTGTGTTCAGGCTTCCACTCTCTTGTGGAGCCTGTTATATGGGACGAACAGGACACTGTATTAACAAGAGACTATTGAAACATCGGAACAACTTGGAAAGTGGCAAGGACGAAACATTTCTGCTCTCAAATTGCCATTCCTGTGAAACAATAAAGAAGCAGAAGTGTACTCTCATGTTTGACCAGGTTAGGATTTTAAGAGACGACTAGAGAGATAGTTGAATCATATTTTATTTCAACGGACAAAAAGTGTGTCAGCAAGACCTCTATTGCTCTTTCAAATAAAGAGATGTCTTTTTTTGTGTAACTTTTTGTGCACCAGGTGAACCCAGGGGTTGTTTCACGTGATTGCTTCGTTCTCCTCACGTTTGTTTTTATCTGGACCTTGGAGTAAAGGCGTAGGCATAGTTGCGAGTCAGCGCTTATACTGTGGCTTCATTTTATCTTGTCCGGTGTCTTCTTATTCCCGCTATTTGAATTAATAATGGACTATGAAGTCATTTCCGACGGTGCATCGGCATCACAACAAAATGCGCACGCCCAGAAATCGTACATGTTGTGCGACTGAAGCCATATTACGCGCGTTAAAGAAACTGTGGTGTTTAAAATTTGTAGTGTTTATGTTTACGTTGCTCTGTTTTGGAACATTGAGGCGATGTTTTTTTTAAGGGGGGAGTTGTGCCGCAAAACTGTATTTCTTGTTCTTTGACAGCCGGTGGCATGTGGCCTTATCGTTTTGATTCTGGATCGGTCATCAGTTCTGTATTCTTTGTTTGTTAATGCTCGACGTTGCGAGGCGCACCTTTATCGATTTTGTTGTCGCGCAAGATGCGCCGAGATCTGTCTCGAAGATTGCGATCACTCGCGTATGTTTCTACAATGTTCCAGGTTGTGCTAGTAGCAGTTTGCGACGTTATCTAGATTGTTCTAAGAAGACTCTAAATTGAGTGTTGACAAGTGCGACGGGCATTCTTTGTTCGACGATCGACGAGCACGTTTGTTGCTATCGCCGCCGCCGAGTTAGTTTGTTTGTTTGTTTGCGGGCGCGTTAGCCCCAATAAAAAGTTGATTTCAGTACCATCACGCCCGTGTCTTCTTTTGGTGTGTATGGCCTTGGCACCACTACGTGACAATGTTCGTCCTGTGATGTAGTTGCGGTAGGCAGCCGTAATGCCGCGTAGAAGACGACGCCAAAGATGATGACAGAGACCACAAGCGCGAGGCTGGAAGAAAAGGAAGTTTGAGCGCAAGACTCGTCCTGGTTGACCATGAAACCCGTCCTATCTTTGGGCCCTCCTTGACGTTCTATCGATACGTAACAATATAATCGCAGGTGGTATGCGCGGCGGCTAAAGCAATGGCCACCTCCTCCGCCATTTCAATATTTTCATAGCAGACGGTGAGGGCATCAACCAGTTGTTGGTGAATCACAACCGCTACTTGTACCCCGCGTCTGACTTTACTGCGTCTCCGTAGGGAGATTCAGTGTCTGTCCCGTACTTTTCCTGGATGTATTTGGCCCAAGCGTTCTGGAGACCGTTGAAGGAACAGAAGATGTATATTGCGGGGAAGAGGATCGGCTATGATGGGGTTTGACCACCCGGGTGATATAGCCTATTTTTATACTAGACCTGGCGGGCCAGTCCGGTTAAGGTCTATAAGAACGGTCTGGCCCGTGCGGGTTGCTGCTAGTCGATTAATCTGGGCGACGCGTTGGGCGGAAATGAGTTGTTCGGCTGTATCGTGCACCCTTAATTGGAAAAGGCGCTCTGTGGAAGTGCTTTGGGGCAGGCCCAGCGCCTTTTTAACTGCGTTCCGTATATTGCCGTCATTTTTCATATAGTCTCCCGTTTTGAGGTGCAAATACGGGGTCAAATACGCAATTCTGCTAATTGCGATTGCTTGAACCAGGCACACGGTGTCGTGTTCGAGCGTGCCACTGTTGTTGGTAGTGGCCCTGGCTATCATACGCGCCACCTGCAGACTGGTGTTTTTGAGCCGAGTGAGGGTGCACCCTTTTCTGCCATTGCCGTTGACATAAAGTCCTGGAAGTCTTTTTGTAGTATTGAGTCTCCATTAAGGTTGACTTTACCAGTGGGTGTACGTTGGCAGGAGCTGTGTAGACCAGGAACTCCAACTTTTCTGGGGAGTAAGTAAGTCCGTAGTGTATACCAGCAACTCCAACTTTTCTGGGGAGTAAGTAAGTCCGTAGTTAGCGGCGTAGGCGTGCACACTGTGCAGGCGTGCACAGTGGCCTTTTGAAGGCGGTCCACGATTTCCGCGGCGGAATAGGCCGTGGTCTAAATAGTGATGTGATCCGCGTAGAAGGCGTACCGCAGATGCGATACCTGATTCAGCTGGGCTGGGAGTTTGATTGAAGCAATATTGAAAAGTAAGTGTAATAAAACAGCACCCTGTGGCGTGCCGCGTGTGCCTAGCTGTATTTGACTGGGTTGTGCCAGACACAGGTTGGCATATACGATATGAACATGAAGGAAATCTTTTACATATGCATAGGATCTTGCACTGCAATTGATGTGGCTCATGTTTTTCAAAACAGAGTGGTGCATTACGTTAAAAAACGTCCCCATGCGATCGAGAGCGAGAAATGTCCGATGAAAGGCTTGTTAGAGGGGGGGGGGGGTTATGACTTCTGCCTTAAGCTGGAGGAGTATATCTTGGGTGGATAGATCGGGCAGTAATCCGAACATGGTTTGTGTGTAAAAGTGATTTTCTTCAAGGTATCGGGTGAGCTTGATGTTTACCGCCTTTTCCATGACTTTCCCTACATAGGAGGTGAGCGAGATTGGCCGTAGATTGTTAATAATTATGGTTTTGTGCAGTTTGGGGATGAAGTGCACCCATGCAATCTTTCACACATCTGGCAGTCGGCCCGTGCGCCAACAGTTGCTAATGTAATTGGTTAGCTGCGTGAGTGCTGCGTCGTGGAGATTGGCGAGAAGTCCCACAGTGATCTTGTCTTGACCAGGAGCTTTGCCTCTGCTGGAGGCTATAATGGCGGCCTGTATTACTTTTTACGGTGGATTCCGCATCTAGTTCCTCTTTTGGCAGCAAGGGGGTCCCTGTCGACTGTGGTGCAGAAGTACTTCTGTTTGATGGTTTGGTATGAGATCGCTATTGGAGCCGCGGTAACCGTGTAGTCCCTTGCAAGGTTCTCGCATTGTTCAGTTTTGGAGTTATTGGGATAATTGATTAATCTGAGTAAGCTCCAAGTTTGTTTTGAGCAAAGGTTAACACTCAAGGAGTCACATCTTTTCGGCCAGTTTGATTGAGCAAGGTTTTATGCATAGTCTTCTGCAGCTTTGGTTAGTGCTGCGAAGCGGCGTTTGAGCGTTCTCTTGTGGCGCTGGTGGCGCCAACGTTTCACCAGCCATCTGCGGGCGTCGTACAGGTGCAGAAAATTGGAGCTAATGCAGGGCCGCCCAAAGATGTTTTCAGGGTTTGAGTGTAGTTAGTGGACGCCCGATTCCCAGGAAGCGAAATCAGGATATCGGGTAATCAAGGCCGGCTTGCTCTTTTCTAAACGCGGTCCAATCGGTGATTTTGGCAGTACCGCGCATGTGTTGATGCGTTTTGCTTGCAAGATGGATGCTCAGAATGAAACGGTTCCTACCTAAAGTCTCTACTGTGTTTTCCCATAGGTTGTTCATTTACCGCCGTGGGTTAGTGGGAGATCGGGGCTGGTGTCACGCGTGACACTGTTGCAAAGTAGAGTTGGTTGGGACGGGTCGTTCAGCAAGGCAAGCATGATGTTTGACATGGTGTCTGCAAGGATGCGGCGTTTCTTGTTTGCTTTCGGGTGGCCCCAGGATTGGTGATGCGCAATTAAATCGACCGAAATAAGGACCTGAGTTTCTTGGGTGACGGTGAGTGCCTTAATGAACACCCTGGTGCAAGAGAAGGTAATTTTGATGGGTTTGCTGTAAATGTTGAGAATCTAGGTGCCCGTAACGTTGCAGTGCCTAGGTAGCATTTGCACAAAGTCGTACACATCATCATCTTCTAGCTCTAAAGCAAGTGGAATATATTCCGCGGGAACCACAATGCAGGTTGCTTGCGTGCGTTGGTATGTATACCCTCTACCGCTTGCTATGTGTACCCTCTACCGTAATTGTACCCTCTACAGCTTAGGCGGTGAACGACAGCTGTTGCGCCGCGCGTCTTTCGCTCCTGGGAGGTGCTGCGAGCAAGCGAACGCATCGAACGTGCAGAGCATCTGCTCCGCCAACTTTTGACAGCAGCACAAAAATATTGCTGTGATTCCCAAATGAATGCACTCACCAGATCCGTGAACTCCTCCGGCGTCTGAAGATATCATTCTGAACCAGGTGGGATCAATTTTCGTCGAATTATTAGTGGCACCTTGTTTGCCAAGTGAACGCAGTGCTGTGCCGCACGGCTCCGGCTCCCCGGACGTTGGCGACGGAGCACGTTTGACGCTTCTGTGACAAATATGACCACCAAAATTCTTCACGGATACGACCCTACGACTCTATTGTGGGCAATCATCCCTACAAGTCAGCTTGCTGCTCCAGCGGTGGCACCTTCATTTTCGCAAGAGGCTGCGTTCCACGTTATGCAGAAACGCCGTTGCCAAAAAAGCAAGGGTGTGGATCGAACTACAGGCTCCACACGTAATTCAACGAAAGAAGAAAATTGCGCTCTCTCCCCCACGACTCCTATGAAGAAACAGAACACGCCGGAATTTTCATGTGTTCCCAATCCAACTATGCGCATGCAACCCGGGGACTATGTGGTAGTGCTCAAGCCTACAAGGACGGTCTCTCTGAAGACAGACAGGGTGAGTTGGGCGCTTTCCTCACGCACTGCACTAGACCGACGCAACTCAAAGCCTTAACTATGAGCCCTAGTTGGGAACAGAACTTAGGGGTGTGGCACGCAAGAAGAGATGGTGCGACGTTTGCTCACAAAGTTTCAACTTTCTCGGGGTCAGACTCACTCCGATTCGTGGACATGGAAAACTGACTGGTGATGTGCGCCGTGTGGTTATCACGGTGCACAATCGTGAAACCAGTGAATCACTTCAACCCAAAATCCAGTGGCGTGGTGGTGAACTCGTTGCCATCCGAAAGTATGGTAACGAGCAATGTAGCCGTACGCACGTTTGAAGGCTCCACCGTCCCTCGGTTTGTGCAATACAACTGCAAACTTGCTCCAATTCGTCAATGCAAACCTACAATCCCAGCCAGCTACCGGTGTGGTGAAATAGGGCATCGAGTCGACATCTGTCCGGCTTCAGTAAACGAATGCTGCGGCCTATGCGGCCAAAATGTCGGCGCCATTAAGAGGGCGTGCCACATGACTGCAAGCCAATATGACTAGTCTGCAGGAGTAGTCATCTCACCAGCTACCATGAATGAAAAGAAAACTTCTGAGAATTTCAATCACCCGGCGGGCACGGTAAGAGGACTAAACGGCCCCCACCAACAAGACGCCTGGACCCAAAGCCGAACACATCATCCAGAGATGTCACTAATGACGCGCTACAGGGGGATAGTGCAAAAAGCTCTTAGCAAGACAACAAAAAGGGGCGTAAGCAGTTGGCGTGATCACAACACAAGAAGGCAGTGACATACAGCAGCGGATCATGGCCCCAAATCTTAGATCACGAGCATCCACACAAACGCATTCCTTCATAATAACCCAGTGGAATTGCAGAGGTTTCAAGGACCTTAAGAAGCATGCGCACCTTCGCCTTTATCTTGAAACATATGAGTTCCTCGTGACCCTGGTCGCTCTTCAGGAGCCAGGAGCCAGCACCAAACTCCCTATCAGACTTTCCAGAGGGACACAAAAACCTGCATACTAGTCCACAAAGACTACACAGCACAAGAGGTCACCCATCAATCCCTGAATACTCCTATGTCATGGTTACAGTCTTACCTTTGCGAAGCAAAGATCCCCCGATTCAGGTACTTATTATATGCTGTCCCCAAAATAAGATGTAACATTTTCAAATCTCTTTACAGAAGCAATGCGCGTGGTTAGACACGACGCCATACTCCTTGTAGGAGATATCAATTCTCCTTGTCGGCAATGGGGCTACCTTAGGGAGGAACCCCGAGGAAGAAAGTCTTGCCATCCACACCGATCCGACCAACCCCATTCGTATGTGCAACTCAGTAACCAGAGATACATGTCCTGATTTGACCCGTAACAGCAATATGCAGCAAGCAAGACACATTGGGCAGTGACCACTGTATTCTTAATGCCACTATGTACACACGGCCCCTTAAAGAGGTAAGGTAGGGTAAACCTCCAAAAAATCGAATTTGCTATTTTTGGCCCAGAAAAATTGAGTGCACTATGAAGAATAAACCTGCGGAAGCGCGGCCTCGAGCGCCAGCTCAAAACGGTTTAAATGCCGCGCCAAAATGTGCCGCGTTCTCTGGTGTTTAAAAATGGCGGACGAAGTTCAGAGGCCGGTTTGTTTATCGTTGTCTTTCGCAGTTTTCTTCATTATGGCACGGTTTTTTTTTTTTTTTTTGCTTGGGTATGTGTGGCAAATACCTGTTGTGCATTAAATGATCATATTGTATTAAAAATATTTACTTTGATAGCAGATGTTCCCCCTTCATGGATCACTGCCTTGTCGTGGCGGAGGGGCTTGCGAAACTCGATGAAGTCGTGAGCTCTGCTGTGTAGGGCCACCCAAGATAGACAGGTCACGGCAGAGAGTTCTGACAAAATGTGATTCACTGGAGAAGGTAATGGCAACCCACTCCAGTATTTCCTGCCAAGAAAACCCTATGGCCAGTCACAATACCATTATCGATATGGCGCCGGAAGATGAGCCCCCCAGGTTGGAAGGCGTCCCACATGTTACTGGGGATAAACAAAGGGCGATTCCTAGTAGCTCCATGACGAATGAAGCGGCTGGGCTAAAGCCAAAAGGACGCTCAGTTGTGGATGTGTCGGGAAGCGACCGGAAAGTCCGATGTTGCAAGGAGATATATCACATAGCAACATGGAATGTAAGATCTATGACGCAAGGTAAACTGGATATCGTCAAGCGAGAAATGGACAGATTGAACATTGATATCTTGGGTATCAGCGAGCTCAAGTGGACCGGAATGGGAGAATTTAACTCCGGCGACCATTATGTCTTTTATTGTGGGCACGAATCCAAGAGAAGGAATGGGGTCGCTCTCATAGTAAACAGAAGAATGGGCAAAGCAGTGCTAGGGTACAACCCCAAAAACGACCGAATGATTTCACTTCGGATCCAAAGTCACCCTTTCAACATAACAGTTATCCAAGTCTATGCACCGACCACTGCTGCTGAAGAAGCTGACGTTGAGAGATTTTATGCGGACCTACAATGCCTTTTAGACCGCACCCCATCATCAGACGTCGTTTTTCTCATAGGAGACTGGAATGCTAAGGTCGGGAGTGAAGAAATATCCGGAATTACAGGCAAGTTCGGTCTTGGTGAGCCAAATGAAGCTGGGCAGAGGCTAGTAGAGTTCTGTCAAGAAAACAACCTGACCATAGCGAATACTCATTTTCAACAGCACAAGAGGCGCCTGTACACATGGATTTCACCGGACGGTCTGTACAGGAATCAGATCGATTATATTATTTGCCGGCAGAGATGGAGAAGCGCTATACAAGCAGTAAAAACAAGGCCTGGGGCCGATTGTGGCACCGATCATCAGCTTCTTGTTGCCAAAATTAAGCTTCGATTGAGGAAAACGCAGAAAACTAGAAGGCCTTTCAGGTATGGTCTGGATCAGATTCCATTAGAATATGCTGTGGAAGTGAGGAATCGATTTCAAGAATTAGATCTAGAAGACAAAGAGCCCGAAGAGATGTGGACAGATGTTCGTGATGTAATACAAGAAGTTGCTACTAAGGTAGTTCCAAAGCAAAAGAAATGCAAAAAAGCAAACTGGTTATCTGAAGAGGCTTTGCAAATAGCTGAGGAAAGGAGGATGGCAAAAGGTATGGGGGAAAGAGAAAGATACAAGGTTCTCAATGCGGATTTTCAGAAAATAGCAAGGAGAGATAAAAATGCCTTCCTGAACATACAGTGTCAAGCAGTTGAGGACAACAGCCAATTAAGGAACACAAGAGCTCTGTATAAGACAATCAAAGATATCAAAGGAAGCTTCTGTGCTAAGCTGGGCGTGATAAAGGACAGACAAGGCAAGGACCTCACTGAAGCCTCAGAGATAAAGAAGAGGTGGCAGGAATACACAGAAGAACTGTACAAGAAGGACCCGGATGTGCAAACCCAACATAGGACGGTTGTGATTACTGATCTCGAGCCGGGCATCCTGAAGAATGAAGTTGAATGGGCCTTAGCCAGCCTTGCTAAGAACAAGGCTAGCGGAATTGATGGTATTCCAGCTGAGTTGCTTCAAAACCTCAACCACGACGCTGTTAACACACTGCATACATTATGTCAAAAGATTTGGACAACCCTGCAGTGGCCACAGGATTGGAGGAGGTCAGTTTACATCCCCATTCCAAAGAAAGGCAGTGCCAAAGATTGTTCCAACTACCGCACGATCGCGCTTATTTCGCATGCTAGCAAGGTGATGTTAAAAATCCTGCAAGGTAGGCTGCAGCAGTATGTGGATCGGGAGCTTCCGGACGTGCAAGCTGGGTTTCGCAAGGGCAAAGGAACTAGAGACCAAATTGCCAACCTTCGCTGGATCATGGAAAAAGCAAGAGAGTTCCAGAAACCCATTTACTTCTGCTTTATTGATTATGCGAAAGCGTTTGACTGCGTAGATCACAGCAGATTGTGGCAAGCTCTCCAAGAGATGGGAGTTCCGATTCACCTCATCTGTCTCCTCAGGAACCTTTATGAAGGGCAAGAGGCCACAGTCAGAACTGGGCATGGCCTTACTGATTGGTTTCCGATTGAGAAAGGGGTGAGGCAAGGCTGCATACTGTCGCCTTGCCTATTTAACCTATATGCAGAGTGCATCATGAGGAAGGCCGGTCTGGACGAGTCTTCAGCTGGAGTGAAGATTGCTGGAAAACGTATCAACAACCTTAGATATGCGGATGATACCACTTTAATGGCAGAAAGTGAAGTGGAGCTCAAGAGACTTCTGATGCGCGTACAAGAAGAGAGTGAGAAGTTTGGGCTTAAACTGAAAATTAAAAAGACGAAGATCATGGCGTCTTGCCCTATCAAGTCCTGGAGCATCAATGGACAAGAAATGGAAGCTGTGACAGATTTTCTGTTCTTGGGCGCCAAGATTACCTCGGAAGGAGACTGCAGCCATGAAATTAGGAGACGCCTGCTTCTGGGAAAGAGAGCAATGGTTAGCCTTGACCGTCTAGTAAAGAGCAGAGACATTAGTCTACCAACCAAGATCCGTATAACCCGTGCTATGGTCTTTCCAGTTGTGATGTATGGATGCGAGAGTTGGACTGTGAAAAAGGCTGACCGCCGAAGAATTGACGCGTTTGAATTGTGGTGCTGGCGAAGACTCTTAAGAGTTCCATGGACTGCCAGAAGATCAAATCAGTCGATATTGTCGACCATAAACCCTGACTGCTCATTGGAGGGTCAAATTCTAAAGTTAAAGCTCAGCTACTTTGGTCATCTGATGAGAAGAGAGGAGTCGCTGGAGAAAGATTTGATGTTGGGAAAGGTTGAGGGTCGCCGGAGAAGGGGTAGGCAGCGAACGCGATGGTTAGATGGCATTCTCGAGGCATTGCAGATGAAGCTATGTGATGTTAAGAAGATAGTTAGAGACCGGAAAGCGTGGCGTGACATGGTCCATAGGGTCACGAAGAGTCGGACACGACTGAACGCCTGAACTGAGCAGATGTTCCGCCAGTGGTGCTCTTGTAGCGTGTTTCGTGTTTGTTATTTTTGGCATCATTACGGTTACGGTCGTGTCTGTTTCGTGTTTCAAACGTATTGCTTGCCCAGAAGATGGCACGATCGTCCAGCAAATGGAGCTGAAAGAGAACTTTCAAAGGTAATCGGTTCACTAGCAAGAAGGGCAATGAGAAAACGGCAAGACGAAGCGCAAGCTTCACAAAACTTGTTGAGAGGATCAGTAGTGATTCCTTGATGTAGACGGGGCAAGTACGACTGGCTACCGTCTAATCGATTTCGCTCTTTCCCGCAGTTTCTTGCAAGATGTTGATGTGTGTAAAAAGTGCAACAAGGGTGCAATAATACTGGAAGAAGCTATTGACGCTATTGAAGCTATATGAGAAGGGGAAAAAGCTTGCCGATGGTCTACCACTTTCCGGGAAAGGACACCTCACAGAAAAGGACATTGACTCCCTTCAGGTTTACTATGGCAAAGCTATTCGGGGAAATACAGACAGTCTGGATAATATGAGACGAGCGGTGTGGGCTGTATCGGGCATGCGCTGTCTGCCTTATCGTGTGAGCGCAGTCTTATCAGTGCTACCGCAAACTGTACGCTTAGCACTGCTACTGCCCCGCCTCCCTCCATTGCCTATAAAAGGGCGTGCTAATAAACCCTTCTTGTTCTTCTTGTTCCTGCAACCATATAGTTGCCTCTATCCTTAGTGCGACACACATCGCGATACATGGTGTCAGAAGTGGGATCCTGCGACAGCTATGGAACTTCTAAAGGCCCTGCCACCTTTGCAACTGACCGGCAACCTCTCTGAGAATTGGAAACGCTTCAAGCAGAAATTCGACCTGTTCCTGCAGGCGACCGCAACGAAGGAGCAACCTCGCAGCGACTTTGCAAAAGCCGCACTCCTGCTGAGCATAGCCGGCGATGAAGCGCTCGACGTGTTCAACACGTTCAAGTTCGAGGCAGCCGAAAGCAAGGATGATTACGCAACGCTGGTTGGAAAATTTGAGACCTACTGTGCCGAGGTGAGCAACGAAGTTCACGAACGTTATGTGTTTCGCTCCAGGAAGCAGGCAGATGGAGAACCTTTTGAGAAGTTTGTCCGGGACCTCAAAAAGCAAGCCGCGCAATGTAATTTCGGAGATCAGCGTGATTCACTAATCAGGGATCAGATCGTGTTTGGCACGAATAACTCAAAGCTGCGTGGAAAAATGCTTCGAGAGAAGTCTTTAACGTTGCTGAAAGCTGAAGAATTCTGCAAGGTAGCAGAGTCTCTCGCACAACAAAACGAGGTCTGGAAAGCCACGGACGACCTGGTCGATGCTGTGTCAAGGCACGCGCCACCATCGCGAAGCAAAAGTGATGATGACTGCAGGAAGCAGTACCGTTGCAAAAAGTGCAACCGACGGCATAGACCCAGACAGTGCCCAGCCTACGGGAAAAAGTGCCATGAATGTCGTAAACTTCACCACTTCGCGGTTTGCTTTGAAGGAATGTCTAAAGTTGAACAAGTTAGTAAAGACAGCAGCGGTGACGACTTTGACATTCTAGAAGTAGGAACTGAAAGAGGAAGCAGCAAAGACTGGGTAGTGGAAGCACAACTTGCCGGAAGAAATATTTGCTTCAAAGTAGACACCGGGTCCCAGGCCAGTCTGTTACCATTCTCTATGTACCGCAAGACTAGGGAGTCGCAGCAGTTAACGCCCACAAGTGCGGTGCTGAGAGCTTACACGGGGGGTGTCATAACTCACATCGGAACAACGACACAGGAAGTAACTATCGGTAACGCGTCTGCCACCGTGAAGTTATTTGTTGTAAAGAACGGCCGTCAAGCCATTCTGGGACTGGATGCAAGCGAAGCTCTGGGACTTGTCCATCGCACGGTGGCTACTGTAAATGCTTCGGAGTACCAAGCGCTCAAGGATTTCAAAAATGTCTTTCTGGGGCTAGGCTGCCTGAAGCAACCGTACAGCATGGTCATGCAACCATCTGCGATTCCAGTTGTTCAACCAGCCCGACGGGTTCCCCTGTCCCTGCGACAACCACTTCGCGAGGAGCTGCGTAGAATGGAGCGTGCAGGCGTCATCGTCAAACAGGATGGCCCGACAGACTGGTAAGCCCATTGGTTTTGGTTAAGAAAAAGGATGGCAAACTTAGGGTTTGCATGGACCCAAGGAAAATAAACGAGCACGTAAAACGGCAGCACTACCAGCTCCCAAAGCGTGAGGACATGGAAGGGGAATTGGCCGGCGCAGCCTATTTCAGCTGTTTGGACGCAAATTCGGGTTTTCACCAGATACCATTAGACGAAAAGACGTCCAAAATATGCACGTTTTCTACACCCTTTGGAAGATACCGTTATCTCCGGCTGCCTTTCGGTATCTCATCTGCTCCCGAAGTTTTTCAAAAGCGGATGAGTGAAGTCTTCGATGGCCTTCCCGGTGTACACGTTTACATCGATGATATTTTGGTGTGGGGCGAAACCAAACAAGAGCATGACCAGAGACTAGTTGCAGTAATGAAAGCAGCTGAAAAAGCCGGCCTAACGTTCAACGCAGAAAAATGCAAGTTTTGCGTCACCGAAGTGCAGTTCCTAGGCGATATCATCACATACAATGGCATCTCGCCAAACCCAAAGCTGGTGCAAAGTTTGCTGCAAACGCCAGTGCCCAAGAACAAATCCGATGTTCAGCGCATGCTCGGTGTGTTGAATTATTTTGGCAAATACGTTCCGCGCCTGTCTGAGCGAACCGCGCTGCTGCGAGCACTTATCAAGTCGCACTCAGAGTTCGAGTGGACTGAAAACCACATGAGGGAGTGGAAAAGTGTCATACAGATTTTAAGCACGACTCCCGTGTTAGCCATCTTTGATCCCCGAAAAGAATCTAAGATAACTTGCGACGCATCCAGAGATGGCGTTGGCTCAGCCCTTTTGCAGTGCCATAACGGCCAATGGCGGCCAGTGGCTTATGCATCTCGTGTGCTCACGCAAGCTGAGCAGCGTTATGCTCAGATTGAAAAAGAGGCGCTTAGCATTTCTTTTGGCTGCGACAAGTTTTACCAGTTCATTTACGGACAGAAGATTTTCATTGAGACAGATCATAAACCTCTACTATCTATAGCTACAAAAGGAATTTGTGACATGCCCCCCCACCTCCAAAGGTTTTTTTTAAACTTCTGAAATACGACTTTGTATTGCAGTATGTCCCAGGAAAGCACCTCATTTTGGCAGACATGCTGTCACGATCATCTCCGGCTGCTCAAGACGACACCACTGGCGCCACTGACGACGTGGAGGTAGATGCAGTTGCCGCCTTGGGCTACATGGTGACGGATGCAACACGTGAGCAGCTGGCAAATGAAACTGCCCGCGATGATTACCTCCAGGCAGTCATTTCTTGCCTGGCAACTGGCAAGAATGTCGACGGGGAACTTAAATCATTTTCGTCTGAGCTTTCCGTCGTAAATGGTATATTGCTAAAAGGCAAGAAAGTTGTGATACCAAAATGCATGCGGCGAGGCATTTTAGCAAGAATTCATGCCGGGCATTTAGGACTACAGAAATGCAAAGAAAGAGCCCGTCGTCTTGTTTTTTGGCCCGGTCTCAGCAGTGACATCAGTGTATTGATCAAGGGTTGCCCGACTTGTCGCGAATTTGCTTACAAGCAAGCGCAGGAACCACTACTGATGCGCCCAGTCCCTCGATGTGCGTGGTATCGCGTTGGTGTTGATATTTTTTCTTTTGGGGGAAGCTCGTACATCCTGGCGTTTGACGCGTTTTCTAACTTTCCAGAAGTCGACAAGCTTGTGGACACTACTGCGAGGACGGCAATCGCTGCACTCAGTGCCATGTTCGCGAGGTATGGCGTACCGCTTGAAGTGTGCACCGATAACGGGCCACAATTTGCCAGTCACGAGTTCGCAGCCTTTGCAAGAGCATACGATTTCGCTCACGTCACATCCAGCCCCCGCTACCCGCAATCCAACGGACTTGCAGAGAAAGGTGTTCAGGTGGTAAAGCGGATCATGAAGAAATGTGAACATTCACAGGAAGACTTCTGGCTAGGTCTACTGGCCTACCGCTGTACGCCACTGGAGGACGGCCGATCACCTGGAGAACTTCTTCAGGGCAGGTGCTTGAGAGCTAATCTTCCAGATTTTGGCGCTGTGCAGACAACTGTGGTCAAGAAGCACCATCAGAAGAGTGGCGGAAAGCCTCTGCCACCTTTAGCTGAAGGTTCTGTCGTGAGGATCCGCGACAAGACATGGTCAAAGAAAGGTACTGTCGATGGCACTGCGGCTCCCAGGTCCTACAAAGTGCGAACAGAGGATCATCGGGTGTTTAGGCGCAACAGGCGGCATCTTCTGCAAACCCGTGAGAAGTGTGCAGCAGACACTAGTGACGACGACAGCGGTTCGTCCGAGCGTGAACCAGATAACCCCGGACAATCTGCTCGAAATATCTCGCCTGGCGCCACAATACGAACATCTGCTGACTCTCCTCGGCAACAGTCCGCCACCGACAGCCCGGTGCTCGGAGGCTCTTGAAACCATATTCCACTAGCTTTGCCTGGACCGACACCAGTTCCAAGGAGGTCGGCACGTACAGTGAAGCCACCGCAACGTCTTCAGTACGACGCTGCTTTTAATCAAATAGCTTGAACATTTGTTGTTTTCATTACCCCTCGGAGGATGTATCGGGCATGCGCTGTCTGCCTTATTGTGTCAGCGCAGTCTTATCAGTGCTACCGCAAACTGTACACTTAGCACTGCTACTGCCCCGCCTCCCTCCATTGCCTATAAAAGGGCGTGCTAATAAACCCTTCTTGTTCTTCTTGTTCCTGCAACCATGTAGTTGCCTCTATCCTTAGTGCGACACACATCGCGATACATGGGCGATATACTTTCATAAGTTATCCACAGATATCAAGCCCCACCATGGACTCTGCCCAAAGGGACCCTCTTCATGGTGTGGGTATAACCGTAGCCTTGTTGAGGGAAGCTTGAGACCTACTCCCACAAAAGCTACCTTCCTGAGGCCGTGATGGACGTCATCAAGCCAGTGTTCAAGGCGTTGTCAGATCCAGGTCTTCTGAGCAGATGTCTTCACGGACGAACACAGAACACCAATGAGTCGCTGAACCAACTCATCTGCTGTCGTTGCCCTAAGACAACATTTGTCAGTGCCGACACCTTGAGGACTGCCGCTAACGATGCTGTAGCCTACTACAATGATGGTAACTCTGCAAGAAAAGCTGTTCTAGAGGCACTTCGAATTGTTCCAGGTGTGTTTTGTGATGTTGCCCTCGACAGAATGGACAAAGAGCGCGTTGACAGGGCAGAATTGTATGACTCTGTCGAGAGCAAGGAAACACGACGGGTAAAAAGGAACTCTAGGAAGGGTTTTCGAGACACCTGCAAGAATGTCAGCCGTGAAATGTATGCTCTTGGGGCATTTTGAGCATGCATGAGAAGTATGCAAACATAAAGCTTCATTTTTCTCGAATTGTGTTTTTTGCAAGTTCCTCAAATTCAATGTACCTTTTCTCAGAAAGTATTCATCGGATTTTAGTGAAACTTTGCCCACATGTATATTAGCCAGTTCTAAATATTCGGAACTAAAAAAATTGCAGATGATATAAATGATAACGCTGGAAAAAAATTACACTTCAAGACACCCCCCTTGTGCCTCTGTGCATGCAGCGGTATTATTTTTTCGGGAACAAATTCCTAAAATATATGGCATGTCTTTAATTTATATATAACCTATCAGTATGTAGAACAACACTGCCTAATATTGTCACATTCCTTTGAGTGGTTACAAAGAAAAGGTACATTGAATAATCAAACACACCTGACGTTTTGGGAATGGGCCAAAGAACAGGTAAACGATCTAAGCTCAAAAAAGTGCTCCATATTGTACGCATTGGCATCTGTTGTGAGTGTATTGAAATTTAATGTAAATATCTGCACTTGTTTCTGAAATAATATGTTAAATGTAACATGTACTGTTTACCCTACCATACCTCCTTAAACGCCCCAAGCAACAAGCGCGTATTTCCTATTGGACGAAGTTCCGCGCGGCACTTCCTGTGTCGATATTGTCCACTCGGGATATCACGAGTGGGTGACCTCTATAATGACAACTTCCCGCATTAACGAACAACCCATCCAACACACCGACTCCCCCCTAGAAGTAGACAACCATCTTCGCCATCTTTGGGGGCCCGCCGTAGTCTTACCATACGATGGAAACACAGAAACACAACACGAAACTCAGACACCGCATCATTGAACTCACGCAAAAGGCTGCCGACTTTGCCGATCAGTTAGCCGACACTAAGTGGGTGGATCGATGTAACACTGCTGCAGATCAGATATCTGGTCGTTATACGTGGCGTTTGTTTTGTGCACCTATAGACCCCTCTCAAACACGCGCAGAAACGATGCGGCATATCCATCGTCATATTGTCACGTAGTGGTGGCAAGGCCGTACACGCCAAAAGTAGACACAGGCGTGATGGTACTGAAATAACTCTTTATTGGGGCTGACTTGCGCCCGCAAAAGAACAAGCTCCTCGGCGGCGGCGATAGCAACAAACGTGCTCGTCGGTCGTCGGACAAATAATGCCCGCCACACTCGTCAACGCTCAATTTAAAGGCTGCTCAGAACAATCTGGATGACGTCGCAAACAGCTACCAGCACAGGCTGGAACATTGTGGAAAGACACACGAGTGACCGGAATCTTCGAGACAGATCTCGGTGCATCTTGCGCTACAACGAAACTGATAAAGATATGACTAGCGACATCGAGCAGTAACAAACAAAGATTACGAAACTGATACGCGATTCAGAATCAGAGTGATAAGCCTTTATGCCGGCGGCTGTTAAAAAAACAACAAATACAGTTTTGAAGGTTTCGCGGCATTACCTTACGTCGCCGTTGTGATGCTGACTTTCCCTCGGCAATGCCTTCATAGTCCAGTGGTCCGACGCGGCGAATGATTTTGTACGGCCCAAAGTATCGACGCAACAACTTTTCACTTAATCCGCGACGGCGAACTGGTGTCCAAACCCACACTAGGTCTCCTGGATTTTACTCTGCGTGGCGTCGTCGTGAGTTTTATCGTCAGCTGTCCGTGCGCTGTTGGTCCTTAATACGCAGCCGTGCGAGTCGTCGGGCTTCCTCTGCACGCTCTTCCTCTGCGGGCTTCCTCTGCATACTCTACCCACAGTCGCTGTCCCCTGCCTCGTTTTCCAAACCCTCCCTAGGCACAACGAATTAAAGACCAACCAGAACCCCCCCCCCCCCCCCCCCCCCCCTCACCTGAAATGTTAAACACGTGACCTCAAGGAATGATGAGATACAGCACCAGAGGAACACACCAACCGGACAAACCGTTACAGCACACATGAGGACATTGCCCTTGCAGTTAGATTGCGTTTCTCGGTTGGGCAGTCGGATCTTAGTTGCCCACAGTAGTCCGAATGCTTTCTGGGCCAGGCTGCATACGGTTATTACCGTGGCAGCATATCATTAAAATTCCCTCCTCTCATATCTTCACTCATGTAGCCATACTCATCAACATGTTCCTAATCTGCTTACATTCGTCGTTTTTCCTTGTCCAAGGTGGGCAAAATTGCTTCGTTGTCCTCGAGTTTGGCTAGAAAGACAACATAGTGGGCAATGCCATGAGTCAGAGCCCCCTCCCGAGCTTTTCTGTCCAGTAAAGAATATACCATTGCTATGTTATTATGTCACTGTGTTTCATCGCTTGAAACCACGTAAAATATAATACACACGTTCGCAGTGAGTTGCCTTTGACGCAAAAAGGCCATTTACGCCTCGGAATCACAACAACCGATTTCGGCGAGAATGCCTAACTTGAGCTTGCTAACATTAGATATCACGCTAATGTACCCAACTCGTGTGGACAAGCCAGCATAGCTGTCACATAGAGCCCTGAGAGACGCCTGATTGCAAACGCCGGGCCATCTCTGCCACCTGGAGTCACAATCCTCAGTAACCGCAATGCTTGAAGCGAGCGGCGCACCACGAATTGTTACTGCTTTTCCTTCCTATAGTCTAGACAGCAACAGAGGCGATTCCAGAAAGCTGGCCCGTGCAATGGGCTGGTATCCTACAGGACAGCCACACAACGTTCCCGTAACAGCGGCCCTTTGAACCAGATCCCGCTGACGTGGGCCTCGATCCCTATAAAGCAATGTGCAATGCACCCGTTTGCTGCGCGATGCCATTGCACGTTAAATAATCCTAGGTGGTCAAAATTCCTAGACCCTCCACAATGGCTTCTCTCACAGCCTGGGTCGCTTTGGGACCTTAAACCCCAGAAACGAAAACAAACCAGAAGATACTGAGAATCAGCTCTAAATGATCAAATCGGCGCAAAACTGCTGCCTGGCTGAGACCTCGATTGGCAGGAGGAATGTAAGGAGCGTCAATCCAGCGCTTGCCAGATGCGGTGGTCTTCCGCGCTGGCCCTCTCTCTCTCTCTCTCTTGACTGTAAGAGGTCGTGCCGGCATACCACCTAGCCGCCAACATGGGCTAGTCGAAAGATGAGCGCACCTCGCCTGACACACCATAAGCTTCCTCCTCTGTCATCTAAAGCGGCCGCAGCGGCGGTCTGAAACTGGGAACCTAAAGGAGAAGCATTTTCTTATTATTGTAGTGCCGTCATCATAAACATCAGCTCAGACTCGAGGACTACCTCCAGCAAGTGCCCTCGACGAGTGCCGATATCCGTGGAGGGCCGATAACCGTAAAGGGAAGGTCCAATTATTCGTTTTCATCTTGGCTACAACTTTACTTGTTTTCCGCGGCTATATCTAGCTGAACGAATTATAGCTCCTGCAGTCCAATTTTTGCTAGCTACACAAAAAATATACATCCAAGAGATCCATACCTTTTGAGCGAGAAATTTTACAAGTATATGAGACAATTTAGAAAGATACTAAACCTCAGCCGTGTAGGGCATGACATCACATAATTTAACAAACCCCGGGCAATGTAAAATGCTAAAAAGCCTTTTGCATTTTTACACACCGATGCTCAGCATCAGCAAACAATGGCTTTCCATTCTGAGCCGTTTTATACATTTAACGCAATTTTCATTCCTAAATTATTTCAGATATTTTATTTTTCAAATATGCACTATAATGTCTCTTAATTACCACCATCAAACATTGTCTTTACACTCTGAGCATTTTGGCACATTGAAACCCCTTTTTCATGTTTCATGTTTTTTCACTTATCCTTTTTCACTTATCATTTTTTACTTTCATTGATCAAATAAACAGTCCATACTTCCTAAATAGCATTATCAGGCATTAGCATTTTACTAGGAGCATATTGGCCTATTAAACTTCCTGTTTAGATTTTTTCTTGTTATTTCTTTATACAATTCTCAATTACACACTTTAAACTTTTTAAGGCAAATAATTTAATGCCACACATTGCCTTTAGCTAATGTGTCCGTGTTTCGGGTGCATGCCTAATGTGAGCATATGCCAATCACCATTGAATCGATACTTAATTAATAGCAATCGGATGATATTGGAACATGATTTAAGGCATTTTCAAGATAATTTCATGGTAAGTTACAACTATTACCAAAATAGTAAAGCAGATGTCCATTAAAACCCATATACGTGTAGTTCATCGTAACTATCACTAACCATCACTTACTAGTTAAGGGGTGTTTAACTAACACTAACCAAACATTAACTAGTACTCAGAAAGTGAGTCATGGTTAACTATCTCTAACCAATAGGAATGGTTAGACGTTGCGAAAAGCCCATATTCGTCACATGGTGACGTCATCGGTCTTGATGTCATGCCCGGATGTGATGTCATCATGACATCACATCTGGTCATGTCTAATAACCGGAAACGATAATGACGTCAGATCTGGCCATGATGGGTGATGACATCACCTAGAGATTCACGCATATATACGAAGCGGACACCGCCGGCCTTTATATCCAGGCGTGTGTGGCGCCTTTCATTTGGCGCTTCGTCGAACGGCACACCACAGTGCATACATAGAAATACACGCAGTACAGCAGGCATTAGTGGCGTTTAAAATTGGGCGATAGCAAATAAAAGGAGCAGTATTTGTCACAATTCTAGTCCGTCACAACCAGTCTCTCAGTCAATTCCTAAGCAGCGCGGTAGAGAAGGCTTTCGTTTTGAAACACTTTAGTGAGCCAAAGTGCCACCTGATTTTTTTTTTATTGCGAAAACAATACTGCTAGCACTTCGAGACTGTGGCGTGCCGTGGCGCCTCTATACATAACCTTTCACGTGACCGTGTGATGTAACGCCAGACCTTAAGACGAGGCCCCAGCTCGCGCCATCGGATGGTGGCGGTGCGTCCTTATAGGAGCTGGAGCGGTGACGGCCCGCGATTTTCACGTGACCCTGTCACGTCACGCCAGACCGGGAGACAGGGCCCCAGCTCGCGCCATCGGATGGTGGCGGCGAGTCTATACAAGGCGCTGTTTCGCAGCCTAGATAGGGCGCTAGCTGTTTGTGACGTCACGCTCGGAGGATAAATGGGGCTGTGGCTCGGCCCCTCGCAGTAGTCGGGGCGCAGTCGCCGAACGAGGCGCAGCCAATGGTATTGCTTTCGCAATCTTCCAGGCTTAACCAAGCTAAGCCTTCAGGCAATTTTGTTGATATTTTTTAACATTTTTTGAAACATCTTTTAAAAATTTTAAACAATAATTGAACAATTACTACTCTAAATTTTGTTAATTAGCATCATCAAGCACTGCCGATTGATAGCATTTTGACGACTTTTAACCCGCTTTTTTGAAGTTTTATTTATTTCAAGTATTTCAATGATCAGTTACACATTCTAAACATTCCTAATAACCAAGATCAAGCATTTTGCCTTTTAAAACTGAGAATTTTGAAATCTATATTCTGCGTTTTCTCTATTGCAATTATCCAATTACTTCAAATATTCAATCTAAATATTCTTATTTTGCGCTATCAAGCATCGGCTTTTCATTTCGGGAATGTTGACACCCTTGAACATCTTTTTCGTTTATTTATTGGTAATGAAATATTATTAACAAAAATTTAATTAACTAATCACCGCTCATCACACACCAATCATTTATCAGTCACTAGAGCTATGAATTCCTGCGATCCGATTTTTCAAGCAGTCCCCAATTGCATCAGACACCTGGGCCTAACTACCACTACTAATTCTATATCAATGGCTTTTCGGCCGAACTAACTCTTAACTATCATTTAATTCACTCCACCAACCTAACATTTTTCTGTTCAGGCAGCTATTGAAGCCATCCTGGCCGTGGATTTCGGTTTTCGACTGAGGCGGATCGCAAGGCGCCTTTCTACGTAGTGATGCCAGCATACGATAAAAGCCCTGGTTAAACCAAACACCTGAGGCATGCCACTATGGAGTTCCTTAGAGGCTGAGTTGCTTTCAGGCGTTAAACTTTATAAACCGAAGAAAACAGCAAGCGTTAGGCTATGCCTTTATGCAGGTAAATTACAACCGCTCAGAACAGTAACCTATATGACCCATCCTACGTTGAATGACACCTACAAATACACTGCCTCCCGCGCTCACATATGTTAGTGTGATTTAATTAATCATCAGTACTTATTGAGAACATCTTCCACTTATCTAAGCATGTGTCATAATACTTATGAGCATAAATGTTTAGATCCTTGGAGTATTAACGGCGTACGCAATTGACTGATCATGAGAGGCAGTGAGCATGGGGACGTTATGCTACCAAGGTACCATGATATGTAGAAGAAACGCTGTGGTGCAGTTGGCAAAGCGAAAAACAAGATTGAAATATTATTCTTCGTTTTTTGTTCGTATAAACGTCTCGAACATCTTTAGAACGCTTGTATGGTCAGCGCTTCCTTTTCCATGGAGACACCACTATCGCTGGCGCCTTGTGGCGTGGGCTCTTTATCACGGCGATCAGATATCTGGACCGAAAATTAGACTTCCTCGTGCTAATAGCATTTCTGCTTACGTAAGCTGAAAGAAAAGGTTGCTTTTCTTGGCATGTCAAAATTCCAAGTGCTTCTTACTGCAAAAATATTGTGAACACTTTGCTGCTACCTATCACAAATTTTGAAGTCACTTGAACTGGATGTCTACATTAGAACAAAGTCATCAGTATACTCCGAAGTACAAATAAAAGTTACAAACAAGCTTTATTTCTAACATTAAACTGCCACCTATTCTCATGCAAATACATTTACCCGTATATTCCGTCAGTTACGAGTTACATTTATCACGCCTTTTTTGTATGCCTCATAAATGCCGATGCACCGATTTAGCAAACCTTTAGAAAAATATCCAGTTTTTCGCTACACTTTTAAAAATAGTATCCGAAGCTTGAGTGTACTTATATAAATCTAAATATGATGTTTGATACGAAGAACTGAGTATGCAAGTTGAAACATGTACCAAAACACAATCATCCCGGTTTGCGTACTCACAACAAAGGAGTCGTACGTCTGTCCCATTGATAAAAGACAGTCCGCTGGCAGAACGTCAAGTGGGGACAGAACCAAATCAAAGTAATAATATTCAAAAGATCTCTCAAGGCAATGCTTGAGGAAAACCGAAATTTTTCTCAACCATATTTCTTGCACTCGTTCTGCCGAAAATACAATGACTGTTTTCCAGGCAGAGATTTTTATCGAATTGGAATGTTTTCTCTACCCTATCGAAAAAAAACCTTTGAGTTACGATAACCTCATACACATTTCTCATACTAAACTCATACAAAATTCGTAAAAATCTCACATATTCTCGTAAAAATATCGTTCAACGTATGAGAAATATATGAGGTTGTATGAGACTTGTATGAGTTTACCATGAGAAATCTGTATGAGGTTATTGTGACTCATATTGGTTTTTCGCTAGGGTAGACAGGGCACAACGGAAATTGCTAATTACCAGCCTTTGATTTTATGCGATTCACGTCAAGCAAGAACACGTTGTCGCAACTTGGAACTCATCTTGAACTACTGAACGAGATAATCACTCACAGTATACCGAAGCAGTATGCTGCGACTCCCCCCCATACAGCGGACCTAGGCTATGCTGAATGTAAAACTATCCCTTTCGGGCTCCGTGTCTCTGTATGGGGAGGCAAACTTTGTGCGACTGGCTGTTAAAAAAAATACAGTAAAAAACGTTGTTTTAAAGGTTTTAAAACACACATCCGGAACTACTTTGGTGTTCAACTGGCCGTCTTACGCGAAGTAAAAGAAATCCATCGTGGGAATCGCGGCGAAAATGAACACTGCAACGTTATACGGAGCTAATAGTAACTGCTTTTTGTTTTTTTTTCTTTTGAGACTGTTTAGAATCGCCACTGAACACAATATTAGCAGTTATTTATGAGAGGAAGCCCGAGCGAAAAAAAAGTATGAGTCACAATAACCTCATACAGGTTTCCCACACAAAACTCACACTAAACTCATAGAAGTCTCATATAATATCATATATTTCTCATAAGTTGAATGATATTTGTATGAGATATTATGAGATTTGTACGAGTTTTGTATGAGTTAGGTATGAGAAATCTGTATGAGGTTATTGCGACTCAGGTTTTTTTCACTACTGAGGGCCCATCGCTGTTAACTAATGGCTACCATACTATTTACGAGCGCAGTTAGCCTTGCATGCACTTCCGAATGTCAGCGTCTTTTTTCGGGTATAGAGAACCTCAAAGCCGCCTCTGGTGACACACATGTTTTCTGTGTACTCAGCGTCACTTTCTTACTTTCTGCGGCCTATTGTGCAAAAAGGCAATAAATGTTAATTGTTATCTGTTACAAAAACGCCAATGCCGACAAATTTGACTTCCTTATGTAACTGTACCTCGTTTGGTCAAGAACCAGATAGTGGCCGATGGGGATAATTTCTCGCTTTCTATCTTTCGCGCTGTGCCACCGCTGGATAGCGAGCCTGTGATGCACAAGTGCTAAGAAGCTTGCAATGAAAATTATTTTGCGCATGACGGCCTTATATAACGGACGTTGTGAACAGCCTAATTGCGTGCAGCAAAACACTTTGATAATAGCACGGTTAGCCAAGTAGGGAGTACCCAGAGCATGCAGCTATGAAGGCTAGATCACGTTTACTACTAGCAACTACCATTAGATACGACGGCTACAACAACTAGCCAGAGCATGTCAACGCACCGAACTCACAGCACTGCCGCAGTGAAGGATCCAAAGCCATGTATCGCATTCGCTCCCAAAAGCGCCACACCACTTTGTGCATGCCTAGTCAGAGTAATTGCTTTTACTTTTTTCACTATACCCAACAACTCTGAAGTGATTGGTTTAATTAAGAAATCAAGTCATAATCCATTGGCCATCTTTGTGCTCGTTAAGGACGCTATCCCACTTTCTGCTAGTAGCACACACTTGTTTTCCTGTATTGAAGCGCCCTGTACCAACATGGCGATATGGAAGAAGAAAATAAAAAAAACAAAATTTTTCCTTCCGTTTCTTCAGGGAACGTCATCTAAAGCGTGGAGTACCGTAAATGGGCCTAAGATATTTTTTGCGTTGCAAAACAATTTTTCGCACCTGAAGGGGGCTACGAAAGCACCAATGGCGTCTCTAATTACGACGAAGACTCCTCCGACATCTCCTGCATT
Organism: Amblyomma maculatum; assembly: GCF_055883805.1. Taxonomy (NCBI): domain Eukaryota; kingdom Metazoa; phylum Arthropoda; class Arachnida; order Ixodida; family Ixodidae; genus Amblyomma; species Amblyomma maculatum. The sequence continues at coordinate 66,359,838 of NC_139348.1, read as the reverse complement.
TTGCCTCGCATTTTTAGGCGCTACAACAGTGCACAGTGGGTGGAGGGGGCTTTGGGCCTGAAAAGTGAACCTTTCAAAACCAACTAAGAAAGCCGACTGATGCAATTTGTATGAAGGCAGTTACCAACCCGAAATCAGAGGCGCGGTCCTCAGGACCCTAATCGTCTGCCTCAGTTCAACCCACATTGATAGCTTTCCTTCCTATACCGCAGTTTGCAATCACTGCATCATGTGCATGCATCAGCCGGGTAGCGTCCTCGCCTTTTTTGAGATTTCAAAGCGAGATGCTTACTGGCTTAGCACGAGCTAGCAAACTGGGCTGCAACAAACGTGCCTTGCACATGCACGTGCAGGTTTGGCGCTCCGAACTTGTGGCACTCGATTCTATTTCGCCCACCTGCTGCTACGTCTTAAGGCACCTGAAAACGTCATTCGTACTGTTATTTATCTCTACAAATATGCAATATTGTCTCACGTCATATGCCACGTGGCATTGAACTCACCTGCCTATTCTTTGCCTCCTTCTTCATCGCTGCACATGTGGCTCCCTTCCCTGAATCTCCCCCTAAATGTTGACTCGACAGTCACTTCGTCTAGACCCAGCTGCAGTTTCTTAGAGGTCCACGGACAGACAAAAGAAGTTAAACCAGAGCAAACCGCATCTGCTCACGCTAAATACAGCTTACACAGTGTTAACTAAGTTCACGTCTATGTGAATGTAACCTGGCTTAGATATCCAGAATAACCAAGCATAAAGAATCTTTTGCTCCAATGTTCGAGCTTAGCCGAGCTAAATGGTCATAATTTTTTTCTACACTCTGCGTAGCCACACTTTAGATTCTTTTTATCCCGGGAATGACAGTATAGTGTACTGATTATTTTGGCTTCTTGTAGGCTCAATCGGCTGTGCATAGAGAAAAGTGTCGCTGTCTCTTTGGCCACTCAACGTCCTAAAAGCAAGCCTTGCTCTTAGTCCCTAACCGTTGCTGGTCTCCTCATAAGCCCGTTTATTCTTGCAAAGTTTCTGCACTTCTTTCTTTTCGTATTGGTGAACGCGTAGGCTGCGCAACTTTCTTGTAGAAAATTTATCGCAAAGCGTGACATGTGGTCGACATGGCAGTGTGCACCAGTGCCGCCTGACAGGAGCAAGGGCAAGCATTTGGTTTTCATGAGTTCTTTTTGGGGCATTTCCCATCTGAGCTTGCCGTAAATCCGCGTTTAAAAAAAATATGAGAATATTTCTTGTTCCATAAATGGCATGGATTGTTTGCTTAACCAAGAGCTGCGGTCAGGATGTGTCCTCAGGGGGAAAGAATTATAAATATAAGAGGGTAGAGTCTATGACTGCACTCGAACTACCCCTATTCCCGACCAAAGCCGTGCCTGCAACCACCATGTTACACAAAACTCCTGACAACGAGTCCATGTGTCTGCTATTCTAACGTAACGACGCCGGAAGCGTATAGGAGTAGTGTGGCGCACGTGAGGAGGAGGCAAATTTCAACGGCAGCCGAAAGCTGGGAGCGCGCTCACCCGCTATGTGCATGCAACCACATGGCGTAATAAAAATCAATTAAATTGAAAATATTCAGAGGAGCAAAAGTAGCTCAATCTAAAACAACAAAAAAGAACAGATGGAAAATGTAAATTCTGCCGTCGCAAAACCAACCAGGAGCAGAAAGTGCTCATAAAGAACCTATAGTAACGTAATTCACGATGGTTTCTCATTTCCGCACGTAAGGAATGTTTAATGCGCCCTTCATTTTTTTTTTCGTCTTCCTCTCACGCTCAAGTATAACCGTTATTTGGAGATCATGATAGCTGCAAATTAAAAACGCATACTGTTGTGTTTCGACAAGGGCAGCATTGTTTATCCGGTGATTGAGGGGGTAGTAACTTAGGCGACCAAATAAAGGCGGCCCCATCAGTGTTTTAAAATCATTCTGTGACACTGTCCCTGCTGTCTCATTGCGCGAACAAGAATGCGAAATACATGACAGGAAAGAATTTTTCCCCCATCCATACTGCATTGTTTCTCTTTATTATGAACCTGACACAAGACATACCCTCTATCTATTAGCCTTCGGTGCCTATATAAATGCGCTGGTGTTTCTTCTGAAAAAAAAAATATATATTAGCGTGTTCTGCGTTCGTATCAGACCACAGCTGGCAGCGCTACTTCAGGCAAATTTTTAAAGACATATAAAATCTTATGATAATGCTTGCTTTTCTTTTGTTCAAAGCTGGCCACACTGTGCATACTCTGGGCAAAATGCAGATAAAACTAAAAGCTTTGGCACAGTTTCTTATGAAAATAATTGGTAGAATATATAAACATGAGATATGTGTCTATGTAAAGCACAATGCAGGTATTTTAAAGTCGTGTGAATTGATACCATGCATCTATGTGTGTACTTTTAAGTTGTGCCTTCAGAATATAATGCTATTACATTTTTCGTATTTATTGCAGTATTTAACTGAAGCGAGAGTGTTTTTTCTTGTCGCCTTTACCAATGATTCAATACCGCCTGTCAGTTGCATAAGGTCTGTTGTTATACCCAAGTCACCGGAACTTACTGTGGCGAAGATCGAATTTATGGAGCCAAAAACTGTGAGTAATAAATGAAAAAATCTAGTATATAAGTTTTTGTTTGCAACTGTGAATGTCTCACATACTCGTTTCCTCATGTTTGAAAGTATAACAATCAGTGGGAGAGATAAAAGTGATATTCAGTTCTTTTATTATTAAATGATAGAAAAGCGGTAATCACTCCAGAGCGCGGCAATTGCTTCTTATTCCCGCTGAAGTAAACAGCACTTTGCAACTCACTGGATTGCTAGTGCCTTGATTATCTCGCCAGTGCTCACTGGTGTGCCATCATATTATTGCAGATTTTGTGAAAGCAACCTTACAAGCATCCCTTGGACCACCATAAGCTTATTGGTCTTCAGATTTATGGATTCTAGGCTTGATTCTTATTTCACTGTTGCATCACTAAGACACTACACACATTCGGAGCTCCTAAAACTCTTCCAATTGTTGTACTCGACTCGCGGCGACAGCGTGCGATGAAAAAGTTCTCAGCTGTGCCCCCTTTTAAGTGTGACCTTTCGTAGCTATGCTCGTGACTATTTTTTCTCAAAAAAGACATCGAAGACGCTGTATTATCTTTGAAACACGACGATTACGCTGTCGCATGATGTAAGATCCATTATATCTAACAACTGGAGGGCTTCTAATGTGCATCTTAGAAGCAGTTTTCACCTTTGTCACGTGCAACACATTAGCTGTAGATGCACCGTTTTTGAAAACATTTGGCGTTAGAGCTCGCTAAATGGCGTCGACGTTGCCTCTGGTTTTGTGAGACACCATAGTCATGACTTTGATCAATAACAATTTAAAGGTGATATGATAGAACACTGACTGGTCAGATAGTGTGTGTGTTATCACTAGGATAATAAAGGGCATATTTGGCATTCACTGCCAGGTGAAGGGTTTTCTTTCGGATAGTGAGACAACCTCGGTCGATTCCTCTATTACCCTTCGATGCATAGTTAGACAAAATACTTTTGGGTCGTGCAGGCCGGTTCGCACGGCTGTCTAAGGTGGAGTTTGAAATTTTTTTCAAGTGGTGTTTCACATAAAGGGTTATAGGTTATTTTGAACGAGCAAGCCCATTAAAGTTACGCCAGCGTCCATTTAAATGAAATGTTTGAGTAGCAAAGTGTGTAAACGCGAGCGAGTACCAGTAAACGGAGCAGAAGAAAGAAACCATTGCTACTGCCCCCTCTTCCTTTTATTTCCGAAGATTGCGATTCCCTTTTGAATTCAACCTCTTTTTATATACATTATGATGAGCGGGAATGATACTGTTTGGTGCTTTTGTTGTGAGGCAGGAACAATGATTTATTCATTTCAGTATCATAAAGGGGGTTCATATATTCATGTACAAAATGTTATTGCAATACCACTGGCGCACTATCATTATGAAACTTTCCTTATGCGATTTGAGATTTTCTAAATCTAGTGCATTTGAAATAACGATTATACTGCCGCGAACCATTTAAATCATTGTTGATTTTAAACAGCCGCTGGAGTGCGGACGGAATAATTTTGTGGTGTTTGTTCATGCTCGGTATTGTGAACCGCGCCTCTATTGCTTTCTTTGTAGCTCGAGATTTGCCGAAATTAAGCTGGAATAATTGCAAGAAACCACAAGTGGTTCCTTATTATGGCGCTTTTTTCAGTATGTCTGCTATTTTAGCTAGATGTCTCTGTGGCGGCTTTAAATTAGACTCTGCCGTTTTCAATAGCCAATCGTAGTTTGCGGTCCTCCGAGAACTCTTGTTATCGCCACTGCTGAGTTGCTTGTTCTTTATCGGGAGCAAGTCAGCTCAATAGAGATTATAAATGAGAACACTCCAGTCTCCAAATTAGTCGTCAACGTAAAATGTGTATTTTAAAAAAAGCAACATACTGCAGCTGTGCAGCAGTCCCTTTGAACCAGAATATAATTCAAATATATTTAGAAATCATGTGCACACACCGATTGCCAATAGGAAGGCAACTGTATAGATACAGCATTTAGAAATCAAGAGGAACGCCTACTATCTGTACAAAGATATGCATTTCAAGCTTCCGGCTCATCCTGTACTAATTATAGCATTTATGAAAGAGAGCAAGCGAACATCGTTTACTTGTTTGTGTTCCTTCAGGCACTCATTTGGCCACTATATTCAACTACCCATTTCAACGCGTGCTGATCTAAATATCTTGTATTCAATAACAGCGGATCTCATAGGACCGAAGGGTTTCAAA